>NC_083353.1:105596141-106196141 GCF_030254825.1 Meriones unguiculatus
TCAGTTCCCAGGACGGAAGAGCCTTGCTGCCATTCGGGCCCCAAGACCCTGTCTCTTGCAACTAGGCACATGTCCTGGTTCATCTCTTGGGCACCTCACTTCTCTGTGAGTCTTCTAAACGACTCAATGGCTGCTCTCTGCGGACCTTGGTCTCACTTCAGCTCGCTAATGCCTACAGTGAGTGAATCAATCCCTAGGCCTCGTTCCAGGGACTAGGGCTGCCCTGACCATGGCAAAGGCACTGTGAGCCGGACGTGGTGGCCCAGGCCTGGACACCGAGCAGAGGGAAGCTGAGAGCAGGATCTGGCCTGTGCTTCCAGGCCAGCCTGGAGTAGAGAAACCCGATCCTAGCAGGTGACCCCTTGCTCCCAGAACAGACCCTCTTTCAGGGTGGCCTCCCAGGGTGGAGCAATTCCCCATGTCCGCCTTTGTCCCTGGACAGAGGCTGCATCGATCAGGCTGAGGGTATGGGTGGTGTCCGCTGCGGAGAAGGACCTTCTGGACCCTGCCTGGTGTCCAATCTTCTGGTCTCTGCTGGGAGAATGGCGGGCTTTTCATCCAGGCAGGTGGCACATGCCTTGGCCCTCAGACCCGGGGGAGGCAGAGGCAGGTGCCTCCCTGTGAGTTCCAGGGCAGCGTGGAATAGAGACAGAGGTCTAGGGCAGCGCTGGCTTTCCATGATGACTGGGAGACCACTGCCTCCAGCCGCAAGGCAAGCAGCGCGGCTCAAGGGGCAATTAAAGAACACAAAGAAAGCCTCCCCGAATCTCGGCCAGATGGCTCAGAGTCCTCCTGCCCAGGTTGACACTGAATCGGGTCGTCCTGGGGTCCTCTGGAGTCGCTAGCAGGAAGGCAGCGCCTTCCTGAGAAGCCTGAGCCAGCAGCAGCAGCAGGCTAGGAGTTACACCCCTCTCGGCTAGGTGCTAGGGACCCGTTTTTCCCAGGCGCTCCTGCGCATGCGCCAGGCCCAAAGCCGCATTTGAAAAGGAAGAACCGCCTTCCAGCTCAGCGTGGGGCCTCGTGCCTGGCATCTAGGCCTTGCAGGGTCGCAGGCCCATAGGGCAGACCTCAGCTGGAGAGAATCCAGGGCGGCCTAGGGAGTTTCAGGATGCTGTGCCCAGCAAGATCCTAGGACAAAACCCCGCCCAGATGCACCGGGCCTTAGTCCGCTCCCTCTTCGCTGCTGGAAAAGGCAGAGAGGTGGCTTGGGAGCAGCAGGTCCCTAGCAGCCCTTTTGGGGTTCTGTGAGAGGCGGTAAAGGGACCTCACTGGGTTTAGCACCGCCGAGGCTTGTGCGAGGGGTGCCTCCATCTTTCCAAGCCTGAGTGCTGGGTTTGCACGTGGGAGACACTCTCCCTGGCCCTTCTTTTCCAGGAGGGAGGCAACGGCAGGGGCCCCTGCATGAAATGGGTGCATTCCCGAAATGAGATGTGTGTGCCTGTGTATCTCTAGGAGGGGGAGTAGAGCAGGGCTGGCTTGGGGTGAGAAGGATTGTCCGTGGCTTCTGCTCTTGGATCGATCGGTGTAGACCCCTCTCTGTGGGGCGGCCTGCCCTAGGAGTCCTGTCTGACTCCTTGGAGCCCCGTTCTGCGCTGCTGGACAGCAGCCAGCCCCTTGGGTCCTTCGCTCTATGACTCCCACAGTGCTGGCTCCCAGGCAAGCATGTCTGCACGCCCAGCTCTCGTCCTGGATGCTCAGGTCTGACCTCTGCTCCTCGTGCCTGCATGATACCTCTCTCTCCTGAGGAGTCATCTCTCGGCATCATTCCACTCTGGGTTCCTCTGCCACTTCTATGGGCCAGACTTCTGATTCCACAAGGCTCCCATCCCTGCAGGTCTAGCCTGCCAGCTCCTCCCTGAGTGCGGATTGGTCCTCAGTTCCCAGGACGGAAGAGCCTTGCTGCCATTCGGGCCCCAAGACCCTGTCTCTTGCAACTAGGCACATGTCCTGGTTCATCTCTTGGGCACCTCACTTCTCTGTGAGTCTTCTGAACGACTCAATGGCTGCTCTCTGCGGACCTTGGTCTCACTTCAGCTCGCTAATGCCTACAGAGAGTGAATCAATCCCTAGGCCTCGTTCCAGGGACTAGGGCTGCCCTGACCATGGCAAAGGCACTGTGAGCCGGACGTGGTGGCCCAGGCCTGGACACCGAGCAGAGGGAAGCTGAGAGCAGGATCTGGCCTGTGCTTCCAGGCCAGCCTGGAGTAGAGAAACCCGATCCTAGCAGGTGACCCCTTGCTCCCAGAACAGACCCTCTTTCAGGGTGGCCTCCCAGGGTGGAGCAATTCCCCATGTCCGCCTTTGTCCCTGGACAGAGGCTGCATCGATCAGGCTGAGGGTATGGGTGGTGTCCGCTGCGGAGAAGGACCTTCTGGACCCTGCCTGGTGTCCAATCTTCTGGTCTCTGCTGGGAGAATGGCGGGCTTTTCATCCAGGCAGGTGGCACATGCCTTGGCCCTCAGACCCGGGGAGGCAGAGGCAGGTGCCTCCCTGTGAGTTCCAGGGCAGCGTGGAATAGAGACAGAGGTCTAGGGCAGCGCTGGCTTTCCATGATGACTGGGAGACCACTGCCTCCAGCCGCAAGGCAAGCAGCGCGGCTCAAGGGGCAATTAAAGAACACAAAGAAAGCCTCCCCGAATCTCGGCCAGATGGCTCAGAGTCCTCCTGCCCAGGTTGACACTGAATCGGGTCGTCCTGGGGTCCTCTGGAGTCGCTAGCAGGAAGGCAGCGCCTTCCTGAGAAGCCTGAGCCAGCAGCAGCAGCAGGCTAGGAGTTACACCCCTCTCGGCTAGGTGCTAGGGACCCGTTTTTCCCAGGCGCTCCTGCGCATGCGCCAGGCCCAAAGCCGCATTTGAAAAGGAAGAACCGCCTTCCAGCTCAGCGTGGGGCCTCGTGCCTGGCATCTAGGCCTTGCAGGGTCGCAGGCCCATAGGGCAGACCTCAGCTGGAGAGAATCCAGGGCGGCCTAGGGAGTTTCAGGATGCTGTGCCCAGCAAGATCCTAGGACAAAACCCCGCCCAGATGCACCGGGCCTTAGTCCGCTCCCTCTTCGCTGCTGGAAAAGGCAGAGAGGTGGCTTGGGAGCAGCAGGTCCCTAGCAGCCCTTTTGGGGTTCTGTGAGAGGCGGTAAAGGGACCTCACTGGGTTTAGCACCGCCGAGGCTTGTGCGAGGGGTGCCTCCATCTTTCCAAGCCTGAGTGCTGGGTTTGCACGTGGGAGACACTCTCCCTGGCCCTTCTTTTCCAGGAGGGAGGCAACGGCAGGGGCCCCTGCATGAAATGGGTGCATTCCCGAAATGAGATGTGTGTGCCTGTGTATCTCTAGGAGGGGGAGTAGAGCAGGGCTGGCTTGGGGTGAGAAGGATTGTCCGTGGCTTCTGCTCTTGGATCGATCGGTGTAGACCCCTCTCTGTGGGGCGGCCTGCCCTAGGAGTCCTGTCTGACTCCTTGGAGCCCCGTTCTGCGCTGCTGGACAGCAGCCAGCCCCTTGGGTCCTTCGCTCTATGACTCCCACAGTGCTGGCTCCCAGGCAAGCATGTCTGCACGCCCAGCTCTCGTCCTGGATGCTCAGGTCTGACCTCTGCTCCTCGTGCCTGCATGATACCTCTCTCTCCTGAGGAGTCATCTCTCGGCATCATTCCACTCTGGGTTCCTCTGCCACTTCTATGGGCCAGATTTCTGATTCCACAAGGCTCCCATCCCTGCAGGTCTAGCCTGCCAGCTCCTCCCTGAGTGCGGATTGGTCCTCAGTTCCCAGGACGGAAGAGCCTTGCTGCCATTCGGGCCCCAAGACCCTGTCTCTTGCAACTAGGCACATGTCCTGGTTCATCTCTTGGGCACCTCACTTCTCTGTGAGTCTTCTGAACGACTCAATGGCTGCTCTCTGCGGACCTTGGTCTCACTTCAGCTCGCTAATGCCTACAGAGAGTGAATCAATCCCTAGGCCTCGTTCCAGGGACTAGGGCTGCCCTGACCATGGCAAAGGCACTGTGAGCCGGACGTGGTGGCCCAGGCCTGGACACCGAGCAGAGGGAAGCTGAGAGCAGGATCTGGCCTGTGCTTCCAGGCCAGCCTGGAGTAGAGAAACCCGATCCTAGCAGGTGACCCCTTGCTCCCAGAACAGACCCTCTTTCAGGGTGGCCTCCCAGGGTGGAGCAATTCCCCATGTCCGCCTTTGTCCCTGGACAGAGGCTGCATCGATCAGGCTGAGGGTATGGGTGGTGTCCGCTGCGGAGAAGGACCTTCTGGACCCTGCCTGGTGTCCAATCTTCTGGTCTCTGCTGGGAGAATGGCGGGCTTTTCATCCAGGCAGGTGGCACATGCCTTGGCCCTCAGACCCGGGGAGGCAGAGGCAGGTGCCTCCCTGTGAGTTCCAGGGCAGCGTGGAATAGAGACAGAGGTCTAGGGCAGCGCTGGCTTTCCATGATGACTGGGAGACCACTGCCTCCAGCCGCAAGGCAAGCAGCGCGGCTCAAGGGGCAATTAAAGAACACAAAGAAAGCCTCCCCGAATCTCGGCCAGATGGCTCAGAGTCCTCCTGCCCAGGTTGACACTGAATCGGGTCGTCCTGGGGTCCTCTGGAGTCGCTAGCAGGAAGGCAGCGCCTTCCTGAGAAGCCTGAGCCAGCAGCAGCAGCAGGCTAGGAGTTACACCCCTCTCGGCTAGGTGCTAGGGACCCGTTTTTCCCAGGCGCTCCTGCGCATGCGCCAGGCCCAAAGCCGCATTTGAAAAGGAAGAACCGCCTTCCAGCTCAGCGTGGGGCCTCGTGCCTGGCATCTAGGCCTTGCAGGGTCGCAGGCCCATAGGGCAGACCTCAGCTGGAGAGAATCCAGGGCGGCCTAGGGAGTTTCAGGATGCTGTGCCCAGCAAGATCCTAGGACAAAACCCCGCCCAGATGCACCGGGCCTTAGTCCGCTCCCTCTTCGCTGCTGGAAAAGGCAGAGAGGTGGCTTGGGAGCAGCAGGTCCCTAGCAGCCCTTTTGGGGTTCTGTGAGAGGCGGTAAAGGGACCTCACTGGGTTTAGCACCGCCGAGGCTTGTGCGAGGGGTGCCTCCATCTTTCCAAGCCTGAGTGCTGGGTTTGCACGTGGGAGACACTCTCCCTGGCCCTTCTTTTCCAGGAGGGAGGCAACGGCAGGGGCCCCTGCATGAAATGGGTGCATTCCCGAAATGAGATGTGTGTGCCTGTGTATCTCTAGGAGGGGGAGTAGAGCAGGGCTGGCTTGGGGTGAGAAGGATTGTCCGTGGCTTCTGCTCTTGGATCGATCGGTGTAGACCCCTCTCTGTGGGGCGGCCTGCCCTAGGAGTCCTGTCTGACTCCTTGGAGCCCCGTTCTGCGCTGCTGGACAGCAGCCAGCCCCTTGGGTCCTTCGCTCTATGACTCCCACAGTGCTGGCTCCCAGGCAAGCATGTCTGCACGCCCAGCTCTCGTCCTGGATGCTCAGGTCTGACCTCTGCTCCTCGTGCCTGCATGATACCTCTCTCTCCTGAGGAGTCATCTCTCGGCATCATTCCACTCTGGGTTCCTCTGCCACTTCTATGGGCCAGACTTCTGATTCCACAAGGCTCCCATCCCTGCAGGTCTAGCCTGCCAGCTCCTCCCTGAGTGCGGATTGGTCCTCAGTTCCCAGGACGGAAGAGCCTTGCTGCCATTCGGGCCCCAAGACCCTGTCTCTTGCAACTAGGCACATGTCCTGGTTCATCTCTTGGGCACCTCACTTCTCTGTGAGTCTTCTGAACGACTCAATGGCTGCTCTCTGCGGACCTTGGTCTCACTTCAGCTCGCTAATGCCTACAGAGAGTGAATCAATCCCTAGGCCTCGTTCCAGGGACTAGGGCTGCCCTGACCATGGCAAAGGCACTGTGAGCCGGACGTGGTGGCCCAGGCCTGGACACCGAGCAGAGGGAAGCTGAGAGCAGGATCTGGCCTGTGCTTCCAGGCCAGCCTGGAGTAGAGAAACCCGATCCTAGCAGGTGACCCCTTGCTCCCAGAACAGACCCTCTTTCAGGGTGGCCTCCCAGGGTGGAGCAATTCCCCATGTCCGCCTTTGTCCCTGGACAGAGGCTGCATCGATCAGGCTGAGGGTATGGGTGGTGTCCGCTGCGGAGAAGGACCTTCTGGACCCTGCCTGGTGTCCAATCTTCTGGTCTCTGCTGGGAGAATGGCGGGCTTTTCATCCAGGCAGGTGACACATGCCTTGGCCCTCAGACCCGGGGAGGCAGAGGCAGGTGCCTCCCTGTGAGTTCCAGGGCAGCGTGGAATAGAGACAGAGGTCTAGGGCAGCGCTGGCTTTCCATGATGACTGGGAGACCACTGCCTCCAGCCGCAAGGCAAGCAGCGCGGCTCAAGGGGCAATTAAAGAACACAAAGAAAGCCTCCCCGAATCTCGGCCAGATGGCTCAGAGTCCTCCTGCCCAGGTTGACACTGAATCGGGTCGTCCTGGGGTCCTCTGGAGTCGCTAGCAGGAAGGCAGCGCCTTCCTGAGAAGCCTGAGCCAGCAGCAGCAGCAGGCTAGGAGTTACACCCCTCTCGGCTAGGTGCTAGGGACCCGTTTTTCCCAGGCGCTCCTGCGCATGCGCCAGGCCCAAAGCCGCATTTGAAAAGGAAGAACCGCCTTCCAGCTCAGCGTGGGGCCTCGTGCCTGGCATCTAGGCCTTGCAGGGTCGCAGGCCCATAGGGCAGACCTCAGCTGGAGAGAATCCAGGGCGGCCTAGGGAGTTTCAGGATGCTGTGCCCAGCAAGATCCTAGGACAAAACCCCGCCCAGATGCACCGGGCCTTAGTCCGCTCCCTCTTCGCTGCTGGAAAAGGCAGAGAGGTGGCTTGGGAGCAGCAGGTCCCTAGCAGCCCTTTTGGGGTTCTGTGAGAGGCGGTAAAGGGACCTCACTGGGTTTAGCACCGCCGAGGCTTGTGCGAGGGGTGCCTCCATCTTTCCAAGCCTGAGTGCTGGGTTTGCACGTGGGAGACACTCTCCCTGGCCCTTCTTTTCCAGGAGGGAGGCAACGGCAGGGGCCCCTGCATGAAATGGGTGCATTCCCGAAATGAGATGTGTGTGCCTGTGTATCTCTAGGAGGGGGAGTAGAGCAGGGCTGGCTTGGGGTGAGAAGGATTGTCCGTGGCTTCTGCTCTTGGATCGATCGGTGTAGACCCCTCTCTGTGGGGCGGCCTGCCCTAGGAGTCCTGTCTGACTCCTTGGAGCCCCGTTCTGCGCTGCTGGACAGCAGCCAGCCCCTTGGGTCCTTCGCTCTATGACTCCCACAGTGCTGGCTCCCAGGCAAGCATGTCTGCACGCCCAGCTCTCGTCCTGGATGCTCAGGTCTGACCTCTGCTCCTCGTGCCTGCATGATACCTCTCTCTCCTGAGGAGTCATCTCTCGGCATCATTCCACTCTGGGTTCCTCTGCCACTTCTATGGGCCAGACTTCTGATTCCACAAGGCTCCCATCCCTGCAGGTCTAGCCTGCCAGCTCCTCCCTGAGTGCGGATTGGTCCTCAGTTCCCAGGACGGAAGAGCCTTGCTGCCATTCGGGCCCCAAGACCCTGTCTCTTGCAACTAGGCACATGTCCTGGTTCATCTCTTGGGCACCTCACTTCTCTGTGAGTCTTCTGAACGACTCAATGGCTGCTCTCTGCGGACCTTGGTCTCACTTCAGCTCGCTAATGCCTACAGAGAGTGAATCAATCCCTAGGCCTCGTTCCAGGGACTAGGGCTGCCCTGACCATGGCAAAGGCACTGTGAGCCGGACGTGGTGGCCCAGGCCTGGACACCGAGCAGAGGGAAGCTGAGAGCAGGATCTGGCCTGTGCTTCCAGGCCAGCCTGGAGTAGAGAAACCCGATCCTAGCAGGTGACCCCTTGCTCCCAGAACAGACCCTCTTTCAGGGTGGCCTCCCAGGGTGGAGCAATTCCCCATGTCCGCCTTTGTCCCTGGACAGAGGCTGCATCGATCAGGCTGAGGGTATGGGTGGTGTCCGCTGCGGAGAAGGACCTTCTGGACCCTGCCTGGTGTCCAATCTTCTGGTCTCTGCTGGGAGAATGGCGGGCTTTTCATCCAGGCAGGTGGCACATGCCTTGGCCCTCAGACCCGGGGAGGCAGAGGCAGGTGCCTCCCTGTGAGTTCCAGGGCAGCGTGGAATAGAGACAGAGGTCTAGGGCAGCGCTGGCTTTCCATGATGACTGGGAGACCACTGCCTCCAGCCGCAAGGCAAGCAGCGCGGCTCAAGGGGCAATTAAAGAACACAAAGAAAGCCTCCCCGAATCTCGGCCAGATGGCTCAGAGTCCTCCTGCCCAGGTTGACACTGAATCGGGTCGTCCTGGGGTCCTCTGGAGTCGCTAGCAGGAAGGCAGCGCCTTCCTGAGAAGCCTGAGCCAGCAGCAGCAGCAGGCTAGGAGTTACACCCCTCTCGGCTAGGTGCTAGGGACCCGTTTTTCCCAGGCGCTCCTGCGCATGCGCCAGGCCCAAAGCCGCATTTGAAAAGGAAGAACCGCCTTCCAGCTCAGCGTGGGGCCTCGTGCCTGGCATCTAGGCCTTGCAGGGTCGCAGGCCCATAGGGCAGACCTCAGCTGGAGAGAATCCAGGGCGGCCTAGGGAGTTTCAGGATGCTGTGCCCAGCAAGATCCTAGGACAAAACCCCGCCCAGATGCACCGGGCCTTAGTCCGCTCCCTCTTCGCTGCTGGAAAAGGCAGAGAGGTGGCTTGGGAGCAGCAGGTCCCTAGCAGCCCTTTTGGGGTTCTGTGAGAGGCGGTAAAGGGACCTCACTGGGTTTAGCACCGCCGAGGCTTGTGCGAGGGGTGCCTCCATCTTTCCAAGCCTGAGTGCTGGGTTTGCACGTGGGAGACACTCTCCCTGGCCCTTCTTTTCCAGGAGGGAGGCAACGGCAGGGGCCCCTGCATGAAATGGGTGCATTCCCGAAATGAGATGTGTGTGCCTGTGTATCTCTAGGAGGGGGAGTAGAGCAGGGCTGGCTTGGGGTGAGAAGGATTGTCCGTGGCTTCTGCTCTTGGATCGATCGGTGTAGACCCCTCTCTGTGGGGCGGCCTGCCCTAGGAGTCCTGTCTGACTCCTTGGAGCCCCGTTCTGCGCTGCTGGACAGCAGCCAGCCCCTTGGGTCCTTCGCTCTATGACTCCCACAGTGCTGGCTCCCAGGCAAGCATGTCTGCACGCCCAGCTCTCGTCCTGGATGCTCAGGTCTGACCTCTGCTCCTCGTGCCTGCATGATACCTCTCTCTCCTGAGGAGTCATCTCTCGGCATCATTCCACTCTGGGTTCCTCTGCCACTTCTATGGGCCAGACTTCTGATTCCACAAGGCTCCCATCCCTGCAGGTCTAGCCTGCCAGCTCCTCCCTGAGTGCGGATTGGTCCTCAGTTCCCAGGACGGAAGAGCCTTGCTGCCATTCGGGCCCCAAGACCCTGTCTCTTGCAACTAGGCACATGTCCTGGTTCATCTCTTGGGCACCTCACTTCTCTGTGAGTCTTCTGAACGACTCAATGGCTGCTCTCTGCGGACCTTGGTCTCACTTCAGCTCGCTAATGCCTACAGAGAGTGAATCAATCCCTAGGCCTCGTTCCAGGGACTAGGGCTGCCCTGACCATGGCAAAGGCACTGTGAGCCGGACGTGGTGGCCCAGGCCTGGACACCGAGCAGAGGGAAGCTGAGAGCAGGATCTGGCCTGTGCTTCCAGGCCAGCCTGGAGTAGAGAAACCCGATCCTAGCAGGTGACCCCTTGCTCCCAGAACAGACCCTCTTTCAGGGTGGCCTCCCAGGGTGGAGCAATTCCCCATGTCCGCCTTTGTCCCTGGACAGAGGCTGCATCGATCAGGCTGAGGGTATGGGTGGTGTCCGCTGCGGAGAAGGACCTTCTGGACCCTGCCTGGTGTCCAATCTTCTGGTCTCTGCTGGGAGAATGGCGGGCTTTTCATCCAGGCAGGTGGCACATGCCTTGGCCCTCAGACCCGGGGAGGCAGAGGCAGGTGCCTCCCTGTGAGTTCCAGGGCAGCGTGGAATAGAGACAGAGGTCTAGGGCAGCGCTGGCTTTCCATGATGACTGGGAGACCACTGCCTCCAGCCGCAAGGCAAGCAGCGCGGCTCAAGGGGCAATTAAAGAACACAAAGAAAGCCTCCCCGAATCTCGGCCAGATGGCTCAGAGTCCTCCTGCCCAGGTTGACACTGAATCGGGTCGTCCTGGGGTCCTCTGGAGTCGCTAGCAGGAAGGCAGCGCCTTCCTGAGAAGCCTGAGCCAGCAGCAGCAGCAGGCTAGGAGTTACACCCCTCTCGGCTAGGTGCTAGGGACCCGTTTTTCCCAGGCGCTCCTGCGCATGCGCCAGGCCCAAAGCCGCATTTGAAAAGGAAGAACCGCCTTCCAGCTCAGCGTGGGGCCTCGTGCCTGGCATCTAGGCCTTGCAGGGTCGCAGGCCCATAGGGCAGACCTCAGCTGGAGAGAATCCAGGGCGGCCTAGGGAGTTTCAGGATGCTGTGCCCAGCAAGATCCTAGGACAAAACCCCGCCCAGATGCACCGGGCCTTAGTCCGCTCCCTCTTCGCTGCTGGAAAAGGCAGAGAGGTGGCTTGGGAGCAGCAGGTCCCTAGCAGCCCTTTTGGGGTTCTGTGAGAGGCGGTAAAGGGACCTCACTGGGTTTAGCACCGCCGAGGCTTGTGCGAGGGGTGCCTCCATCTTTCCAAGCCTGAGTGCTGGGTTTGCACGTGGGAGACACTCTCCCTGGCCCTTCTTTTCCAGGAGGGAGGCAACGGCAGGGGCCCCTGCATGAAATGGGTGCATTCCCGAAATGAGATGTGTGTGCCTGTGTATCTCTAGGAGGGGGAGTAGAGCAGGGCTGGCTTGGGGTGAGAAGGATTGTCCGTGGCTTCTGCTCTTGGATCGATCGGTGTAGACCCCTCTCTGTGGGGCGGCCTGCCCTAGGAGTCCTGTCTGACTCCTTGGAGCCCCGTTCTGCGCTGCTGGACAGCAGCCAGCCCCTTGGGTCCTTCGCTCTATGACTCCCACAGTGCTGGCTCCCAGGCAAGCATGTCTGCACGCCCAGCTCTCGTCCTGGATGCTCAGGTCTGACCTCTGCTCCTCGTGCCTGCATGATACCTCTCTCTCCTGAGGAGTCATCTCTCGGCATCATTCCACTCTGGGTTCCTCTGCCACTTCTATGGGCCAGACTTCTGATTCCACAAGGCTCCCATCCCTGCAGGTCTAGCCTGCCAGCTCCTCCCTGAGTGCGGATTGGTCCTCAGTTCCCAGGACGGAAGAGCCTTGCTGCCATTCGGGCCCCAAGACCCTGTCTCTTGCAACTAGGCACATGTCCTGGTTCATCTCTTGGGCACCTCACTTCTCTGTGAGTCTTCTGAACGACTCAATGGCTGCTCTCTGCGGACCTTGGTCTCACTTCAGCTCGCTAATGCCTACAGAGAGTGAATCAATCCCTAGGCCTCGTTCCAGGGACTAGGGCTGCCCTGACCATGGCAAAGGCACTGTGAGCCGGACGTGGTGGCCCAGGCCTGGACACCGAGCAGAGGGAAGCTGAGAGCAGGATCTGGCCTGTGCTTCCAGGCCAGCCTGGAGTAGAGAAACCCGATCCTAGCAGGTGACCCCTTGCTCCCAGAACAGACCCTCTTTCAGGGTGGCCTCCCAGGGTGGAGCAATTCCCCATGTCCGCCTTTGTCCCTGGACAGAGGCTGCATCGATCAGGCTGAGGGTATGGGTGGTGTCCGCTGCGGAGAAGGACCTTCTGGACCCTGCCTGGTGTCCAATCTTCTGGTCTCTGCTGGGAGAATGGCGGGCTTTTCATCCAGGCAGGTGACACATGCCTTGGCCCTCAGACCCGGGGAGGCAGAGGCAGGTGCCTCCCTGTGAGTTCCAGGGCAGCGTGGAATAGAGACAGAGGTCTAGGGCAGCGCTGGCTTTCCATGATGACTGGGAGACCACTGCCTCCAGCCGCAAGGCAAGCAGCGCGGCTCAAGGGGCAATTAAAGAACACAAAGAAAGCCTCCCCGAATCTCGGCCAGATGGCTCAGAGTCCTCCTGCCCAGGTTGACACTGAATCGGGTCGTCCTGGGGTCCTCTGGAGTCGCTAGCAGGAAGGCAGCGCCTTCCTGAGAAGCCTGAGCCAGCAGCAGCAGCAGGCTAGGAGTTACACCCCTCTCGGCTAGGTGCTAGGGACCCGTTTTTCCCAGGCGCTCCTGCGCATGCGCCAGGCCCAAAGCCGCATTTGAAAAGGAAGAACCGCCTTCCAGCTCAGCGTGGGGCCTCGTGCCTGGCATCTAGGCCTTGCAGGGTCGCAGGCCCATAGGGCAGACCTCAGCTGGAGAGAATCCAGGGCGGCCTAGGGAGTTTCAGGATGCTGTGCCCAGCAAGATCCTAGGACAAAACCCCGCCCAGATGCACCGGGCCTTAGTCCGCTCCCTCTTCGCTGCTGGAAAAGGCAGAGAGGTGGCTTGGGAGCAGCAGGTCCCTAGCAGCCCTTTTGGGGTTCTGTGAGAGGCGGTAAAGGGACCTCACTGGGTTTAGCACCGCCGAGGCTTGTGCGAGGGGTGCCTCCATCTTTCCAAGCCTGAGTGCTGGGTTTGCACGTGGGAGACACTCTCCCTGGCCCTTCTTTTCCAGGAGGGAGGCAACGGCAGGGGCCCCTGCATGAAATGGGTGCATTCCCGAAATGAGATGTGTGTGCCTGTGTATCTCTAGGAGGGGGAGTAGAGCAGGGCTGGCTTGGGGTGAGAAGGATTGTCCGTGGCTTCTGCTCTTGGATCGATCGGTGTAGACCCCTCTCTGTGGGGCGGCCTGCCCTAGGAGTCCTGTCTGACTCCTTGGAGCCCCGTTCTGCGCTGCTGGACAGCAGCCAGCCCCTTGGGTCCTTCGCTCTATGACTCCCACAGTGCTGGCTCCCAGGCAAGCATGTCTGCACGCCCAGCTCTCGTCCTGGATGCTCAGGTCTGACCTCTGCTCCTCGTGCCTGCATGATACCTCTCTCTCCTGAGGAGTCATCTCTCGGCATCATTCCACTCTGGGTTCCTCTGCCACTTCTATGGGCCAGACTTCTGATTCCACAAGGCTCCCATCCCTGCAGGTCTAGCCTGCCAGCTCCTCCCTGAGTGCGGATTGGTCCTCAGTTCCCAGGACGGAAGAGCCTTGCTGCCATTCGGGCCCCAAGACCCTGTCTCTTGCAACTAGGCACATGTCCTGGTTCATCTCTTGGGCACCTCACTTCTCTGTGAGTCTTCTGAACGACTCAATGGCTGCTCTCTGCGGACCTTGGTCTCACTTCAGCTCGCTAATGCCTACAGAGAGTGAATCAATCCCTAGGCCTCGTTCCAGGGACTAGGGCTGCCCTGACCATGGCAAAGGCACTGTGAGCCGGACGTGGTGGCCCAGGCCTGGACACCGAGCAGAGGGAAGCTGAGAGCAGGATCTGGCCTGTGCTTCCAGGCCAGCCTGGAGTAGAGAAACCCGATCCTAGCAGGTGACCCCTTGCTCCCAGAACAGACCCTCTTTCAGGGTGGCCTCCCAGGGTGGAGCAATTCCCCATGTCCGCCTTTGTCCCTGGACAGAGGCTGCATCGATCAGGCTGAGGGTATGGGTGGTGTCCGCTGCGGAGAAGGACCTTCTGGACCCTGCCTGGTGTCCAATCTTCTGGTCTCTGCTGGGAGAATGGCGGGCTTTTCATCCAGGCAGGTGGCACATGCCTTGGCCCTCAGACCCGGGGAGGCAGAGGCAGGTGCCTCCCTGTGAGTTCCAGGGCAGCGTGGAATAGAGACAGAGGTCTAGGGCAGCGCTGGCTTTCCATGATGACTGGGAGACCACTGCCTCCAGCCGCAAGGCAAGCAGCGCGGCTCAAGGGGCAATTAAAGAACACAAAGAAAGCCTCCCCGAATCTCGGCCAGATGGCTCAGAGTCCTCCTGCCCAGGTTGACACTGAATCGGGTCGTCCTGGGGTCCTCTGGAGTCGCTAGCAGGAAGGCAGCGCCTTCCTGAGAAGCCTGAGCCAGCAGCAGCAGCAGGCTAGGAGTTACACCCCTCTCGGCTAGGTGCTAGGGACCCGTTTTTCCCAGGCGCTCCTGCGCATGCGCCAGGCCCAAAGCCGCATTTGAAAAGGAAGAACCGCCTTCCAGCTCAGCGTGGGGCCTCGTGCCTGGCATCTAGGCCTTGCAGGGTCGCAGGCCCATAGGGCAGACCTCAGCTGGAGAGAATCCAGGGCGGCCTAGGGAGTTTCAGGATGCTGTGCCCAGCAAGATCCTAGGACAAAACCCCGCCCAGATGCACCGGGCCTTAGTCCGCTCCCTCTTCGCTGCTGGAAAAGGCAGAGAGGTGGCTTGGGAGCAGCAGGTCCCTAGCAGCCCTTTTGGGGTTCTGTGAGAGGCGGTAAAGGGACCTCACTGGGTTTAGCACCGCCGAGGCTTGTGCGAGGGGTGCCTCCATCTTTCCAAGCCTGAGTGCTGGGTTTGCACGTGGGAGACACTCTCCCTGGCCCTTCTTTTCCAGGAGGGAGGCAACGGCAGGGGCCCCTGCATGAAATGGGTGCATTCCCGAAATGAGATGTGTGTGCCTGTGTATCTCTAGGAGGGGGAGTAGAGCAGGGCTGGCTTGGGGTGAGAAGGATTGTCCGTGGCTTCTGCTCTTGGATCGATCGGTGTAGACCCCTCTCTGTGGGGCGGCCTGCCCTAGGAGTCCTGTCTGACTCCTTGGAGCCCCGTTCTGCGCTGCTGGACAGCAGCCAGCCCCTTGGGTCCTTCGCTCTATGACTCCCACAGTGCTGGCTCCCAGGCAAGCATGTCTGCACGCCCAGCTCTCGTCCTGGATGCTCAGGTCTGACCTCTGCTCCTCGTGCCTGCATGATACCTCTCTCTCCTGAGGAGTCATCTCTCGGCATCATTCCACTCTGGGTTCCTCTGCCACTTCTATGGGCCAGACTTCTGATTCCACAAGGCTCCCATCCCTGCAGGTCTAGCCTGCCAGCTCCTCCCTGAGTGCGGATTGGTCCTCAGTTCCCAGGACGGAAGAGCCTTGCTGCCATTCGGGCCCCAAGACCCTGTCTCTTGCAACTAGGCACATGTCCTGGTTCATCTCTTGGGCACCTCACTTCTCTGTGAGTCTTCTGAACGACTCAATGGCTGCTCTCTGCGGACCTTGGTCTCACTTCAGCTCGCTAATGCCTACAGAGAGTGAATCAATCCCTAGGCCTCGTTCCAGGGACTAGGGCTGCCCTGACCATGGCAAAGGCACTGTGAGCCGGACGTGGTGGCCCAGGCCTGGACACCGAGCAGAGGGAAGCTGAGAGCAGGATCTGGCCTGTGCTTCCAGGCCAGCCTGGAGTAGAGAAACCCGATCCTAGCAGGTGACCCCTTGCTCCCAGAACAGACCCTCTTTCAGGGTGGCCTCCCAGGGTGGAGCAATTCCCCATGTCCGCCTTTGTCCCTGGACAGAGGCTGCATCGATCAGGCTGAGGGTATGGGTGGTGTCCGCTGCGGAGAAGGACCTTCTGGACCCTGCCTGGTGTCCAATCTTCTGGTCTCTGCTGGGAGAATGGCGGGCTTTTCATCCAGGCAGGTGACACATGCCTTGGCCCTCAGACCCGGGGAGGCAGAGGCAGGTGCCTCCCTGTGAGTTCCAGGGCAGCGTGGAATAGAGACAGAGGTCTAGGGCAGCGCTGGCTTTCCATGATGACTGGGAGACCACTGCCTCCAGCCGCAAGGCAAGCAGCGCGGCTCAAGGGGCAATTAAAGAACACAAAGAAAGCCTCCCCGAATCTCGGCCAGATGGCTCAGAGTCCTCCTGCCCAGGTTGACACTGAATCGGGTCGTCCTGGGGTCCTCTGGAGTCGCTAGCAGGAAGGCAGCGCCTTCCTGAGAAGCCTGAGCCAGCAGCAGCAGCAGGCTAGGAGTTACACCCCTCTCGGCTAGGTGCTAGGGACCCGTTTTTCCCAGGCGCTCCTGCGCATGCGCCAGGCCCAAAGCCGCATTTGAAAAGGAAGAACCGCCTTCCAGCTCAGCGTGGGGCCTCGTGCCTGGCATCTAGGCCTTGCAGGGTCGCAGGCCCATAGGGCAGACCTCAGCTGGAGAGAATCCAGGGCGGCCTAGGGAGTTTCAGGATGCTGTGCCCAGCAAGATCCTAGGACAAAACCCCGCCCAGATGCACCGGGCCTTAGTCCGCTCCCTCTTCGCTGCTGGAAAAGGCAGAGAGGTGGCTTGGGAGCAGCAGGTCCCTAGCAGCCCTTTTGGGGTTCTGTGAGAGGCGGTAAAGGGACCTCACTGGGTTTAGCACCGCCGAGGCTTGTGCGAGGGGTGCCTCCATCTTTCCAAGCCTGAGTGCTGGGTTTGCACGTGGGAGACACTCTCCCTGGCCCTTCTTTTCCAGGAGGGAGGCAACGGCAGGGGCCCCTGCATGAAATGGGTGCATTCCCGAAATGAGATGTGTGTGCCTGTGTATCTCTAGGAGGGGGAGTAGAGCAGGGCTGGCTTGGGGTGAGAAGGATTGTCCGTGGCTTCTGCTCTTGGATCGATCGGTGTAGACCCCTCTCTGTGGGGCGGCCTGCCCTAGGAGTCCTGTCTGACTCCTTGGAGCCCCGTTCTGCGCTGCTGGACAGCAGCCAGCCCCTTGGGTCCTTCGCTCTATGACTCCCACAGTGCTGGCTCCCAGGCAAGCATGTCTGCACGCCCAGCTCTCGTCCTGGATGCTCAGGTCTGACCTCTGCTCCTCGTGCCTGCATGATACCTCTCTCTCCTGAGGAGTCATCTCTCGGCATCATTCCACTCTGGGTTCCTCTGCCACTTCTATGGGCCAGACTTCTGATTCCACAAGGCTCCCATCCCTGCAGGTCTAGCCTGCCAGCTCCTCCCTGAGTGCGGATTGGTCCTCAGTTCCCAGGACGGAAGAGCCTTGCTGCCATTCGGGCCCCAAGACCCTGTCTCTTGCAACTAGGCACATGTCCTGGTTCATCTCTTGGGCACCTCACTTCTCTGTGAGTCTTCTGAACGACTCAATGGCTGCTCTCTGCGGACCTTGGTCTCACTTCAGCTCGCTAATGCCTACAGAGAGTGAATCAATCCCTAGGCCTCGTTCCAGGGACTAGGGCTGCCCTGACCATGGCAAAGGCACTGTGAGCCGGACGTGGTGGCCCAGGCCTGGACACCGAGCAGAGGGAAGCTGAGAGCAGGATCTGGCCTGTGCTTCCAGGCCAGCCTGGAGTAGAGAAACCCGATCCTAGCAGGTGACCCCTTGCTCCCAGAACAGACCCTCTTTCAGGGTGGCCTCCCAGGGTGGAGCAATTCCCCATGTCCGCCTTTGTCCCTGGACAGAGGCTGCATCGATCAGGCTGAGGGTATGGGTGGTGTCCGCTGCGGAGAAGGACCTTCTGGACCCTGCCTGGTGTCCAATCTTCTGGTCTCTGCTGGGAGAATGGCGGGCTTTTCATCCAGGCAGGTGGCACATGCCTTGGCCCTCAGACCCGGGGAGGCAGAGGCAGGTGCCTCCCTGTGAGTTCCAGGGCAGCGTGGAATAGAGACAGAGGTCTAGGGCAGCGCTGGCTTTCCATGATGACTGGGAGACCACTGCCTCCAGCCGCAAGGCAAGCAGCGCGGCTCAAGGGGCAATTAAAGAACACAAAGAAAGCCTCCCCGAATCTCGGCCAGATGGCTCAGAGTCCTCCTGCCCAGGTTGACACTGAATCGGGTCGTCCTGGGGTCCTCTGGAGTCGCTAGCAGGAAGGCAGCGCCTTCCTGAGAAGCCTGAGCCAGCAGCAGCAGCAGGCTAGGAGTTACACCCCTCTCGGCTAGGTGCTAGGGACCCGTTTTTCCCAGGCGCTCCTGCGCATGCGCCAGGCCCAAAGCCGCATTTGAAAAGGAAGAACCGCCTTCCAGCTCAGCGTGGGGCCTCGTGCCTGGCATCTAGGCCTTGCAGAGTCGCAGGCCCATAGGGCAGACCTCAGCTGGAGAGAATCCAGGGCGGCCTAGGGAGTTTCAGGATGCTGTGCCCAGCAAGATCCTAGGACAAAACCCCGCCCAGATGCACCGGGCCTTAGTCCGCTCCCTCTTCGCTGCTGGAAAAGGCAGAGAGGTGGCTTGGGAGCAGCAGGTCCCTAGCAGCCCTTTTGGGGTTCTGTGAGAGGCGGTAAAGGGACCTCACTGGGTTTAGCACCGCCGAGGCTTGTGCGAGGGGTGCCTCCATCTTTCCAAGCCTGAGTGCTGGGTTTGCACGTGGGAGACACTCTCCCTGGCCCTTCTTTTCCAGGAGGGAGGCAACGGCAGGGGCCCCTGCATGAAATGGGTGCATTCCCGAAATGAGATGTGTGTGCCTGTGTATCTCTAGGAGGGGGAGTAGAGCAGGGCTGGCTTGGGGTGAGAAGGATTGTCCGTGGCTTCTGCTCTTGGATCGATCGGTGTAGACCCCTCTCTGTGGGGCGGCCTGCCCTAGGAGTCCTGTCTGACTCCTTGGAGCCCCGTTCTGCGCTGCTGGACAGCAGCCAGCCCCTTGGGTCCTTCGCTCTATGACTCCCACAGTGCTGGCTCCCAGGCAAGCATGTCTGCACGCCCAGCTCTCGTCCTGGATGCTCAGGTCTGACCTCTGCTCCTCGTGCCTGCATGATACCTCTCTCTCCTGAGGAGTCATCTCTCGGCATCATTCCACTCTGGGTTCCTCTGCCACTTCTATGGGCCAGACTTCTGATTCCACAAGGCTCCCATCCCTGCAGGTCTAGCCTGCCAGCTCCTCCCTGAGTGCGGATTGGTCCTCAGTTCCCAGGACGGAAGAGCCTTGCTGCCATTCGGGCCCCAAGACCCTGTCTCTTGCAACTAGGCACATGTCCTGGTTCATCTCTTGGGCACCTCACTTCTCTGTGAGTCTTCTGAACGACTCAATGGCTGCTCTCTGCGGACCTTGGTCTCACTTCAGCTCGCTAATGCCTACAGAGAGTGAATCAATCCCTAGGCCTCGTTCCAGGGACTAGGGCTGCCCTGACCATGGCAAAGGCACTGTGAGCCGGACGTGGTGGCCCAGGCCTGGACACCGAGCAGAGGGAAGCTGAGAGCAGGATCTGGCCTGTGCTTCCAGGCCAGCCTGGAGTAGAGAAACCCGATCCTAGCAGGTGACCCCTTGCTCCCAGAACAGACCCTCTTTCAGGGTGGCCTCCCAGGGTGGAGCAATTCCCCATGTCCGCCTTTGTCCCTGGACAGAGGCTGCATCGATCAGGCTGAGGGTATGGGTGGTGTCCGCTGCGGAGAAGGACCTTCTGGACCCTGCCTGGTGTCCAATCTTCTGGTCTCTGCTGGGAGAATGGCGGGCTTTTCATCCAGGCAGGTGGCACATGCCTTGGCCCTCAGACCCGGGGAGGCAGAGGCAGGTGCCTCCCTGTGAGTTCCAGGGCAGCGTGGAATAGAGACAGAGGTCTAGGGCAGCGCTGGCTTTCCATGATGACTGGGAGACCACTGCCTCCAGCCGCAAGGCAAGCAGCGCGGCTCAAGGGGCAATTAAAGAACACAAAGAAAGCCTCCCCGAATCTCGGCCAGATGGCTCAGAGTCCTCCTGCCCAGGTTGACACTGAATCGGGTCGTCCTGGGGTCCTCTGGAGTCGCTAGCAGGAAGGCAGCGCCTTCCTGAGAAGCCTGAGCCAGCAGCAGCAGCAGGCTAGGAGTTACACCCCTCTCGGCTAGGTGCTAGGGACCCGTTTTTCCCAGGCGCTCCTGCGCATGCGCCAGGCCCAAAGCCGCATTTGAAAAGGAAGAACCGCCTTCCAGCTCAGCGTGGGGCCTCGTGCCTGGCATCTAGGCCTTGCAGGGTCGCAGGCCCATAGGGCAGACCTCAGCTGGAGAGAATCCAGGGCGGCCTAGGGAGTTTCAGGATGCTGTGCCCAGCAAGATCCTAGGACAAAACCCCGCCCAGATGCACCGGGCCTTAGTCCGCTCCCTCTTCGCTGCTGGAAAAGGCAGAGAGGTGGCTTGGGAGCAGCAGGTCCCTAGCAGCCCTTTTGGGGTTCTGTGAGAGGCGGTAAAGGGACCTCACTGGGTTTAGCACCGCCGAGGCTTGTGCGAGGGGTGCCTCCATCTTTCCAAGCCTGAGTGCTGGGTTTGCACGTGGGAGACACTCTCCCTGGCCCTTCTTTTCCAGGAGGGAGGCAACGGCAGGGGCCCCTGCATGAAATGGGTGCATTCCCGAAATGAGATGTGTGTGCCTGTGTATCTCTAGGAGGGGGAGTAGAGCAGGGCTGGCTTGGGGTGAGAAGGATTGTCCGTGGCTTCTGCTCTTGGATCGATCGGTGTAGACCCCTCTCTGTGGGGCGGCCTGCCCTAGGAGTCCTGTCTGACTCCTTGGAGCCCCGTTCTGCGCTGCTGGACAGCAGCCAGCCCCTTGGGTCCTTCGCTCTATGACTCCCACAGTGCTGGCTCCCAGGCAAGCATGTCTGCACGCCCAGCTCTCGTCCTGGATGCTCAGGTCTGACCTCTGCTCCTCGTGCCTGCATGATACCTCTCTCTCCTGAGGAGTCATCTCTCGGCATCATTCCACTCTGGGTTCCTCTGCCACTTCTATGGGCCAGACTTCTGATTCCACAAGGCTCCCATCCCTGCAGGTCTAGCCTGCCAGCTCCTCCCTGAGTGCGGATTGGTCCTCAGTTCCCAGGACGGAAGAGCCTTGCTGCCATTCGGGCCCCAAGACCCTGTCTCTTGCAACTAGGCACATGTCCTGGTTCATCTCTTGGGCACCTCACTTCTCTGTGAGTCTTCTGAACGACTCAATGGCTGCTCTCTGCGGACCTTGGTCTCACTTCAGCTCGCTAATGCCTACAGAGAGTGAATCAATCCCTAGGCCTCGTTCCAGGGACTAGGGCTGCCCTGACCATGGCAAAGGCACTGTGAGCCGGACGTGGTGGCCCAGGCCTGGACACCGAGCAGAGGGAAGCTGAGAGCAGGATCTGGCCTGTGCTTCCAGGCCAGCCTGGAGTAGAGAAACCCGATCCTAGCAGGTGACCCCTTGCTCCCAGAACAGACCCTCTTTCAGGGTGGCCTCCCAGGGTGGAGCAATTCCCCATGTCCGCCTTTGTCCCTGGACAGAGGCTGCATCGATCAGGCTGAGGGTATGGGTGGTGTCCGCTGCGGAGAAGGACCTTCTGGACCCTGCCTGGTGTCCAATCTTCTGGTCTCTGCTGGGAGAATGGCGGGCTTTTCATCCAGGCAGGTGGCACATGCCTTGGCCCTCAGACCCGGGGAGGCAGAGGCAGGTGCCTCCCTGTGAGTTCCAGGGCAGCGTGGAATAGAGACAGAGGTCTAGGGCAGCGCTGGCTTTCCATGATGACTGGGAGACCACTGCCTCCAGCCGCAAGGCAAGCAGCGCGGCTCAAGGGGCAATTAAAGAACACAAAGAAAGCCTCCCCGAATCTCGGCCAGATGGCTCAGAGTCCTCCTGCCCAGGTTGACACTGAATCGGGTCGTCCTGGGGTCCTCTGGAGTCGCTAGCAGGAAGGCAGCGCCTTCCTGAGAAGCCTGAGCCAGCAGCAGCAGCAGGCTAGGAGTTACACCCCTCTCGGCTAGGTGCTAGGGACCCGTTTTTCCCAGGCGCTCCTGCGCATGCGCCAGGCCCAAAGCCGCATTTGAAAAGGAAGAACCGCCTTCCAGCTCAGCGTGGGGCCTCGTGCCTGGCATCTAGGCCTTGCAGGGTCGCAGGCCCATAGGGCAGACCTCAGCTGGAGAGAATCCAGGGCGGCCTAGGGAGTTTCAGGATGCTGTGCCCAGCAAGATCCTAGGACAAAACCCCGCCCAGATGCACCGGGCCTTAGTCCGCTCCCTCTTCGCTGCTGGAAAAGGCAGAGAGGTGGCTTGGGAGCAGCAGGTCCCTAGCAGCCCTTTTGGGGTTCTGTGAGAGGCGGTAAAGGGACCTCACTGGGTTTAGCACCGCCGAGGCTTGTGCGAGGGGTGCCTCCATCTTTCCAAGCCTGAGTGCTGGGTTTGCACGTGGGAGACACTCTCCCTGGCCCTTCTTTTCCAGGAGGGAGGCAACGGCAGGGGCCCCTGCATGAAATGGGTGCATTCCCGAAATGAGATGTGTGTGCCTGTGTATCTCTAGGAGGGGGAGTAGAGCAGGGCTGGCTTGGGGTGAGAAGGATTGTCCGTGGCTTCTGCTCTTGGATCGATCGGTGTAGACCCCTCTCTGTGGGGCGGCCTGCCCTAGGAGTCCTGTCTGACTCCTTGGAGCCCCGTTCTGCGCTGCTGGACAGCAGCCAGCCCCTTGGGTCCTTCGCTCTATGACTCCCACAGTGCTGGCTCCCAGGCAAGCATGTCTGCACGCCCAGCTCTCGTCCTGGATGCTCAGGTCTGACCTCTGCTCCTCGTGCCTGCATGATACCTCTCTCTCCTGAGGAGTCATCTCTCGGCATCATTCCACTCTGGGTTCCTCTGCCACTTCTATGGGCCAGACTTCTGATTCCACAAGGCTCCCATCCCTGCAGGTCTAGCCTGCCAGCTCCTCCCTGAGTGCGGATTGGTCCTCAGTTCCCAGGACGGAAGAGCCTTGCTGCCATTCGGGCCCCAAGACCCTGTCTCTTGCAACTAGGCACATGTCCTGGTTCATCTCTTGGGCACCTCACTTCTCTGTGAGTCTTCTGAACGACTCAATGGCTGCTCTCTGCGGACCTTGGTCTCACTTCAGCTCGCTAATGCCTACAGAGAGTGAATCAATCCCTAGGCCTCGTTCCAGGGACTAGGGCTGCCCTGACCATGGCAAAGGCACTGTGAGCCGGACGTGGTGGCCCAGGCCTGGACACCGAGCAGAGGGAAGCTGAGAGCAGGATCTGGCCTGTGCTTCCAGGCCAGCCTGGAGTAGAGAAACCCGATCCTAGCAGGTGACCCCTTGCTCCCAGAACAGACCCTCTTTCAGGGTGGCCTCCCAGGGTGGAGCAATTCCCCATGTCCGCCTTTGTCCCTGGACAGAGGCTGCATCGATCAGGCTGAGGGTATGGGTGGTGTCCGCTGCGGAGAAGGACCTTCTGGACCCTGCCTGGTGTCCAATCTTCTGGTCTCTGCTGGGAGAATGGCGGGCTTTTCATCCAGGCAGGTGGCACATGCCTTGGCCCTCAGACCCGGGGAGGCAGAGGCAGGTGCCTCCCTGTGAGTTCCAGGGCAGCGTGGAATAGAGACAGAGGTCTAGGGCAGCGCTGGCTTTCCATGATGACTGGGAGACCACTGCCTCCAGCCGCAAGGCAAGCAGCGCGGCTCAAGGGGCAATTAAAGAACACAAAGAAAGCCTCCCCGAATCTCGGCCAGATGGCTCAGAGTCCTCCTGCCCAGGTTGACACTGAATCGGGTCGTCCTGGGGTCCTCTGGAGTCGCTAGCAGGAAGGCAGCGCCTTCCTGAGAAGCCTGAGCCAGCAGCAGCAGCAGGCTAGGAGTTACACCCCTCTCGGCTAGGTGCTAGGGACCCGTTTTTCCCAGGCGCTCCTGCGCATGCGCCAGGCCCAAAGCCGCATTTGAAAAGGAAGAACCGCCTTCCAGCTCAGCGTGGGGCCTCGTGCCTGGCATCTAGGCCTTGCAGGGTCGCAGGCCCATAGGGCAGACCTCAGCTGGAGAGAATCCAGGGCGGCCTAGGGAGTTTCAGGATGCTGTGCCCAGCAAGATCCTAGGACAAAACCCCGCCCAGATGCACCGGGCCTTAGTCCGCTCCCTCTTCGCTGCTGGAAAAGGCAGAGAGGTGGCTTGGGAGCAGCAGGTCCCTAGCAGCCCTTTTGGGGTTCTGTGAGAGGCGGTAAAGGGACCTCACTGGGTTTAGCACCGCCGAGGCTTGTGCGAGGGGTGCCTCCATCTTTCCAAGCCTGAGTGCTGGGTTTGCACGTGGGAGACACTCTCCCTGGCCCTTCTTTTCCAGGAGGGAGGCAACGGCAGGGGCCCCTGCATGAAATGGGTGCATTCCCGAAATGAGATGTGTGTGCCTGTGTATCTCTAGGAGGGGGAGTAGAGCAGGGCTGGCTTGGGGTGAGAAGGATTGTCCGTGGCTTCTGCTCTTGGATCGATCGGTGTAGACCCCTCTCTGTGGGGCGGCCTGCCCTAGGAGTCCTGTCTGACTCCTTGGAGCCCCGTTCTGCGCTGCTGGACAGCAGCCAGCCCCTTGGGTCCTTCGCTCTATGACTCCCACAGTGCTGGCTCCCAGGCAAGCATGTCTGCACGCCCAGCTCTCGTCCTGGATGCTCAGGTCTGACCTCTGCTCCTCGTGCCTGCATGATACCTCTCTCTCCTGAGGAGTCATCTCTCGGCATCATTCCACTCTGGGTTCCTCTGCCACTTCTATGGGCCAGACTTCTGATTCCACAAGGCTCCCATCCCTGCAGGTCTAGCCTGCCAGCTCCTCCCTGAGTGCGGATTGGTCCTCAGTTCCCAGGACGGAAGAGCCTTGCTGCCATTCGGGCCCCAAGACCCTGTCTCTTGCAACTAGGCACATGTCCTGGTTCATCTCTTGGGCACCTCACTTCTCTGTGAGTCTTCTGAACGACTCAATGGCTGCTCTCTGCGGACCTTGGTCTCACTTCAGCTCGCTAATGCCTACAGAGAGTGAATCAATCCCTAGGCCTCGTTCCAGGGACTAGGGCTGCCCTGACCATGGCAAAGGCACTGTGAGCCGGACGTGGTGGCCCAGGCCTGGACACCGAGCAGAGGGAAGCTGAGAGCAGGATCTGGCCTGTGCTTCCAGGCCAGCCTGGAGTAGAGAAACCCGATCCTAGCAGGTGACCCCTTGCTCCCAGAACAGACCCTCTTTCAGGGTGGCCTCCCAGGGTGGAGCAATTCCCCATGTCCGCCTTTGTCCCTGGACAGAGGCTGCATCGATCAGGCTGAGGGTATGGGTGGTGTCCGCTGCGGAGAAGGACCTTCTGGACCCTGCCTGGTGTCCAATCTTCTGGTCTCTGCTGGGAGAATGGCGGGCTTTTCATCCAGGCAGGTGACACATGCCTTGGCCCTCAGACCCGGGGAGGCAGAGGCAGGTGCCTCCCTGTGAGTTCCAGGGCAGCGTGGAATAGAGACAGAGGTCTAGGGCAGCGCTGGCTTTCCATGATGACTGGGAGACCACTGCCTCCAGCCGCAAGGCAAGCAGCGCGGCTCAAGGGGCAATTAAAGAACACAAAGAAAGCCTCCCCGAATCTCGGCCAGATGGCTCAGAGTCCTCCTGCCCAGGTTGACACTGAATCGGGTCGTCCTGGGGTCCTCTGGAGTCGCTAGCAGGAAGGCAGCGCCTTCCTGAGAAGCCTGAGCCAGCAGCAGCAGCAGGCTAGGAGTTACACCCCTCTCGGCTAGGTGCTAGGGACCCGTTTTTCCCAGGCGCTCCTGCGCATGCGCCAGGCCCAAAGCCGCATTTGAAAAGGAAGAACCGCCTTCCAGCTCAGCGTGGGGCCTCGTGCCTGGCATCTAGGCCTTGCAGGGTCGCAGGCCCATAGGGCAGACCTCAGCTGGAGAGAATCCAGGGCGGCCTAGGGAGTTTCAGGATGCTGTGCCCAGCAAGATCCTAGGACAAAACCCCGCCCAGATGCACCGGGCCTTAGTCCGCTCCCTCTTCGCTGCTGGAAAAGGCAGAGAGGTGGCTTGGGAGCAGCAGGTCCCTAGCAGCCCTTTTGGGGTTCTGTGAGAGGCGGTAAAGGGACCTCACTGGGTTTAGCACCGCCGAGGCTTGTGCGAGGGGTGCCTCCATCTTTCCAAGCCTGAGTGCTGGGTTTGCACGTGGGAGACACTCTCCCTGGCCCTTCTTTTCCAGGAGGGAGGCAACGGCAGGGGCCCCTGCATGAAATGGGTGCATTCCCGAAATGAGATGTGTGTGCCTGTGTATCTCTAGGAGGGGGAGTAGAGCAGGGCTGGCTTGGGGTGAGAAGGATTGTCCGTGGCTTCTGCTCTTGGATCGATCGGTGTAGACCCCTCTCTGTGGGGCGGCCTGCCCTAGGAGTCCTGTCTGACTCCTTGGAGCCCCGTTCTGCGCTGCTGGACAGCAGCCAGCCCCTTGGGTCCTTCGCTCTATGACTCCCACAGTGCTGGCTCCCAGGCAAGCATGTCTGCACGCCCAGCTCTCGTCCTGGATGCTCAGGTCTGACCTCTGCTCCTCGTGCCTGCATGATACCTCTCTCTCCTGAGGAGTCATCTCTCGGCATCATTCCACTCTGGGTTCCTCTGCCACTTCTATGGGCCAGACTTCTGATTCCACAAGGCTCCCATCCCTGCAGGTCTAGCCTGCCAGCTCCTCCCTGAGTGCGGATTGGTCCTCAGTTCCCAGGACGGAAGAGCCTTGCTGCCATTCTGGCCCCAAGACCCTGTCTCTTGCAACTAGGCACATGTCCTGGTTCATCTCTTGGGCACCTCACTTCTCTGTGAGTCTTCTGAACGACTCAATGGCTGCTCTCTGCGGACCTTGGTCTCACTTCAGCTCGCTAATGCCTACAGAGAGTGAATCAATCCCTAGGCCTCGTTCCAGGGACTAGGGCTGCCCTGACCATGGCAAAGGCACTGTGAGCCGGACGTGGTGGCCCAGGCCTGGACACCGAGCAGAGGGAAGCTGAGAGCAGGATCTGGCCTGTGCTTCCAGGCCAGCCTGGAGTAGAGAAACCCGATCCTAGCAGGTGACCCCTTGCTCCCAGAACAGACCCTCTTTCAGGGTGGCCTCCCAGGGTGGAGCAATTCCCCATGTCCGCCTTTGTCCCTGGACAGAGGCTGCATCGATCAGGCTGAGGGTATGGGTGGTGTCCGCTGCGGAGAAGGACCTTCTGGACCCTGCCTGGTGTCCAATCTTCTGGTCTCTGCTGGGAGAATGGCGGGCTTTTCATCCAGGCAGGTGGCACATGCCTTGGCCCTCAGACCCGGGGAGGCAGAGGCAGGTGCCTCCCTGTGAGTTCCAGGGCAGCGTGGAATAGAGACAGAGGTCTAGGGCAGCGCTGGCTTTCCATGATGACTGGGAGACCACTGCCTCCAGCCGCAAGGCAAGCAGCGCGGCTCAAGGGGCAATTAAAGAACACAAAGAAAGCCTCCCCGAATCTCGGCCAGATGGCTCAGAGTCCTCCTGCCCAGGTTGACACTGAATCGGGTCGTCCTGGGGTCCTCTGGAGTCGCTAGCAGGAAGGCAGCGCCTTCCTGAGAAGCCTGAGCCAGCAGCAGCAGCAGGCTAGGAGTTACACCCCTCTCGGCTAGGTGCTAGGGACCCGTTTTTCCCAGGCGCTCCTGCGCATGCGCCAGGCCCAAAGCCGCATTTGAAAAGGAAGAACCGCCTTCCAGCTCAGCGTGGGGCCTCGTGCCTGGCATCTAGGCCTTGCAGGGTCGCAGGCCCATAGGGCAGACCTCAGCTGGAGAGAATCCAGGGCGGCCTAGGGAGTTTCAGGATGCTGTGCCCAGCAAGATCCTAGGACAAAACCCCGCCCAGATGCACCGGGCCTTAGTCCGCTCCCTCTTCGCTGCTGGAAAAGGCAGAGAGGTGGCTTGGGAGCAGCAGGTCCCTAGCAGCCCTTTTGGGGTTCTGTGAGAGGCGGTAAAGGGACCTCACTGGGTTTAGCACCGCCGAGGCTTGTGCGAGGGGTGCCTCCATCTTTCCAAGCCTGAGTGCTGGGTTTGCACGTGGGAGACACTCTCCCTGGCCCTTCTTTTCCAGGAGGGAGGCAACGGCAGGGGCCCCTGCATGAAATGGGTGCATTCCCGAAATGAGATGTGTGTGCCTGTGTATCTCTAGGAGGGGGAGTAGAGCAGGGCTGGCTTGGGGTGAGAAGGATTGTCCGTGGCTTCTGCTCTTGGATCGATCGGTGTAGACCCCTCTCTGTGGGGCGGCCTGCCCTAGGAGTCCTGTCTGACTCCTTGGAGCCCCGTTCTGCGCTGCTGGACAGCAGCCAGCCCCTTGGGTCCTTCGCTCTATGACTCCCACAGTGCTGGCTCCCAGGCAAGCATGTCTGCACGCCCAGCTCTCGTCCTGGATGCTCAGGTCTGACCTCTGCTCCTCGTGCCTGCATGATACCTCTCTCTCCTGAGGAGTCATCTCTCGGCATCATTCCACTCTGGGTTCCTCTGCCACTTCTATGGGCCAGACTTCTGATTCCACAAGGCTCCCATCCCTGCAGGTCTAGCCTGCCAGCTCCTCCCTGAGTGCGGATTGGTCCTCAGTTCCCAGGACGGAAGAGCCTTGCTGCCATTCGGGCCCCAAGACCCTGTCTCTTGCAACTAGGCACATGTCCTGGTTCATCTCTTGGGCACCTCACTTCTCTGTGAGTCTTCTGAACGACTCAATGGCTGCTCTCTGCGGACCTTGGTCTCACTTCAGCTCGCTAATGCCTACAGAGAGTGAATCAATCCCTAGGCCTCGTTCCAGGGACTAGGGCTGCCCTGACCATGGCAAAGGCACTGTGAGCCGGACGTGGTGGCCCAGGCCTGGACACCGAGCAGAGGGAAGCTGAGAGCAGGATCTGGCCTGTGCTTCCAGGCCAGCCTGGAGTAGAGAAACCCGATCCTAGCAGGTGACCCCTTGCTCCCAGAACAGACCCTCTTTCAGGGTGGCCTCCCAGGGTGGAGCAATTCCCCATGTCCGCCTTTGTCCCTGGACAGAGGCTGCATCGATCAGGCTGAGGGTATGGGTGGTGTCCGCTGCGGAGAAGGACCTTCTGGACCCTGCCTGGTGTCCAATCTTCTGGTCTCTGCTGGGAGAATGGCGGGCTTTTCATCCAGGCAGGTGACACATGCCTTGGCCCTCAGACCCGGGGAGGCAGAGGCAGGTGCCTCCCTGTGAGTTCCAGGGCAGCGTGGAATAGAGACAGAGGTCTAGGGCAGCGCTGGCTTTCCATGATGACTGGGAGACCACTGCCTCCAGCCGCAAGGCAAGCAGCGCGGCTCAAGGGGCAATTAAAGAACACAAAGAAAGCCTCCCCGAATCTCGGCCAGATGGCTCAGAGTCCTCCTGCCCAGGTTGACACTGAATCGGGTCGTCCTGGGGTCCTCTGGAGTCGCTAGCAGGAAGGCAGCGCCTTCCTGAGAAGCCTGAGCCAGCAGCAGCAGCAGGCTAGGAGTTACACCCCTCTCGGCTAGGTGCTAGGGACCCGTTTTTCCCAGGCGCTCCTGCGCATGCGCCAGGCCCAAAGCCGCATTTGAAAAGGAAGAACCGCCTTCCAGCTCAGCGTGGGGCCTCGTGCCTGGCATCTAGGCCTTGCAGGGTCGCAGGCCCATAGGGCAGACCTCAGCTGGAGAGAATCCAGGGCGGCCTAGGGAGTTTCAGGATGCTGTGCCCAGCAAGATCCTAGGACAAAACCCCGCCCAGATGCACCGGGCCTTAGTCCGCTCCCTCTTCGCTGCTGGAAAAGGCAGAGAGGTGGCTTGGGAGCAGCAGGTCCCTAGCAGCCCTTTTGGGGTTCTGTGAGAGGCGGTAAAGGGACCTCACTGGGTTTAGCACCGCCGAGGCTTGTGCGAGGGGTGCCTCCATCTTTCCAAGCCTGAGTGCTGGGTTTGCACGTGGGAGACACTCTCCCTGGCCCTTCTTTTCCAGGAGGGAGGCAACGGCAGGGGCCCCTGCATGAAATGGGTGCATTCCCGAAATGAGATGTGTGTGCCTGTGTATCTCTAGGAGGGGGAGTAGAGCAGGGCTGGCTTGGGGTGAGAAGGATTGTCCGTGGCTTCTGCTCTTGGATCGATCGGTGTAGACCCCTCTCTGTGGGGCGGCCTGCCCTAGGAGTCCTGTCTGACTCCTTGGAGCCCCGTTCTGCGCTGCTGGACAGCAGCCAGCCCCTTGGGTCCTTCGCTCTATGACTCCCACAGTGCTGGCTCCCAGGCAAGCATGTCTGCACGCCCAGCTCTCGTCCTGGATGCTCAGGTCTGACCTCTGCTCCTCGTGCCTGCATGATACCTCTCTCTCCTGAGGAGTCATCTCTCGGCATCATTCCACTCTGGGTTCCTCTGCCACTTCTATGGGCCAGACTTCTGATTCCACAAGGCTCCCATCCCTGCAGGTCTAGCCTGCCAGCTCCTCCCTGAGTGCGGATTGGTCCTCAGTTCCCAGGACGGAAGAGCCTTGCTGCCATTCTGGCCCCAAGACCCTGTCTCTTGCAACTAGGCACATGTCCTGGTTCATCTCTTGGGCACCTCACTTCTCTGTGAGTCTTCTGAACGACTCAATGGCTGCTCTCTGCGGACCTTGGTCTCACTTCAGCTCGCTAATGCCTACAGAGAGTGAATCAATCCCTAGGCCTCGTTCCAGGGACTAGGGCTGCCCTGACCATGGCAAAGGCACTGTGAGCCGGACGTGGTGGCCCAGGCCTGGACACCGAGCAGAGGGAAGCTGAGAGCAGGATCTGGCCTGTGCTTCCAGGCCAGCCTGGAGTAGAGAAACCCGATCCTAGCAGGTGACCCCTTGCTCCCAGAACAGACCCTCTTTCAGGGTGGCCTCCCAGGGTGGAGCAATTCCCCATGTCCGCCTTTGTCCCTGGACAGAGGCTGCATCGATCAGGCTGAGGGTATGGGTGGTGTCCGCTGCGGAGAAGGACCTTCTGGACCCTGCCTGGTGTCCAATCTTCTGGTCTCTGCTGGGAGAATGGCGGGCTTTTCATCCAGGCAGGTGGCACATGCCTTGGCCCTCAGACCCGGGGAGGCAGAGGCAGGTGCCTCCCTGTGAGTTCCAGGGCAGCGTGGAATAGAGACAGAGGTCTAGGGCAGCGCTGGCTTTCCATGATGACTGGGAGACCACTGCCTCCAGCCGCAAGGCAAGCAGCGCGGCTCAAGGGGCAATTAAAGAACACAAAGAAAGCCTCCCCGAATCTCGGCCAGATGGCTCAGAGTCCTCCTGCCCAGGTTGACACTGAATCGGGTCGTCCTGGGGTCCTCTGGAGTCGCTAGCAGGAAGGCAGCGCCTTCCTGAGAAGCCTGAGCCAGCAGCAGCAGCAGGCTAGGAGTTACACCCCTCTCGGCTAGGTGCTAGGGACCCGTTTGTCCCAGGCGCTCCTGCGCATGCGCCAGGCCCAAAGCCGCATTTGAAAAGGAAGAACCGCCTTCCAGCTCAGCGTGGGGCCTCGTGCCTGGCATCTAGGCCTTGCAGGGTCGCAGGCCCATAGGGCAGACCTCAGCTGGAGAGAATCCAGGGCGGCCTAGGGAGTTTCAGGATGCTGTGCCCAGCAAGATCCTAGGACAAAACCCCGCCCAGATGCACCGGGCCTTAGTCCGCTCCCTCTTCGCTGCTGGAAAAGGCAGAGAGGTGGCTTGGGAGCAGCAGGTCCCTAGCAGCCCTTTTGGGGTTCTGTGAGAGGCGGTAAAGGGACCTCACTGGGTTTAGCACCGCCGAGGCTTGTGCGAGGGGTGCCTCCATCTTTCCAAGCCTGAGTGCTGGGTTTGCACGTGGGAGACACTCTCCCTGGCCCTTCTTTTCCAGGAGGGAGGCAACGGCAGGGGCCCCTGCATGAAATGGGTGCATTCCCGAAATGAGATGTGTGTGCCTGTGTATCTCTAGGAGGGGGAGTAGAGCAGGGCTGGCTTGGGGTGAGAAGGATTGTCCGTGGCTTCTGCTCTTGGATCGATCGGTGTAGACCCCTCTCTGTGGGGCGGCCTGCCCTAGGAGTCCTGTCTGACTCCTTGGAGCCCCGTTCTGCGCTGCTGGACAGCAGCCAGCCCCTTGGGTCCTTCGCTCTATGACTCCCACAGTGCTGGCTCCCAGGCAAGCATGTCTGCACGCCCAGCTCTCGTCCTGGATGCTCAGGTCTGACCTCTGCTCCTCGTGCCTGCATGATACCTCTCTCTCCTGAGGAGTCATCTCTCGGCATCATTCCACTCTGGGTTCCTCTGCCACTTCTATGGGCCAGACTTCTGATTCCACAAGGCTCCCATCCCTGCAGGTCTAGCCTGCCAGCTCCTCCCTGAGTGCGGATTGGTCCTCAGTTCCCAGGACGGAAGAGCCTTGCTGCCATTCGGGCCCCAAGACCCTGTCTCTTGCAACTAGGCACATGTCCTGGTTCATCTCTTGGGCACCTCACTTCTCTGTGAGTCTTCTGAACGACTCAATGGCTGCTCTCTGCGGACCTTGGTCTCACTTCAGCTCGCTAATGCCTACAGAGAGTGAATCAATCCCTAGGCCTCGTTCCAGGGACTAGGGCTGCCCTGACCATGGCAAAGGCACTGTGAGCCGGACGTGGTGGCCCAGGCCTGGACACCGAGCAGAGGGAAGCTGAGAGCAGGATCTGGCCTGTGCTTCCAGGCCAGCCTGGAGTAGAGAAACCCGATCCTAGCAGGTGACCCCTTGCTCCCAGAACAGACCCTCTTTCAGGGTGGCCTCCCAGGGTGGAGCAATTCCCCATGTCCGCCTTTGTCCCTGGACAGAGGCTGCATCGATCAGGCTGAGGGTATGGGTGGTGTCCGCTGCGGAGAAGGACCTTCTGGACCCTGCCTGGTGTCCAATCTTCTGGTCTCTGCTGGGAGAATGGCGGGCTTTTCATCCAGGCAGGTGGCACATGCCTTGGCCCTCAGACCCGGGGAGGCAGAGGCAGGTGCCTCCCTGTGAGTTCCAGGGCAGCGTGGAATAGAGACAGAGGTCTAGGGCAGCGCTGGCTTTCCATGATGACTGGGAGACCACTGCCTCCAGCCGCAAGGCAAGCAGCGCGGCTCAAGGGGCAATTAAAGAACACAAAGAAAGCCTCCCCGAATCTCGGCCAGATGGCTCAGAGTCCTCCTGCCCAGGTTGACACTGAATCGGGTCGTCCTGGGGTCCTCTGGAGTCGCTAGCAGGAAGGCAGCGCCTTCCTGAGAAGCCTGAGCCAGCAGCAGCAGCAGGCTAGGAGTTACACCCCTCTCGGCTAGGTGCTAGGGACCCGTTTCTCCCAGGCGCTCCTGCGCATGCGCCAGGCCCAAAGCCGCATTTGAAAAGGAAGAACCGCCTTCCAGCTCAGCGTGGGGCCTCGTGCCTGGCATCTAGGCCTTGCAGGGTCGCAGGCCCATAGGGCAGACCTCAGCTGGAGAGAATCCAGGGCGGCCTAGGGAGTTTCAGGATGCTGTGCCCAGCAAGATCCTAGGACAAAACCCCGCCCAGATGCACCGGGCCTTAGGCCGCTCCCTCTTCGCTGCTGGAAAAGGCAGAGAGGTGGCTTGGGAGCAGCAGGTCCCTAGCAGCCCTTTTGGGGTTCTGTGAGAGGCGGTAAAGGGACCTCACTGGGTTTAGCACCGCCGAGGCTTGTGCGAGGGGTGCCTCCATCTTTCCAAGCCTGAGTGCTGGGTTTGCACGTGGGAGACACTCTCCCTGGCCCTTCTTTTCCAGGAGGGAGGCAACGGCAGGGGCCCCTGCATGAAATGGGTGCATTCCCGAAATGAGATGTGTGTGCCTGTGTATCTCTAGGAGGGGGAGTAGAGCAGGGCTGGCTTGGGGTGAGAAGGATTGTCCGTGGCTTCTGCTCTTGGATCGATCGGTGTAGACCCCTCTCTGTGGGGCGGCCTGCCCTAGGAGTCCTGTCTGACTCCTTGGAGCCCCGTTCTGCGCTGCTGGACAGCAGCCAGCCCCTTGGGTCCTTCGCTCTATGACTCCCACAGTGCTGGCTCCCAGGCAAGCATGTCTGCACGCCCAGCTCTCGTCCTGGATGCTCAGGTCTGACCTCTGCTCCTCGTGCCTGCATGATACCTCTCTCTCCTGAGGAGTCATCTCTCGGCATCATTCCACTCTGGGTTCCTCTGCCACTTCTATGGGCCAGATTTCTGATTCCACAAGGCTCCCATCCCTGCAGGTCTAGCCTGCCAGCTCCTCCCTGAGTGCGGATTGGTCCTCAGTTCCCAGGACGGAAGAGCCTTGCTGCCATTCGGGCCCCAAGACCCTGTCTCTTGCAACTAGGCACATGTCCTGGTTCATCTCTTGGGCACCTCACTTCTCTGTGAGTCTTCTAAACGACTCAATGGCTGCTCTCTGCGGACCTTGGTCTCACTTCAGCTCGCTAATGCCTACAGAGAGTGAATCAATCCCTAGGCCTCGTTCCAGGGACTAGGGCTGCCCTGACCATGGCAAAGGCACTGTGAGCCGGACGTGGTGGCCCAGGCCTGGACACCGAGCAGAGGGAAGCTGAGAGCAGGATCTGGCCTGTGCTTCCAGGCCAGCCTGGAGTAGAGAAACCCGATCCTAGCAGGTGACCCCTTGCTCCCAGAACAGACCCTCTTTCAGGGTGGCCTCCCAGGGTGGAGCAATTCCCCATGTCCGCCTTTGTCCCTGGACAGAGGCTGCATCGATCAGGCTGAGGGTATGGGTGGTGTCCGCTGCGGAGAAGGACCTTCTGGACCCTGCCTGGTGTCCAATCTTCTGGTCTCTGCTGGGAGAATGGCGGGCTTTTCATCCAGGCAGGTGGCACATGCCTTGGCCCTCAGACCCGGGGAGGCAGAGGCAGGTGCCTCCCTGTGAGTTCCAGGGCAGCGTGGAATAGAGACAGAGGTCTAGGGCAGCGCTGGCTTTCCATGATGACTGGGAGACCACTGCCTCCAGCCGCAAGGCAAGCAGCGCGGCTCAAGGGGCAATTAAAGAACACAAAGAAAGCCTCCCCGAATCTCGGCCAGATGGCTCAGAGTCCTCCTGCCCAGGTTGACACTGAATCGGGTCGTCCTGGGGTCCTCTGGAGTCGCTAGCAGGAAGGCAGCGCCTTCCTGAGAAGCCTGAGCCAGCAGCAGCAGCAGGCTAGGAGTTACACCCCTCTCGGCTAGGTGCTAGGGACCCGTTTCTCCCAGGCGCTCCTGCGCATGCGCCAGGCCCAAAGCCGCATTTGAAAAGGAAGAACCGCCTTCCAGCTCAGCGTGGGGCCTCGTGCCTGGCATCTAGGCCTTGCAGGGTCGCAGGCCCATAGGGCAGACCTCAGCTGGAGAGAATCCAGGGCGGCCTAGGGAGTTTCAGGATGCTGTGCCCAGCAAGATCCTAGGACAAAACCCCGCCCAGATGCACCGGGCCTTAGGCCGCTCCCTCTTCGCTGCTGGAAAAGGCAGAGAGGTGGCTTGGGAGCAGCAGGTCCCTAGCAGCCCTTTTGGGGTTCTGTGAGAGGCGGTAAAGGGACCTCACTGGGTTTAGCACCGCCGAGGCTTGTGCGAGGGGTGCCTCCATCTTTCCAAGCCTGAGTGCTGGGTTTGCACGTGGGAGACACTCTCCCTGGCCCTTCTTTTCCAGGAGGGAGGCAACGGCAGGGGCCCCTGCATGAAATGGGTGCATTCCCGAAATGAGATGTGTGTGCCTGTGTATCTCTAGGAGGGGGAGTAGAGCAGGGCTGGCTTGGGGTGAGAAGGATTGTCCGTGGCTTCTGCTCTTGGATCGATCGGTGTAGACCCCTCTCTGTGGGGCGGCCTGCCCTAGGAGTCCTGTCTGACTCCTTGGAGCCCCGTTCTGCGCTGCTGGACAGCAGCCAGCCCCTTGGGTCCTTCGCTCTATGACTCCCACAGTGCTGGCTCCCAGGCAAGCATGTCTGCACGCCCAGCTCTCGTCCTGGATGCTCAGGTCTGACCTCTGCTCCTCGTGCCTGCATGATACCTCTCTCTCCTGAGGAGTCATCTCTCGGCATCATTCCACTCTGGGTTCCTCTGCCACTTCTATGGGCCAGATTTCTGATTCCACAAGGCTCCCATCCCTGCAGGTCTAGCCTGCCAGCTCCTCCCTGAGTGCGGATTGGTCCTCAGTTCCCAGGACGGAAGAGCCTTGCTGCCATTCGGGCCCCAAGACCCTGTCTCTTGCAACTAGGCACATGTCCTGGTTCATCTCTTGGGCACCTCACTTCTCTGTGAGTCTTCTAAACGACTCAATGGCTGCTCTCTGCGGACCTTGGTCTCACTTCAGCTCGCTAATGCCTACAGAGAGTGAATCAATCCCTAGGCCTCGTTCCAGGGACTAGGGCTGCCCTGACCATGGCAAAGGCACTGTGAGCCGGACGTGGTGGCCCAGGCCTGGACACCGAGCAGAGGGAAGCTGAGAGCAGGATCTGGCCTGTGCTTCCAGGCCAGCCTGGAGTAGAGAAACCCGATCCTAGCAGGTGACCCCTTGCTCCCAGAACAGACCCTCTTTCAGGGTGGCCTCCCAGGGTGGAGCAATTCCCCATGTCCGCCTTTGTCCCTGGACAGAGGCTGCATCGATCAGGCTGAGGGTATGGGTGGTGTCCGCTGCGGAGAAGGACCTTCTGGACCCTGCCTGGTGTCCAATCTTCTGGTCTCTGCTGGGAGAATGGCGGGCTTTTCATCCAGGCAGGTGGCACATGCCTTGGCCCTCAGACCCGGGGAGGCAGAGGCAGGTGCCTCCCTGTGAGTTCCAGGGCAGCGTGGAATAGAGACAGAGGTCTAGGGCAGCGCTGGCTTTCCATGATGACTGGGAGACCACTGCCTCCAGCCGCAAGGCAAGCAGCGCGGCTCAAGGGGCAATTAAAGAACACAAAGAAAGCCTCCCCGAATCTCGGCCAGATGGCTCAGAGTCCTCCTGCCCAGGTTGACACTGAATCGGGTCGTCCTGGGGTCCTCTGGAGTCGCTAGCAGGAAGGCAGCGCCTTCCTGAGAAGCCTGAGCCAGCAGCAGCAGCAGGCTAGGAGTTACACCCCTCTCGGCTAGGTGCTAGGGACCCGTTTCTCCCAGGCGCTCCTGCGCATGCGCCAGGCCCAAAGCCGCATTTGAAAAGGAAGAACCGCCTTCCAGCTCAGCGTGGGGCCTCGTGCCTGGCATCTAGGCCTTGCAGGGTCGCAGGCCCATAGGGCAGACCTCAGCTGGAGAGAATCCAGGGCGGCCTAGGGAGTTTCAGGATGCTGTGCCCAGCAAGATCCTAGGACAAAACCCCGCCCAGATGCACCGGGCCTTAGGCCGCTCCCTCTTCGCTGCTGGAAAAGGCAGAGAGGTGGCTTGGGAGCAGCAGGTCCCTAGCAGCCCTTTTGGGGTTCTGTGAGAGGCGGTAAAGGGACCTCACTGGGTTTAGCACCGCCGAGGCTTGTGCGAGGGGTGCCTCCATCTTTCCAAGCCTGAGTGCTGGGTTTGCACGTGGGAGACACTCTCCCTGGCCCTTCTTTTCCAGGAGGGAGGCAACGGCAGGGGCCCCTGCATGAAATGGGTGCATTCCCGAAATGAGATGTGTGTGCCTGTGTATCTCTAGGAGGGGGAGTAGAGCAGGGCTGGCTTGGGGTGAGAAGGATTGTCCGTGGCTTCTGCTCTTGGATCGATCGGTGTAGACCCCTCTCTGTGGGGCGGCCTGCCCTAGGAGTCCTGTCTGACTCCTTGGAGCCCCGTTCTGCGCTGCTGGACAGCAGCCAGCCCCTTGGGTCCTTCGCTCTATGACTCCCACAGTGCTGGCTCCCAGGCAAGCATGTCTGCACGCCCAGCTCTCGTCCTGGATGCTCAGGTCTGACCTCTGCTCCTCGTGCCTGCATGATACCTCTCTCTCCTGAGGAGTCATCTCTCGGCATCATTCCACTCTGGGTTCCTCTGCCACTTCTATGGGCCAGACTTCTGATTCCACAAGGCTCCCATCCCTGCAGGTCTAGCCTGCCAGCTCCTCCCTGAGTGCGGATTGGTCCTCAGTTCCCAGGACGGAAGAGCCTTGCTGCCATTCGGGCCCCAAGACCCTGTCTCTTGCAACTAGGCACATGTCCTGGTTCATCTCTTGGGCACCTCACTTCTCTGTGAGTCTTCTGAACGACTCAATGGCTGCTCTCTGCGGACCTTGGTCTCACTTCAGCTCGCTAATGCCTACAGAGAGTGAATCAATCCCTAGGCCTCGTTCCAGGGACTAGGGCTGCCCTGACCATGGCAAAGGCACTGTGAGCCGGACGTGGTGGCCCAGGCCTGGACACCGAGCAGAGGGAAGCTGAGAGCAGGATCTGGCCTGTGCTTCCAGGCCAGCCTGGAGTAGAGAAACCCGATCCTAGCAGGTGACCCCTTGCTCCCAGAACAGACCCTCTTTCAGGGTGGCCTCCCAGGGTGGAGCAATTCCCCATGTCCGCCTTTGTCCCTGGACAGAGGCTGCATCGATCAGGCTGAGGGTATGGGTGGTGTCCGCTGCGGAGAAGGACCTTCTGGACCCTGCCTGGTGTCCAATCTTCTGGTCTCTGCTGGGAGAATGGCGGGCTTTTCATCCAGGCAGGTGGCACATGCCTTGGCCCTCAGACCCGGGGAGGCAGAGGCAGGTGCCTCCCTGTGAGTTCCAGGGCAGCGTGGAATAGAGACAGAGGTCTAGGGCAGCGCTGGCTTTCCATGATGACTGGGAGACCACTGCCTCCAGCCGCAAGGCAAGCAGCGCGGCTCAAGGGGCAATTAAAGAACACAAAGAAAGCCTCCCCGAATCTCGGCCAGATGGCTCAGAGTCCTCCTGCCCAGGTTGACACTGAATCGGGTCGTCCTGGGGTCCTCTGGAGTCGCTAGCAGGAAGGCAGCGCCTTCCTGAGAAGCCTGAGCCAGCAGCAGCAGCAGGCTAGGAGTTACACCCCTCTCGGCTAGGTGCTAGGGACCCGTTTTTCCCAGGCGCTCCTGCGCATGCGCCAGGCCCAAAGCCGCATTTGAAAAGGAAGAACCGCCTTCCAGCTCAGCGTGGGGCCTCGTGCCTGGCATCTAGGCCTTGCAGGGTCGCAGGCCCATAGGGCAGACCTCAGCTGGAGAGAATCCAGGGCGGCCTAGGGAGTTTCAGGATGCTGTGCCCAGCAAGATCCTAGGACAAAACCCCGCCCAGATGCACCGGGCCTTAGGCCGCTCCCTCTTCGCTGCTGGAAAAGGCAGAGAGGTGGCTTGGGAGCAGCAGGTCCCTAGCAGCCCTTTTGGGGTTCTGTGAGAGGCGGTAAAGGGACCTCACTGGGTTTAGCACCGCCGAGGCTTGTGCGAGGGGTGCCTCCATCTTTCCAAGCCTGAGTGCTGGGTTTGCACGTGGGAGACACTCTCCCTGGCCCTTCTTTTCCAGGAGGGAGGCAACGGCAGGGGCCCCTGCATGAAATGGGTGCATTCCCGAAATGAGATGTGTGTGCCTGTGTATCTCTAGGAGGGGGAGTAGAGCAGGGCTGGCTTGGGGTGAGAAGGATTGTCCGTGGCTTCTGCTCTTGGATCGATCGGTGTAGACCCCTCTCTGTGGGGCGGCCTGCCCTAGGAGTCCTGTCTGACTCCTTGGAGCCCCGTTCTGCGCTGCTGGACAGCAGCCAGCCCCTTGGGTCCTTCGCTCTATGACTCCCACAGTGCTGGCTCCCAGGCAAGCATGTCTGCACGCCCAGCTCTCGTCCTGGATGCTCAGGTCTGACCTCTGCTCCTCGTGCCTGCATGATACCTCTCTCTCCTGAGGAGTCATCTCTCGGCATCATTCCACTCTGGGTTCCTCTGCCACTTCTATGGGCCAGATTTCTGATTCCACAAGGCTCCCATCCCTGCAGGTCTAGCCTGCCAGCTCCTCCCTGAGTGCGGATTGGTCCTCAGTTCCCAGGACGGAAGAGCCTTGCTGCCATTCGGGCCCCAAGACCCTGTCTCTTGCAACTAGGCACATGTCCTGGTTCATCTCTTGGGCACCTCACTTCTCTGTGAGTCTTCTAAACGACTCAATGGCTGCTCTCTGCGGACCTTGGTCTCACTTCAGCTCGCTAATGCCTACAGAGAGTGAATCAATCCCTAGGCCTCGTTCCAGGGACTAGGGCTGCCCTGACCATGGCAAAGGCACTGTGAGCCGGACGTGGTGGCCCAGGCCTGGACACCGAGCAGAGGGAAGCTGAGAGCAGGATCTGGCCTGTGCTTCCAGGCCAGCCTGGAGTAGAGAAACCCGATCCTAGCAGGTGACCCCTTGCTCCCAGAACAGACCCTCTTTCAGGGTGGCCTCCCAGGGTGGAGCAATTCCCCATGTCCGCCTTTGTCCCTGGACAGAGGCTGCATCGATCAGGCTGAGGGTATGGGTGGTGTCCGCTGCGGAGAAGGACCTTCTGGACCCTGCCTGGTGTCCAATCTTCTGGTCTCTGCTGGGAGAATGGCGGGCTTTTCATCCAGGCAGGTGGCACATGCCTTGGCCCTCAGACCCGGGGAGGCAGAGGCAGGTGCCTCCCTGTGAGTTCCAGGGCAGCGTGGAATAGAGACAGAGGTCTAGGGCAGCGCTGGCTTTCCATGATGACTGGGAGACCACTGCCTCCAGCCGCAAGGCAAGCAGCGCGGCTCAAGGGGCAATTAAAGAACACAAAGAAAGCCTCCCCGAATCTCGGCCAGATGGCTCAGAGTCCTCCTGCCCAGGTTGACACTGAATCGGGTCGTCCTGGGGTCCTCTGGAGTCGCTAGCAGGAAGGCAGCGCCTTCCTGAGAAGCCTGAGCCAGCAGCAGCAGCAGGCTAGGAGTTACACCCCTCTCGGCTAGGTGCTAGGGACCCGTTTCTCCCAGGCGCTCCTGCGCATGCGCCAGGCCCAAAGCCGCATTTGAAAAGGAAGAACCGCCTTCCAGCTCAGCGTGGGGCCTCGTGCCTGGCATCTAGGCCTTGCAGGGTCGCAGGCCCATAGGGCAGACCTCAGCTGGAGAGAATCCAGGGCGGCCTAGGGAGTTTCAGGATGCTGTGCCCAGCAAGATCCTAGGACAAAACCCCGCCCAGATGCACCGGGCCTTAGGCCGCTCCCTCTTCGCTGCTGGAAAAGGCAGAGAGGTGGCTTGGGAGCAGCAGGTCCCTAGCAGCCCTTTTGGGGTTCTGTGAGAGGCGGTAAAGGGACCTCACTGGGTTTAGCACCGCCGAGGCTTGTGCGAGGGGTGCCTCCATCTTTCCAAGCCTGAGTGCTGGGTTTGCACGTGGGAGACACTCTCCCTGGCCCTTCTTTTCCAGGAGGGAGGCAACGGCAGGGGCCCCTGCATGAAATGGGTGCATTCCCGAAATGAGATGTGTGTGCCTGTGTATCTCTAGGAGGGGGAGTAGAGCAGGGCTGGCTTGGGGTGAGAAGGATTGTCCGTGGCTTCTGCTCTTGGATCGATCGGTGTAGACCCCTCTCTGTGGGGCGGCCTGCCCTAGGAGTCCTGTCTGACTCCTTGGAGCCCCGTTCTGCGCTGCTGGACAGCAGCCAGCCCCTTGGGTCCTTCGCTCTATGACTCCCACAGTGCTGGCTCCCAGGCAAGCATGTCTGCACGCCCAGCTCTCGTCCTGGATGCTCAGGTCTGACCTCTGCTCCTCGTGCCTGCATGATACCTCTCTCTCCTGAGGAGTCATCTCTCGGCATCATTCCACTCTGGGTTCCTCTGCCACTTCTATGGGCCAGACTTCTGATTCCACAAGGCTCCCATCCCTGCAGGTCTAGCCTGCCAGCTCCTCCCTGAGTGCGGATTGGTCCTCAGTTCCCAGGACGGAAGAGCCTTGCTGCCATTCGGGCCCCAAGACCCTGTCTCTTGCAACTAGGCACATGTCCTGGTTCATCTCTTGGGCACCTCACTTCTCTGTGAGTCTTCTGAACGACTCAATGGCTGCTCTCTGCGGACCTTGGTCTCACTTCAGCTCGCTAATGCCTACAGAGAGTGAATCAATCCCTAGGCCTCGTTCCAGGGACTAGGGCTGCCCTGACCATGGCAAAGGCACTGTGAGCCGGACGTGGTGGCCCAGGCCTGGACACCGAGCAGAGGGAAGCTGAGAGCAGGATCTGGCCTGTGCTTCCAGGCCAGCCTGGAGTAGAGAAACCCGATCCTAGCAGGTGACCCCTTGCTCCCAGAACAGACCCTCTTTCAGGGTGGCCTCCCAGGGTGGAGCAATTCCCCATGTCCGCCTTTGTCCCTGGACAGAGGCTGCATCGATCAGGCTGAGGGTATGGGTGGTGTCCGCTGCGGAGAAGGACCTTCTGGACCCTGCCTGGTGTCCAATCTTCTGGTCTCTGCTGGGAGAATGGCGGGCTTTTCATCCAGGCAGGTGACACATGCCTTGGCCCTCAGACCCGGGGAGGCAGAGGCAGGTGCCTCCCTGTGAGTTCCAGGGCAGCGTGGAATAGAGACAGAGGTCTAGGGCAGCGCTGGCTTTCCATGATGACTGGGAGACCACTGCCTCCAGCCGCAAGGCAAGCAGCGCGGCTCAAGGGGCAATTAAAGAACACAAAGAAAGCCTCCCCGAATCTCGGCCAGATGGCTCAGAGTCCTCCTGCCCAGGTTGACACTGAATCGGGTCGTCCTGGGGTCCTCTGGAGTCGCTAGCAGGAAGGCAGCGCCTTCCTGAGAAGCCTGAGCCAGCAGCAGCAGCAGGCTAGGAGTTACACCCCTCTCGGCTAGGTGCTAGGGACCCGTTTGTCCCAGGCGCTCCTGCGCATGCGCCAGGCCCAAAGCCGCATTTGAAAAGGAAGAACCGCCTTCCAGCTCAGCGTGGGGCCTCGTGCCTGGCATCTAGGCCTTGCAGGGTCGCAGGCCCATAGGGCAGACCTCAGCTGGAGAGAATCCAGGGCGGCCTAGGGAGTTTCAGGATGCTGTGCCCAGCAAGATCCTAGGACAAAACCCCGCCCAGATGCACCGGGCCTTAGTCCGCTCCCTCTTCGCTGCTGGAAAAGGCAGAGAGGTGGCTTGGGAGCAGCAGGTCCCTAGCAGCCCTTTTGGGGTTCTGTGAGAGGCGGTAAAGGGACCTCACTGGGTTTAGCACCGCCGAGGCTTGTGCGAGGGGTGCCTCCATCTTTCCAAGCCTGAGTGCTGGGTTTGCACGTGGGAGACACTCTCCCTGGCCCTTCTTTTCCAGGAGGGAGGCAACGGCAGGGGCCCCTGCATGAAATGTGTGCATTCCCGAAATGAGATGTGTGTGCCTGTGTATCTCTAGGAGGGGGAGTAGAGCAGGGCTGGCTTGGGGTGAGAAGGATTGTCCGTGGCTTCTGCTCTTGGATCGATCGGTGTAGACCCCTCTCTGTGGGGCGGCCTGCCCTAGGAGTCCTGTCTGACTCCTTGGAGCCCCGTTCTGCGCTGCTGGACAGCAGCCAGCCCCTTGGGTCCTTCGCTCTATGACTCCCACAGTGCTGGCTCCCAGGCAAGCATGTCTGCACGCCCAGCTCTCGTCCTGGATGCTCAGGTCTGACCTCTGCTCCTCGTGCCTGCATGATACCTCTCTCTCCTGAGGAGTCATCTCTCGGCATCATTCCACTCTGGGTTCCTCTGCCACTTCTATGGGCCAGATTTCTGATTCCACAAGGCTCCCATCCCTGCAGGTCTAGCCTGCCAGCTCCTCCCTGAGTGCGGATTGGTCCTCAGTTCCCAGGACGGAAGAGCCTTGCTGCCATTCGGGCCCCAAGACCCTGTCTCTTGCAACTAGGCACATGTCCTGGTTCATCTCTTGGGCACCTCACTTCTCTGTGAGTCTTCTAAACGACTCAATGGCTGCTCTCTGCGGACCTTGGTCTCACTTCAGCTCGCTAATGCCTACAGAGAGTGAATCAATCCCTAGGCCTCGTTCCAGGGACTAGGGCTGCCCTGACCATGGCAAAGGCACTGTGAGCCGGACGTGGTGGCCCAGGCCTGGACACCGAGCAGAGGGAAGCTGAGAGCAGGATCTGGCCTGTGCTTCCAGGCCAGCCTGGAGTAGAGAAACCCGATCCTAGCAGGTGACCCCTTGCTCCCAGAACAGACCCTCTTTCAGGGTGGCCTCCCAGGGTGGAGCAATTCCCCATGTCCGCCTTTGTCCCTGGACAGAGGCTGCATCGATCAGGCTGAGGGTATGGGTGGTGTCCGCTGCGGAGAAGGACCTTCTGGACCCTGCCTGGTGTCCAATCTTCTGGTCTCTGCTGGGAGAATGGCGGGCTTTTCATCCAGGCAGGTGGCACATGCCTTGGCCCTCAGACCCGGGGAGGCAGAGGCAGGTGCCTCCCTGTGAGTTCCAGGGCAGCGTGGAATAGAGACAGAGGTCTAGGGCAGCGCTGGCTTTCCATGATGACTGGGAGACCACTGCCTCCAGCCGCAAGGCAAGCAGCGCGGCTCAAGGGGCAATTAAAGAACACAAAGAAAGCCTCCCCGAATCTCGGCCAGATGGCTCAGAGTCCTCCTGCCCAGGTTGACACTGAATCGGGTCGTCCTGGGGTCCTCTGGAGTCGCTAGCAGGAAGGCAGCGCCTTCCTGAGAAGCCTGAGCCAGCAGCAGCAGCAGGCTAGGAGTTACACCCCTCTCGGCTAGGTGCTAGGGACCCGTTTCTCCCAGGCGCTCCTGCGCATGCGCCAGGCCCAAAGCCGCATTTGAAAAGGAAGAACCGCCTTCCAGCTCAGCGTGGGGCCTCGTGCCTGGCATCTAGGCCTTGCAGGGTCGCAGGCCCATAGGGCAGACCTCAGCTGGAGAGAATCCAGGGCGGCCTAGGGAGTTTCAGGATGCTGTGCCCAGCAAGATCCTAGGACAAAACCCCGCCCAGATGCACCGGGCCTTAGGCCGCTCCCTCTTCGCTGCTGGAAAAGGCAGAGAGGTGGCTTGGGAGCAGCAGGTCCCTAGCAGCCCTTTTGGGGTTCTGTGAGAGGCGGTAAAGGGACCTCACTGGGTTTAGCACCGCCGAGGCTTGTGCGAGGGGTGCCTCCATCTTTCCAAGCCTGAGTGCTGGGTTTGCACGTGGGAGACACTCTCCCTGGCCCTTCTTTTCCAGGAGGGAGGCAACGGCAGGGGCCCCTGCATGAAATGTGTGCATTCCCGAAATGAGATGTGTGTGCCTGTGTATCTCTAGGAGGGGGAGTAGAGCAGGGCTGGCTTGGGGTGAGAAGGATTGTCCGTGGCTTCTGCTCTTGGATCGATCGGTGTAGACCCCTCTCTGTGGGGCGGCCTGCCCTAGGAGTCCTGTCTGACTCCTTGGAGCCCCGTTCTGCGCTGCTGGACAGCAGCCAGCCCCTTGGGTCCTTCGCTCTATGACTCCCACAGTGCTGGCTCCCAGGCAAGCATGTCTGCACGCCCAGCTCTCGTCCTGGATGCTCAGGTCTGACCTCTGCTCCTCGTGCCTGCATGATACCTCTCTCTCCTGAGGAGTCATCTCTCGGCATCATTCCACTCTGGGTTCCTCTGCCACTTCTATGGGCCAGATTTCTGATTCCACAAGGCTCCCATCCCTGCAGGTCTAGCCTGCCAGCTCCTCCCTGAGTGCGGATTGGTCCTCAGTTCCCAGGACGGAAGAGCCTTGCTGCCATTCGGGCCCCAAGACCCTGTCTCTTGCAACTAGGCACATGTCCTGGTTCATCTCTTGGGCACCTCACTTCTCTGTGAGTCTTCTAAACGACTCAATGGCTGCTCTCTCCGGACCTTGGTCTCACTTCAGCTCGCTAATGTCTACAGAGAGTGAATCAATCCCTAGGCCTCGTTCCAGGGACTAGGGCTGCCCTGACCATGGCAAAGGCACTGTGAGCCGGACGTGGTGGCCCAGGCCTGGACACCGAGCAGAGGGAAGCTGAGAGCAGGATCTGGCCTGTGCTTCCAGGCCAGCCTGGAGTAGAGAAACCCGATCCTAGCAGGTGACCCCTTGCTCCCAGAACAGACCCTCTTTCTGGGTGGCCTCCCAGGGTGGAGCAATTCCCCATGTCCGCCTTTGTCCCTGGACAGAGGCTGCATCGATCAGGCTGAGGGTATGGGTGGTGTCCGCTGCGGAGAAGGACCTTCTGGACCCTGCCTGGTGTCCAATCTTCTGGTCTCTGCTGGGAGAATGGCGGGCTTTTCATCCAGGCAGGTGGCACATGCCTTGGCCCTCAGACCCGGGGAGGCAGAGGCAGGTGCCTCCCTGTGAGTTCCAGGGCAGCGTGGAATAGAGACAGAGGTCTAGGGCAGCGCTGGCTTTCCATGATGACTGGGAGACCACTGCCTCCAGCCGCAAGGCAAGCAGCGCGGCTCAAGGGGCAATTAAAGAACACAAAGAAAGCCTCCCCGAATCTCGGCCAGATGGCTCAGAGTCCTCCTGCCCAGGTTGACACTGAATCGGGTCGTCCTGGGGTCCTCTGGAGTCGCTAGCAGGAAGGCAGCGCCTTCCTGAGAAGCCTGAGCCAGCAGCAGCAGCAGGCTAGGAGTTACACCCCTCTCGGCTAGGTGCTAGGGACCCGTTTTTCCCAGGCGCTCCTGCGCATGCGCCAGGCCCAAAGCCGCATTTGAAAAGGAAGAACCGCCTTCCAGCTCAGCGTGGGGCCTCGTGCCTGGCATCTAGGCCTTGCAGGGTCGCAGGCCCATAGGGCAGACCTCAGCTGGAGAGAATCCAGGGCGGCCTAGGGAGTTTCAGGATGCTGTGCCCAGCAAGATCCTAGGACAAAACCCCGCCCAGATGCACCGGGCCTTAGGCCGCTCCCTCTTCGCTGCTGGAAAAGGCAGAGAGGTGGCTTGGGAGCAGCAGGTCCCTAGCAGCCCTTTTGGGGTTCTGTGAGAGGCGGTAAAGGGACCTCACTGGGTTTAGCACCGCCGAGGCTTGTGCGAGGGGTGCCTCCATCTTTCCAAGCCTGAGTGCTGGGTTTGCACGTGGGAGACACTCTCCCTGGCCCTTCTTTTCCAGGAGGGAGGCAACGGCAGGGGCCCCTGCATGAAATGGGTGCATTCCCGAAATGAGATGTGTGTGCCTGTGTATCTCTAGGAGGGGGAGTAGGCCAGGGCTGGCTTGGGGTGAGAAGGATTGTCCGTGGCTTCTGCTCTTGGATCGATCGGTGTAGACCCCTCTCTGTGGGGCGGCCTGCCCTAGGAGTCCTGTCTGACTCCTTGGAGCCCCGTTCTGCGCTGCTGGACAGCAGCCAGCCCCTTGGGTCCTTCGCTCTATGACTCCCACAGTGCTGGCTCCCAGGCAAGCATGTCTGCACGCCCAGCTCTCGTCCTGGATGCTCAGGTCTGACCTCTGCTCCTCATGCCTGCATGATACCTCTCTCTCCTGAGGAGTCATCTCTCGGCATCATTCCACTCTGGGTTCCTCTGCCACTTCTATGGGCCAGATTTCTGATTCCACAAGGCTCCCATCCCTGCAGGTCTAGCCTGCCAGCTCCTCCCTGAGTGCGGATTGGTCCTCAGTTCCCAGGACGGAAGAGCCTTGCTGCCATTCGGGCCCCAAGACCCTGTCTCTTGCAACTAGGCACATGTCCTGGTTCATCTCTTGGGCACCTCACTTCTCTGTGAGTCTTCTAAACGACTCAATGGCTGCTCTCTGCGGACCTTGGTCTCACTTCAGCTCGCTAATGCCTACAGAGAGTGAATCAATCCCTAGGCCTCGTTCCAGGGACTAGGGCTGCCCTGACCATGGCAAAGGCACTGTGAGCCGGACGTGGTGGCCCAGGCCTGGACACCGAGCAGAGGGAAGCTGAGAGCAGGATCTGGCCTGTGCTTCCAGGCCAGCCTGGAGTAGAGAAACCCGATCCTAGCAGGTGACCCCTTGCTCCCAGAACAGACCCTCTTTCAGGGTGGCCTCCCAGGGTGGAGCAATTCCCCATGTCCGCCTTTGTCCCTGGACAGAGGCTGCATCGATCAGGCTGAGGGTATGGGTGGTGTCTGCTGCGGAGAAGGACCTTCTGGACCCTGCCTGGTGTCCAATCTTCTGGTCTCTGCTGGGAGAATGGCGGGCTTTTCATCCAGGCAGGTGGCACATGCCTTGGCCCTCAGACCCGGGGAGGCAGAGGCAGGTGCCTCCCTGTGAGTTCCAGGGCAGCGTGGAATAGAGACAGAGGTCTAGGGCAGCGCTGGCTTTCCATGATGACTGGGAGACCACTGCCTCCAGCCGCAAGGCAAGCAGCGCGGCTCAAGGGGCAATTAAAGAACACAAAGAAAGCCTCCCCGAATCTCGGCCAGATGGCTCAGAGTCCTCCTGCCCAGGTTGACACTGAATCGGGTCGTCCTGGGGTCCTCTGGAGTCGCTAGCAGGAAGGCAGCGCCTTCCTGAGAAGCCTGAGCCAGCAGCAGCAGCAGGCTAGGAGTTACACCCCTCTCGGCTAGGTGCTAGGGACCCGTTTCTCCCAGGCGCTCCTGCGCATGCGCCAGGCCCAAAGCCGCATTTGAAAAGGAAGAACCGCCTTCCAGCTCAGCGTGGGGCCTCGTGCCTGGCATCTAGGCCTTGCAGGGTCGCAGGCCCATAGGGCAGACCTCAGCTGGAGAGAATCCAGGGCGGCCTAGGGAGTTTCAGGATGCTGTGCCCAGCAAGATCCTAGGACAAAACCCCGCCCAGATGCACCGGGCCTTAGTCCGCTCCCTCTTCGCTGCTGGAAAAGGCAGAGAGGTGGCTTGGGAGCAGCAGGTCCCTAGCAGCCCTTTTGGGGTTCTGTGAGAGGCGGTAAAGGGACCTCACTGGGTTTAGCACCGCCGAGGCTTGTGCGAGGGGTGCCTCCATCTTTCCAAGCCTGAGTGCTGGGTTTGCACGTGGGAGACACTCTCCCTGGCCCTTCTTTTCCAGGAGGGAGGCAACGGCAGGGGCCCCTGCATGAAATGGGTGCATTCCCGAAATGAGATGTGTGTGCCTTTGTATCTCTAGGAGGGGGAGTAGAGCAGGGCTGGCTTGGGGTGAGAAGGATTGTCCGTGGCTTCTGCTCTTGGATCGATCGGTGTAGACCCCTCTCTGTGGGGCGGCCTGCCCTAGGAGTCCTGTCTGACTCCTTGGAGCCCCGTTCTGCGCTGCTGGACAGCAGCCAGCCCCTTGGGTCCTTCGCTCTATGACTCCCACAGTGCTGGCTCCCAGGCAAGCATGTCTGCACGCCCAGCTCTCGTCCTGGATGCTCAGGTCTGACCTCTGCTCCTCATGCCTGCATGATACCTCTCTCTCCTGAGGAGTCATCTCTCGGCATCATTCCACTCTGGGTTCCTCTGCCACTTCTATGGGCCAGATTTCTGATTCCACAAGGCTCCCATCCCTGCAGGTCTAGCCTGCCAGCTCCTCCCTGAGTGCGGATTGGTCCTCAGTTCCCAGGACGGAAGAGCCTTGCTGCCATTCGGGCCCCAAGACCCTGTCTCTTGCAACTAGGCACATGTCCTGGTTCATCTCTTGGGCACCTCACTTCTCTGTGAGTCTTCTAAACGACTCAATGGCTGCTCTCTGCGGACCTTGGTCTCACTTCAGCTCGCTAATGCCTACAGAGAGTGAATCAATCCCTAGGCCTCGTTCCAGGGACTAGGGCTGCCCTGACCATGGCAAAGGCACTGTGAGCCGGACGTGGTGGCCCAGGCCTGGACACCGAGCAGAGGGAAGCTGAGAGCAGGATCTGGCCTGTGCTTCCAGGCCAGCCTGGAGTAGAGAAACCCGATCCTAGCAGGTGACCCCTTGCTCCCAGAACAGACCCTCTTTCAGGGTGGCCTCCCAGGGTGGAGCAATTCCCCATGTCTGCCTTTGTCCCTGGACAGAGGCTGCATCGATCAGGCTGAGGGTATGGGTGGTGTCCGCTGCGGAGAAGGACCTTCTGGACCCTGCCTGGTGTCCAATCTTCTGGTCTCTGCTGGGAGAATGGCGGGCTTTTCATCCAGGCAGGTGGCACATGCCTTGGCCCTCAGACCCGGGGAGGCAGAGGCAGGTGCCTCCCTGTGAGTTCCAGGGCAGCGTGGAATAGAGACAGAGGTCTAGGGCAGCGCTGGCTTTCCATGATGACTGGGAGACCACTGCCTCCAGCCGCAAGGCAAGCAGCGCGGCTCAAGGGGCAATTAAAGAACACAAAGAAAGCCTCCCCGAATCTCGGCCAGATGGCTCAGAGTCCTCCTGCCCAGGTTGACACTGAATCGGGTCGTCCTGGGGTCCTCTGGAGTCGCTAGCAGGAAGGCAGCGCCTTCCTGAGAAGCCTGAGCCAGCAGCAGCAGCAGGCTAGGAGTTACACCCCTCTCGGCTAGGTGCTAGGGACCCGTTTCTCCCAGGCGCTCCTGCGCATGCGCCAGGCCCAAAGCCGCATTTGAAAAGGAAGAACCGCCTTCCAGCTCAGCGTGGGGCCTCGTGCCTGGCATCTAGGCCTTGCAGGGTCGCAGGCCCATAGGGCAGACCTCAGCTGGAGAGAATCCAGGGCGGCCTAGGGAGTTTCAGGATGCTGTGCCCAGCAAGATCCTAGGACAAAACCCCGCCCAGATGCACCGGGCCTTAGTCCGCTCCCTCTTCGCTGCTGGAAAAGGCAGAGAGGTGGCTTGGGAGCAGCAGGTCCCTAGCAGCCCTTTTGGGGTTCTGTGAGAGGCGGTAAAGGGACCTCACTGGGTTTAGCACCGCCGAGGCTTGTGCGAGGGGTGCCTCCATCTTTCCAAGCCTGAGTGCTGGGTTTGCACGTGGGAGACACTCTCCCTGGCCCTTCTTTTCCAGGAGGGAGGCAACGGCAGGGGCCCCTGCATGAAATGGGTGCATTCCCGAAATGAGATGTGTGTGCCTGTGTATCTCTAGGAGGGGGAGTAGAGCAGGGCTGGCTTGGGGTGAGAAGGATTGTCCGTGGCTTCTGCTCTTGGATCGATCGGTGTAGACCCCTCTCTGTGGGGCGGCCTGCCCTAGGAGTCCTGTCTGACTCCTTGGAGCCCCGTTCTGCGCTGCTGGACAGCAGCCAGCCCCTTGGGTCCTTCGCTCTATGACTCCCACAGTGCTGGCTCCCAGGCAAGCATGTCTGCACGCCCAGCTCTCGTCCTGGATGCTCAGGTCTGACCTCTGCTCCTCATGCCTGCATGATACCTCTCTCTCCTGAGGAGTCATCTCTCGGCATCATTCCACTCTGGGTTCCTCTGCCACTTCTATGGGCCAGATTTCTGATTCCACAAGGCTCCCATCCCTGCAGGTCTAGCCTGCCAGCTCCTCCCTGAGTGCGGATTGGTCCTCAGTTCCCAGGACGGAAGAGCCTTGCTGCCATTCGGGCCCCAAGACCCTGTCTCTTGCAACTAGGCACATGTCCTGGTTCATCTCTTGGGCACCTCACTTCTCTGTGAGTCTTCTAAACGACTCAATGGCTGCTCTCTGCGGACCTTGGTCTCACTTCAGCTCGCTAATGCCTACAGAGAGTGAATCAATCCCTAGGCCTCGTTCCAGGGACTAGGGCTGCCCTGACCATGGCAAAGGCACTGTGAGCCGGACGTGGTGGCCCAGGCCTGGACACCGAGCAGAGGGAAGCTGAGAGCAGGATCTGGCCTGTGCTTCCAGGCCAGCCTGGAGTAGAGAAACCCGATCCTAGCAGGTGACCCCTTGCTCCCAGAACAGACCCTCTTTCAGGGTGGCCTCCCAGGGTGGAGCAATTCCCCATGTCCGCCTTTGTCCCTGGACAGAGGCTGCATCGATCAGGCTGAGGGTATGGGTGGTGTCTGCTGCGGAGAAGGACCTTCTGGACCCTGCCTGGTGTCCAATCTTCTGGTCTCTGCTGGGAGAATGGCGGGCTTTTCATCCAGGCAGGTGGCACATGCCTTGGCCCTCAGACCCGGGGAGGCAGAGGCAGGTGCCTCCCTGTGAGTTCCAGGGCAGCGTGGAATAGAGACAGAGGTCTAGGGCAGCGCTGGCTTTCCATGATGACTGGGAGACCACTGCCTCCAGCCGCAAGGCAAGCAGCGCGGCTCAAGGGGCAATTAAAGAACACAAAGAAAGCCTCCCCGAATCTCGGCCAGATGGCTCAGAGTCCTCCTGCCCAGGTTGACACTGAATCGGGTCGTCCTGGGGTCCTCTGGAGTCGCTAGCAGGAAGGCAGCGCCTTCCTGAGAAGCCTGAGCCAGCAGCAGCAGCAGGCTAGGAGTTACACCCCTCTCGGCTAGGTGCTAGGGACCCGTTTCTCCCAGGCGCTCCTGCGCATGCGCCAGGCCCAAAGCCGCATTTGAAAAGGAAGAACCGCCTTCCAGCTCAGCGTGGGGCCTCGTGCCTGGCATCTAGGCCTTGCAGGGTCGCAGGCCCATAGGGCAGACCTCAGCTGGAGAGAATCCAGGGCGGCCTAGGGAGTTTCAGGATGCTGTGCCCAGCAAGATCCTAGGACAAAACCCCGCCCAGATGCACCGGGCCTTAGGCCGCTCCCTCTTCGCTGCTGGAAAAGGCAGAGAGGTGGCTTGGGAGCAGCAGGTCCCTAGCAGCCCTTTTGGGGTTCTGTGAGAGGCGGTAAAGGGACCTCACTGGGTTTAGCACCGCCGAGGCTTGTGCGAGGGGTGCCTCCATCTTTCCAAGCCTGAGTGCTGGGTTTGCACGTGGGAGACACTCTCCCTGGCCCTTCTTTTCCAGGAGGGAGGCAACGGCAGGGGCCCCTGCATGAAATGGGTGCATTCCCGAAATGAGATGTGTGTGCCTGTGTATCTCTAGGAGGGGGAGTAGAGCAGGGCTGGCTTGGGGTGAGAAGGATTGTCCGTGGCTTCTGCTCTTGGATCGATCGGTGTAGACCCCTCTCTGTGGGGCGGCCTGCCCTAGGAGTCCTGTCTGACTCCTTGGAGCCCCGTTCTGCGCTGCTGGACAGCAGCCAGCCCCTTGGGTCCTTCGCTCTATGACTCCCACAGTGCTGGCTCCCAGGCAAGCATGTCTGCACGCCCAGCTCTCGTCCTGGATGCTCAGGTCTGACCTCTGCTCCTCATGCCTGCATGATACCTCTCTCTCCTGAGGAGTCATCTCTCGGCATCATTCCACTCTGGGTTCCTCTGCCACTTCTATGGGCCAGATTTCTGATTCCACAAGGCTCCCATCCCTGCAGGTCTAGCCTGCCAGCTCCTCCCTGAGTGCGGATTGGTCCTCAGTTCCCAGGACGGAAGAGCCTTGCTGCCATTCGGGCCCCAAGACCCTGTCTCTTGCAACTAGGCACATGTCCTGGTTCATCTCTTGGGCACCTCACTTCTCTGTGAGTCTTCTAAACGACTCAATGGCTGCTCTCTGCGGACCTTGGTCTCACTTCAGCTCGCTAATGCCTACAGAGAGTGAATCAATCCCTAGGCCTCGTTCCAGGGACTAGGGCTGCCCTGACCATGGCAAAGGCACTGTGAGCCGGACGTGGTGGCCCAGGCCTGGACACCGAGCAGAGGGAAGCTGAGAGCAGGATCTGGCCTGTGCTTCCAGGCCAGCCTGGAGTAGAGAAACCCGATCCTAGCAGGTGACCCCTTGCTCCCAGAACAGACCCTCTTTCAGGGTGGCCTCCCAGGGTGGAGCAATTCCCCATGTCCGCCTTTGTCCCTGGACAGAGGCTGCATCGATCAGGCTGAGGGTATGGGTGGTGTCCGCTGCGGAGAAGGACCTTCTGGACCCTGCCTGGTGTCCAATCTTCTGGTCTCTGCTGGGAGAATGGCGGGCTTTTCATCCAGGCAGGTGGCACATGCCTTGGCCCTCAGACCCGGGGAGGCAGAGGCAGGTGCCTCCCTGTGAGTTCCAGGGCAGCGTGGAATAGAGACAGAGGTCTAGGGCAGCGCTGGCTTTCCATGATGACTGGGAGACCACTGCCTCCAGCCGCAAGGCAAGCAGCGCGGCTCAAGGGGCAATTAAAGAACACAAAGAAAGCCTCCCCGAATCTCGGCCAGATGGCTCAGAGTCCTCCTGCCCAGGTTGACACTGAATCGGGTCGTCCTGGGGTCCTCTGGAGTCGCTAGCAGGAAGGCAGCGCCTTCCTGAGAAGCCTGAGCCAGCAGCAGCAGCAGGCTAGGAGTTACACCCCTCTCGGCTAGGTGCTAGGGACCCGTTTCTCCCAGGCGCTCCTGCGCATGCGCCAGGCCCAAAGCCGCATTTGAAAAGGAAGAACCGCCTTCCAGCTCAGCGTGGGGCCTCGTGCCTGGCATCTAGGCCTTGCAGGGTCGCAGGCCCATAGGGCAGACCTCAGCTGGAGAGAATCCAGGGCGGCCTAGGGAGTTTCAGGATGCTGTGCCCAGCAAGATCCTAGGACAAAACCCCGCCCAGATGCACCGGGCCTTAGTCCGCTCCCTCTTCGCTGCTGGAAAAGGCAGAGAGGTGGCTTGGGAGCAGCAGGTCCCTAGCAGCCCTTTTGGGGTTCTGTGAGAGGCGGTAAAGGGACCTCACTGGGTTTAGCACCGCCGAGGCTTGTGCGAGGGGTGCCTCCATCTTTCCAAGCCTGAGTGCTGGGTTTGCACGTGGGAGACACTCTCCCTGGCCCTTCTTTTCCAGGAGGGAGGCAACGGCAGGGGCCCCTGCATGAAATGGGTGCATTCCCGAAATGAGATGTGTGTGCCTGTGTATCTCTAGGAGGGGGAGTAGAGCAGGGCTGGCTTGGGGTGAGAAGGATTGTCCGTGGCTTCTGCTCTTGGATCGATCGGTGTAGACCCCTCTCTGTGGGGCGGCCTGCCCTAGGAGTCCTGTCTGACTCCTTGGAGCCCCGTTCTGCGCTGCTGGACAGCAGCCAGCCCCTTGGGTCCTTCGCTCTATGACTCCCACAGTGCTGGCTCCCAGGCAAGCATGTCTGCACGCCCAGCTCTCGTCCTGGATGCTCAGGTCTGACCTCTGCTCCTCATGCCTGCATGATACCTCTCTCTCCTGAGGAGTCATCTCTCGGCATCATTCCACTCTGGGTTCCTCTGCCACTTCTATGGGCCAGATTTCTGATTCCACAAGGCTCCCATCCCTGCAGGTCTAGCCTGCCAGCTCCTCCCTGAGTGCGGATTGGTCCTCAGTTCCCAGGACGGAAGAGCCTTGCTGCCATTCGGGCCCCAAGACCCTGTCTCTTGCAACTAGGCACATGTCCTGGTTCATCTCTTGGGCACCTCACTTCTCTGTGAGTCTTCTAAACGACTCAATGGCTGCTCTCTGCGGACCTTGGTCTCACTTCAGCTCGCTAATGCCTACAGAGAGTGAATCAATCCCTAGGCCTCGTTCCAGGGACTAGGGCTGCCCTGACCATGGCAAAGGCACTGTGAGCCGGACGTGGTGGCCCAGGCCTGGACACCGAGCAGAGGGAAGCTGAGAGCAGGATCTGGCCTGTGCTTCCAGGCCAGCCTGGAGTAGAGAAACCCGATCCTAGCAGGTGACCCCTTGCTCCCAGAACAGACCCTCTTTCAGGGTGGCCTCCCAGGGTGGAGCAATTCCCCATGTCCGCCTTTGTCCCTGGACAGAGGCTGCATCGATCAGGCTGAGGGTATGGGTGGTGTCCGCTGCGGAGAAGGACCTTCTGGACCCTGCCTGGTGTCCAATCTTCTGGTCTCTGCTGGGAGAATGGCGGGCTTTTCATCCAGGCAGGTGGCACATGCCTTGGCCCTCAGACCCGGGGAGGCAGAGGCAGGTGCCTCCCTGTGAGTTCCAGGGCAGCGTGGAATAGAGACAGAGGTCTAGGGCAGCGCTGGCTTTCCATGATGACTGGGAGACCACTGCCTCCAGCCGCAAGGCAAGCAGCGCGGCTCAAGGGGCAATTAAAGAACACAAAGAAAGCCTCCCCGAATCTCGGCCAGATGGCTCAGAGTCCTCCTGCCCAGGTTGACACTGAATCGGGTCGTCCTGGGGTCCTCTGGAGTCGCTAGCAGGAAGGCAGCGCCTTCCTGAGAAGCCTGAGCCAGCAGCAGCAGCAGGCTAGGAGTTACACCCCTCTCGGCTAGGTGCTAGGGACCCGTTTTTCCCAGGCGCTCCTGCGCATGCGCCAGGCCCAAAGCCGCATTTGAAAAGGAAGAACCGCCTTCCAGCTCAGCGTGGGGCCTCGTGCCTGGCATCTAGGCCTTGCAGGGTCGCAGGCCCATAGGGCAGACCTCAGCTGGAGAGAATCCAGGGCGGCCTAGGGAGTTTCAGGATGCTGTGCCCAGCAAGATCCTAGGACAAAACCCCGCCCAGATGCACCGGGCCTTAGTCCGCTCCCTCTTCGCTGCTGGAAAAGGCAGAGAGGTGGCTTGGGAGCAGCAGGTCCCTAGCAGCCCTTTTGGGGTTCTGTGAGAGGCGGTAAAGGGACCTCACTGGGTTTAGCACCGCCGAGGCTTGTGCGAGGGGTGCCTCCATCTTTCCAAGCCTGAGTGCTGGGTTTGCACGTGGGAGACACTCTCCCTGGCCCTTCTTTTCCAGGAGGGAGGCAACGGCAGGGGCCCCTGCATGAAATGGGTGCATTCCCGAAATGAGATGTGTGTGCCTGTGTATCTCTAGGAGGGGGAGTAGAGCAGGGCTGGCTTGGGGTGAGAAGGATTGTCCGTGGCTTCTGCTCTTGGATCGATCGGTGTAGACCCCTCTCTGTGGGGCGGCCTGCCCTAGGAGTCCTGTCTGACTCCTTGGAGCCCCGTTCTGCGCTGCTGGACAGCAGCCAGCCCCTTGGGTCCTTCGCTCTATGACTCCCACAGTGCTGGCTCCCAGGCAAGCATGTCTGCACGCCCAGCTCTCGTCCTGGATGCTCAGGTCTGACCTCTGCTCCTCATGCCTGCATGATACCTCTCTCTCCTGAGGAGTCATCTCTCGGCATCATTCCACTCTGGGTTCCTCTGCCACTTCTATGGGCCAGATTTCTGATTCCACAAGGCTCCCATCCCTGCAGGTCTAGCCTGCCAGCTCCTCCCTGAGTGCGGATTGGTCCTCAGTTCCCAGGACGGAAGAGCCTTGCTGCCATTCGGGCCCCAAGACCCTGTCTCTTGCAACTAGGCACATGTCCTGGTTCATCTCTTGGGCACCTCACTTCTCTGTGAGTCTTCTAAACGACTCAATGGCTGCTCTCTGCGGACCTTGGTCTCACTTCAGCTCGCTAATGCCTACAGAGAGTGAATCAATCCCTAGGCCTCGTTCCAGGGACTAGGGCTGCCCTGACCATGGCAAAGGCACTGTGAGCCGGACGTGGTGGCCCAGGCCTGGACACCGAGCAGAGGGAAGCTGAGAGCAGGATCTGGCCTGTGCTTCCAGGCCAGCCTGGAGTAGAGAAACCCGATCCTAGCAGGTGACCCCTTGCTCCCAGAACAGACCCTCTTTCAGGGTGGCCTCCCAGGGTGGAGCAATTCCCCATGTCCGCCTTTGTCCCTGGACAGAGGCTGCATCGATCAGGCTGAGGGTATGGGTGGTGTCCGCTGCGGAGAAGGACCTTCTGGACCCTGCCTGGTGTCCAATCTTCTGGTCTCTGCTGGGAGAATGGCGGGCTTTTCATCCAGGCAGGTGGCACATGCCTTGGCCCTCAGACCCGGGGAGGCAGAGGCAGGTGCCTCCCTGTGAGTTCCAGGGCAGCGTGGAATAGAGACAGAGGTCTAGGGCAGCGCTGGCTTTCCATGATGACTGGGAGACCACTGCCTCCAGCCGCAAGGCAAGCAGCGCGGCTCAAGGGGCAATTAAAGAACACAAAGAAAGCCTCCCCGAATCTCGGCCAGATGGCTCAGAGTCCTCCTGCCCAGGTTGACACTGAATCGGGTCGTCCTGGGGTCCTCTGGAGTCGCTAGCAGGAAGGCAGCGCCTTCCTGAGAAGCCTGAGCCAGCAGCAGCAGCAGGCTAGGAGTTACACCCCTCTCGGCTAGGTGCTAGGGACCCGTTTCTCCCAGGCGCTCCTGCGCATGCGCCAGGCCCAAAGCCGCATTTGAAAAGGAAGAACCGCCTTCCAGCTCAGCGTGGGGCCTCGTGCCTGGCATCTAGGCCTTGCAGGGTCGCAGGCCCATAGGGCAGACCTCAGCTGGAGAGAATCCAGGGCGGCCTAGGGAGTTTCAGGATGCTGTGCCCAGCAAGATCCTAGGACAAAACCCCGCCCAGATGCACCGGGCCTTAGGCCGCTCCCTCTTCGCTGCTGGAAAAGGCAGAGAGGTGGCTTGGGAGCAGCAGGTCCCTAGCAGCCCTTTTGGGGTTCTGTGAGAGGCGGTAAAGGGACCTCACTGGGTTTAGCACCGCCGAGGCTTGTGCGAGGGGTGCCTCCATCTTTCCAAGCCTGAGTGCTGGGTTTGCACGTGGGAGACACTCTCCCTGGCCCTTCTTTTCCAGGAGGGAGGCAACGGCAGGGGCCCCTGCATGAAATGTGTGCATTCCCGAAATGAGATGTGTGTGCCTGTGTATCTCTAGGAGGGGGAGTAGAGCAGGGCTGGCTTGGGGTGAGAAGGATTGTCCGTGGCTTCTGCTCTTGGATCGATCGGTGTAGACCCCTCTCTGTGGGGCGGCCTGCCCTAGGAGTCCTGTCTGACTCCTTGGAGCCCCGTTCTGCGCTGCTGGACAGCAGCCAGCCCCTTGGGTCCTGCGCTCTATGACTCCCACAGTGCTGGCTCCCAGGCAAGCATGTCTGCACGCCCAGCTCTCGTCCTGGATGCTCAGGTCTGACCTCTGCTCCTCATGCCTGCATGATACCTCTCTCTCCTGAGGAGTCATCTCTCGGCATCATTCCACTCTGGGTTCCTCTGCCACTTCTATGGGCCAGATTTCTGATTCCACAAGGCTCCCATCCCTGCAGGTCTAGCCTGCCAGCTCCTCCCTGAGTGCGGATTGGTCCTCAGTTCCCAGGACGGAAGAGCCTTGCTGCCATTCGGGCCCCAAGACCCTGTCTCTTGCAACTAGGCACATGTCCTGGTTCATCTCTTGGGCACCTCACTTCTCTGTGAGTCTTCTAAACGACTCAATGGCTGCTCTCTGCGGACCTTGGTCTCACTTCAGCTCGCTAATGCCTACAGAGAGTGAATCAATCCCTAGGCCTCGTTCCAGGGACTAGGGCTGCCCTGACCATGGCAAAGGCACTGTGAGCCGGACGTGGTGGCCCAGGCCTGGACACCGAGCAGAGGGAAGCTGAGAGCAGGATCTGGCCTGTGCTTCCAGGCCAGCCTGGAGTAGAGAAACCCGATCCTAGCAGGTGACCCCTTGCTCCCAGAACAGACCCTCTTTCAGGGTGGCCTCCCAGGGTGGAGCAATTCCCCATGTCCGCCTTTGTCCCTGGACAGAGGCTGCATCGATCAGGCTGAGGGTATGGGTGGTGTCCGCTGCGGAGAAGGACCTTCTGGACCCTGCCTGGTGTCCAATCTTCTGGTCTCTGCTGGGAGAATGGCGGGCTTTTCATCCAGGCAGGTGGCACATGCCTTGGCCCTCAGACCCGGGGAGGCAGAGGCAGGTGCCTCCCTGTGAGTTCCAGGGCAGCGTGGAATAGAGACAGAGGTCTAGGGCAGCGCTGGCTTTCCATGATGACTGGGAGACCACTGCCTCCAGCCGCAAGGCAAGCAGCGCGGCTCAAGGGGCAATTAAAGAACACAAAGAAAGCCTCCCCGAATCTCGGCCAGATGGCTCAGAGTCCTCCTGCCCAGGTTGACACTGAATCGGGTCGTCCTGGGGTCCTCTGGAGTCGCTAGCAGGAAGGCAGCGCCTTCCTGAGAAGCCTGAGCCAGCAGCAGCAGCAGGCTAGGAGTTACACCCCTCTCGGCTAGGTGCTAGGGACCCGTTTTTCCCAGGCGCTCCTGCGCATGCGCCAGGCCCAAAGCCGCATTTGAAAAGGAAGAACCGCCTTCCAGCTCAGCGTGGGGCCTCGTGCCTGGCATCTAGGCCTTGCAGGGTCGCAGGCCCATAGGGCAGACCTCAGCTGGAGAGAATCCAGGGCGGCCTAGGGAGTTTCAGGATGCTGTGCCCAGCAAGATCCTAGGACAAAACCCCGCCCAGATGCACCGGGCCTTAGTCCGCTCCCTCTTCGCTGCTGGAAAAGGCAGAGAGGTGGCTTGGGAGCAGCAGGTCCCTAGCAGCCCTTTTGGGGTTCTGTGAGAGGCGGTAAAGGGACCTCACTGGGTTTAGCACCGCCGAGGCTTGTGCGAGGGGTGCCTCCATCTTTCCAAGCCTGAGTGCTGGGTTTGCACGTGGGAGACACTCTCCCTGGCCCTTCTTTTCCAGGAGGGAGGCAACGGCAGGGGCCCCTGCATGAAATGTGTGCATTCCCGAAATGAGATGTGTGTGCCTGTGTATCTCTAGGAGGGGGAGTAGAGCAGGGCTGGCTTGGGGTGAGAAGGATTGTCCGTGGCTTCTGCTCTTGGATCGATCGGTGTAGACCCCTCTCTGTGGGGCGGCCTGCCCTAGGAGTCCTGTCTGACTCCTTGGAGCCCCGTTCTGCGCTGCTGGACAGCAGCCAGCCCCTTGGGTCCTTCGCTCTATGACTCCCACAGTGCTGGCTCCCAGGCAAGCATGTCTGCACGCCCAGCTCTCGTCCTGGATGCTCAGGTCTGACCTCTGCTCCTCATGCCTGCATGATACCTCTCTCTCCTGAGGAGTCATCTCTCGGCATCATTCCACTCTGGGTTCCTCTGCCACTTCTATGGGCCAGATTTCTGATTCCACAAGGCTCCCATCCCTGCAGGTCTAGCCTGCCAGCTCCTCCCTGAGTGCGGATTGGTCCTCAGTTCCCAGGACGGAAGAGCCTTGCTGCCATTCGGGCCCCAAGACCCTGTCTCTTGCAACTAGGCACATGTCCTGGTTCATCTCTTGGGCACCTCACTTCTCTGTGAGTCTTCTAAACGACTCAATGGCTGCTCTCTGCGGACCTTGGTCTCACTTCAGCTCGCTAATGCCTACAGAGAGTGAATCAATCCCTAGGCCTCGTTCCAGGGACTAGGGCTGCCCTGACCATGGCAAAGGCACTGTGAGCCGGACGTGGTGGCCCAGGCCTGGACACCGAGCAGAGGGAAGCTGAGAGCAGGATCTGGCCTGTGCTTCCAGGCCAGCCTGGAGTAGAGAAACCCGATCCTAGCAGGTGACCCCTTGCTCCCAGAACAGACCCTCTTTCAGGGTGGCCTCCCAGGGTGGAGCAATTCCCCATGTCCGCCTTTGTCCCTGGACAGAGGCTGCATCGATCAGGCTGAGGGTATGGGTGGTGTCCGCTGCGGAGAAGGACCTTCTGGACCCTGCCTGGTGTCCAATCTTCTGGTCTCTGCTGGGAGAATGGCGGGCTTTTCATCCAGGCAGGTGGCACATGCCTTGGCCCTCAGACCCGGGGAGGCAGAGGCAGGTGCCTCCCTGTGAGTTCCAGGGCAGCGTGGAATAGAGACAGAGGTCTAGGGCAGCGCTGGCTTTCCATGATGACTGGGAGACCACTGCCTCCAGCCGCAAGGCAAGCAGCGCGGCTCAAGGGGCAATTAAAGAACACAAAGAAAGCCTCCCCGAATCTCGGCCAGATGGCTCAGAGTCCTCCTGCCCAGGTTGACACTGAATCGGGTCGTCCTGGGGTCCTCTGGAGTCGCTAGCAGGAAGGCAGCGCCTTCCTGAGAAGCCTGAGCCAGCAGCAGCAGCAGGCTAGGAGTTACACCCCTCTCGGCTAGGTGCTAGGGACCCGTTTTTCCCAGGCGCTCCTGCGCATGCGCCAGGCCCAAAGCCGCATTTGAAAAGGAAGAACCGCCTTCCAGCTCAGCGTGGGGCCTCGTGCCTGGCATCTAGGCCTTGCAGGGTCGCAGGCCCATAGGGCAGACCTCAGCTGGAGAGAATCCAGGGCGGCCTAGGGAGTTTCAGGATGCTGTGCCCAGCAAGATCCTAGGACAAAACCCCGCCCAGATGCACCGGGCCTTAGGCCGCTCCCTCTTCGCTGCTGGAAAAGGCAGAGAGGTGGCTTGGGAGCAGCAGGTCCCTAGCAGCCCTTTTGGGGTTCTGTGAGAGGCGGTAAAGGGACCTCACTGGGTTTAGCACCGCCGAGGCTTGTGCGAGGGGTGCCTCCATCTTTCCAAGCCTGAGTGCTGGGTTTGCACGTGGGAGACACTCTCCCTGGCCCTTCTTTTCCAGGAGGGAGGCAACGGCAGGGGCCCCTGCATGAAATGTGTGCATTCCCGAAATGAGATGTGTGTGCCTGTGTATCTCTAGGAGGGGGAGTAGAGCAGGGCTGGCTTGGGGTGAGAAGGATTGTCCGTGGCTTCTGCTCTTGGATCGATCGGTGTAGACCCCTCTCTGTGGGGCGGCCTGCCCTAGGAGTCCTGTCTGACTCCTTGGAGCCCCGTTCTGCGCTGCTGGACAGCAGCCAGCCCCTTGGGTCCTTCGCTCTATGACTCCCACAGTGCTGGCTCCCAGGCAAGCATGTCTGCACGCCCAGCTCTCGTCCTGGATGCTCAGGTCTGACCTCTGCTCCTCGTGCCTGCATGATACCTCTCTCTCCTGAGGAGTCATCTCTCGGCATCATTCCACTCTGGGTTCCTCTGCCACTTCTATGGGCCAGATTTCTGATTCCACAAGGCTCCCATCCCTGCAGGTCTAGCCTGCCAGCTCCTCCCTGAGTGCGGATTGGTCCTCAGTTCCCAGGACGGAAGAGCCTTGCTGCCATTCGGGCCCCAAGACCCTGTCTCTTGCAACTAGGCACATGTCCTGGTTCATCTCTTGGGCACCTCACTTCTCTGTGAGTCTTCTAAACGACTCAATGGCTGCTCTCTGCGGACCTTGGTCTCACTTCAGCTCGCTAATGCCTACAGTGAGTGAATCAATCCCTAGGCCTCGTTCCAGGGACTAGGGCTGCCCTGACCATGGCAAAGGCACTGTGAGCCGGACGTGGTGGCCCAGGCCTGGACACCGAGCAGAGGGAAGCTGAGAGCAGGATCTGGCCTGTGCTTCCAGGCCAGCCTGGAGTAGAGAAACCCGATCCTAGCAGGTGACCCCTTGCTCCCAGAACAGACCCTCTTTCAGGGTGGCCTCCCAGGGTGGAGCAATTCCCCATGTCCGCCTTTGTCCCTGGACAGAGGCTGCATCGATCAGGCTGAGGGTATGGGTGGTGTCCGCTGCGGAGAAGGACCTTCTGGACCCTGCCTGGTGTCCAATCTTCTGGTCTCTGCTGGGAGAATGGCGGGCTTTTCATCCAGGCAGGTGGCACATGCCTTGGCCCTCAGACCCGGGGAGGCAGAGGCAGGTGCCTCCCTGTGAGTTCCAGGGCAGCGTGGAATAGAGACAGAGGTCTAGGGCAGCGCTGGCTTTCCATGATGACTGGGAGACCACTGCCTCCAGCCGCAAGGCAAGCAGCGCGGCTCAAGGGGCAATTAAAGAACACAAAGAAAGCCTCCCCGAATCTCGGCCAGATGGCTCAGAGTCCTCCTGCCCAGGTTGACACTGAATCGGGTCGTCCTGGGGTCCTCTGGAGTCGCTAGCAGGAAGGCAGCGCCTTCCTGAGAAGCCTGAGCCAGCAGCAGCAGCAGGCTAGGAGTTACACCCCTCTCGGCTAGGTGCTAGGGACCCGTTTTTCCCAGGCGCTCCTGCGCATGCGCCAGGCCCAAAGCCGCATTTGAAAAGGAAGAACCGCCTTCCAGCTCAGCGTGGGGCCTCGTGCCTGGCATCTAGGCCTTGCAGGGTCGCAGGCCCATAGGGCAGACCTCAGCTGGAGAGAATCCAGGGCGGCCTAGGGAGTTTCAGGATGCTGTGCCCAGCAAGATCCTAGGACAAAACCCCGCCCAGATGCACCGGGCCTTAGTCCGCTCCCTCTTCGCTGCTGGAAAAGGCAGAGAGGTGGCTTGGGAGCAGCAGGTCCCTAGCAGCCCTTTTGGGGTTCTGTGAGAGGCGGTAAAGGGACCTCACTGGGTTTAGCACCGCCGAGGCTTGTGCGAGGGGTGCCTCCATCTTTCCAAGCCTGAGTGCTGGGTTTGCACGTGGGAGACACTCTCCCTGGCCCTTCTTTTCCAGGAGGGAGGCAACGGCAGGGGCCCCTGCATGAAATGTGTGCATTCCCGAAATGAGATGTGTGTGCCTGTGTATCTCTAGGAGGGGGAGTAGAGCAGGGCTGGCTTGGGGTGAGAAGGATTGTCCGTGGCTTCTGCTCTTGGATCGATCGGTGTAGACCCCTCTCTGTGGGGCGGCCTGCCCTAGGAGTCCTGTCTGACTCCTTGGAGCCCCGTTCTGCGCTGCTGGACAGCAGCCAGCCCCTTGGGTCCTTCGCTCTATGACTCCCACAGTGCTGGCTCCCAGGCAAGCATGTCTGCACGCCCAGCTCTCGTCCTGGATGCTCAGGTCTGACCTCTGCTCCTCGTGCCTGCATGATACCTCTCTCTCCTGAGGAGTCATCTCTCGGCATCATTCCACTCTGGGTTCCTCTGCCACTTCTATGGGCCAGATTTCTGATTCCACAAGGCTCCCATCCCTGCAGGTCTAGCCTGCCAGCTCCTCCCTGAGTGCGGATTGGTCCTCAGTTCCCAGGACGGAAGAGCCTTGCTGCCATTCGGGCCCCAAGACCCTGTCTCTTGCAACTAGGCACATGTCCTGGTTCATCTCTTGGGCACCTCACTTCTCTGTGAGTCTTCTAAACGACTCAATGGCTGCTCTCTGCGGACCTTGGTCTCACTTCAGCTCGCTAATGCCTACAGAGAGTGAATCAATCCCTAGGCCTCGTTCCAGGGACTAGGGCTGCCCTGACCATGGCAAAGGCACTGTGAGCCGGACGTGGTGGCCCAGGCCTGGACACCGAGCAGAGGGAAGCTGAGAGCAGGATCTGGCCTGTGCTTCCAGGCCAGCCTGGAGTAGAGAAACCCGATCCTAGCAGGTGACCCCTTGCTCCCAGAACAGACCCTCTTTCAGGGTGGCCTCCCAGGGTGGAGCAATTCCCCATGTCCGCCTTTGTCCCTGGACAGAGGCTGCATCGATCAGGCTGAGGGTATGGGTGGTGTCCGCTGCGGAGAAGGACCTTCTGGACCCTGCCTGGTGTCCAATCTTCTGGTCTCTGCTGGGAGAATGGCGGGCTTTTCATCCAGGCAGGTGGCACATGCCTTGGCCCTCAGACCCGGGGAGGCAGAGGCAGGTGCCTCCCTGTGAGTTCCAGGGCAGCGTGGAATAGAGACAGAGGTCTAGGGCAGCGCTGGCTTTCCATGATGACTGGGAGACCACTGCCTCCAGCCGCAAGGCAAGCAGCGCGGCTCAAGGGGCAATTAAAGAACACAAAGAAAGCCTCCCCGAATCTCGGCCAGATGGCTCAGAGTCCTCCTGCCCAGGTTGACACTGAATCGGGTCGTCCTGGGGTCCTCTGGAGTCGCTAGCAGGAAGGCAGCGCCTTCCTGAGAAGCCTGAGCCAGCAGCAGCAGCAGGCTAGGAGTTACACCCCTCTCGGCTAGGTGCTAGGGACCCGTTTTTCCCAGGCGCTCCTGCGCATGCGCCAGGCCCAAAGCCGCATTTGAAAAGGAAGAACCGCCTTCCAGCTCAGCGTGGGGCCTCGTGCCTGGCATCTAGGCCTTGCAGGGTCGCAGGCCCATAGGGCAGACCTCAGCTGGAGAGAATCCAGGGCGGCCTAGGGAGTTTCAGGATGCTGTGCCCAGCAAGATCCTAGGACAAAACCCCGCCCAGATGCACCGGGCCTTAGGCCGCTCCCTCTTCGCTGCTGGAAAAGGCAGAGAGGTGGCTTGGGAGCAGCAGGTCCCTAGCAGCCCTTTTGGGGTTCTGTGAGAGGCGGTAAAGGGACCTCACTGGGTTTAGCACCGCCGAGGCTTGTGCGAGGGGTGCCTCCATCTTTCCAAGCCTGAGTGCTGGGTTTGCACGTGGGAGACACTCTCCCTGGCCCTTCTTTTCCAGGAGGGAGGCAACGGCAGGGGCCCCTGCATGAAATGTGTGCATTCCCGAAATGAGATGTGTGTGCCTGTGTATCTCTAGGAGGGGGAGTAGAGCAGGGCTGGCTTGGGGTGAGAAGGATTGTCCGTGGCTTCTGCTCTTGGATCGATCGGTGTAGACCCCTCTCTGTGGGGCGGCCTGCCCTAGGAGTCCTGTCTGACTCCTTGGAGCCCCGTTCTGCGCTGCTGGACAGCAGCCAGCCCCTTGGGTCCTTCGCTCTATGACTCCCACAGTGCTGGCTCCCAGGCAAGCATGTCTGCACGCCCAGCTCTCGTCCTGGATGCTCAGGTCTGACCTCTGCTCCTCGTGCCTGCATGATACCTCTCTCTCCTGAGGAGTCATCTCTCGGCATCATTCCACTCTGGGTTCCTCTGCCACTTCTATGGGCCAGATTTCTGATTCCACAAGGCTCCCATCCCTGCAGGTCTAGCCTGCCAGCTCCTCCCTGAGTGCGGATTGGTCCTCAGTTCCCAGGACGGAAGAGCCTTGCTGCCATTCGGGCCCCAAGACCCTGTCTCTTGCAACTAGGCACATGTCCTGGTTCATCTCTTGGGCACCTCACTTCTCTGTGAGTCTTCTAAACGACTCAATGGCTGCTCTCTGCGGACCTTGGTCTCACTTCAGCTCGCTAATGCCTACAGTGAGTGAATCAATCCCTAGGCCTCGTTCCAGGGACTAGGGCTGCCCTGACCATGGCAAAGGCACTGTGAGCCGGACGTGGTGGCCCAGGCCTGGACACCGAGCAGAGGGAAGCTGAGAGCAGGATCTGGCCTGTGCTTCCAGGCCAGCCTGGAGTAGAGAAACCCGATCCTAGCAGGTGACCCCTTGCTCCCAGAACAGACCCTCTTTCAGGGTGGCCTCCCAGGGTGGAGCAATTCCCCATGTCCGCCTTTGTCCCTGGACAGAGGCTGCATCGATCAGGCTGAGGGTATGGGTGGTGTCCGCTGCGGAGAAGGACCTTCTGGACCCTGCCTGGTGTCCAATCTTCTGGTCTCTGCTGGGAGAATGGCGGGCTTTTCATCCAGGCAGGTGGCACATGCCTTGGCCCTCAGACCCGGGGAGGCAGAGGCAGGTGCCTCCCTGTGAGTTCCAGGGCAGCGTGGAATAGAGACAGAGGTCTAGGGCAGCGCTGGCTTTCCATGATGACTGGGAGACCACTGCCTCCAGCCGCAAGGCAAGCAGCGCGGCTCAAGGGGCAATTAAAGAACACAAAGAAAGCCTCCCCGAATCTCGGCCAGATGGCTCAGAGTCCTCCTGCCCAGGTTGACACTGAATCGGGTCGTCCTGGGGTCCTCTGGAGTCGCTAGCAGGAAGGCAGCGCCTTCCTGAGAAGCCTGAGCCAGCAGCAGCAGCAGGCTAGGAGTTACACCCCTCTCGGCTAGGTGCTAGGGACCCGTTTTTCCCAGGCGCTCCTGCGCATGCGCCAGGCCCAAAGCCGCATTTGAAAAGGAAGAACCGCCTTCCAGCTCAGCGTGGGGCCTCGTGCCTGGCATCTAGGCCTTGCAGGGTCGCAGGCCCATAGGGCAGACCTCAGCTGGAGAGAATCCAGGGCGGCCTAGGGAGTTTCAGGATGCTGTGCCCAGCAAGATCCTAGGACAAAACCCCGCCCAGATGCACCGGGCCTTAGGCCGCTCCCTCTTCGCTGCTGGAAAAGGCAGAGAGGTGGCTTGGGAGCAGCAGGTCCCTAGCAGCCCTTTTGGGGTTCTGTGAGAGGCGGTAAAGGGACCTCACTGGGTTTAGCACCGCCGAGGCTTGTGCGAGGGGTGCCTCCATCTTTCCAAGCCTGAGTGCTGGGTTTGCACGTGGGAGACACTCTCCCTGGCCCTTCTTTTCCAGGAGGGAGGCAACGGCAGGGGCCCCTGCATGAAATGTGTGCATTCCCGAAATGAGATGTGTGTGCCTGTGTATCTCTAGGAGGGGGAGTAGAGCAGGGCTGGCTTGGGGTGAGAAGGATTGTCCGTGGCTTCTGCTCTTGGATCGATCGGTGTAGACCCCTCTCTGTGGGGCGGCCTGCCCTAGGAGTCCTGTCTGACTCCTTGGAGCCCCGTTCTGCGCTGCTGGACAGCAGCCAGCCCCTTGGGTCCTTCGCTCTATGACTCCCACAGTGCTGGCTCCCAGGCAAGCATGTCTGCACGCCCAGCTCTCGTCCTGGATGCTCAGGTCTGACCTCTGCTCCTCGTGCCTGCATGATACCTCTCTCTCCTGAGGAGTCATCTCTCGGCATCATTCCACTCTGGGTTCCTCTGCCACTTCTATGGGCCAGATTTCTGATTCCACAAGGCTCCCATCCCTGCAGGTCTAGCCTGCCAGCTCCTCCCTGAGTGCGGATTGGTCCTCAGTTCCCAGGACGGAAGAGCCTTGCTGCCATTCGGGCCCCAAGACCCTGTCTCTTGCAACTAGGCACATGTCCTGGTTCATCTCTTGGGCACCTCACTTCTCTGTGAGTCTTCTAAACGACTCAATGGCTGCTCTCTGCGGACCTTGGTCTCACTTCAGCTCGCTAATGCCTACAGAGAGTGAATCAATCCCTAGGCCTCGTTCCAGGGACTAGGGCTGCCCTGACCATGGCAAAGGCACTGTGAGCCGGACGTGGTGGCCCAGGCCTGGACACCGAGCAGAGGGAAGCTGAGAGCAGGATCTGGCCTGTGCTTCCAGGCCAGCCTGGAGTAGAGAAACCCGATCCTAGCAGGTGACCCCTTGCTCCCAGAACAGACCCTCTTTCAGGGTGGCCTCCCAGGGTGGAGCAATTCCCCATGTCCGCCTTTGTCCCTGGACAGAGGCTGCATCGATCAGGCTGAGGGTATGGGTGGTGTCCGCTGCGGAGAAGGACCTTCTGGACCCTGCCTGGTGTCCAATCTTCTGGTCTCTGCTGGGAGAATGGCGGGCTTTTCATCCAGGCAGGTGGCACATGCCTTGGCCCTCAGACCCGGGGAGGCAGAGGCAGGTGCCTCCCTGTGAGTTCCAGGGCAGCGTGGAATAGAGACAGAGGTCTAGGGCAGCGCTGGCTTTCCATGATGACTGGGAGACCACTGCCTCCAGCCGCAAGGCAAGCAGCGCGGCTCAAGGGGCAATTAAAGAACACAAAGAAAGCCTCCCCGAATCTCGGCCAGATGGCTCAGAGTCCTCCTGCCCAGGTTGACACTGAATCGGGTCGTCCTGGGGTCCTCTGGAGTCGCTAGCAGGAAGGCAGCGCCTTCCTGAGAAGCCTGAGCCAGCAGCAGCAGCAGGCTAGGAGTTACACCCCTCTCGGCTAGGTGCTAGGGACCCGTTTGTCCCAGGCGCTCCTGCGCATGCGCCAGGCCCAAAGCCGCATTTGAAAAGGAAGAACCGCCTTCCAGCTCAGCGTGGGGCCTCGTGCCTGGCATCTAGGCCTTGCAGGGTCGCAGGCCCATAGGGCAGACCTCAGCTGGAGAGAATCCAGGGCGGCCTAGGGAGTTTCAGGATGCTGTGCCCAGCAAGATCCTAGGACAAAACCCCGCCCAGATGCACCGGGCCTTAGTCCGCTCCCTCTTCGCTGCTGGAAAAGGCAGAGAGGTGGCTTGGGAGCAGCAGGTCCCTAGCAGCCCTTTTGGGGTTCTGTGAGAGGCGGTAAAGGGACCTCACTGGGTTTAGCACCGCCGAGGCTTGTGCGAGGGGTGCCTCCATCTTTCCAAGCCTGAGTGCTGGGTTTGCACGTGGGAGACACTCTCCCTGGCCCTTCTTTTCCAGGAGGGAGGCAACGGCAGGGGCCCCTGCATGAAATGTGTGCATTCCCGAAATGAGATGTGTGTGCCTGTGTATCTCTAGGAGGGGGAGTAGAGCAGGGCTGGCTTGGGGTGAGAAGGATTGTCCGTGGCTTCTGCTCTTGGATCGATCGGTGTAGACCCCTCTCTGTGGGGCGGCCTGCCCCAGGAGTCCTGTCTGACTCCTTGGAGCCCCGTTCTGCGCTGCTGGACAGCAGCCAGCCCCTTGGGTCCTTCGCTCTATGACTCCCACAGTGCTGGCTCCCAGGCAAGCATGTCTGCACGCCCAGCTCTCGTCCTGGATGCTCAGGTCTGACCTCTGCTCCTCGTGCCTGCATGATACCTCTCTCTCCTGAGGAGTCATCTCTCGGCATCATTCCACTCTGGGTTCCTCTGCCACTTCTATGGGCCAGATTTCTGATTCCACAAGGCTCCCATCCCTGCAGGTCTAGCCTGCCAGCTCCTCCCTGAGTGCGGATTGGTCCTCAGTTCCCAGGACGGAAGAGCCTTGCTGCCATTCGGGCCCCAAGACCCTGTCTCTTGCAACTAGGCACATGTCCTGGTTCATCTCTTGGGCACCTCACTTCTCTGTGAGTCTTCTAAACGACTCAATGGCTGCTCTCTGCGGACCTTGGTCTCACTTCAGCTCGCTAATGCCTACAGTGAGTGAATCAATCCCTAGGCCTCGTTCCAGGGACTAGGGCTGCCCTGACCATGGCAAAGGCACTGTGAGCCGGACGTGGTGGCCCAGGCCTGGACACCGAGCAGAGGGAAGCTGAGAGCAGGATCTGGCCTGTGCTTCCAGGCCAGCCTGGAGTAGAGAAACCCGATCCTAGCAGGTGACCCCTTGCTCCCAGAACAGACCCTCTTTCAGGGTGGCCTCCCAGGGTGGAGCAATTCCCCATGTCCGCCTTTGTCCCTGGACAGAGGCTGCATCGATCAGGCTGAGGGTATGGGTGGTGTCCGCTGCGGAGAAGGACCTTCTGGACCCTGCCTGGTGTCCAATCTTCTGGTCTCTGCTGGGAGAATGGCGGGCTTTTCATCCAGGCAGGTGGCACATGCCTTGGCCCTCAGACCCGGGGAGGCAGAGGCAGGTGCCTCCCTGTGAGTTCCAGGGCAGCGTGGAATAGAGACAGAGGTCTAGGGCAGCGCTGGCTTTCCATGATGACTGGGAGACCACTGCCTCCAGCCGCAAGGCAAGCAGCGCGGCTCAAGGGGCAATTAAAGAACACAAAGAAAGCCTCCCCGAATCTCGGCCAGATGGCTCAGAGTCCTCCTGCCCAGGTTGACACTGAATCGGGTCGTCCTGGGGTCCTCTGGAGTCGCTAGCAGGAAGGCAGCGCCTTCCTGAGAAGCCTGAGCCAGCAGCAGCAGCAGGCTAGGAGTTACACCCCTCTCGGCTAGGTGCTAGGGACCCGTTTTTCCCAGGCGCTCCTGCGCATGCGCCAGGCCCAAAGCCGCATTTGAAAAGGAAGAACCGCCTTCCAGCTCAGCGTGGGGCCTCGTGCCTGGCATCTAGGCCTTGCAGGGTCGCAGGCCCATAGGGCAGACCTCAGCTGGAGAGAATCCAGGGCGGCCTAGGGAGTTTCAGGATGCTGTGCCCAGCAAGATCCTAGGACAAAACCCCGCCCAGATGCACCGGGCCTTAGTCCGCTCCCTCTTCGCTGCTGGAAAAGGCAGAGAGGTGGCTTGGGAGCAGCAGGTCCCTAGCAGCCCTTTTGGGGTTCTGTGAGAGGCGGTAAAGGGACCTCACTGGGTTTAGCACCGCCGAGGCTTGTGCGAGGGGTGCCTCCATCTTTCCAAGCCTGAGTGCTGGGTTTGCACGTGGGAGACACTCTCCCTGGCCCTTCTTTTCCAGGAGGGAGGCAACGGCAGGGGCCCCTGCATGAAATGTGTGCATTCCCGAAATGAGATGTGTGTGCCTGTGTATCTCTAGGAGGGGGAGTAGAGCAGGGCTGGCTTGGGGTGAGAAGGATTGTCCGTGGCTTCTGCTCTTGGATCGATCGGTGTAGACCCCTCTCTGTGGGGCGGCCTGCCCCAGGAGTCCTGTCTGACTCCTTGGAGCCCCGTTCTGCGCTGCTGGACAGCAGCCAGCCCCTTGGGTCCTTCGCTCTATGACTCCCACAGTGCTGGCTCCCAGGCAAGCATGTCTGCACGCCCAGCTCTCGTCCTGGATGCTCAGGTCTGACCTCTGCTCCTCGTGCCTGCATGATACCTCTCTCTCCTGAGGAGTCATCTCTCGGCATCATTCCACTCTGGGTTCCTCTGCCACTTCTATGGGCCAGATTTCTGATTCCACAAGGCTCCCATCCCTGCAGGTCTAGCCTGCCAGCTCCTCCCTGAGTGCGGATTGGTCCTCAGTTCCCAGGACGGAAGAGCCTTGCTGCCATTCGGGCCCCAAGACCCTGTCTCTTGCAACTAGGCACATGTCCTGGTTCATCTCTTGGGCACCTCACTTCTCTGTGAGTCTTCTAAACGACTCAATGGCTGCTCTCTGCGGACCTTGGTCTCACTTCAGCTCGCTAATGCCTACAGAGAGTGAATCAATCCCTAGGCCTCGTTCCAGGGACTAGGGCTGCCCTGACCATGGCAAAGGCACTGTGAGCCGGACGTGGTGGCCCAGGCCTGGACACCGAGCAGAGGGAAGCTGAGAGCAGGATCTGGCCTGTGCTTCCAGGCCAGCCTGGAGTAGAGAAACCCGATCCTAGCAGGTGACCCCTTGCTCCCAGAACAGACCCTCTTTCAGGGTGGCCTCCCAGGGTGGAGCAATTCCCCATGTCCGCCTTTGTCCCTGGACAGAGGCTGCATCGATCAGGCTGAGGGTATGGGTGGTGTCCGCTGCGGAGAAGGACCTTCTGGACCCTGCCTGGTGTCCAATCTTCTGGTCTCTGCTGGGAGAATGGCGGGCTTTTCATCCAGGCAGGTGGCACATGCCTTGGCCCTCAGACCCGGGGAGGCAGAGGCAGGTGCCTCCCTGTGAGTTCCAGGGCAGCGTGGAATAGAGACAGAGGTCTAGGGCAGCGCTGGCTTTCCATGATGACTGGGAGACCACTGCCTCCAGCCGCAAGGCAAGCAGCGCGGCTCAAGGGGCAATTAAAGAACACAAAGAAAGCCTCCCCGAATCTCGGCCAGATGGCTCAGAGTCCTCCTGCCCAGGTTGACACTGAATCGGGTCGTCCTGGGGTCCTCTGGAGTCGCTAGCAGGAAGGCAGCGCCTTCCTGAGAAGCCTGAGCCAGCAGCAGCAGCAGGCTAGGAGTTACACCCCTCTCGGCTAGGTGCTAGGGACCCGTTTTTCCCAGGCGCTCCTGCGCATGCGCCAGGCCCAAAGCCGCATTTGAAAAGGAAGAACCGCCTTCCAGCTCAGCGTGGGGCCTCGTGCCTGGCATCTAGGCCTTGCAGGGTCGCAGGCCCATAGGGCAGACCTCAGCTGGAGAGAATCCAGGGCGGCCTAGGGAGTTTCAGGATGCTGTGCCCAGCAAGATCCTAGGACAAAACCCCGCCCAGATGCACCGGGCCTTAGTCCGCTCCCTCTTCGCTGCTGGAAAAGGCAGAGAGGTGGCTTGGGAGCAGCAGGTCCCTAGCAGCCCTTTTGGGGTTCTGTGAGAGGCGGTAAAGGGACCTCACTGGGTTTAGCACCGCCGAGGCTTGTGCGAGGGGTGCCTCCATCTTTCCAAGCCTGAGTGCTGGGTTTGCACGTGGGAGACACTCTCCCTGGCCCTTCTTTTCCAGGAGGGAGGCAACGGCAGGGGCCCCTGCATGAAATGTGTGCATTCCCGAAATGAGATGTGTGTGCCTGTGTATCTCTAGGAGGGGGAGTAGAGCAGGGCTGGCTTGGGGTGAGAAGGATTGTCCGTGGCTTCTGCTCTTGGATCGATCGGTGTAGACCCCTCTCTGTGGGGCGGCCTGCCCTAGGAGTCCTGTCTGACTCCTTGGAGCCCCGTTCTGCGCTGCTGGACAGCAGCCAGCCCCTTGGGTCCTTCGCTCTATGACTCCCACAGTGCTGGCTCCCAGGCAAGCATGTCTGCACGCCCAGCTCTCGTCCTGGATGCTCAGGTCTGACCTCTGCTCCTCGTGCCTGCATGATACCTCTCTCTCCTGAGGAGTCATCTCTCGGCATCATTCCACTCTGGGTTCCTCTGCCACTTCTATGGGCCAGATTTCTGATTCCACAAGGCTCCCATCCCTGCAGGTCTAGCCTGCCAGCTCCTCCCTGAGTGCGGATTGGTCCTCAGTTCCCAGGACGGAAGAGCCTTGCTGCCATTCGGGCCCCAAGACCCTGTCTCTTGCAACTAGGCACATGTCCTGGTTCATCTCTTGGGCACCTCACTTCTCTGTGAGTCTTCTAAACGACTCAATGGCTGCTCTCTGCGGACCTTGGTCTCACTTCAGCTCGCTAATGCCTACAGAGAGTGAATCAATCCCTAGGCCTCGTTCCAGGGACTAGGGCTGCCCTGACCATGGCAAAGGCACTGTGAGCCGGACGTGGTGGCCCAGGCCTGGACACCGAGCAGAGGGAAGCTGAGAGCAGGATCTGGCCTGTGCTTCCAGGCCAGCCTGGAGTAGAGAAACCCGATCCTAGCAGGTGACCCCTTGCTCCCAGAACAGACCCTCTTTCAGGGTGGCCTCCCAGGGTGGAGCAATTCCCCATGTCCGCCTTTGTCCCTGGACAGAGGCTGCATCGATCAGGCTGAGGGTATGGGTGGTGTCCGCTGCGGAGAAGGACCTTCTGGACCCTGCCTGGTGTCCAATCTTCTGGTCTCTGCTGGGAGAATGGCGGGCTTTTCATCCAGGCAGGTGGCACATGCCTTGGCCCTCAGACCCGGGGAGGCAGAGGCAGGTGCCTCCCTGTGAGTTCCAGGGCAGCGTGGAATAGAGACAGAGGTCTAGGGCAGCGCTGGCTTTCCATGATGACTGGGAGACCACTGCCTCCAGCCGCAAGGCAAGCAGCGCGGCTCAAGGGGCAATTAAAGAACACAAAGAAAGCCTCCCCGAATCTCGGCCAGATGGCTCAGAGTCCTCCTGCCCAGGTTGACACTGAATCGGGTCGTCCTGGGGTCCTCTGGAGTCGCTAGCAGGAAGGCAGCGCCTTCCTGAGAAGCCTGAGCCAGCAGCAGCAGCAGGCTAGGAGTTACACCCCTCTCGGCTAGGTGCTAGGGACCCGTTTTTCCCAGGCGCTCCTGCGCATGCGCCAGGCCCAAAGCCGCATTTGAAAAGGAAGAACCGCCTTCCAGCTCAGCGTGGGGCCTCGTGCCTGGCATCTAGGCCTTGCAGGGTCGCAGGCCCATAGGGCAGACCTCAGCTGGAGAGAATCCAGGGCGGCCTAGGGAGTTTCAGGATGCTGTGCCCAGCAAGATCCTAGGACAAAACCCCGCCCAGATGCACCGGGCCTTAGGCCGCTCCCTCTTCGCTGCTGGAAAAGGCAGAGAGGTGGCTTGGGAGCAGCAGGTCCCTAGCAGCCCTTTTGGGGTTCTGTGAGAGGCGGTAAAGGGACCTCACTGGGTTTAGCACCGCCGAGGCTTGTGCGAGGGGTGCCTCCATCTTTCCAAGCCTGAGTGCTGGGTTTGCACGTGGGAGACACTCTCCCTGGCCCTTCTTTTCCAGGAGGGAGGCAACGGCAGGGGCCCCTGCATGAAATGTGTGCATTCCCGAAATGAGATGTGTGTGCCTGTGTATCTCTAGGAGGGGGAGTAGAGCAGGGCTGGCTTGGGGTGAGAAGGATTGTCCGTGGCTTCTGCTCTTGGATCGATCGGTGTAGACCCCTCTCTGTGGGGCGGCCTGCCCTAGGAGTCCTGTCTGACTCCTTGGAGCCCCGTTCTGCGCTGCTGGACAGCAGCCAGCCCCTTGGGTCCTTCGCTCTATGACTCCCACAGTGCTGGCTCCCAGGCAAGCATGTCTGCACGCCCAGCTCTCGTCCTGGATGCTCAGGTCTGACCTCTGCTCCTCGTGCCTGCATGATACCTCTCTCTCCTGAGGAGTCATCTCTCGGCATCATTCCACTCTGGGTTCCTCTGCCACTTCTATGGGCCAGATTTCTGATTCCACAAGGCTCCCATCCCTGCAGGTCTAGCCTGCCAGCTCCTCCCTGAGTGCGGATTGGTCCTCAGTTCCCAGGACGGAAGAGCCTTGCTGCCATTCGGGCCCCAAGACCCTGTCTCTTGCAACTAGGCACATGTCCTGGTTCATCTCTTGGGCACCTCACTTCTCTGTGAGTCTTCTAAACGACTCAATGGCTGCTCTCTGCGGACCTTGGTCTCACTTCAGCTCGCTAATGCCTACAGAGAGTGAATCAATCCCTAGGCCTCGTTCCAGGGACTAGGGCTGCCCTGACCATGGCAAAGGCACTGTGAGCCGGACGTGGTGGCCCAGGCCTGGACACCGAGCAGAGGGAAGCTGAGAGCAGGATCTGGCCTGTGCTTCCAGGCCAGCCTGGAGTAGAGAAACCCGATCCTAGCAGGTGACCCCTTGCTCCCAGAACAGACCCTCTTTCAGGGTGGCCTCCCAGGGTGGAGCAATTCCCCATGTCCGCCTTTGTCCCTGGACAGAGGCTGCATCGATCAGGCTGAGGGTATGGGTGGTGTCCGCTGCGGAGAAGGACCTTCTGGACCCTGCCTGGTGTCCAATCTTCTGGTCTCTGCTGGGAGAATGGCGGGCTTTTCATCCAGGCAGGTGGCACATGCCTTGGCCCTCAGACCCGGGGAGGCAGAGGCAGGTGCCTCCCTGTGAGTTCCAGGGCAGCGTGGAATAGAGACAGAGGTCTAGGGCAGCGCTGGCTTTCCATGATGACTGGGAGACCACTGCCTCCAGCCGCAAGGCAAGCAGCGCGGCTCAAGGGGCAATTAAAGAACACAAAGAAAGCCTCCCCGAATCTCGGCCAGATGGCTCAGAGTCCTCCTGCCCAGGTTGACACTGAATCGGGTCGTCCTGGGGTCCTCTGGAGTCGCTAGCAGGAAGGCAGCGCCTTCCTGAGAAGCCTGAGCCAGCAGCAGCAGCAGGCTAGGAGTTACACCCCTCTCGGCTAGGTGCTAGGGACCCGTTTTTCCCAGGCGCTCCTGCGCATGCGCCAGGCCCAAAGCCGCATTTGAAAAGGAAGAACCGCCTTCCAGCTCAGCGTGGGGCCTCGTGCCTGGCATCTAGGCCTTGCAGGGTCGCAGGCCCATAGGGCAGACCTCAGCTGGAGAGAATCCAGGGCGGCCTAGGGAGTTTCAGGATGCTGTGCCCAGCAAGATCCTAGGACAAAACCCCGCCCAGATGCACCGGGCCTTAGGCCGCTCCCTCTTCGCTGCTGGAAAAGGCAGAGAGGTGGCTTGGGAGCAGCAGGTCCCTAGCAGCCCTTTTGGGGTTCTGTGAGAGGCGGTAAAGGGACCTCACTGGGTTTAGCACCGCCGAGGCTTGTGCGAGGGGTGCCTCCATCTTTCCAAGCCTGAGTGCTGGGTTTGCACGTGGGAGACACTCTCCCTGGCCCTTCTTTTCCAGGAGGGAGGCAACGGCAGGGGCCCCTGCATGAAATGTGTGCATTCCCGAAATGAGATGTGTGTGCCTGTGTATCTCTAGGAGGGGGAGTAGAGCAGGGCTGGCTTGGGGTGAGAAGGATTGTCCGTGGCTTCTGCTCTTGGATCGATCGGTGTAGACCCCTCTCTGTGGGGCGGCCTGCCCTAGGAGTCCTGTCTGACTCCTTGGAGCCCCGTTCTGCGCTGCTGGACAGCAGCCAGCCCCTTGGGTCCTTCGCTCTATGACTCCCACAGTGCTGGCTCCCAGGCAAGCATGTCTGCACGCCCAGCTCTCGTCCTGGATGCTCAGGTCTGACCTCTGCTCCTCGTGCCTGCATGATACCTCTCTCTCCTGAGGAGTCATCTCTCGGCATCATTCCACTCTGGGTTCCTCTGCCACTTCTATGGGCCAGATTTCTGATTCCACAAGGCTCCCATCCCTGCAGGTCTAGCCTGCCAGCTCCTCCCTGAGTGCGGATTGGTCCTCAGTTCCCAGGACGGAAGAGCCTTGCTGCCATTCGGGCCCCAAGACCCTGTCTCTTGCAACTAGGCACATGTCCTGGTTCATCTCTTGGGCACCTCACTTCTCTGTGAGTCTTCTAAACGACTCAATGGCTGCTCTCTGCGGACCTTGGTCTCACTTCAGCTCGCTAATGCCTACAGAGAGTGAATCAATCCCTAGGCCTCGTTCCAGGGACTAGGGCTGCCCTGACCATGGCAAAGGCACTGTGAGCCGGACGTGGTGGCCCAGGCCTGGACACCGAGCAGAGGGAAGCTGAGAGCAGGATCTGGCCTGTGCTTCCAGGCCAGCCTGGAGTAGAGAAACCCGATCCTAGCAGGTGACCCCTTGCTCCCAGAACAGACCCTCTTTCAGGGTGGCCTCCCAGGGTGGAGCAATTCCCCATGTCCGCCTTTGTCCCTGGACAGAGGCTGCATCGATCAGGCTGAGGGTATGGGTGGTGTCCGCTGCGGAGAAGGACCTTCTGGACCCTGCCTGGTGTCCAATCTTCTGGTCTCTGCTGGGAGAATGGCGGGCTTTTCATCCAGGCAGGTGGCACATGCCTTGGCCCTCAGACCCGGGGAGGCAGAGGCAGGTGCCTCCCTGTGAGTTCCAGGGCAGCGTGGAATAGAGACAGAGGTCTAGGGCAGCGCTGGCTTTCCATGATGACTGGGAGACCACTGCCTCCAGCCGCAAGGCAAGCAGCGCGGCTCAAGGGGCAATTAAAGAACACAAAGAAAGCCTCCCCGAATCTCGGCCAGATGGCTCAGAGTCCTCCTGCCCAGGTTGACACTGAATCGGGTCGTCCTGGGGTCCTCTGGAGTCGCTAGCAGGAAGGCAGCGCCTTCCTGAGAAGCCTGAGCCAGCAGCAGCAGCAGGCTAGGAGTTACACCCCTCTCGGCTAGGTGCTAGGGACCCGTTTGTCCCAGGCGCTCCTGCGCATGCGCCAGGCCCAAAGCCGCATTTGAAAAGGAAGAACCGCCTTCCAGCTCAGCGTGGGGCCTCGTGCCTGGCATCTAGGCCTTGCAGGGTCGCAGGCCCATAGGGCAGACCTCAGCTGGAGAGAATCCAGGGCGGCCTAGGGAGTTTCAGGATGCTGTGCCCAGCAAGATCCTAGGACAAAACCCCGCCCAGATGCACCGGGCCTTAGGCCGCTCCCTCTTCGCTGCTGGAAAAGGCAGAGAGGTGGCTTGGGAGCAGCAGGTCCCTAGCAGCCCTTTTGGGGTTCTGTGAGAGGCGGTAAAGGGACCTCACTGGGTTTAGCACCGCCGAGGCTTGTGCGAGGGGTGCCTCCGTCTTTCCAAGCCTGAGTGCTGGGTTTGCACGTGGGAGACACTCTCCCTGGCCCTTCTTTTCCAGGAGGGAGGCAACGGCAGGGGCCCCTGCATGAAATGTGTGCATTCCCGAAATGAGATGTGTGTGCCTGTGTATCTCTAGGAGGGGGAGTAGAGCAGGGCTGGCTTGGGGTGAGAAGGATTGTCCGTGGCTTCTGCTCTTGGATCGATCGGTGTAGACCCCTCTCTGTGGGGCGGCCTGCCCTAGGAGTCCTGTCTGACTCCTTGGAGCCCCGTTCTGCGCTGCTGGACAGCAGCCAGCCCCTTGGGTCCTTCGCTCTATGACTCCCACAGTGCTGGCTCCCAGGCAAGCATGTCTGCACGCCCAGCTCTCGTCCTGGATGCTCAGGTCTGACCTCTGCTCCTCGTGCCTGCATGATACCTCTCTCTCCTGAGGAGTCATCTCTCGGCATCATTCCACTCTGGGTTCCTCTGCCACTTCTATGGGCCAGATTTCTGATTCCACAAGGCTCCCATCCCTGCAGGTCTAGCCTGCCAGCTCCTCCCTGAGTGCGGATTGGTCCTCAGTTCCCAGGACGGAAGAGCCTTGCTGCCATTCGGGCCCCAAGACCCTGTCTCTTGCAACTAGGCACATGTCCTGGTTCATCTCTTGGGCACCTCACTTCTCTGTGAGTCTTCTAAACGACTCAATGGCTGCTCTCTGCGGACCTTGGTCTCACTTCAGCTCGCTAATGCCTACAGAGAGTGAATCAATCCCTAGGCCTCGTTCCAGGGACTAGGGCTGCCCTGACCATGGCAAAGGCACTGTGAGCCGGACGTGGTGGCCCAGGCCTGGACACCGAGCAGAGGGAAGCTGAGAGCAGGATCTGGCCTGTGCTTCCAGGCCAGCCTGGAGTAGAGAAACCCGATCCTAGCAGGTGACCCCTTGCTCCCAGAACAGACCCTCTTTCAGGGTGGCCTCCCAGGGTGGAGCAATTCCCCATGTCCGCCTTTGTCCCTGGACAGAGGCTGCATCGATCAGGCTGAGGGTATGGGTGGTGTCCGCTGCGGAGAAGGACCTTCTGGACCCTGCCTGGTGTCCAATCTTCTGGTCTCTGCTGGGAGAATGGCGGGCTTTTCATCCAGGCAGGTGGCACATGCCTTGGCCCTCAGACCCGGGGAGGCAGAGGCAGGTGCCTCCCTGTGAGTTCCAGGGCAGCGTGGAATAGAGACAGAGGTCTAGGGCAGCGCTGGCTTTCCATGATGACTGGGAGACCACTGCCTCCAGCCGCAAGGCAAGCAGCGCGGCTCAAGGGGCAATTAAAGAACACAAAGAAAGCCTCCCCGAATCTCGGCCAGATGGCTCAGAGTCCTCCTGCCCAGGTTGACACTGAATCGGGTCGTCCTGGGGTCCTCTGGAGTCGCTAGCAGGAAGGCAGCGCCTTCCTGAGAAGCCTGAGCCAGCAGCAGCAGCAGGCTAGGAGTTACACCCCTCTCGGCTAGGTGCTAGGGACCCGTTTTTCCCAGGCGCTCCTGCGCATGCGCCAGGCCCAAAGCCGCATTTGAAAAGGAAGAACCGCCTTCCAGCTCAGCGTGGGGCCTCGTGCCTGGCATCTAGGCCTTGCAGGGTCGCAGGCCCATAGGGCAGACCTCAGCTGGAGAGAATCCAGGGCGGCCTAGGGAGTTTCAGGATGCTGTGCCCAGCAAGATCCTAGGACAAAACCCCGCCCAGATGCACCGGGCCTTAGGCCGCTCCCTCTTCGCTGCTGGAAAAGGCAGAGAGGTGGCTTGGGAGCAGCAGGTCCCTAGCAGCCCTTTTGGGGTTCTGTGAGAGGCGGTAAAGGGACCTCACTGGGTTTAGCACCGCCGAGGCTTGTGCGAGGGGTGCCTCCATCTTTCCAAGCCTGAGTGCTGGGTTTGCACGTGGGAGACACTCTCCCTGGCCCTTCTTTTCCAGGAGGGAGGCAACGGCAGGGGCCCCTGCATGAAATGTGTGCATTCCCGAAATGAGATGTGTGTGCCTGTGTATCTCTAGGAGGGGGAGTAGAGCAGGGCTGGCTTGGGGTGAGAAGGATTGTCCGTGGCTTCTGCTCTTGGATCGATCGGTGTAGACCCCTCTCTGTGGGGCGGCCTGCCCTAGGAGTCCTGTCTGACTCCTTGGAGCCCCGTTCTGCGCTGCTGGACAGCAGCCAGCCCCTTGGGTCCTTCGCTCTATGACTCCCACAGTGCTGGCTCCCAGGCAAGCATGTCTGCACGCCCAGCTCTCGTCCTGGATGCTCAGGTCTGACCTCTGCTCCTCGTGCCTGCATGATACCTCTCTCTCCTGAGGAGTCATCTCTCGGCATCATTCCACTCTGGGTTCCTCTGCCACTTCTATGGGCCAGATTTCTGATTCCACAAGGCTCCCATCCCTGCAGGTCTAGCCTGCCAGCTCCTCCCTGAGTGCGGATTGGTCCTCAGTTCCCAGGACGGAAGAGCCTTGCTGCCATTCGGGCCCCAAGACCCTGTCTCTTGCAACTAGGCACATGTCCTGGTTCATCTCTTGGGCACCTCACTTCTCTGTGAGTCTTCTAAACGACTCAATGGCTGCTCTCTGCGGACCTTGGTCTCACTTCAGCTCGCTAATGCCTACAGAGAGTGAATCAATCCCTAGGCCTCGTTCCAGGGACTAGGGCTGCCCTGACCATGGCAAAGGCACTGTGAGCCGGACGTGGTGGCCCAGGCCTGGACACCGAGCAGAGGGAAGCTGAGAGCAGGATCTGGCCTGTGCTTCCAGGCCAGCCTGGAGTAGAGAAACCCGATCCTAGCAGGTGACCCCTTGCTCCCAGAACAGACCCTCTTTCAGGGTGGCCTCCCAGGGTGGAGCAATTCCCCATGTCCGCCTTTGTCCCTGGACAGAGGCTGCATCGATCAGGCTGAGGGTATGGGTGGTGTCCGCTGCGGAGAAGGACCTTCTGGACCCTGCCTGGTGTCCAATCTTCTGGTCTCTGCTGGGAGAATGGCGGGCTTTTCATCCAGGCAGGTGGCACATGCCTTGGCCCTCAGACCCGGGGAGGCAGAGGCAGGTGCCTCCCTGTGAGTTCCAGGGCAGCGTGGAATAGAGACAGAGGTCTAGGGCAGCGCTGGCTTTCCATGATGACTGGGAGACCACTGCCTCCAGCCGCAAGGCAAGCAGCGCGGCTCAAGGGGCAATTAAAGAACACAAAGAAAGCCTCCCCGAATCTCGGCCAGATGGCTCAGAGTCCTCCTGCCCAGGTTGACACTGAATCGGGTCGTCCTGGGGTCCTCTGGAGTCGCTAGCAGGAAGGCAGCGCCTTCCTGAGAAGCCTGAGCCAGCAGCAGCAGCAGGCTAGGAGTTACACCCCTCTCGGCTAGGTGCTAGGGACCCGTTTTTCCCAGGCGCTCCTGCGCATGCGCCAGGCCCAAAGCCGCATTTGAAAAGGAAGAACCGCCTTCCAGCTCAGCGTGGGGCCTCGTGCCTGGCATCTAGGCCTTGCAGGGTCGCAGGCCCATAGGGCAGACCTCAGCTGGAGAGAATCCAGGGCGGCCTAGGGAGTTTCAGGATGCTGTGCCCAGCAAGATCCTAGGACAAAACCCCGCCCAGATGCACCGGGCCTTAGTCCGCTCCCTCTTCGCTGCTGGAAAAGGCAGAGAGGTGGCTTGGGAGCAGCAGGTCCCTAGCAGCCCTTTTGGGGTTCTGTGAGAGGCGGTAAAGGGACCTCACTGGGTTTAGCACCGCCGAGGCTTGTGCGAGGGGTGCCTCCATCTTTCCAAGCCTGAGTGCTGGGTTTGCACGTGGGAGACACTCTCCCTGGCCCTTCTTTTCCAGGAGGGAGGCAACGGCAGGGGCCCCTGCATGAAATGTGTGCATTCCCGAAATGAGATGTGTGTGCCTGTGTATCTCTAGGAGGGGGAGTAGAGCAGGGCTGGCTTGGGGTGAGAAGGATTGTCCGTGGCTTCTGCTCTTGGATCGATCGGTGTAGACCCCTCTCTGTGGGGCGGCCTGCCCTAGGAGTCCTGTCTGACTCCTTGGAGCCCCGTTCTGCGCTGCTGGACAGCAGCCAGCCCCTTGGGTCCTTCGCTCTATGACTCCCACAGTGCTGGCTCCCAGGCAAGCATGTCTGCACGCCCAGCTCTCGTCCTGGATGCTCAGGTCTGACCTCTGCTCCTCGTGCCTGCATGATACCTCTCTCTCCTGAGGAGTCATCTCTCGGCATCATTCCACTCTGGGTTCCTCTGCCACTTCTATGGGCCAGATTTCTGATTCCACAAGGCTCCCATCCCTGCAGGTCTAGCCTGCCAGCTCCTCCCTGAGTGCGGATTGGTCCTCAGTTCCCAGGACGGAAGAGCCTTGCTGCCATTCGGGCCCCAAGACCCTGTCTCTTGCAACTAGGCACATGTCCTGGTTCATCTCTTGGGCACCTCACTTCTCTGTGAGTCTTCTAAACGACTCAATGGCTGCTCTCTGCGGACCTTGGTCTCACTTCAGCTCGCTAATGCCTACAGAGAGTGAATCAATCCCTAGGCCTCGTTCCAGGGACTAGGGCTGCCCTGACCATGGCAAAGGCACTGTGAGCCGGACGTGGTGGCCCAGGCCTGGACACCGAGCAGAGGGAAGCTGAGAGCAGGATCTGGCCTGTGCTTCCAGGCCAGCCTGGAGTAGAGAAACCCGATCCTAGCAGGTGACCCCTTGCTCCCAGAACAGACCCTCTTTCAGGGTGGCCTCCCAGGGTGGAGCAATTCCCCATGTCCGCCTTTGTCCCTGGACAGAGGCTGCATCGATCAGGCTGAGGGTATGGGTGGTGTCCGCTGCGGAGAAGGACCTTCTGGACCCTGCCTGGTGTCCAATCTTCTGGTCTCTGCTGGGAGAATGGCGGGCTTTTCATCCAGGCAGGTGGCACATGCCTTGGCCCTCAGACCCGGGGAGGCAGAGGCAGGTGCCTCCCTGTGAGTTCCAGGGCAGCGTGGAATAGAGACAGAGGTCTAGGGCAGCGCTGGCTTTCCATGATGACTGGGAGACCACTGCCTCCAGCCGCAAGGCAAGCAGCGCGGCTCAAGGGGCAATTAAAGAACACAAAGAAAGCCTCCCCGAATCTCGGCCAGATGGCTCAGAGTCCTCCTGCCCAGGTTGACACTGAATCGGGTCGTCCTGGGGTCCTCTGGAGTCGCTAGCAGGAAGGCAGCGCCTTCCTGAGAAGCCTGAGCCAGCAGCAGCAGCAGGCTAGGAGTTACACCCCTCTCGGCTAGGTGCTAGGGACCCGTTTTTCCCAGGCGCTCCTGCGCATGCGCCAGGCCCAAAGCCGCATTTGAAAAGGAAGAACCGCCTTCCAGCTCAGCGTGGGGCCTCGTGCCTGGCATCTAGGCCTTGCAGGGTCGCAGGCCCATAGGGCAGACCTCAGCTGGAGAGAATCCAGGGCGGCCTAGGGAGTTTCAGGATGCTGTGCCCAGCAAGATCCTAGGACAAAACCCCGCCCAGATGCACCGGGCCTTAGGCCGCTCCCTCTTCGCTGCTGGAAAAGGCAGAGAGGTGGCTTGGGAGCAGCAGGTCCCTAGCAGCCCTTTTGGGGTTCTGTGAGAGGCGGTAAAGGGACCTCACTGGGTTTAGCACCGCCGAGGCTTGTGCGAGGGGTGCCTCCGTCTTTCCAAGCCTGAGTGCTGGGTTTGCACGTGGGAGACACTCTCCCTGGCCCTTCTCTTCCAGGAGGGAGGCAACGGCAGGGGCCCCTGCATGAAATGTGTGCATTCCCGAAATGAGATGTGTGGCCTGTGTATCTCTAGGAGGGGGAGTAGAGCAGGGATGGCTTGGGGTGAGAAGGATTGTCCGTGGCTTCTGCTCTTGGATCGATCGGTGTAGACCCCTCTCTGTGGGGCGGCCTGCCCTAGGAGTCCTGTCTGACTCCTTGGAGCCCCGTTCTGCGCTGCTGGACAGCAGCCAGCCCCTTGGGTCCTGCACTCTATGACTCCCACAGTGCTGGCTCCCAGGCAAGCATGTCTGCACGCCCAGCTCTCGTCCTGGATGCTCAGGTCTGACCTCTGCTCCTCATGCCTGCATGATACCTCTCTCTCCTGAGGAGTCCTCTCTCGGCATCATTCCACTCTGGGTTCCTCTGCCACTTCTATGGGCCAGATTTCTGATTCCACAAGGCTCCCATCCCTGCAGGTCTAGCCTGCCAGCTCCTCCCTGAGTGCGGATTGGTCCTCAGTTCCCAGGACGGAAGAGTCTTGCTGCCATTCTGGCCCCAAGACCCTGTCTCTTGCAACTAGGCACATGTCCTGGTTCATCTCTTGGGCACCTCACTTCTCTGTGACTTCTAAACGACTCAATGGCTGCTCTCTGCGGACCTTGGTCTCACTTCAGCTCGCTAATGCCTACAGAGAGTGAATCAATCCCTAGGGCTCGTTCCAGGGACTAGGGCTGCCCTGACCATGGCAAAGGCACTGTGAGCCGGACGTGGTGGCCCAGGCCTGGCCACTGAGCAAAGGGAAGCTGAGAGCAGAACCCTGGCCTGTGCTTCCAGGCCAGCCTGGAGTAGAGAAACCCGATCCTAGCAGGTGACCCCTTGCTCCCAGAACAGACCCTCTTTCAGGGTGGCCTCCCAAGGTGGAGCTATTCCCCATGTCCGCCTTTGTCCCTGGACAGAGGCTGCATCGATCAGGCTGAGGGTATGGGTAGTGTCCGCTGCGGAGAAGGACCTTCTGGACCCTGTCTGGTGTCCAATCTTCTGGTCTCTGCTGGGAGAATGGCGGGCTTTTCATCCAGGCAGGTGGCACATGCCTTGGCTCTCAGACCCGGGGAGGCAGAGGCAGGTGCCTCCCTGTGAGTTCCAGGGCAGCGTGGAATAGAGACAGAGGTCTAGGGCAGCGCAGGCTTTCCATGATGACTGGTAGACCACTGCCTCCAGCCGCAAGGCAAGCAGCGTGGCTCAAAGGGCAATTAAAGAACACCAAGAAAGCCTCCCCGAATCTCCGCCAGATGGCTCAGAGTCCTCCTGCCCAGGTTGACACTGAATCGGGTCGTCCTGGGGTCCTCTGGATTCGCTAACAGGAAGGCAGCGCCTTCCTGAGAAGCCTGAGCCAGCAGCAGCAGCAGGCTAGGAGTTACACCCCTCTCGGCTAGGTGCTAGGGACCCGTTTTTCCCAGGCGCTCCTGCGCATGCGCCAGGCCCAAAGCAGCATTTGAAAAGGAAGAACCGCCTTCCAGCTCAGCGTGGGGCCTCGTGCCTGGCATCTAGGCCTCACAGGGTCGGAGGCCCATAGGGCAGACCTCAGCTGGAGAGAATCCAGGGCGGCCTAGGGTGTTTCAGGATGCTGTGCCCAGCAAGATCCTAGGGCAAAACCCCGCCCAGATGCACCCGGCCTTAGGCCGCTCCCTCTTCGCTGCTGGAAAAGGCAGAGAGGTGGCTTGGGAGCAGCAGGTCCCTAGCAGCACTTTTGGGGTTTTGTGAGAGGCGGTAAAGGGACCTCACTGGGTTTAGCACCGCCGAGGCTTGTGCGAGGGGTGCCTCCATCTTTCCAAGCCTGAGTGCTGGGTTTGCACGTGGGAGACACTCTCCCTGGCCCTTCTTTTCCAGGAGGGAGGCAATGGCAGGGGCCCCTGCATGAAATGTGTGCATTCCCGAAATGAGATGTGTGTGCCTGTGTATCTCTAGGATGGGGAGTAGAGCAGGGCTGGCTTGGGGTGAGAAGGATTGTCCGTGGCTCCTGCTCTTGGATCGATCGGTGTAGACCCCTCTCTGTGGGGCGGCCTGCCCTAGGAGTCCTGTCTGACTCCTTGGAGCCCCGTTCTGCGCTGCTGGACAGCAGCCAGCCCCTTGGGTCCTTCGCTCTATGACTCCCACAGTGCTGGCTCCCAGGCAAGCATGTCTGCACGCCCAGCTCTCGTCCTGGATGCTCAGGTCTGACCTCTGCTCCTCATGCCTGCATGATACCTCTCTCTCCTGAGGAGTCATCTCTCGGCATCATTCCACTCTGGGTTCCTCTGCCACTTCTATGGGCCAGATTTCTGATTCCACCAGGCTCCCATCCCTGCAGGTCTAGCCTGCCAGCTCCTCCCTGAGTGCGGATTGGTCCTCAGTTCCCAGGATGGAAGAGCCTTGCTGCCATTCGGGCCCCAAGACCCTGTCTCTTGCAACTAGGCACATGTCCTGGTTCATCTCTTGGGCACCTCACTTCTCTGTGAGTCTTCTAAACGACTCAATGGCTGCTCTCTGCGGAACTTGCTCTCACTTCAGCTCACTAGGGCCTGCAGAGAGTGAATCAATCCCTTGGCCTCGTTCCAGGGACTAGGGCTGCCCTGACCATGGCAAAGGCACTGTGAGCCAGACGTGGTGGCCCAGGCCTGGACACTGAGCAGAGGGAAGCTGAGAGCAGGACCCTGGCCTGTGCTTCCAGGCCAGCCTGAAGTAGATAAACCCGATCGCCGCAGGTGACCCCGTGCTCCCAGAACAGACCCTCATTCAGGGTGGCCTCCCAGGGTGGAGCAATTTCCCATGTCCGTCTTCGTCCCTGGACAGAGGCTGCATCGATCAGACTGAGGGTATGGGTGCTGTCCGCGGCGGAGAAGGACCTTCTGGACCCTGTCTGGTGTCGAATCTTGTGGTCTCTGCTGGGAGAATGGCGGGCTTTTCATCCAGGCAGGTGGCACATGCCTTGGCCCTCAGACCCGGGGAGGCAGAGGCAGGTGCCTCCCTGTGAGTTCCAGGGCAGCGTGGAATAGAGACAGAGGTCTAGGGCAGCGCTGGCTTTCCATGATGACTGGGAGACCACTGCCTCCAGCCGCAAGGCAAGCAGCGCGGCTCAAAGGGCAATTAAAGAACACAAAGAAAGCCTCCCGGAAGCTCGGCCAGAGGGCTCAGAGTCCTCCTGCCCAGGTTGACACTGAATCGGGTCGTCCTGGGGTCCTCTGGAGTCGCTAGCAGGAAGGCAGCGCCTTCCTGAGAAGCCTGAGCCAGCAGCAGCAGCAGGCTAGGAGTTACACCCCTCTCGGCTAGGTGCTAGGGACCCGTTTTTCCCAGGCGCTCCTGCGCATGCGCCAGACCCAAAGCAGCATTTGAAAAGGAAGAACCGCCTTCCAGCTCAGCGTGGGGCCTCGTGCCTGGCATCTAGGCCTTGCAGGGTCCCAGGCCCATAGGGCAGACCTCAGCTGGAGAGAATCCAGGGCGGCCTAGGGAGTTTCAGGATACTGTGCCCAGCAAGATCCTAGGGCAAAACCCCGCCCAGATGCACTCGGCCTTAGGCCGCTCCCTCTTCGCTGCTGGAAAAGGCAGAGAGGTGGCTTTGGAGCAGCAGGTCCCTAGCAGCCCTTTTGGGGTTCTGTGAGAGGCGGTAAAGGGACCTCACTGGGTTTAGCACCGCCGAGGCTTGTGCGAGGGGTGCCTCCGTCTTTCCAACCCTGAGTGCTGGGTTTGCACGGGGGAGACACTCTCCCTGGCCCTTCTTTTCCAGGACGGATGCTACGGCAAGGGCCCCTGCATGAAATGTGTGCATTCCCGAAATGAGATGTGTGTGCCTGTGTTTCTCTAGGAGGGGGAGTAGAGCAGGGCTGGCTTGGGTGGAGAAGGATTGTCCGTGGCTCCTGCTCTTGGATCTATCGGTGTAGACCCCTCTCTGTGGGGCGGCCTGCCCTAGGAGTCCTGTCTGACTACTTGGAGCCCCGTTCTGCGCTGCTGGACAGCAGCCAGCCCCTTGGGTCCTTCACTCTCTGACTCCCACAGTGCTGGCTCCCTGGCAAGCATGTCTGCACGCCCAGCTCTCATCCTGGATGCTCAGGTCTGACCTCTGCTCCTCATGCCTGCATGATACCTCTCTCTCCTTAGGAGTCTTCTCTCGGCCTCATTCCACTCTGGGTTCCTCTGCCACTTCTATGGGCCAGATTTCTGATTCCACAAGGCTCCCATCCCTGCAGGTCTAGCCTGCCAGCTCCTCCCTGAGTGCGGATTGGTCCTCAGTTCCCAGGACGGAAGAGTCTTGCTGCCATTCTGGCTCCAAGACCCTGTCTCTTCCAACTAGGCACATGTCCTGGTTCATCTCTTGGGCACCTCACTTCTCTGTGTCTAAACGACTCAATGGCTGCTCTCGGCGGACCTTGCTCTCACTTCAGCTCACTAGGGCCTACAGACAGTGAATCAATCCCTAGGCCTCGTTCCAGGGACTAGGGCTGCCCTGACCATGGCAAAGGCACTGTGAGCCGGACGTGGTGGCCCAGGCGTGGACACTGAGCAGAGGGAAGCTGAGAGCAGGACCCTGGCCTGTGCTTCCAGGCCAGCCTGGAGTAGAGAACCCGATCCTAGCAGGTGACCCCTTGCTCCCAGAACAGACCCTCTTTCAGGGTGGCCTCCCAGGTTGGAGCAATTCCCCATGTCCGCCTTTGTCCCTGGACAGAGGCTGCATCGATCAGGCTGAGGGTATGGGTGGTGTCCGCTGCGGAGAAGGACCTTCTGGACCCTGCCTGGTGTCCAATCTTCTGGTCTCTGCTGGGAGAATGGCGGGCTTTTCATCCAGGCAGGTGGCACATGCCTTGGCTCTCAGACCCGGGGAGGCAGAGGCAGGTGCCTCCCTGTGAGTTCCAGGGCAGCGTGGAATAGAGACAGAGGTCTAGGGCATCGCAGGCTTTCCATGATGACTGGTAGACCACTGCCTCCAGCCGCAAGGCAAGCAGCGTGGCTCAAAGGGCAATTAAAGAACACCAAGAAAGCCTCCCCGAATCTCGGCCAGATGGCTCAGAGTCCTCCTGCCCAGGTTGACACTGAATCGGGTCGTCCTGGGGTCCTCTGGATTCGCTAACAGGAAGGCAGCGCCTTCCTGAGAAGCCTGAGCCAGCAGCAGCAGCAGGCTAGGAGTTACACCCCTCTCGGCTAGGTGCTAGGGACCCGTTTTTCCCAGGCGCTCCTGCGCATGCGCCAGGCCCAAAGCAGCATTTGAAAAGGAAGAACCGCCTTCCAGCTCAGCGTGGGGCCTCGTGCCTGGCATCTAGGCCTCACAGGGTCGGAGGCCCATAGGGCAGACCTCAGCTGGAGAGAATCCAGGGCGGCCTAGGGTGTTTCAGGATGCTGTGCCCAGCAAGATCCTAGGGCAAAACCCCGCCCAGATGCACCGGGCCTTAGTCCGCTCCCTCTTCGCTGCTGGAAAAGGCAGAGAGGTGGCTTGGGAGCAGCAGGTCCCTAGCAGCCCTTTTGGGGTTCTGTGAGAGGCGGTAAAGGGACCTCACTGGGTTTAGCACCGCCGAGGCTTGTGCGAGGCGTGCCTCCGTCTTTCCAACCCTGAGTGCTGGGTTTGCAAGGGGGAGACACTCTCCCTGGCCCTTCTTTTCCAGGACGGAGGCTACGGCAAGGGCCCCTGCATGAAATGTGTGCATTCCCGAAATGAGATGTGTGTGCCTGTGTTTCTCTAGGAGGGGGAGTAGAGCAGGGCTGGCTTGGGTGGAGAAGGATTGTCCGTGGCTCCTGCTCTTGGATCTATCGGTGTAGACCCCTCTCTGTGGGGCGGCCTGCCCTAGGAGTCCTGTCTGACTACTTGGAGCCCCGTTCTGCGCTGCTGGACAGCAGCCAGCCCCTTGGGTCCTTCACTCTCTGACTCCCACAGTGCTGGCTCCCTGGCAAGCATGTCTGCACGCCCAGCTCTCATCCTGGATGCTCAGGTCTGACCTCTGCTCCTCATGCCTGCATGATACCTCTCTCTCCTTAGGAGTCATCTCTCGGCCTCATTCCACTCTGGGTTCCTCTGCCACTTCTATGGGCCAGATTTCTGATTCCACAAGGCTCCCATCCCTGCAGGTCTAGCCTGCCAGCTCCTCCCTGAGTGCGGATTGGTCCTCAGTTCCCAGGACGGAAGAGTCTTGCTGCCATTCTGGCTCCAAGACCCTGTCTCTTCCAACTAGGCACATGTCCTGGTTCATCTCTTGGGCACCTCACTTCTCTGTGTCTAAACGACTCAATGGCTGCTCTAGGCGGACCTTGCTCTCACTTCAGCTCACTAGGGCCTACAGAGAGTGAATCAATCCCTAGGCCTCGTTCCAGGGACTAGGGCTGCCCTGACCATGGCAAAGGCACTGTGAGCCGGACGTGGTGGCCCAGGCGTGGACACTGAGCAGAGGGAAGCTGAGAGCAGGACCCTGGCCTGTGCTTCCAGGCCAGCCTGGAGTAGAGAACCCGATCCTAGCAGGTGACCCCTTGCTCCCAGAACAGACCCTCTTTCAGGGTGGCCTCCCAGGTTGGAGCAATTCCCCATGTCCGCCTTTGTCCCTGGACAGAGGCTGCATCGATCAGGCTGAGGGTATGGGTGGTGTCCGCTGCGGAGAAGGACCTTCTGGACCCTGCCTGGTGTCCAATCTTCTGGTCTCTGCTGGGAGAATGGCGGGCTTTTCATCCAGGCAGGTGGCACATGCCTTGGCTCTCAGACCCGGGGAGGCAGAGGCAGGTGCCTCCCTGTGAGTTCCAGGGCAGCGTGGAATAGAGACAGAGGTCTAGGGCAGCGCAGGCTTTCCATGATGACTGGTAGACCACTGCCTCCAGCCGCAAGGCAAGCAGCGTGGCTCAAAGGGCAATTAAAGAACACCAAGAAAGCCTCCCCGAATCTCGGCCAGATGGCTCAGAGTCCTCCTGCCCAGGTTGACACTGAATCGGGTCGTCCTGGGGTCCTCTGGATTCGCTAACAGGAAGGCAGCGCCTTCCTGAGAAGCCTGAGCCAGCAGCAGCAGCAGGCTAGGAGTTACACCCCTCTCGGCTAGGTGCTAGGGACCCGTTTTTCCCAGGCGCTCCTGCGCTTGCGCCAGGCCCAAAGCAGCATTTGAAAAGGAAGAACCGCCTTCCAGCTCAGCGTGGGGCCTCGTGCCTGGCATCTAGGCCTCACAGGGTCGGAGGCCCATAGGGCAGACCTCAGCTGGAGAGAATCCAGGGCGGCCTAGGGTGTTTCAGGATGCTGTGCCCAGCAAGATCCTAGGGCAAAACTCCGCCCAGATGCACTCGGCCTTAGGCCACTCCCTCTTCGCTGCTGGAAAAGGCAGAGAGGTGGCTTGGGAGCAGCAGGTCCCTAGCAGCCCTTTTGGGGTTCTGTGAGAGGCGGTAAAGGGACCTCACTGGGTTTAGCACCGCCGAGGCTTGTGCGAGGGGTGCCTCCATCTTTCGAAGCCTGAGTGCTGGGTTTGCACGTGGGAGACACTCTCCCTGGCCCTTCTCTTCCAGGAGGGAGGCAACGGCAGGGGCCCCTGCATGAAATGTGTGCATTCCCGAAATGAGATGTGTGGCCTGTGTATCTCTAGGAGGGGGAGTAGAGCAGGGCTGGCTTGGGGTGAGAAGGATTGTCCGTGGCTTCTGCTCTTGGATCCATCGGTGTAGACCCCTCTCTGTGGGGCGGCCTGCCCTAGGAGTCCTGTCTGACTCCTTGGAGCCCCGTTCTGCGCTGCTGGACAGCAGCCAGCCCCTTGGGTCCTGCACTCTATGACTCCCACAGTGCTGGCTCCCAGGCAAGCATGTCTGCACGCCCAGCTCTCGTCCTGGATGCTCAGGTCTGACCTCTGCTCCTCATGCCTGCATGATACCTCTCTCTCCTGAGGAGTCCTCTCTCGGCATCATTCCACTCTGGGTTCCTCTGCCACTTCTATGGGCCAGATTTCTGATTCCACAAGGCTCCCATCCCTGCAGGTCTAGCCTGCCAGCTCCTCCCTGAGTGCGGATTGGTCCTCAGTTCCCAGGACGGAAGAGTCTTGCTGCCATTCTGGCCCCAAGACCCTGTCTCTTGCAACTAGGCACATGTCCTGGTTCATCTCTTGGGCACCTCACTTCTCTGTGACTTCTAAACGACTCAATGGCTGCTCTCTGCGGACCTTGGTCTCACTTCAGCTCGCTAATGCCTACAGAGAGTGAATCAATCCCTAGGGCTCGTTCCAGGGACTAGGGCTGCCCTGACCATGGCAAAGGCACTGTGAGCCGGACGTGGTGGCCCAGGCCTGGCCACTGAGCAAAGGGAAGCTGAGAGCAGAACCCTGGCCTGTGCTTCCAGGCCAGCCTGGAGTAGAGAAACCCGATCCTAGCAGGTGACCCCTTGCTCCCAGAACAGACCCTCTTTCAGGGTGGCCTCCCAAGGTGGAGCTATTCCCCATGTCCGCCTTTGTCCCTGGACAGAGGCTGCATCGATCAGGCTGAGGGTATGGGTAGTGTCCGCTGCGGAGAAGGACCTTCTGGACCCTGTCTGGTGTCCAATCTTCTGGTCTCTGCTGGGAGAATGGCGGGCTTTTCATCCAGGCAGGTGGCACATGCCTTGGCTCTCAGACCCGGGGAGGCAGAGGCAGGTGCCTCCCTGTGAGTTCCAGGGCAGCGTGGAATAGAGACAGAGGTCTAGGGCAGCGCAGGCTTTCCATGATGACTGGTAGACCACTGCCTCCAGCCGCAAGGCAAGCAGCGTGGCTCAAAGGGCAATTAAAGAACACCAAGAAAGCCTCCCCGAATCTCCGCCAGATGGCTCAGAGTCCTCCTGCCCAGGTTGACACTGAATCGGGTCGTCCTGGGGTCCTCTGGATTCGCTAACAGGAAGGCAGCGCCTTCCTGAGAAGCCTGAGCCAGCAGCAGCAGCAGGCTAGGAGTTACACCCCTCTCGGCTAGGTGCTAGGGACCCGTTTTTCCCAGGCGCTCCTGCGCATGCGCCAGGCCCAAAGCCGCATTTGAAAAGGAAGAACCGCCTTCCAGCTCAGCGTGGGGCCTCGTGCCTGGCATCTAGGCCTTGCAGGGTCGCAGGCCCATAGGGCAGACCTCAGCTGGAGAGAATCCAGGGCGGCCTAGGGAGTTTCAGGATGCTGTGCCCAGCAAGATCCTAGGACAAAACCCCGCCCAGATGCACCGGGCCTTAGTCCGCTCCCTCTTCGCTGCTGGAAAAGGCAGAGAGGTGGCTTGGGAGCAGCAGGTCCCTAGCAGCCCTTTTGGGGTTCTGTGAGAGGCGGTAAAGGGACCTCACTGGGTTTAGCACCGCCGAGGCTTGTGCGAGGGGTGCCTCCATCTTTCCAAGCCTGAGTGCTGGGTTTGCACGTGGGAGACACTCTCCCTGGCCCTTCTTTTCCAGGAGGGAGGCAACGGCAGGGGCCCCTGCATGAAATGGGTGCATTCCCGAAATGAGATGTGTGTGCCTGTGTATCTCTAGGAGGGGGAGTAGAGCAGGGCTGGCTTGGGGTGAGAAGGATTGTCCGTGGCTTCTGCTCTTGGATCGATCGGTGTAGACCCCTCTCTGTGGGGCGGCCTGCCCTAGGAGTCCTGTCTGACTCCTTGGAGCCCCGTTCTGCGCTGCTGGACAGCAGCCAGCCCCTTGGGTCCTTCGCTCTATGACTCCCACAGTGCTGGCTCCCAGGCAAGCATGTCTGCACGCCCAGCTCTCGTCCTGGATGCTCAGGTCTGACCTCTGCTCCTCATGCCTGCATGATACCTCTCTCTCCTGAGGAGTCATCTCTCGGCATCATTCCACTCTGGGTTCCTCTGCCACTTCTATGGGCCAGATTTCTGATTCCACAAGGCTCCCATCCCTGCAGGTCTAGCCTGCCAGCTCCTCCCTGAGTGCGGATTGGTCCTCAGTTCCCAGGACGGAAGAGCCTTGCTGCCATTCGGGCCCCAAGACCCTGTCTCTTGCAACTAGGCACATGTCCTGGTTCATCTCTTGGGCACCTCACTTCTCTGTGAGTCTTCTAAACGACTCAATGGCTGCTCTCTGCGGACCTTGGTCTCACTTCAGCTCGCTAATGCCTACAGAGCTAGTCCTCGTTCCAGGGAATAGGGCTGCCCTGACCATGGCAAAGGCACTGTGAGCCGGACGTGGTGGCCCAGGCCTGGACACCGAGCAGAGGGAAGCTGAGAGCAGGACCCTGGCCTGTGCTTCCATGCCAGCCTGGAGTAGAGAACCCGATCCTAGCAGGTGACCCCTTGCTCCCAGAACAGACCCTCTTTCAGGGTGACCTCCCAGGGTGGAGCAATTCACCATGTCCGCCGTTGTCCCTGCTTTAATCAGGCTGAGGGTAGTGGTGGTTTCGCCGGCCGAGAAGCGCTTACTGGGCACTGTCTGCTGTCTGATCTACTCGTCTCTGCTGGGAGAATGGCGGGCTTTTCATCCATGCAGGTGGCACATGCCTTGGCTCTCAGACCCGGGGAGGCAGAGGCAGGTGCCTCCGTGTGAATTCCAGGCCAACGTTCAATAGTGTTGGAGGACTGGGACAGCCCTGCCCTTCCAGGTAGACAAGGAGACCACTGCCTCCAGCCATAAGGCAAGCAGCACTGCTCAAAGGGCAATTAAAGAACACAAAGAAAGCCTCCCCGAATCTCGGCCAGACGGTTCAGAGTCCTCCTGCCTAGGTTGACACTGAATCGGGTCGTCCGGGGGTTTTCTGGAGTCGCTAGCAGCAAGGCAGCGCCTTCCTGAGAAGCCTGAGCCAGCAGTAGCAGCAGGCTGGAGTTACACCCCTCTCGGCTAGGTGCTAGGGACCCGTTTTTTCCCAGGCGCTCCTGCGCATGCGCCAGGCCGAAAGCAGCTTTTGAAAAGGAAGAACCGCCTTCCAGCTCAGGGTGGGGCCTCGCGCCTTGCATCTAGGCCTTGCAGGGTCCCAGCCCATAGGGCAGACCTCAGCTGAAGAGAATCCAGGGCAGCCTAGGGAGTTTCAGGATGCTTTTTCCCAGCAAGATCCTAGTGCATAACGCCGCCCAGAAGCACTTGGGCTTCTGCCGCTCCCTCTTGGTTGCTGGAATTGGCTGAGAGGTGGCTTTGGAGCAGCAGGTCCCTAGCAGCCCTTTCGGGGTTCTGTGAGAGGCGGTAAAAGGGGCCTGGCCGGGTTTAGCACCGCCGAGTCTTTAGCGAGGGTTGCCTCCATCTTTCCAAGCCTGAGTGCTGGATTTACCCGTGGGAGACACTCTCCCTGGCCCTTCTTTTCCAGGAGGGAGGCAACGAACGGCAGGGGCCCAGCGTGAAATGTGTGCATTCCAGAAATGAGATGTGTGTTTCTCTAGGAGGGGGAGTAGAGCAGGGCTGGCTTGGGTGTGAGAAGGATTGTCGGGGGCTTCTGCTGTTGGATCGATAGTGGGTAAAACCGTCTCTCTAGGGTGGCCTGCCCTAGTGGTCCTGTCTGACCCCTTGGAGCTCTGTTCTCTAGGTCTGGACAGCAGGCAATCCCCACCCCCACCCGCCTGGAGCTCCACTCTATGAGTCCCACAGTGCTGGCTCCAAGGCAAGGTTCTCTGCACGCCCAGCTCTCCTCATGGATGCACAGGTCTGGTCCATGCTCCTCATGCCGGCATGATAACTCTCTCTCCATAGGAGTCAGCCCTCTGCATCATTACACACCAGGTTCCTCTGCCACTTCTATGGTCCAGTTTTCTGATTCCACAAGGCTCTCATCCTTGCACGTCTAGCCTGCAACCTCCTCCCTGAGTCCGGGTTGGTTCTCAATCCCCACGACAGAAGAGTCTTGCTGCCATTCTGGCTCCACGACCCTGTATCTTCCAACTAGGCACATGTCATGGTTCATCTCTTGGGCACCTCACTTGTCTGTGTCTAATCGACTCAATGGATGCTTTCTGGGGACCCTGGTCTCACTTCAGATCGGGAATGCCTACAGAGAGTGAATCAATCCCTAGACCTGGTTCCAGGGACTAGGGCTGCCCTGACCATGGCACAGGCACTGTGAGCCGGACATGGTGGCCCAGGCCTGGACACTGAGCAGAGGGAAGCTGAGAGCAGGACCCTGGCCTTTGGCTCCAGGCCAGCCTGTAGTAGAGAACTCGATCCTAGCAGGTGACCCCTTGTCCCCAGAACAGACCCTCTTTCAGGGTGGCTGGGACAGCCCTGGCTTTCCAGGAAGACAAGGAGACCACTGCCTCCAGCCACAAGGCAAGCAGCACTGCTCAAAGGGCAATTACAGAACACAAAGAAAGCCTCCCCGAATCTCCGAATCTCCGCCAGACGGTTCAGAGTCCTCCTGCCTAGGCTGACACTGAATCGGGTCGTACGGGGGTCCTCTGGAGTCGCTAGCAGCAAGGCAGCGCCTTTCTGAGAAGGCTGAGCCAGCAGCAGCAGCAGGCTGGATTTACACCCCTCTTGGCTAGGTGCTAGGGACCCGTTTTTTTCCAGGCGCTCCTGCGCATGCGCCTGGCCAAAAGCAGCATTTGAAAAGGAAGAACCGCCTTCCAGCTCACCGTGGGGCCTTGAGCCTTGCATCCAGGTCTTGCAGGGTCCCAGTCCATAGGGCAGACCTCAGCTGAAGAGAATCCAGGGCGGCCTAGGGAGTTTCAGGATGCTGTGTCCAGCAAGATCCTTGGGCAAGAAACCCACCCAGAAGCCCGTGAGCTTGGGCTTCTTCCTCCTGGCTGCTGGAAAAGGCTGAGAGGTGGCTTTGAAGCAGCAGGTCCCGAGCAGCCCTTTTGGGGTTTTTTGAGACGCATTAAAATTGGCCTCCCTGTGTAGCACCGCGTAGTCTTGAGCTAGAGTTGCCTCCAGCTTTCAGTGCCTCAGTGCTGGATTTCCACGTGGGAGACACTCTCCCTGGCCCCCCCCCCTTTTTTTTTTTTTTTTTTTTTTGAGGGACAAAGTGGCTGTGGCCTGCATGAATTGTGTGCATAGATGTGTGTTTCTGTTTTTCTCTTGGAGGGTGAGCAGAATTTGTCTGGGTTGATTTCTCGGCACTTCTTCTGTTTTTATTTTCGGTCCTAGAACCCTTTCTGTATGGTGGCCTGGGGCGTTAGTGTGTCCTTTGGCAGAGAATGAGTTTAATTATTTTCCTGTTTTTGATGAATGTTTATCCCCAGTCCTTACCACCTCCATCTCAGGTGCCTAGGTTCTAGGTTATAGCCTACAATTCTGGAGTGTTATATCTTCCTATCAGTTTTTATACCCATGCCTGTTATTTCTCAGTGACTTCATCAAACATTATGAGCATCCTTTCAGGACCCATTCCCTCTTCAGTTAATGTCACAATCTTCTCCTGTGTATGTTTTGATCTATCTTTTGATCCTGTGTACCTTTTGATGTCTCTCACTACAGAGCTTGGATACTGGGGGGGTCTTTGAACATTGTTTCTTTTCATGATCTGCCTGGGACTTTCTGTATCTCCTATGTTGTGAGTGTGGTGGTCTCCATACCTCGAGAAGTGTGTTAAGAATTGCAGAAATAGTTTACTGTGACCTATGTTGGCACCCGGATAGTCTTGGAATGTGTGGACCCTAATGTCCTCAGAAGAAGTGGGAAACTGACAGTTACCTGCGGCCTGCATGTTGGGATATTAGTTATATTAAGGGTTTTGTTTTGTTTTCTGTGGAGTGGTGATAGGGATCTTTGTTCAAGAGGACTTCTTGCAGAGTATGGCTGAAATAAAATTGATGTTTGCATGCCTTCCCTATTTCTCCTGCAATAAGGCCATGGCCAGTCCCCCACAGTTCCTGTTGTTCCTAAAAGATGAAATGCCTTATGTGTTTGCATGAACATTAGGGAAATGTCAGTCATTTGAATTGTGCTTATGCCTCTCCATGGCCCTAGTGTCCTTCCATTCTTCCCAAGCTTATCTTCTGCCATCAAAGGAAACCCTAGGGAGCGGGCTGTTTAGGATTGTAAACAGTCCAACATTGGACTCAGTCCCTTCTCCTTGTGATAGCTCCTTTTTGATTCTTTTATTTTTCTTGGTCTTGTGTGTTCCTCATTAAACATAGAAAAGCTGTCATCAGAAACAGGAACACATACCTGTCATCTTATTTTCTTCTATGTTTGAGGCAAAATGATAACTTGGACGCAGAAATTATTGATCAACTGGGATTTTTAGCCAGCTTCAGTCCTCACACCTTTGCCTACCTGTAGTCAGTGTGGTCTCCATTTCCAGTCATTTCCCACTTGTTGCCTAGCTTCATGCCTCCTCCTTAAAACTGTGTTTTTTCTCATTTGTCAGATTGTAAGATTACTCGCTGTCAACCTGACTCCAATGTCACTCCAGGAACCACTTTACATTGTTTTACTACTGTTTTCCCCCTTCATAGGATGCACATAAATTGCTGACTTCTTGTAATTTACGCATTAGAAATAGAAAACCCTGAATGTATGGAATCAATAAATCATCCTTCATGTTATTATAATGAGTCCCTGGAGGCTCTCCAATGGCATTGTGTGCCAAGAAAGGTGTCCATCGACTGTAATCTCAGCTATGGAGATGTGGTATCAGGATGCTTCCCTTGAACGCTGATCATGCTGGGGGCTATTGACCTAAATCATGTCAAGTGCACTCCGATCTCTAAGGAAGTCACTCCTTCAATGCAAGACTCTCCAGGCTAGAGCATTTTATGTTTGTTGTCCTGTCAAAAATATTTTCTCGTTTTTTTGCCAGTAGTATCATCTTTGTTTGCTTGTTTGTTTTCGTGTTTTGTTTTGTTTTGTTTTGTTTTGTTTTGTTTTGTTGAAACAGTGTTTCTTTTTGTAGCCTTGGCTGTCCTGCAGGTTGCTTTGCAGACCAGAATGACCTGGAACTCAGAGATCCACCTGCCTCTGCCTCCCGAATGTTGGGATTAAAGGCATATGCCACGCTGCCTGGCTTGTAAGAGGTTCTTCAAGAAGATTTAATTGTCACTGAACCTTCTGGCTGCAGTAGGTTGGTGCGTATTTTCGATGCTATTTCGTTTTTCAGAATCATAGGGTTTCCCTATGCAAGTCAGCTCCTTTTATGAGGTATGGTTGTGTAAGCTTTTAATCCCAACACTGGGGGAAAGCAGAGGCAGGTAATCTCTGTTAGTTTGAGACTAGACTGATGTATGCATACAGATCCAGGACAGCCAAGGCTATGTAGTCTGTCATTTTTAAAAAATTAAATTAAAATGCAAAGAATAAAAGCAAATATTGTTTCTACACCTGCACTCTAGAAATCCCCTGGGAATTTGATAATAATCACAGTCATTTCGTTGTCCTCTAGAGCCACTAGCAGGAAAGTGGCTTAAAATCCTTAAAATCTCAAGGTGTAAAGAGAGTAGCCTTCAGGCGTTACGCCCCGTTTGGATGGTGCTAAGGGCCCTTGTTGTTATCTAACTGCGCATGCCCGCACGGCTTCCGCGTTTGTGGGGGCTGGGTTATTACGTCATTGGGCCGCGCGGCGCGGCTGGGGCTCTGGTTGCCGGAAGTTGAGCGGCGGTAAGTAAGTCGTGGTTGTGGAGCAGGCGCGGGCCTGGCGGGGTTTACTTAGGAAAGCTGAGGCTGCTCTTGGGCTGTTCTGGAATATCCTTCACCTGTAAATACTCAGTCCGCTCGTACCCCGGCAGGGAGTGTTCCGATCCTGGTGTCGGAAGGCGCCTCTGGTCTCTCATTCTGTCAAGTGATGTCTTTGCAATGTGTATGGACGGGCCCACAAATGAGCCTGTGCCTCTGGTCTTTGAAGGGCTTTGATCTTGTTTTATGAGGAGGAGACAGTGCTAACTTCAATGCTTTTTTAAGACAGGCTCTTCATTCCCTTAAAAGGCTCAGAGGTTATGAACTAATACTTTGTAGGAATCAGCCTGGTGAGGCAAATGAATGCGTCAGAAAGTTTCTGAGCCTGGCATGGTCGCATAGAGGGGTGACCCCAGCCGCAGGGAGGCTGAACCAAGAGAATTGCGATTTCGAACCAGCCTGGACAATCAGACACAGACCTTTTTGAAAACTAGAAGAAAAAAAAAAAAAGTGTGGCATGTAATTCAGTCCCAGAGCGTTTCCTTGGCATCCCAGGCCCCTGGGTTCAGTTACCAAGCATATCCCAAATTGAATCGGAAGTGAAACCGAATCCAACCTGTATCTTAATACTATTTTAATTCTTTAAAACTTTCTAATTGTGGGCGTGTGTTATGTGTGTGTGCGCTCACATGAGTGTAGATACCCAGAGAATCTCCCAGAAACAAGACATGTCAGATCCCAGCAGAAGTGGAGGTACAGTGTTGTGCCTGACATGGGGCCTGGAAACCCGACCCAGGTTCTGCTATCACAGTACACAACTCGGTAACCACTGAGTCCAGCCAGCTTTCCAGTACAAATTAATTTTTTTTTAACCATGTAGCCCAGGCTGGCTTTGAACATTGAATCCAGTACAAGCTGGCTTTTTGAATTTTTCTACTTCTACGTCCACCTCCTCAGGGATTACAGGTGTGTACCATTATGCCGGGGTTTTCTGCTGCTGGAAAATTAAACATAGGGCTTTTTGCAGGCCGAACAATACTTTTTATCAACGAAGCTTCACTCCCATTCCAACCCCCTTATTTTTTAAACCCTCATCACAAATGCACATTCCCTCTCTAACGTGCTGATTTGGTGGGGTTTGTTGTTGTTTTGACTTTGTTGTTTGTTTGTTTAAGGTCTTCTAACTGCTAACTAGACATGTCTGTGGCTGTAAACACGAGAGTTAAACACGAGAGTTCTGTCCCAGGCTTTCCCTTTCCCACAGATTGTCTGCTTTTGGGGGCTGGGACTTAGGTATCTTAGGATACCTTGGCCACTGGCCTCAGTTTGTGAAAGCTTATGACTTCCTGTTGCTTCCAGCTTGCCTCCACCCAGTTCTTACTCAAAAAGTCATGTGAAGAGCTCGGGCCTGTGGCTAGCAGACACAGCTCACTGCCCTATTGGAATCACACTTGCTCTTAGTTGCCCCACGTACCTTTGCAAACTGCTAGATTGCCTTCCTTCTCACTCTGTGGCTAAATGCATTTAGTTTTTTACCCAGAGTGAGCTCTGTTGTGAAGCAAGATTTTTGTATTGTTTATTATTAAATCCCAACATTTAAAAAAAAGTGTCTGGTGTAGATATATACATGATATAGATATATGTACCAAATAAAAGGCAGATTTGAATGCCCAGTATCTACCAGGCTTTACTTGTAGCTTTAAAGATGAAATAGGGTCCCCTAACCCCACTTAGTGGTGATGATGGTGGTGATTGTCAATAAATGGTATACTTTACATGAGTTTGCACTGCTTACCTTAATCTCAGCACCTGGGAGGCTGAAATAGACAAGGCAGAGAAGGATCAAGAGTTCAAGGTGCTAGTTTCAGTGTGATGGCGCAGACCTTTAATCCCAGCACTCTGGAAGCAGAGACAGGTGGATCTCTGAGTTCAAGGCCAGCGTGGTCTACAGACTGAGCTATAAGCCAAGACTATACAGAGAGACCCTGCCTTAAAAGCAAACAAATAGAGTTCAAGGTTTTTGACAGGTGTGGTAGTGAAATCCTTAATCTCCATTCTAGAAGGAGGCAGATCTCTATGATCTTGAGAGTATCCTGGTCTGAGGGCTGGAGAGATGTTTCCCTGGCTGACCCATGCCATGCAAACATGAGAATCAAGAGTCCAGAGCCCCAGAATCCCCATAAATGCCAGGTAGGCTTGGTGGCCTGCTTGTCATTCCAGCCTTGGAAGGTGGAGACTGGCTCTGCAGAGCAAGCAGGCCAGCTAATTAGCCATGTTGATGAAATCTGGATTTGATCGAGAGACTGCTTCAGTGAAACAAGATGGAATGCAATAACGGAGGATGATTCCCAAGTTCAACCTGGGTCCTCCACTTGGATGTGCTCATTTGTGTACCCCATGCACATGTGCCTTCACATAATGCAAACATGCATATACATACATGGACAACACACACAGGAAAATGGAAAGAGAGGTCATCTTCAGCTGCATACCTTGGTCAAGGCCAACTTGGGCTTCATGAAGTCCTGTCTCCAAAAATGAATGAATGAGGAAATAGAATACTTCCAAGGAGTGGGAGGTGACTCAAGTCCTGAGAGTCTCTACAGAAACCCAGGTGACAGGATAGAGAGCTACATGGACACCAGGAGCCATTTTGTTTCTCCTTGAGAAGCTGGTGAATAAGAATAAATTATCTGAGATGATATTTGAGCCACACTTAAATAATGAAAACTGTCTCCACTCCAGCTTTGTCCCCCAGTTTTCCTGCATGACTTATAACTGTCTTGCATAGAGCTCTGCTCTCATTTACCTGGAATATCTATCTTTCCTTTTTTTTTTTTTTTTGTGGTCAGCATGTGACATGAGTTCTGAAACCCTTTAAAGAGTTAAGGATAGGGCCTTATTACTCAACCACGGGTTCAAGATTCATTTTCTGAAGCCCAATATAGTGTCATACACCCAGCACTCCTGAGGTAGAGGTGGGTAGATCTCTTGGATTCTGGCAATTCTGGTTTACAGAAAGAGTTCCAGGAAAGCCAGAGTTAGAGAGAAAACCCTTGCATCGCTGGGAGGGGGGTAGGGTGGAGGGGAGTGTCCTTTTCTTTAGCCAGTGTCTCATTACAGAAAATAAGCATGGATACTTCTTAAGCATCTGCTTGGTGCCTTACACAGCCCCGGAATCTGGGGATACTAAAATGAGGAATGTGTGTTTCCTTGTCTTCCAGGAGCTGACTTGTGACGATCTGGTAAGAAGCTCTTGCATAGGTTTGAGGAAGGAGGACTTTTGTTGCAGGCAAAAAGCGCTGGGGGATCTAGAGCCACGCTGGCACTTTATCCTGGGCCTGGCAGTCATGCCCAATGAGTGGCCTTGGAGTTGCATGTGGCTCGAACAGCTTCGAGTGCAGCCCAACACAAAATTGCAAATTTATTTAAAAATAGATTTTAATCTTATTTTACACAGTTGGACAGCATGAACTTTATAGGTGACACTATGCTGCTGTAGTATCAACAGGTTGAACACACCTGTAACAATGGGCAGGGCACTCCAGGTGAAGAGTGTTGCAGGTGATAAGAGCCAGGGACTGTGGGTGACACTGCATGGCCTGAAGGGAAGCAAAACCATGGGAGAGTTGTAGGCTGAAAGGCATCTGGGAAGCAGGGATGATATCATGTGTGGCCCAGCAGGCAGTGATTGCATGCCACAGTGCCTCTGCCCCACTTCTACAAGTTACTCCCTGGGCTTCAGAGCCCTTCATAAAAAAATGGAGGATCCGGGCGAGGTAATGCACGTCTGTAATCCCAGCATTTGGGGAGGCAGAGGCAGGCAGATTCTGTGAGTTCAAGACCAGCCTTCTACAAAGCAAGTTCAGGACAGCCAGGGCTACACAAAGAAACCCTGTCTCAGAAAAAAAAAAAAGAAAAAAAGGAGAAGAGGACTGGTGTGTGCAGCATCACTTGCTGGTCATGCAGGAAACCCTGAGTTCCATCTTCATAGCAGGAAAGGTTAAATTAATAGAAGAATGCACTGTGTCAAAAAGAAGGATTAGTGGGGAAAGGTACTAAGTCTGATGACCTGAGTTTGACCCCCAGGACCCACATAGCGGACAGCAAGAACATGTTGTCCTCTGATCCCCACGTGCACACTGTGGGATGCTCACTTCTTCCTACCAAATAAATTGAAATATAATAGAAAATGTAGAATTTGTAGAGAATTGAGTTCTTTTCAAAATGTTGATATTTCCCAGTTGGGCCTGTTGGTTTGTACCTTCCCTTAGAAGGCTGAGGCATGAGGAGTACACATTCCAGAACAAACAAACAAATGAACAAAAAGCCTGGAATGGTGCCCTTCATAAAAAAATGGAGGAGCCGGGTGAGGTAGTGCACGTCTGTAATCCCAGCACTTAGGGAGGCAGAGGCAGGTAGATCTGTCTTAAGTTCAAGGCCAGCCTGGTCTACAAAGCGAGTTCAGGACAGCCAGGGCTACACAGAGAAACCCATTCTCAAAAAACCAAATAATTAAGTAAATAAATAAGTAAATACCCATATTCCAGACCAACTTGGGCCACATAATAAGACCTTGTCTCAGAAAACAAAAGTCAAGGTAGAACACTATTCTTTTTCTAGTTTCTGTCATAGTTCTTTCTTCTGCTTCGTGTGTGTGTGTGTGTGTGTGTGTGTTTATGGGTATACACGTGTGAGGGTACATGAATGAAGGCCAGAGGCAGACAGTGAGTTTCCTGCTATTCTTCACCTTATTTCTTTGCAACAGGGTCTCTCACTGAAGTTGGAGCTAGGCTGGCAGCCAGCAAGTTTCAATGCCTCCACAGCATTCAGTTACAGGGATGCTTGGTGGTTCATGGCTTTTTACATAGAAGGTGGCATTTGAACTCAGATCCTCATGCTTACTCACTGAAGTGCTGTTAGCCACAGGCCACCCCTTCAGTCCCAGGGTAGCTTCCTGATCCAGTACTGTTTGGTGCTGCTGCGCCACCAGCCCCCATTTCTCAAGATTCAGAAGTATGTTGGGCTGTTTTATTTTGCTTTGCTTTGTAACAGTAACCACAGGGTATCATTTTTGTTTCCCTTTAATTGAGAGGAAACAAGCCAAGTTCAACATTTTGTAGTGTGAAGCTCAAAAGAAAAAAATATTCTATTCAGCCTTCCCTAAGCCTCTGCTGAGAGTTCTTTTCTGGTTTTTAAGACCTTGACTAAAGGGTATCCATGGGAAACAATCTGGCCTACTTACTGCAGTTTAGACATCCTTCCTCACCACACCTGTCCAGACCTTGGCCAAGCTCTGTATACTGTTCTTGTTTCACTTCCAAGTTGTGCTGCTGTTCCAGCATGTCTTGCCTAACACAGTTAGCTCTGAAGGTAGGCCTATGCTATCTGCTACCAAACCCTGAAATATTGCATGCAGGGTGGGTAGGGGCAGGAGATCAGGTAAACATTTGCTGAAAGATAGGAAACCTCTACATCTTTAACATGTGTTGATGGTGTTAGCTCATTGCCCCCATGTTGGGGACTGAACCCAGGGCCCTGTGCTTGCTAAGCAATGGCTCTGTGATCACATTAAATCCCAGCCCCTTTGCTATCTGTTTTGTATGCCTCTTGCACAGCGACTATATGCATTTTCTGATTGAATCCTCACAATCCTTCTGCAGTCAGCAGCATCTTGTGTATAGATGCAGAAAAGTCTCGGGAGTTGGAAGACAGATGGGATGGGCCCGAGGTAGGATTGAAGTCTTTAACTTGTGAAACTCTGTCCTCCCTCTCCTCCATCCTACAGTGTGCCCTACTGCACTGTCTTCTTGCCTGTGGGCTTCAGGTCGTTTTTGTTTGTTTTTCTTTTTTAGATCAGGATTATTTGGTTTTACCCTAGGTCTCTGGGCTACCGAATCCCTGGTTCTTGGTCACCTTCACAGTGTCAGGAATGGGTTCCATCTCATGGCGTGGGCCTTAAGTCAAATCAGTTATTGGTTGTTCACTTCCACAAGCTTTGTGCCACCATAGCACTAGCAGATCTTGCAGGCTGTTTACCACTGAAGATCACAGAGTTTGTGCCAGCCCCAAAACTTTAAAAGAAATTTGTATGCAGGTGTGTACTTTTTGAATAAGCGTGCAGGTGTGGAGGTCAGATACCAACCTCGGATGCCAGCCCTCGCTTTCCACCTTTTTGAGACAGGGTCCCTTTGTTGCTTTTCCACTGAGTACACCATTGCTATCGGAGGATGGAACATCTGAGAATTCTGCTGTCTCCACTTCCTGTCTCCCTGGTGGAGCTCTGGGTTCTGGGAACTCCTCCCTTCTACCTTCTCTGTGGGGGTTCTCAGCAGGAGCTGACTGCCCTATTCACAAACAGCTTGTGCTATGGCTGTTGGGCTCCTTTGAGAGGAGAAGCCCCAGGCAGGTACATTTTAGGCAGAGTTTGGGGGAGCCATGTTTGTGGAATGCTGTTGACTAGCACAAAGGGGGACTGGAAAATGGATTGCAGCCGTTCCTCTACCTCCTGGATGCCAGGCTGTGGAGCAAACATTCCCATCCTCCTTCATCTTCCAGGGGCAGCCCGGTACCCTGGGTTGTGACAACTGTCCAAACATCACAGATGGGGAAATCTAAGTTCCGTAGCTAGTATCAAGTGGACCTGGAGCCTGGCTCCTAGGGAGCTTCAGGCCAGATTTTTCATTGTGCATTTTGCCAACTCTGCTTCTGGCGTTTCCTCTCTGAACCGTTATAAACTTCTAAGCTGTCTCAAAGAAAGCAAACAAAAAGCCCAAAACACACAGAAAAATGATTGTGAGGCCATTTGGGAGATGGGTAGGCTGCTGTGTTTATCCGCTCCCCTCTCCAGGTCCATGAATAGAGACTTTTGTTGTTGTGTAGCTGCTAACTTTCTACCTCCTTTGTATCTAACAATCCTACATCAGCCTGCAATTTGCCTTGTCCCATCCAATTAGCCCCATGCTGAGAGAGAACCGCTGGGCTGCCTCAACACACCCCAGCAAACACATCTTCTATTTATTTCATAAACATTGAAGCCCAAATACCTCCTTCTTCAGCATGCTTGGTAACAAAACAAAAGAGAAACAGTAGAATAGTACTAGTTCACGAAAGACAATTCTTTTTTAAAGCAAGTCCTACATGTTAGGAGGAAGCCATGCTCAGTGGCTCATTCCTGTAATCCCAGCACTTGGGGAGGCAGAGGCAGGCAGATCTCTGAGAGTTTGAGGCTAGCCTGGTCTACAAAGTGAGTCTAGGACAGCCAAGGCTACACAGAGAAAGCCTGTCTCAAAAAACAAACAAAAAGAAAAAAGAAATTCAGTTCAAGGAGGGGTGTGTGTGTGTGTGTGTGTGTGTTGTTTTTCTGAGATACATTTTCATCATGTAGTCCTGAATTTACTGTGTAGCTCAAGCTGGCCTCCTACTCATGGCAATCCTTCTCCTTAGTCTCCCAAGCAGAATTAGCATTTCAGCACACTCGGCTTTCCATTATGGTTTTATCCAGGAATACTCCTTAGTGAAGCTGGGCCCTGCTCTCCGCCCAGTTGTGTCTTCTTACTGTCCTCAGTTCACAGCAGAGCCTCAGTTGGCCTTCTGACAACTGTGACACCTTGGACAGTTGTCAGCCAGTCCTGGTCATTCATTATGCAGAATGTTTTTCAGTTTGGATTCCTTTGATGTTTTCACGTGCCCAGGGCAGCAATGTTGTTCTCATGACGTGATAGCACATAATGTTTGCTGGCATTAACTTTAACATCATCAACAGATTTTTTTTTTCCTGTGCTATAACTAGAACCCAGAGCTTTGAGTGTGCCAAGCGCAGGCCATACCACTGGGCCATACCTCAGCTCAAGGTGGTGTCTTAATGACCAGGTTTTGTCCCCGTGGTCACTTTCTGCTATGCGGAAGCTACTGGTAGACCCTGAACTTCCCGTTACAGGAGCACTTTCAAAAGGACTTCCTCTTCTCTGCTTATGTGTAGTAAGTTAAGTTGACTTGTACACCTCTTTCTGAACTCTGACATACTAGTCCTCAAGGAAGGAAGAACAGTGAGTCAGAGACCTCCTGAGTTAGCAGGTCCCCATGTGTTCCTTAGGCTTGTTACCACTGTCTATGGTAACAAGTTTCCAACATCAATAGTCTGTCTTCCCAGACATAAAGACTCTTGCTCTAATGTCCCTTGAGGGAGGTTCCTAGAAAGGAATCCAGAATTCACCCCAGTGACATTTGTTTTTATGTTATTTACTTAGGTGTGTGTGCACATGTATTGCATGACATTCATGTGGAGGTAAGAGAACAGTTGCAGGAGTTGCTTCTCTCTTTCTACCGTGTGCGCGTGTCCTAGGAATCCAGCTCAGGTTGTCAGGTTTGGTGGCAAGTGTCTTTACCCCTTGAACTTTCTCACCAGCCCCATTGTCACACTGAGAGCCATTCTGCAAGGGACTAGCAACATGGGGGCCAGCATTAACCATGATCTATACTTTGAAAATTTACAATTGAGTTGATGGAGGCAGATGGTCAAGCAAAGAGGTGAACATGACAGCAGATGCAGAGGTGGCTTGGAGACAGCAGAATTGGCCAGTTGCCCATGAGAGAGGAGCTGAGGAGGGTAGTGTGAGTAGCATTGAAAAGACTTTCAAGCACAGGGACACTCTAAGCTGGCTTCAGAATGGTAGGCAGTTATAGTGTCACCTGTGGCACTATGGGCTCAGTGTTCACAGGTTCTTGGCCTCTCATTGAAGACTAAAATAAAGCCCATACAGATGGAAAGATAGTGAGGAATCATTATTCAAATCAAAGTGATAGAACAGGTCAGAATACACTGCAAGAGAGCAGCAAACAGTGAGCCACATGAGTGAAGATAATCAAGGGCCCTAAATAACTTCCTGGGGTCTCATTATGGGGTCTAAATAAGGAAGAGCTGTTGCTAAGGGCTTTGTACTTTGGGGGGTTCTCTGTATTGATGGATCAGGTCAGGTAATGCTTTTTCTGCTGCACATGTCACTTCCCTGTATCTGATTTTAGTTGTATACACTTCTAGTTCTGCACAAGTATAAGATGGTGGAAAGGAAATCGTCCCTAAAAATTCCCTTGAGGATGTAATTTTGTCTTTTTCTACCTGGACAAATAGAGAGCAGGACTAACTGGAATCTGTCTGAATTTGACCATTATCAAGGGAAGAAGAAACCCATTCAGTTGCTGGGAGATGAATAGTGTGTATGTGTAGGTAAATGCAAATGGGAGTCTTAGCTTGCTAACAGGTTGCCGGGTGCATTTTTAAAAAGTGTGCGTGTGCGTGTGCATAGTATAGGCAGATAAATGTCTCAGGCTCTCAGATGTGTTCTTACATGTAGAGGGTATACCAAGTGGAGTCCCAGGTTACTAAACTGTCAACTCTGCTTGCTTGCCTCAACAGGTGAATGTTGAGGAGAGCTTCAGTGCAGCTTCAAAGCAGGCATCAGGGAACAATAGGTAACTTGCCTTTTGCCTCAAGAAGAGCATCCAGGCAGAGATGCAGGGAGGCAGGGTCACAAGCTGAGAGTAGAGGAGCCGAAAGGCAGCGGCAGGAATCAAGAGAACTGTGAAGGGTATCCCCAAGGTGTGCAAGTGTGGTAACTGTTTCCCAGCATCTGGAGTCCTGCTGAGTCAGTCTTTCTAAGTTACCAAGTCTCAGTAAATTTTAAATTGCGCTTCATCTGAGGTTCATCTGGGTGAGCGTTCTACCTAGACTGCATTTACCTGATCATAAAAACATATTTACAGGGAGCTGGGCATGGTGGTACATGCTTGTACTTCCAGGACCCAGAAGATTAAGGGAGGGGGTTGTGAGTTGAGGGGACAGCTTGGTCTTCATAGAAAGTTCACAGTCAGCCTTGGCTATGTTCAGGACCTTGCCCCGTATGTATTGTATGTGGCACTACTATGTACTGTTATACAAAGTCACACTGTAGACCAATCGACTGTAGCCTTTGACTTCTACCTTAGACACTGCTTGGCCTTCAGCAGCCCTCAGTGATTTATGATGTCCTGCAAAATATTCTGGCAGAAATTTCATTATCTCTAAAGCATAAAAGCAAAACCATTGGGAGGGAATGTGGGAGGAGGCCACAGCTGAGATACAAAGTAAACAACTTGTGATTAATATTAAAAAAAATTAAAATTAAAAAAAGCAATAATGATGATGATGATGATAACAATAAACAGTTTTTTTGTTTTTTGTTTTTTTAACTTTCGGAGGTCAGAGGAGGACATTGGGTGTCCTGCTGTATCACTGTCTACCTTTTCTCTTTGAGATGGGGTCTCCATTGACCCTGGAGTTCACCAGTTTTGATGACCGGCCTGCCAGTCAGCCTCTAGTGTCCACCTGCCTGCCTCCCAGTTCTGGGGTTTGGCCGTGTATGACCACACTCAAGCTTTTCAATGTAATCTGGGGATACTGACCCAGTACGTGTTCCCACCCACTGAGTCCTTTCTCCAGCCTCTGGTTTTGACATCTTTTTTAAAAAAAATTATTTATTTTTATTTATTTGCATTGGTATTTTGCCTGTCCGGGTGTCTGTGAGCATGTTGGGTTCCCTGGAAATGTTGAGAGCTGCCCTGTGGGTGCTGGGGAGTGAACCTAGGTCCTCTGGAAGAACAGTTAGTGCTCTTAACTGCTCTCCAGCTCTGGTTTTGATGGTTTTTTTTAAGGGTTGAAAAAAGGAAGAATAATATATTACAGAAACTATTTGTGGTTTTGCAGTTTCTAAAATTTTTACTTTGTAGCCACTTTCAGGAAAAGCTTGCTGGCCATTGGTATGGCTGACCCAGCATCACTTGACAACTGATCATCAAAGTGACGCTCAGATGCTTCCCCTGGTGGGAGGCATGAGCAGCCCATTTCCTGTCTGGCCAGCTCAGGCAACATTAGTCTTTTTGGGGCTCTGATGGAATTTGTCTTAGTGTGCATTGGAATTTGTCTTAGTGTGCAGATCACTGGCCTTGAGTGAAGACGAGAGCGTGTAGTTCGCTGAGCATTTGTGGGGCACCTTCTGTACTCCAGGTAATGTGTTCAGCCGAGGGAAGCTGGAAGGTACCACATTCTTCTTTTTTAATGTTAAAAAGGCAATTATTAGATTTATTCTCCAAACATTAAAAAATTAAAACATAGCAGGTAAAAGATTCAGATTTTAGGGCTGGAGAGATGGTTCCCAGCTTACAAGCTCTGGCTGCGCTTGCAGAGGACCAGGGTTTGGTGACCAAGACCCACATGGTGGCTCACAGTTGTCTAAAACTCCATTTCCAAGGAACGCCCTCTTCTGGCCTCCCTGGGTACCTGTACTCTCATGACAAACATACAGCCTCGTGTGTGTTGGTAAAAACTAAAAAGAAAGAACGTAAAGACTCGGTTTTGAGTAATTTTCAGTCTTTAAAATCAACAGTATTTAAAAATCTGCTTTTGTTTTAGATTTTTACAACATCCTTTATAGATGGTGCATTAGGGTTCTCTAGAACAGTGGTTCTCAACCTCTGCTTTGTGACCCCCCTTTGGCAAACCTCTATCTCCAAAAGTATTTATGTTACAATTCATTACAATAACAAAATTTTATGGTTGGGGGTCACCATAACATGAGGAACTGTATTAAGGAGTCACAGCATTAGGAAGGTTGAGAACCAATGATCCAGAGGAACAAAATTGATAGAATGAATCAAGCATACAAATGCAATTTATTAGACTGGCTTACAGGCTGTGGTCCAGCCAGTCCAACAATGTCTGTCTACGGACAGAAAGTCTAAGAATTCAGCAGTTGTTCAATCCACGAAGCTGAATGTTCCATCTGGTATATACTACCTCAGTATACTCTGGAATCCTGAAGAAGTAGACTCCAATGCCAGTGAAGGAATGGGCTTCCTAGTGAGAGTGAGGGCAAGCAGGCAAAGAGCAAAAGCTTCCTTCTTCCATGCCCTTTATACAGTCTGCCACCAGAAGGTGGGGGCCCAGATTAAAGGCGGATCTTCCCACTTCAAATTATTTGATTAAGAAAGTCCCTCACAGCTCTACCTAGCCATTTGGGTTTTAGTTAAATCAGACGTAGTCAAGTTGACAACCAAGAACAGCCATGACAGATGACTGTCTCCATCTTTTAAAATATATACAGAATTCTTGTATTTGACACAGTTGCCCAAATCTTTATTTTCTCCTCCTATCAGGGGAGCCCGGGGTAAGCACAGGTGTAATCAGCTGGGGTGGCACTAATGACAGTGCTGGGTGACTCCTGACAGTGGGACAGTCTACCCAGTCCATGACTCAAAGCATCACCAAGCCCATTCTTGTGGCCATTCTGTTCAGACAGGAAGAAGCTGCTCTTATTTTCCTTATTTCTGTTCTGCTGTTCCGGATACACAGCACCAAGTTAGAAAGACTCAGAGACCATACAGTGTGATTCTGTTGGTAGCCTCCTCCTGAGCGCTGACTCCGCCCCTCTGCCTGCTGCTGGCTTCCCTCCACTTCCTGCCTCCTATCCTACAGCCTCCTGTCTCTCCTTTGAGCTCTCCACCCCTGCCAGCTACCTCTACCCTCTACTTCCTCTCTAACTTCCTGTTTCCTGCCCACAGTCCTACTTTTGCCCAGGCCTCCACCTCTTGCCCCTGGCCCCCACTTCCTGTTCCCTGCCTCTTTCCCCTTTACTCCTGACCCCCACCTCTTGTCTTCCACTTTCTGCTCCCTCTTCCTGCCCCCTTCCTGCATCTTACCCCTCCCTTGTGCCCTCCTTCTTATCCACCCACCTCCCCAGCTTCTTCCTTTTGGTTAGTTTGGTCATAAACTTTGAATAAGTGTCATTCAGTGACATCTGAGCCCCCACATGTAAATCACTGGATATGGCTCTGTTGATAAAAGTTTACAGGTAGCACCATGGCAGGTGAAGCCCTGGGGTTTGTGTTGCCCAACCATCCCTGTCATTTCCCTTTCATCTTGACCCCTTGTGGCTGCTAGGATTCTTGTCTGCTACATGTCGAGCCCTCATCAAAGCCTGTCTTATTAGAAACAACATGGTCCCATCATGGGAGACTTGGATTTGACCCACACTCGGCATCAGGGCCCTTGTCTGAACATAGTATCCAGGTGGGAATGGCATAGCCATTCAGTTTCTAAGATGACAAGAGGCTGAGGTTCCTCCTACTCTGTCCAGAGCTGCAGAGCCTGACTTTTTGGGAGGAATAAGAGCCAGAGATAGGCATGACTGACTCCATACCTGGGTACACTTGCTCCTCCAGCTCCTCTGCTTGTCACTTCCTAAGTTTTCCCTTCCAGCTTAGCAACTGACATGGTGTTACATGATGTTAGGATCCTCAGAGGTCTAGCCTGTCTTAGAGGCTTACAGCAAATTCCTCCTGTGTTGTTGTGGCTGCAACATCCTCCTGTCACACAGTGAAGACCAGCTATACCCTTTTGTGAAGTCAACAGGGTCTTGTATTTTGCCCAGAATTTATCAAAAGCCAAATAAGCCAGGAAATGTTTGAAGTATGTGCCTTTTATGCTATCTTTGCACACCTCTTTCTGCCTTTGGTTTTTGTTTTGTTGTTTTCCCTAGCACCTTCCCAACAGCTTTCTTGAGGTGTAAATGACATTACAAATGGTCTCTTGTCTTCTAAGTGGTCACTCCTGCTGACCTTCCCAGCCCCTAAATATGTAGAATGGTTTTCTTTTTCATCTGTGGGATCCTATGGCCCTAGTAAAATTCCACTTCAGCAGGTCATCAGAGAGCACTAGGAAAGTGAGTCGAGCCAGATCTTCTTGAGGCATTCGTGGACGGCTGAGTCTGTAGGATTGTTAGGTGAGGTGCGCTTGCACTGCTGTCTGCTCCCACCAGTGTCTTCTCGTACTAGGTGATGGCTCTAGCCCTAGCACTTTCCTTCCTGTTTGCTTTGCCTGTGTTAGAAGGAGATCAGAATGCAAATGAGTATCCAAACACTGGTTATTGGTGGAGGGGATTAGGAGCAAGGCTGATGGACAGATTCTGAAAAGACAGTCTTTCCATCAAGGCCCAACAGCATAGGGAGGGCAGATGGGCATTGAAACTGGTGGGCCCGTGTTCTTTCTGCTACTTCCTCACTGTGTGATTATGGGGAAACTGCTTAAACTCTCAGTGCCTCCTTTACTGGTCTGTAAAGGAAACATAATGTAATGAATTCTGGGTTGTCATGTGAAGGCTGGGTACAGAGTTTAGTGTGGTGCTTGGTACTTGGCAGAGCGAGCATCCAAGTGTTATGCCTGAATCGCGATACCCAAAAAGACCATCACCAGGAGCCGAGTCCGTTGCAAACCACATGAGGATCTTTTTATTAAAAATTACAAGCTGCAGCTTGGGCTCAAACCCCCCACCGCTGAAGCGGTGAGAGCCTCATGTTCAGCTTAGTTGGGTGATTTAAAGATTCTGGTCCCTCCCTGCATGCCCTAGACAGGGGTGATTCCTGCCTGGCAAGCATCCATTGGTAAAAATACTGATTTTTTTAATTGATTGGCTATAGGAAGGTCCTCAAACCATTAATGACCTGGTGTCCCTCCCTAGGGGGGATGGGCCAGTTTCCTAGCAACTGTATCTCTAGTGAGTGGGGAAAGAATGCAGTACTGTGTGTTCTTCCCCTCAGGACATTACTGGACCTCATCCAGCTAGTTCAGGCCTTAAACTTTAATAATAACTGCTGATTTTTAATCTTGGTCTCTCACAGGGAGAACACATCCCACTGGCCACTATGAGTTTTTGTAAAGGGAGCAGGGGAGATAACTTAGTCAGCAAAGATCATGAGGAGCCAAGTTTGTTCCCCAGAACCCATGTGAAAATGTTGGACATAAGCCAGAAAGGTGGCTCAGCAGTGTGAAGGTGCTTGCTACCAAGCCTGATGACGTCAGTTCAATCCCAGAACCTACAAGGTAGAAAGAAGGAACCAGTTCCTACAAGTTGTCCTCTGACCTCCTTGTGTATGGTACGACACAGTTGCACACCCCATCTCCCCTAATTTAAAAATAAGGTAAAAAGAAATGCTTGGCACAGTGGCAAGCATTTGTAATTGCCGTGCTATGTGGCAAAGACAAGAGGATCCCTGCGGCCCGCTGGTCAGCCAGCTATGAGCTCCTGGGCAACGAGGTGGGTGTTGTTCCTGAAGATGGCCCCTGGGGATGTCCTCTCTTCTCCACATGAATGTGCACATGCCCACACATGTAGCCCTGGATGTCCTGGACTCACTTTGTAGACCAGGCTGGCCTCAAACTCACAGAGATCTGCCTGCCTCTGTCTCCCGAGTGCTGGGATTATAGAAGTGCACCACCACACCCAGCTACCCACACATTTTTTTAAAGCTATCCATGCTATAATAGAAGCTGTCACCCGTGGGACAAGGAGTAGTGCACTGCCTCCCAATAGCTGTGGGTATTAATGAGAGGTATAGAAAGTACTCTAAGAGGTGAGAAGGGTTTTCCCAGCAGAGAGGGGAAAGATTTCCTAAGAACACAGCAAAGGCCTCCGGTCAGGAAGCAGTAGTGTCCACCCATCATGCCGGTCAGACTTGCAGCCTCCTGACCACCAATCTTGTTCTTTGTCCCCTGCATAGGAAGAATACATGGGACCCAGCCAACTCCATTTTTAAAAAAAGCTTTCTTTTTTATTACTTTTATCTGTGTGTCTGTGTGTTGGTTTGAGTACAATGCCTTCAGGTGCCAGAAGAGGGCATCAGATCTCCCAGCGCTGGAGTTACAGACAGTTGTGAGCTGCCCTGTAGGTGCTGGGAACTAAACTCTAGTCCTCTGGAAGACTGATGCTTGCTCTTGACCACTGAGCTATCTCCACAGCCCCACACACCTCATTTTTCTGAAGCCTGCAGAAAACCAGGTACGGTGGTCTACCGCTGTATCCGAGCCCTCTTGAGGTTGATACAAAATGCTCAAAAGTCTGAACAACCTGGGCTATGTAGTAAGTGTTAGATCTATTAAAAGAATGAGGCTGGTCAACCGATCTTCTATGCAAGAGGTTTATTAGGTGGGTATGGAGGGAAGGGGGGAACAGGGCATGATGGGGAGAGAGAGAGAAAAGGGGAGAGGTGGAGAGAGAGAGAGAGAGAGAGAGAGAGAGAGAGAGAAGCAAGAGTAAGAGGAGTGAGAGAGCAACCAAGTGTCGGGAAGTTCCTTTAAGGGGCAAGGTAACCATGCCTTCCAGCTGTGGCCACCTGGCTGGCGACACATGATGACATCATAAGTTGCTGTGTGACCCCAGAAGCTTGTTCCAAAATACTAACAGTGAGACTGTGGGTGGGCATTGCCTGATGCATAATGCTGCCCTTTGTGATGGATGAGGCCTGCCAGCTCTGTAGGGAAGAGATTAATTCTTTTCAGCATCACCGGCTGTCTTCTGCTGGTTTTTCTCGGTCTCTAGGCCCTGTTGAGTGTGTTCCATCTATTCCCACTGGTGCCCAAGAATACTTTTAAGTGGGCAGAGCATATTGAACCTGTGGGAAGAAGCTGCCCCTGAGGCATCCAGCAGCAAAGTGACCTAGCTCCAGCCACGGAAACACAGGCAGCTCCTCTCCTGTGGTGACTCTGAGTACACAGCCTGTTCTCTTTCTTAGCAGTTTTCTGTTAAATTGCATTTTAGGGAGTTTTAGGCATTAAAATCCAATGTACAGAAGGTCATCTTGTGGTTTCCTTTGTCCTTGCTGTTCTCTAAGGGCCTGGAACTAACAGAGCTCCTCCTTTCTCTGCCTCACGTGCTGGGATTATAATTAATAATTATAGCTTGAAAGGAGCTCCTTTCAAGCTATAATTATTGGGTCCTTCTTGCACATATTAATGAGCTTTACTGTGCCATCCCAGTATATGTATGTTGTGCTTTGATACCCACTGGTGTGCTCTCACCTTCCCCGCACCCCTTCCCCCTCTTAGCCTTCCTTAACAGTTTTTCTTTGTTTTAATTCTAGCTTCTGCAAGTAAGAGGAAACACTCTCTACCTGTCTCTCTCCTTTAAAATGATGACTAGTTCCATCCATTTTTATGTAAATGACCTGATTTCATTCTTCTTTATGGCCCACTAACACTCCATTTACCATTTTTCTTTATCCATTCATTTGTTGATGGGTCCCTAGACTGATTCCAGGGTTGATGGGTGTGTTAGGGAAGCGTGGACATGCTGATGTCTTCTGCATATAAGTAAGGTCTTAGCACCCTTTGCTGTATTCCCAAGGAATAGTATAGCTCAGTCACTTGCTAGTTAGCATTTTAGATTTTTAAGGAAGCTGTACTGTTTTCCATAATGGCTAAACTACTTTTATTTCTACCAATAATTTAGAGGGTTCCTTTTCCCTCAGTCCTTGCCAGTATGTGTTGTTGCTATGATGATTATTAATTTTTGATCATCAGCTATTCTGACTGAGGTGAGGTAGAATCTCAATGTATTTTTTTATTTGCCTTTCTCTAATGGCCAAAGATGTTGAGCATATGTTTTTATATATTTATTGGCTGTCATACTTGGTTGAGAATTGCCTGTTTGTTTTGTTTGCCCATTGGATAGCTTATCGTTTTCTTGTTGATTTTACTGAAGTTGTCAGGTATTCTGCATAATGAAGTCCCTGTCAGATGTATACCTTGTAAGGTTCTCCTGTTCTGTAGGCTCCTCTTTCCTTGTAGATACTCTTTCAGTTGATGTAGCCTTCCATGCCAGTTCCCAAGGATGAAATCTGAATCATCTCAACTGATGTAAAAATGCCATTTATAAAATTCAGTATATCCTCCGATTGAAAACCCAAGAAAATAGACACAGAGCTGTTGCCCCTCAGAATGGTAAATGGAGGATAGGACAACCCAGGAGCAGGCTAAGGGAACAGGAGCTGACAGGCTCAGAGGAGAGCCTCAGGAAAGATAAGGGTGCCTGAACTCATGGCTCATTCAGTGCTTAGAATTTAGCCAGAACAGCCATGAAGAGAAGAAAGGGTGTAAACAGGAAGGGAGAAGTCAAATTACCCCTGATTGCAGATGGCAAGAGTCTGCTCTTAGAAAACCCTCATCATTCCGCCAAGACTCTTAGAACCCATAAACAAATCCAGCAAGGGAGCAGAGTACAAAATCAATGTTGAAAATCATTAGATTTTTCTATGGGCCGGTAATGAACTTGCTAAGACAGAAATTAAAGAAAACAGCCACTGTCACTGCTTAAAACAAAATAAAACCAGGAATAAACCCAACTGAAGAGGTGGAAGACTTCTACAGTGAAAATTAGAACACTAAAAACTGACACTCAATGATGAAAAGACTTCTCATGTCCATGAGTCACGATAATTAATACTGTTTTGAAATGGCCATACCACTAGAGCGGTGTTTAGATTGGCTAGAGTCCACAATAAAATGCAAACAATACTCTTCGTGAAACTAGAGAAAAATCCTCGAGCACATATGAGGAAAGCTGGGTATGGTCTGTGCACTGTAAAACAAGTGTATCTGGAAACACAAAAGACCCTGTAGAGTCAGAACAATCCTGAGCAAAAAGAGCGATGCTGGAGTCCTCACCATAGAAGCCAGGCGTGGTGGCCCACACCCTTAATTCCAGCACTCGGGAGGCAGAAGCAGGCAGATCTCTGAGTTCAAGGTCAGCCTGGTCTACAGAGAGAGTTTCGGTCCAGCCAGCACTACACAGTGAGACCCCTTCTAATATATTTTCATACACGCACTCACGCTATAATACACACTTGTAGTAGCAGAACCAGCATGACATATTGATATAAAAACAGTCATGTAGACCAATGGAATAAAATACAGGAACCCAGACATGAATGCATGAGGCTGTAACCAACTGATTCCTGAAAAAGGCACCAAGATCATTTACTGGGGGGGTAAAAGACAGTCTCCCCCACAAATGGTACTGGGAAAAGTGGACATTGGCGTATAGAAGACAGAAACCCAAACCCTCTGTCTAACTCTACAAATATGAAGTCAGGAGAGATAATGGCTCAGTAGTTAGAGTACTGGCTACTTGCCCATATTGTGGCTCACAGCTGTCTGTAGCTCCAGTTCCAGGGATCTCGCACCCATCTCTGGCCTCCCAGGTACTGTACACACATGGTGCCTAGACCTACACCCAGGCACACATACATACATAAAACAGTAAGTCTGTTTTTAAAAAATCAACTCAGATAAGAATCCTAAAGCTTTTAAAGTACTTGGAAGAAAACACCCCCATGATCTGACAGAGGTACCCATGCCCTCCATGAGTGGCCTCTACCTCTCATCTCTCTGAGTCACCTTCCTTGGTTCACCTGGGTTTCTTTGTCCATCATAGTTCTCTGTTGAAATGTCTGTCCTGTGTTTGTGTTCCTGTTTTGATGCCATCCCACCTTCTCTCTCCCTAGCTCAGCATCCCTGGCACTCACAGGGAGGGCTTTCTGTTGTTGCTCTGTCTTTGCTCTTTCTGTTACGTTTTTGCTGTGCTGGGGATTGGATCCAAGTCTCACACTTTCAAGTGTGCATTCTGCTCACTGTACCACAACCTTGGCCCTGCCATTTCTTGAGTTCCACAAGGAACTATGTTTGAGCACCTTTCCTAAGTGTCCCCAGGGAAAACCCTCTTTCCTGTTCTCACTTCTTCTGCCTTGCTCAGTTCTTTATCAGTTTATAGCCTCTTTTTGGTAAGCAGTGGGGATGGAGCTCAGAGCTTCATTTGTGCTAGACAAGAAATCTGCTTCTGACTGAGTACTATCCACACCCAGCCTCTGAACTGACTTCATCATTCACAGTCCTTTCACTGCTGTAGGGGTGTGGTACTCTGTATGTACCTGCTGCTAGCTCCATCCAGGATCCTTCAGTCTATCCCACAGATTCTTGTCAGCTTTGTGCCTACTGTACTTGCTCAGGGCTCCACTCTGGGGTGGCTGGCCTCCTCACACTCCAACAGGAGCCAGTCTTTTTTTCCTTGGGAGCTTTCCTCATCATCCCCTGCACTCAACCTTCCCAAGCTCCTTGGCACCCTGCTCTTCCACCAGGCTTTCCTGTGGCCATGCCTGACACTTGGTCCTTTCCCTACAGTCTTAGTCCTTGATATGCAGACACAGGTGTGTTCTGTTAGGCCCTTTTCAGAGCTCCTTACTTCAACTTCTAAAACCTAAAAAGGTGGGAAAACTGAGTGCCTCAAAAACCTTGGCAGAAAAATTGTACAAAACCCCTCTGGATGATAGGAAAAGGAGTGGCCATCATCCTGGCCACCACCGCCTCCTCCTCCTCCTCCTCCTCCTCCTCCTCCTCCTCCTCCTCTTCCTCCTCCTCCTCCTCCTCCTCCTTCTTCTTCTTCTTCTTCTCCTCCTCCTCCTCCTTTTCCCCTCCTCCTTCTTCTGTTTGCTTGTTTTTCGAGACAGGGTTTCTCTGAGTAACCTTGGCTGTCCTGGACTTGCTTTGCAGACCAGGCTGACCTCTAACTCATAGAGATCATACCCCTTCCTCCCTGAATGAAAAGGAGTCTTCTTGAATTTTTAATTGCTATTTATATTTGTGTTATCTGTCTATGTCTGTGTCTGTGTCTGTGCCATATAAATGCTGGTAACTGTGGAGGCCAGAAAGGGCATTTGGTCCCTCTGGAGCAAATTACATTGGTGCTAGGATCTGAATTCTGAACCATCTACCCAACCCCTAAATCTTCTTTAAATAGTAAATAAAATTATTTGACTTAATCATTGTGGTCACAGAGCCTGAGAATTACTTGTGAACATGAACACTAGGCCTTTTTGTTTCATATATGGACTCATCTCTCTACTAACAACCTTGGTTTCTGAGTTTACTGAACAACATCTTTTCTAACAGTCTAAATACCCTTTGACTGTAGTAATTACTGAAGTGAATGCCTCCTTGTTATCTAAAATGCCACATATTGGATAATTCCTGTAAATGATACCTCATTTCACAGTCAAGGCACGTTTTTACCTTCCCAAGCCAGATTCTTCATTGTTAATCACACTGAATACCAAATGCCGCATCTTACATTTTATATGAAACTTTGGACACGGGCAAAAAAAAAACAAAAAACAAAAAAAAAAACCTGTTTTTATGTATATCTCTCAGTTATCATTAAAAATGTTTCTTAATAGATCAACAGTTGAGTCTTTACTTATCTTGAAGACCAAGAAAGTCTGCTTTTCATTCTGCATTGTAAGTAAATTTCTTCAGGATTCTGTTTAGGTGCAGTCAACCCTAACCCAAAGTTAGCAAGGCATGATGGGATTGTTTGATTTTTTAATCCAGACTTGGAACAGAGTTAAATAAATCACAGTAGAGGAAACAAGGAGCTCTGCCTGCTGTTACTGGAGAAAGTTATAAATACTAACAAGTACCATGTTGTTGAAAACACGTGTTTAATCACCTGTAAGCTAGTGGTTGCGTTCTCACGCTGTTTAAAAACCTGAAAGATGTATATTTTGCTTGGTTGCTAAGGAAATGCCGTTTAACACTCATTGTGACATTTGCTGACTTGTTTAAGCACTAATGGAGGTATGGTCAATCCTCTAAAAGCAGTTGTTTTATTTGTTTTCTTGATAATGGTTTTTTTGGGGGGAGGGAGTTCCATATATTTGTGCAGTGCCTGTTGAGCCTCCCTCTAGTTTCTCCTAGAGCCCCCATCATCTCCCTCCTAGCTCCGTGTCCTCATTTCATTTTGTTATTAGTAACTACCTGGTTTCAGTTAGTGCCACCCACGCACACACGGGGGTTCGGCCACTCCCCGAGGCATAAGCACCTGCCAGGGCCAAGTCCCAAGAGGAGAGTAACTCTTCCTCTCTCAGCAGCCACCAGCCACTAGAAGCTGCTCTGAAAGTGGGGAGTCCTCAGGGGCTTCCCAGCATCCTGGAACTCCCTGTATAACCAGGCTCACTTCTAACCCACAGTACCCCCACCGCAGCATCCCCAGTGCTGGGATTGCAAGCATCTTACATGGGGAGGTTTTCCTACTTAAATATCCATGTAAACAGTCAACCTCATCGGGCTGTGGTGGAACAAGACTTTAATCCCAACATTTGCGAGGCAGAGGCTGGTGTATCTCTAAGAGTTTGAACTCCTGGTCAACAGAGTGAATTCCAGGCCAGCCAAGGCTACATGCTGAGACCTGTCTCAAAAAAAAAAAAAAAAAGCTTTTAGAAGATAGTTAATTCATAACAGATTTTAAATAAAACACTTTAGATTTAGCTCTTGTCATAAAAATTAACTTTCTAGCTTTTAGAATAGAATAGCTTCTATTCTAGAAGTTCAGATTAACTTCTAGAGATGCCTAGCATTTCTTTCTATTTCTAGAAAATGCAGAGGCTGTCTAAAAGTGGATCTGTCAGCTCTGGGGTGTAAAAACCACTATGAGTGCATGTCTGTATAGCTAAGAGTAAATACTAGGAAAGGAGTGTGCTTTTTGCCAGAAACCAGACAATGCAGTGAAAATGTACTGCCTTGTGTGGAGAGTAAGCAGGAAATAACCAAGTCAACCCAAATGATCCTGATCCATTTGGGTAAGTCATCCATGTTGGTGCTTACAGTCCAGTAAGTGAAGGTAGCTGAATCTGACCCTAAGTTGTTCTTTAAATAGATACACAGCCAGGCGCAGGCACAAACAGCTATTTGGCAAGCAAGATTGTTGCTAAAGTTGATTTTCATTTTTCCTTCGGTGCAGACAGCATTAGGATTTTAAATGTGTGATGGTATCCAAAAGCTGTGCACACTGGTCTCTAGAAAAATCCCAAGAGCTCAGTGCTGAGGCTGACTCCACACCGCTTTCCTGCCATGCTGTGTTCCTCATCCAGACGGGAGCACCTGAAAGTGAGGTTCACGTGCATAGTCTATGAACTATGTGGTTCATAGCGAGTGGTTCACAAGCATGATGTAAACGGGTAGTTCATAGCTTGGTGCACATACATAGTTCACATGTGTGCACGTGGATGCATCACATATTGTGATGCAGAATAAAAAATTTCCATGTACTTAAGAGATGCAACATTCCCCACACCAGCACAGACCCTGTGGGTTGGAGGAAAAGAGGAGATATAATGTGAGATCTTAAAGGAATTCAGGCTCTGGAGCAGTGCGCATCACCCTCAGCTGGAGTGCCCAGCACTGACCTCAGACAGGCAGAGTCTCACTTAGCCTTCTAGATGGCTTTCCTCTTTCTCTGTCCCTCCGTTCTTGCCATTTTTCTTTTTGTTTTTCTTTTCCTTCTCTCCCTTCCTTCTAACAGGGTCTTAAGTGGTCTAGATTGGCCTTGAATTCACTAGGCAGCCACGGATGATCTTGAACTCTTGATCCACCTGCCTCCATCTTCCTAGTGTTGGGATGACAGAGTACATAATGCACCTGGCTCGGATTGGCACATTCTGACTGATGGGACTTTGGATTTTGGAGTCGGTCCCCAGCTGACTCAATGAGACAGGGAGTCAAGGGTGGAGCCCAGGGTTCATTTCACAGCTCCACTACTTGCCTCCAGTGGGAGAGAGCCTGGTGCATGCCCAGCACCAACGAAAGACACAGAAAGGTGGCGACAAAGTCTTCAGGAGGTTTTTCAACATTGTGTCTCAAGTGAAGTAAGCCAATCACTAAAGTACAAGCTATGCAAGAGTTCCCTTTTCCAAGGGATCTATCTCACAGTGACAAGAGTAGTCAGTGCTAGGGGCCTGGGGGAGAGCTGGGAAGCTGCTCTTTAAGGGTATAGAGATGGGCAAGGTGCTGCAAGCCTTTAATCCCAATACTTGAGAGACAGAGGCAGGTGGATCCCTAAGTTCAAGGACAGCCTGGTCTACAGAGGGAGTTCTAGAGCAGCCAGGGCTACACAGAGAAGCCCTGTCTCAAAAAAATTAACAACAATAACAATAGTAATAATGATGATGATGATGATGATAAGTAAAAATAAAAGGTGCAGAGCTCCGTTGTTAGGAGTTGGAATGGCTCCAAGGGTCTGTGATTGAACCACACTTCTGGGCTGGGCATGCCAGCAGTCAACAGAGCAACACTGGGGTCTTAACGGTCGGCAGTGTCTTAAGGGAGCCTATACGCTGGAACTGCCTTTGGCTAGTTGTTTAGAGGAAAGATAGATGGACTGACTTGATTGATTGCTTGATTATATTTCTGTGTATGTGTGAGAGCTTCTGTGAGTTTATGTTCACTGCATTCATGCAAATGCCAAAGGAGGCTAGAAGAGAGCATTGGATCTCCTGGTACTGCAGCTACAGGTAGGTAAGCCACTGAGTGGGTTCTGGGAACCAAACCCAGGTCCTCTGGAAGAGTAACAAGTGCTCTTAGCTACTGAGCCATTTCTCCAGCCCCAATGTTTTTGTTTTTATTAAGCTCTGTTTTTGTGTTTGTTTTGATAGGCCAGTAAGAACAATAGCCATGGGGGAGCCTGCACTGTCCAAGCTGCAGTTCGCCCCCTTTAATAGTGCCCTGGACGTTGGCTTCTGGCACGAACTGACGCAGAAGAAGTTGACCGAGTACCGCCTGGACGAGGCTCCCAAGGACATCAAGGGCTATTACTACAATGGTAAGCAGTCTCCGCCCGCCTCGAGCCACCCATGCTCCTGTCTGTCTGCTGTGGGAACAGCACCCCGCCCCTTATTAGGCACTTGTAATTATTGCTTTGGAGTGCCAGGGATGGAGCGCAGGGCCTCATGAACATTAGACAAGCCTCTTCTGGAAAGGGATATGCTTGATTTTATATCCACAGCTTTTTAGCTTCTTGTGTCTCTCTTGACTTTTGCCCCAAGTCACTTAAAAAAATTTCTTTTCCCTCCTTGGAGGAAAAAAAAAAAAGGGAGTGGTGAAACTCAAGTTGTTATAGCAGACACTACTCAGCTAACTTCCAGGGTATGTGTGTGTGTGTGTGTGTGTGTGTGTGTGTGTGTGTGTAAATTTTCAGGGCATTCTTTTTATATTGGCTACAAGTTCCCTCCCCTCTCTGAAGATCCACTGTTATCTGTGCACCTGTTATCTGCATGTCATGGGTTATCTGACTCGGATAGGGCACCTTGGGCTCAACTTCCAAGTAAAAGGACATGACTAGCCATAGATGTTCCTCCCATGGGCATTGCCATGGCTTGTCACTGAGATGTGATAATGCTTCCATACAGGTGACTCTGCCGGCCTGCCCACCCGCTTGACATTGGAATTCAGCGCCTTTGACATGTGAGTATTGATCTGTGCAGAGTTCAAAGAATCCTGTTCACTTTGGGTGAGGAGTGAGCATCCCTTCAGGAGGGCCTCTGAGCAGCCAAAGAAGCTCGCAGGTGCAGGGCCAGTGCCCCAAGCTAAGTTCTGTAACTGAGAACTACCTGCCACAGTTTATTAGGAAAAACATTTAGTCTTTTTAAGAGCCTGTCATGTGTCTGGTCCCACCTAATTTGATTGGAGCTCAGATAACAGTCCTCCAGGTCATCATTATAGAATGTTTTGTCATTCTTTATTAGTACCTCTTTGTTTTAAACACTTGATTCTTTTTATTTATTTATTATTTTTTAAAAATGAGTGTTTGCCTGCATGTATGTCTGTGCACCATGTGTGTGCAGTGCTCATGAAAGCCAGAAGAGGGCATCAAATCCCCTGGAACTGGAGTTACAGATGGGTATGAGCTGCTGCATGTGTGCTGGGAATCAATCCTGGGTCCTCTACAAGAGCAGCCAGTGCTCTTTAACAGTTGAATCATAGCTCTAGCCACTAAAAAATATTTCTGATTACGTTATGTTTATCATTGTGAGTGTGTGTACATGCACGTGGGCATGCATATGCCACGACACACATGTAGAGGTCAGAAGGCAACTTTCAGGAGGCTGTTCTCTGCTTGCACCGTGTTAGTCCTGTTGATTGAACATAGGTGGTTAGTATTGGCAGCAAGTGCCTTTCTCCTCTGAACCATCTCGCTGGCCCCCTCTACTTTCATCAAATCTCTCAAAATATAAATGTACTTTATTACTTTATCCCTGTCAGGTTTCAGATTTTCAAAGCATAACATAAATACAGAACAATATTAGTGTTAATGTCTTTATAATGTACCTGCTGGTGTTTGGTTGTTTTTTTTTTTGTTGTTGTTGTTGTTTTGTTTTTTTTTTTTCCTTCAGAACCTTCTTTCTTTAAAAAAATAATGTATAATGTGTGGTTGTATGTATATATGCCGCATGCACGATGTGCCCCAGGGGTCCAGAAGATCCTCTGGAACTGGAGGGACAGATGCTTGTGAGCCACTCTGTGGGTGCTGGGACTCAAAACTGGGTCCTCTGGCAGGAGCAGTGGGTGATTTTGCCTGCCGAGTTATCTCTCCAGCCCCTCTTCACAGCTTTCTTTCTTCATCACAGCTACCTACTAAACACTTATCAAAAACAAAGTAAATCTTAGTAATTCCTGGTAGGTGCAGTCAGATGTGGTCAGTAGCTTGTCTGTATCTGGTGTTTCCAGGAGCCTTCCTGGCAGGGCCTGTGTTCTTAGAAGTGGCTCTGTCCCTCAGAGGAGGGCTCCATGATAACATGCGCACACTTGGGATATTGGGACACGTTGGACAAAGTCCCTTCTTGCACTGTGCTTCATCCCAGCCTCTATCCTTCTGTCTCAGCATTGATTCCATAGAACTGTCTGGTGTAGGAGGCCTCTGCCCCCTTCTCTCCAGGCCCAAATTTACCATGTATGATTTTTCTGTTCTTGCCCTGTATGGCTTCTCTCTCCTCAAAACTATCTTCAGTGCCTTCATCTTGCCTAGACAAGAAAGGTCTTTTTAGTGGAGAAGCATGATGGCAGGCAGCCTATGATGACTCATGGCTCTCAAGGGAAAACTCTAGCCTCTGAAAGCTCTCCCCAACACCCCCACCAGGACTTGACATTTAAGGCTTACTGGTGGCATTTAGCAGAGCCATCATTACTCATGGGCCCCTCCTCACCTGTCCTAGACTGAGATCTCTTTCCACCAGGGCCCCTGCAGTTCCTTTGTGCCCACACATGGAAGGATATCAAAAAGACATTGGGTCTCTGATACATATACTCTCCTCAGGGCGATGAATAATAGCACCCTTTCCACATGACAACATCATTAAGCCATTAACTACGGGAATATTTCTCTTTTAAAATGTTTAGATTTTAAGCATTTATTTTATGTGGATGAGTGTTTTGCCTGAATAAATGTAGACATGTGTATGACAGTGCCCACAAACGTCTGAAGAGACCATGGATCCTTTGTAACTGGAGTTAGAGGTTATGAGCCACTGTTTGGGTGCTAGGAACCGAATCCAGGTCCCCCGAAAGAGCAGCCAGTGTTTTTAACCACTGAACCATCTCTCCAGCACCAGGAATATTTTTGCTTAACATCAGCACTATTCAAAATTCAGTCTGATCACTTAGAGACAGCAGATAAGTTCCTGTCTAAGCCTGTGTTCAGAATCAATCCATCTTCTTCCACTTTTATCTCTCCAATTCCCAGGGGTCCTTTGGGGGCAGTGTAGTGGGTGTGAACTTGGTGGCTTGTGCCCTAGATTGACAGTAGTCTGGTATCCTGCATTTTATCCATGGCCCAGTTGACACAGTAGCTGTGTGCTGAGCTGTGCAGTGTGGGTCTGGAAGAACAAGCAGGATTAGTCCTGGCCCTTAGGAAGCTATCTGTCTTCCAGGGTTTGTGTGTCCATTCTTGAAAATGAGCTGAGATATTAGGCCTTAGCCAGGAACCTGGGAGCTGCTGGCCAGGCATGAGGCTTGTACCTTGAGTCCACCAGTGTGAGTTTCACATTGTGCTCCACTGTGATTGTATGAACCCAGGTGTCCAAGTGTGCTATTACTATAATAAACAGCATGGCTGAAGGCAACATGGGGAAGAAAGGGTTTGTTTCATCTTACAGTTGTAGTCCCATCATGCAGGGAATTCAGGACAGGAACAGAAGCAGAGGCAATAGAGGAGTGCTATTTACTGACTTGCTCTCCATGGCTTGCATGGCCTGCTTTCTTGGACCACATGCCCAAGGGTGGCACTGCCCCCAGTGGACTGAGCCCTCCCACATCAATCAAGAAAGAGAAAATGCCACATAGACATCCCTGTAGGCCAATCTGAGGGAGGCAAATCTTCAAACAAGGTTCCTTTCTCTGGATGACTAACCTGTTTCAAGTTGACATGAGCTAACCATCATGCTTGGCGGTTTTTATAAGGTTTAAGAGGGCAAAGAGCCACTAGTTAGAACTCAGGCCCCTTCAGTTCCTGGTTCAGCCAGTTCTCCTCAGTGATTATGGGAAAGGGTAAAGGTGAACTTTCTTTGGGTAGACCAGGAGGCTACGGGAACAGAGGGTCCCTAGACAGTGCCTGCTGACTTGTGCTTGAGCAAGGACCCGTGAGCCGCTGGTCTACTTTCCACCCAGTCAGTGGTGTCAGCCTTCCTTGTCACCCTGCTCCTTGTTCAGGGGCCCAGCTGTGCTGACTAACTGCTTCTCTCGTGTCTAGGAGTGCCCCAACGCCTGCCCGCTGTTGTCCAGCCAGGGGAACCCTGCATAACACCAACACACTCGAGGCTTTTAAGACTGCCGACAAGAAGCTCCTTCTGGAGCAGTCAGCGAATGAGGTTAGCCGCGTAACCACATCAGCTTTGTTGTATTTCCTGGGTCCAGGCAAGTGCACAGTGTCTACTCAGGCATACTGGTCCATCACAGAAATAACCCATAAAAGACACACAGAGGCACTGGCGAGTTTGAGATTTTCCATTTTTAACCAGAAGGAAAATTCGCCCATTGTGGTTTGTATTCTATGAGTCAGCTTAATAAAGAACCTTCTGCAAGAGCCGTTCTAACAGTAACCAACATGGCAGAGAAACGTGAGAGATGAGGTGAGGCTTCTCTGTGTGGGTCCCAGTGGTCGCCTCCCTTACAGTGGGTGCAGCTCTAGAGAATTGCCTCAAATATTACCGCCTGGAAGCAAATATCCTAACCTTGACCAGGCTCAAACTTTTCCTGGAGTCCCCACCCCACCCCCAGCCAGCTCATCAGAAAGTGGGGTCCACTCCTGCACAGGTCAGTGCCCCCAGAGTGGTGATGTCTGCTTATTTTCCTCTCACACCTGCTTTGGGGCATGCTTTTTTTTTTTAATAATTTGTTTATTTTAAATTTATATATATTGGCATTTTGCCTGCATGTATGTCAGTGTGAGGGTGTCACATCTTGGAGTTACAGACAGTTGTGAGCTTCCATGTAGGTACTGGGAATTGAACCCAAGTCCTCTGGAAGAGTAGTCTGTGCTCTTAAGCACTGAGCCATCTCTCCAGCGCAGGGGTCACACTCCTGTGGCCAGCATTTGCCGTGGCTTTCATGACAACACAAAGTTTAGCAACTGAAGCTACCAGCTGGTGCCAGCCCTGGCTTTCACTCACAGACACAGCACTAGCCCAGTTTTCAGAAAAGGAGGCTGTGCTCCTTTCCCCATCACTCAAGGTGAGAGGATCTCCAAATGGAGCTTTGAGAAAGCCTCAGTCTAGAGATGGGTGTGGTGGCACAAGCCTTTAGTCCCAGCATTTGGGAGGCACTCAAAGGAGATTTATTGAGTTTGGGGCCAGCCTGCTCTATTTAGAGGATTCCAGACCAGCCGGGGCAGCATGGTCAAGGAGGAAGGAAGGCCACACTGTATATTTAGTTCAAATCACTCATTTCAGAGCTGCCTCCCCCCAACCAGTTCCCACTTCTTCGCAGGTCAGATTTCCTCTCAGGGACTCTTCCTGCCTCTGTGACAGGAATCCTGCGTGGAGCTGAACCATGACATGTGTGACACCCAGCAGACAGTAGTGAATCCCTGTGGATGGGCATCTCAAGGCCCTCTGTGCTGAGGGCCCCTGAGGGAAGGTACCAGGTACTCTCACTGACTGATAATGATGGAGAAAGACTGTTGGAGAGGCAGTGTGAAGTAGGCAGAGAGAGGTAATGAGCCACTTCAGTGTCAGAGAGCAGCACAGGCTAGAAGGGAAGAAGAGCCACGCCAAGAAGCCAGCGGCTGGACAGAGAAACCAGCAGCCCGACCTAACACCTTTTCTTCTTCTGGCAGATCTGGGAAGCCATAAAGTCAGGTGCTGCTCTCGAAAACCCCATGCTCCTCAACAAGTTTCTGCTCTTGACCTTCGCGGTAAGTGCATGGGTGGAAACTGCATAACCCTGGCTAAGCCCCACGGACCAGCAGGAGGCTCTGCTCTTGTCTCTAAGCTGGTCCTTGGGAATATATGCTAAAGAAAAGCTGGCTGAGTCCTGGAGATTGTGCTGGCACCTGTGAGCAGTGCAGGACCCATCTGTGCCTCTTGCTCACCCTACCGTCATTGCACAATTTCTCAAACGTATTGACCCGACAACTCCTGTCAGTCAGCACAGGACAGAGCAGGCTCAGGGAACAGAGGCTTCATCATTGCCAGGCAATGTCTGTGTTAAATAGGATCCTGCAGTCAAGTGTGGTAACATACCCCTGTGATCCCAGCACTTGTGAAGAGGGAGGATACTTACAGGTGTGAGGGCAGCCTGGTACACAGCAACATTCTGCTCAAAAAACAAGCAAACAATAAAAACAAATAAGTACCAATCATACTTTCAAGGCCTGTCATGTCACTCAGCTTGTTGCCACTATGACAAAGCTCTTGAGAGAATTATCTTATAAGACGGTGGCTTGTGCTTTCGGAGGTGTTGGCCTGTGATCTCTTGGCTTTATGGTGTTTGGTCCTGAGAATATCACCATGGGAGCTGTTCACCTCATGTGCTTGGGAAGCGAAGAGAGAACCAGGAAAGGGCTGGGTGTCTAGTATCCCCTTCAGTGGTTTAACCCTTACCCCACTAACCCTCCCCTCCTAAAGGTCCACTGGCTCTCTGCAACAGTCTGGGGACCAAGATTTTAACATACATGCTTCTAAAGACACTCCAGATCCAGACTCTCAGTAGCAGCCATCACAGAGAGGAAGGGGCTTCTGTTTGGAGGCCATTATACCACCCAGCTTTAGCTTACACACAATTGTTTATCAAGAGAGAAAGAAAACTTTTCAGTACACAAGACTGGATTTATGCAAGTGTTAAGGGCAGCCTTGAGGAGAGAAGAAATCAGACCTGCAAACTAGTTAAGAACCCGACACCTGCTCTCCCTGCGTGCTCACACACAGCCCTGGAGCCGAGGAAAGCATCTGTAAAACGCTGCCCTGTCTGTCCAGTGAATGTTCCGTAGACTCGGCCTTAAACTCGGGATCAGATTTCTGTCCTCTAGTGAGAGCAGCACTTCCACGACCCACAGTGGCTGTTTTGAAAATTGCTCCCCCTGCCTGTGCATGTGCCTCTAGGCCTATTAAGGTCCCTGTGTGTTAAGTGTGTTGCTTTGCACAGCCTCGATAGCCCTGGAGATCAATCTCTTTCCACACATTTGATATATTTATTTACTTAGTAAAGCTGGGTATGTTAAAAAGGTGTTTTCATATAGACTTAAGCATACACAATGGGAGAAACATACCTTCTTAGTTCTTTTGACTGAGCCTTGCTTCTCTGACTGTCCTCTCTGTCATTCCCTGCCAGGCATGGGAGAGGCTGTTAGGTACAAATCTCAGGTAACCCAGGGGTCTTTACCTATGGGGGAACATTTCTCAGTGAGCTGTGGCAGGAGAGAAAGATGCTCCAAGGCGCTGTCAAATACCAGGTGCAGCTTGGATGTCAATCATATGTCTGCTTGCCAGTTCCTTAGTAGGATAGATTTAAATATTGCTAAAGGTTTCAGAGTTCGTAACTTAAACATGAGTGGCTTTTTATACTAGAATTCTTGTTAATTAAACATTAATCCTTTTTTAAGCAAGAATCCTAATTGATAATTTCAGCTAAATGAGAAAATAACATCAGCTCTCATTAAATTTTTAAGCAGTTTCCTGGCGTCAGTAGGTATCTGCCTTGCTGCTCCTTTTTGCAAAGTGCCTTTAGCCAGGCTGTACAAAAAATAAAAAAAAAAGGCCCTTTAAAGTCTTTAGACACAAAGGACTTTATGTTTAATTTGTCCAAGATCCTTTATATCATGGAAAAAAGAAAAAGCACAACTCTAAGAAATCAAAGCTTCAGCTTGTGGAGATGCCCTGATAAGCTGGTGCGAGCGGTCCCCATCATGAATTGCTTAACCTTTTGCTAAAGATCAGCGATGACAAATCACTTAGGCACAGGGGAGAGCACGCTCTCAGGCCTTCAGCTTTCCTTTCTGTGGTTTTCAGCCCTCAGAGGGCCAGGCCCTTCATTAATTTCAATTGACAGTTTGCTTTGCCGTTGTGAAAGGAGATTTTTTTTTTTTTTAAATTCATCAGTTAGTGGCTGAGGTACAGGCTGTGGAGACTGTAATAATTAGGCTCTCATCTGGAACTGCATTACATGTGTATTTCTATTTTAAAGTCATTCAGTGATTCCATTTCTTGGAAAACTCTGGAACAGGGATAGCCAGAGAATGGCTCAGTGTGTCCAGAGGTCAGGGGGCATGGGGAGTAGGCCCCTTCTGCTCTGAGGAACACGGTTTCTTTTTGGAATAATAAAAATGTTCAAGAATTATTCATTGGTTCAGCGGTGTCAAACGAAAACAAGCCCCACAAAATTGTGTACATAGACCGTTTTAAGTATTATGAATTATGTTTTGATAAAAGAGGTCTCTAAGGGCTGGAGAAATGGATTGGTGGGTAAAGCACTGCAGTGAAAGCATGAGGACCTGAGTTCAGAACCCCCAAACCAAATAAAGCCCAAACAGGCATAGCAGCCACCTCTAATCCCAGGGTATGGAGGGCATAGAAGCAGGCTCGTCAGATGGCCTCCCCAGCGAGCTTTGGGTTCAGTAAGAGACCCTACTTCAGGATTTAGGGTGAAAAAAGAAAGACACTTGATGGCAACCTTCCACGCATGTCCACATGTTGCGCCCTTGTGTACACGCAGGTGTGCCCACAGACATGGGACACACACATACATGCATATATAGCACACTCAGGCAAAATCAAAAACAAAGTCTAAATCAAAGCCACATGACAGTTCCGCAGTTCTCAGTATTAGCAAGACTCAGTAGCAGTGATTCCTCAGCTGAAGAACTACATCAGAGCCCTCCTCCCAGATGAGTGAAGAGGCTGTCCAGGACCCACAGAGCTCTGGGGTCATTGCCTCATGAAAGAGTCAGGCCCTAAAGCCACAGGAATTTGAGGCCAGAGCCCTGGGGCTGATTGGGAGTTGAGAAACTCCTTTCCCTGCATGATCTCATTGTATCTCAGTCCTTAGAGACTCCTTTATCTCCGACTGTCAATCACCACCTCACTATCTCTGCTCAGTATGGAAGGCCAGCAGCTGATAGCTAGGACCAAGGATTGGTCATTGTATTGTCTGAGTGGTGTGCTTGCCATATATACAGCAGGCATTTAACAGCTGCTGACTTACTCTTGACCAGAAGACATTTTGGAAAGCAACATCAAACAGGGAAACATCTTTAATCTGAAAGCCTGACATGTTCCAAGATCAGGGCTTTGCGTGTTGAATGGTAACACAACGGAAAATCTCACTCTTATAACCCCACTGCACTAAAAATAGTGTGTAACATTTCATGCAGGTCATGGAGATGAGATGTGTGGAACACACCAATGAATTTCCTTTTTAGGCTTACGTCCCATTCACAAGGTATTTCAGGGTACATATGCAAATAGTCTCATAACCTGAAAAAGTTGCAAGATCTGAGCCATGTCGAATACTAAGCCTTTGAGGAAGGGTTCCCTCTGGTGTGCGGAGGAGAACGGAGAGCAACTCTTTCTCAGGACTGAAGAGCGCAGCTGTGTTTTTTGGTGGGGTCTTCACCGGAAGCCTGCTGGGTGTTTTCATCTGTAAAATGGGATGAGACACTACCTCATAGGGTAGTTTCTTCTAAAGCACTCAAGAGTTAAGGGTCCAACTTCTGCCTCTGAGTGAGAAAGTCTGTTATGAGATGACATAGGCCAGGAAGCCTGAGGTCCAGGCAGAAGTTCTACATTCTCTCTGCCGTGTCTGATGGAGAGGGTTGAGCATGCTTAGTGTGTATCTGCTTTTTAATACATCCACTTTTCTTGTGGTGTTTGAAGTTGGGTCCTATGTAACCCAGGCTGGCCTCTAACTTCCTATGTTGCTAAGAATGTCCTTCTTTCGCCTCTCAGGTGCTGGGGTTATAGGCGTGCACCACTGTTCCTGGCTTAATACATTATATTAATGGATGTGCGTTGCTTTAATTCATGGCACTAATGTTATAAACAGCTTTGTTCTGATGTTTTTATCCTAGGACCTGAAGAAGTACCACTTCTACTACTGGTTTTGCTGCCCTGCCCTCTGTCTCCCTGAGAGCATCCCTCTCATTCAGGGCCCCGTGGGCTTGGATCAAAGACTTTCACAAAAACAGGTATCAGCAAGTAAAAGAAATGCAGGTAAAGGGCTTAACTGTGAGAGCAGGTGTGTGGCTCAAGCCAGAGATGAGCCAGGGGTCTCTAGATGGAGAAAAGGCACCTGGGGAGCGCTCCAGATGGCAGTGTTTGCTGAGTGCTGATAAGGTCATTGTGAAGAGGGGAAGCTGCCATTCTCCAGGTGGCCCATGGAATTTGGGAAAATGCTAAGCCCACTGGGAGGAATTACAGGGACATTTCAAAGACCAAGAATTTACCGAAGTGTGTTTTTCATTCTCAGTCTGGGGAAGACAAAGCCAGAGTTTTTAAGGACAGTCTGTGAAACCAGCACAGGCCCTCCCCACCCTCAGACCAAATGGCAGAACCTGCTCTCTGGAATAGACATGCAGGTCCAGTCTCTTCCTTCAAGGAGACCATTGGAGATTAGTCCCAAGGATAATTATAATCATGTCAGCAGAGTGCAGACCTAGCTGGAGAATTCTGATTGTTTTTAAGACCTTGACTGAGGGTCAAGATGACCTGAGTTCCAGAAACCTGTCTGTCAGTCAGTAAGATGGAGAATCAGAAGCCAACACAAAGATTCAGAGGGAGGGAGGGAGGAGGTGGGGAAAAGGATTGGGCAGTTAAGAGTGCTTACTGCCCTGGCCATGAACCTAGGAACCTCTCCCAGCATCCACATGGCAGCTAGCCATCTCTCCTCCAGCTCCAGGAGGTCCAGTACCGTCTTTGACCACCTGCTGCACTCCATGCATATAGTATACAGACATACATGTACAAAAATACCCATGCGCATAAAATAAAAATAAATCATTTTTTAAAAAGATTTTAAAATTAGGTTATTTTAGAATAAATGCAAAGTTGTAGTTTTCTGCAAATAATTTCGTAAGAAGAAACCTAACTTGAGGTAACACATTTTGAAGATTGAATGTTCACGTTTAAGGAGATAAAGTTCTCAGATCATCACAGGAACTGTTGCCCAACCTTATAAACATACTATCAAAAGAAAAAAAATAATAATAGTTTCTGGAATGGAGAGATGGCTCAGTGGTTAAGAGCACTTGTTATTCTTGGCTAAGGACCCAGCTTTGGTTCCTAGTTGCCATCCGATGGCTCGCAACCATTCCTAACTCCAGTTTCAGGGGATCTGGTGCCTTCCTCAGGCCTCCACAGGCACTGCATGCACCTGGTGCACATATAGACACGAAGGCAAAACACTCATACACAGAAAATAAAAATAAATAATGAAAAAGTTTCAAGACATTATAGATTCTGCCCTCTAAATGAGTGAGTTGTATGACAGGTGGATTATGTAATAACAAAACTGTAAAAGACGGTGAGTTTTCTCACTAGATGGATCATGCTGGGTTATCACAAAGGGTGCTTGGTTACCTTTGTGAGCCTCTGTGATTGACAGCTTAGGCAGCCACCATTCCTGACCCCTGTGTGCCCCCATTGTGCCCTGTGAAGGCATAGCACAGGGTGAACATTATAGAAAAATAAAAAGGTGGTATCAATGGGCACGTGGTGACTCATTTTTTTCCAGCTAGCTGGCTTGGTAGTTCCAAGCTTGGTAGGCTCCATTCTGGTCTTTAGCTCAGAGCTGTATTTCCTAGAGGGTGCCTTCACCTTCACTATTTTCAGATCCAGGCCCTGGAGCGTGCCTACGATGATCTGTGTCAAACTGAAGGCGTCACGGCCCTGCCATACTTCTTAATCAAGTACGATGACAACACTGTGCTCGTCTCCTTGCTCAAACACTACAGTGATTTCTTCCAAGGTCAAAGGACAAAGGTCAGAGTCTATGGGTTCATGTTATAGATCACTATCAATTTGAAACTCACATTTCCTTAGCTGCCACAGGATGTTTTAGAATGTTTCCTTTTCTGTCCTCTCCCAACTCCATTGTTCCCAGTTCAACTCCTCCTCAGGATCTCCTTAGCTCTTTCAGAGTCAGTGGTCTGTACTCCTCATTTCTGCTAGTGATGAAGAGCTTTGTTTTTCCTCCAAATATACATCCATGTTCAACTTCCCAGCACCACCATTGAAGCCTGCCTTACTCCTGGGCAATCTTCTTGCTTCCCTCTTGCAAAATACTGCTATAGAAGAGTCAGCCTCAGACTTCCCTGTCACTTGGTCATCCAATGAACAGAGCCTAGTGGGGCTTTCCTTCTGGTCCCAGTACCTCTCTGCCCATCCTCTGCTATTCTCCCCATAAACCATTGCTATAAGCTTGCCTTCTTTCTTCCAGACTCAAAACGTCCTTTCACCATCAGCCAATCAAACCTACCTTACGTCTTTTTCTGTCTGTTTTCATTTGCACTGTCATCTCCCTGTCAGCGTCACATCTGAGCTTGGTGGTTCCTCTCCCACTGCAGAGCATCCTCATAGGTGGGCCTTCCTACCTGTCATCCTTCCCAGCCTAGTCTTGCTCCACACAGTCCCTGGTCAAAAATGCCTTTTGGCACCACGTTAGACTTATTAAGCAGAGTCCATATTGATCAGTGTCTGTGGAGTGTGTAGCATTTGTCTGAGGCCTTCAATCAAATTCTTTTGAATAAATAAGAGTTTTGCAAGTGTTTTTATTTTTCAGTAGCCAGATATGTAGTCTGCAATTTGAGCTATACGTCAGGTTGTGAACTAAAATTATCTACAAGAGTTAGGAATTTTACAGGTGGAATAGTGTAAGTAAAACAAATGAGCATTAAGAAAAAAAAGAGACCTTTCACTGATAGCCTTTCACTGAGGCCCTTGTGAATATTAAGCCAAACTCCACCCCCAGCCAGGATGTCATTGTTTTAAAATCTACTATATTCACACCCCCCTCCCCAGAGGAAAAGTCTTCAAAAAATGAAGGTTTAACTTTTAAGGTTAAACCCAGGTGATAATAGGACAGTGAGTTGCAGTAGTTGCCTAACAGACCAGGCCTTTAGTGACGCGGAGTCCAGCCTATGGTGTGGCCCACCTGTGCCAGCAGCAGGATCGTCGAAAGCTATCTGAGGTCAGGCTGAGTGCAGTAAACAGATGTCCCTTCCCATGGTGTCATTCCACCAACCTTCCACAAGCTCAGAATCTCATAATAAATCTGTGAAATGGGTGTCATGGTGTATTTCCTACGTGAAGAAAATGATTCTGACCATCACCTTGCACCAATAGCTGCCTTCCTGGAACCCTTGTACTCTCTGCCTTCCCATCTCTATGTTTCTCTGGTCAGGCTGCCTCTGCTTGACCCTGGGGCTCTCAATAGACCTGGATCTGATGCTCAGTGCTGGTACCTGTCAGCTCTGTGGCTCTGGGGAAGCAGAGTAGCCTTTTCTTGCCTTGGCATTTCTATCAAATACCACAGGGCTGCTCTTTCCATGATTTGGTGAAAACTAAACATGCTAATGTGAATAAAATGTTCAGCACAAAAGCTGCATGTGGTAGTACTTACTTGTAACCCCAGTTCTCAGGAGGCAGAGGCAAGTGTATCTCTGAGTCTGAGACCAGCCTGGTCTACACAGTGAGCTCCAGGACAGCCAAAGCTATAGAGAGAGACCTTGTCTGAAAAAAAAAAAAAAAAAAAAAAATCAGCACATTGTGAGTATTCATCATATAACAAGGTCCTGGTGTCTAAAGGGTGCCTAGGATGTAGTTGGCCCTCAATATGTAGCAGGCACTTAGTACATACCCACAGATATGAACTATAATGATGCAGTGGTGGGGTACCATGGCGGGCCCTTACCGAAATGTGCCCCTGAGAAGTTACACCATGCAACAGATCTGGAATCAGAAGGTTTATTGGGGGAAGGGAGAGGAGGGCCTGGAGAAGGGGAGGAGGCAGCGAGCAAGCCGTGCATGCAGGCAGACATGGGAACAGAGCCATGACGGCAGAGAAGAGGGGGTGGTGCAGAGAAGGACAGAAAGAAGGACAGAGAGATAGCTGGAAACAGAGAGAGAGTTAGGGGTGGTGGGCAGTCTTTTTATGGACCGCATACACCTGTGGCACCTAGCAGTGACAGCAGGTGATGACGTACTCAACTGCTGGGTCTCTGAAGGCAGGCCAGCGGTATCACCTGGGCACTCACACTCACTTCTTTTCCTCCCTGTGTTTTCTTACCCTTAGTCCCCAGCGTATGTAAGAGACTGTGCAGATCTTGAGTCTCTTCTGAACTCCTGCAGGGTTCATTAGACCAAGAACCTGTGTAGCCAGGACCACTGCCCCTCCCTTGCTTAGAACTATACCATCGATCAAGGTCAGGTCTCAGAAAAGCCCAAATCACTCAGCACAGTGCTGACCGCCTCCCTGCGGACTAGCACTTGAGAGATGCTGCAATAGCTGTTCTCTGTAGAACCCAAAGGCAGAAGAGGCACCAACATGAAAAGTTAATGGAAACCAAGGGAACAAAACAAAAGGCCTGAAGAAATGAGACATTGATACACCATTTGTCACCTGTGCTGCTTTATATTCTAGAAAATGTCAGAGCAGCCATGTACACTGGTGACCTCACTGGAGTTTGCCAGCCTTCCCTTCTGTGGTCTTGAGTGCTCCCATCTACCCTCCACATGCATTCTCCAGCCTGTGGCCACATCCCTTCTCTCCCTGCAGTCCTTCTATACCTGCTGGCTTCAGGATAAAGTTGGTATGTCCTAGCCTAGCCCAGCCTCGTCTCCCACTGCTCTCTAAGGCAAAGCCTGTACTCTGCCTAAAGCATGCCCTCTAAATACCACATGCTTGCACTCCCTCCTCTGGTAGATCCTTCCCTTTGCCTACCTCCTGTCACTGGCTGGTGCCTCACTCACCTGATTCATATCTCCAAAAGTGACAACTCAGCGTGCTGTTTCCTGTCCTCTTCTGGTGTCCAGCTACAGCCTCCTCCCTAGCCTTTGAGTTCTAACATGATACTCATCCTCTGGCCCAGGTCCCAGGGGGCCCGTGCACACTCTCAGCACAGCTGCCGTGGACTCACATGTACTGCAATCTGGGTGCTCCAGAGACACCTGCTGGCAAAAGCGAAAGAAAGGGAGAGCCCATCATGACCTGATGCCATCCAAGCAGGCTTCCCAAGAAACTGGAGCTGCGTGACATCCTTAGGCCCATGACTCCAGTAACCATTTCCTTCCATAAGACACACTTGGCTGCCTCAAGCCTGAATTCCCTATGTCCCCCTCACGGCTTTATCTAGTTGCCTGCTTATCCAGTCTGAACTCAAGACCTTCCCTTGGAGGCTGGTGCTCCTCTTACAGGTACAACCACCTCAGAGTGGTCCTGCTTCCATACTCTTGCTGGCTACCTCCCTGTTCCTCATCACACAGTTGCCTCCTGTGGCTCTCAGGTCCTGGACATCTCTGTCTGCTACCTGCACCTTTCTTTCCTCACCCCAAGCTTGGGGCTGCCTTTCTTCTCTGCCACTGAGTGACTTCTAGACTTTGTGGCTCTATGGCCTCTGATCCATCCCTCGTGCTGTCTGAAGTGATCTTTTGTGGTGCTTTCCAAATGAAACACTGAGTGTCTTCACTCGCACTTAGCAGCTGAGTTCTTTTCCGACATTCCTGTCTTCTGATGGTGACTGTGGGGGAAGCCAGCTGCAGTTTAGTCCACATTCTCTCCCATGGGCTTCTGGCCCAGCCTTTTGCCTGTGGCACCCTTTTCTGCTCCCCACCCTCACCACACACACCGCTTTGCTCTGCTGAGTGCTTGCCCTATGGATCTGAACACTTACCTGCTTCCTCCAGACATTCTTCTCTCTTCCTTATGCAGGCTAATTCCTCCTGTTCTGAATGCTAATGCAGCCGATCTATCTCTGTTGTATTTATTTGGTGCAACTGTCATTCTTCGTTTTCTTGGTGAACTTTGATTTTAATCCTTACTTTGAATGTGTTGATTTGTTCATTTAAGATTTATGACCTTTTGAGACAGGATCTTACTTTGTAGTCCAAGCTGGCCTTAAATTCTAAATCTTCTTGCCTGCCTCTTGATGCTGGGATTATAAGTGTGTACCACCACACCCAGCCTCCTTTCTTTCAAAACTTTTGTTTGTTTGTTTGTTTGTTTGTTTGTTTGTTTATCTTAGACAGGGTCTCACTATGTAGTCATGGCTGTCCTGAAACCCACCATGTAGCCTAGGCTGGCCTCAAACTTATCAAACTCACAGAAAACCTTCTGCCTCTGCCTCCAGAGTGCTGGAACTAAAGGTGTGCATCCAGCTAAAACTTTTGTTTATTATTATTGTGCATGTGTGTATGGTATGTATACGTATGTACAAAGGTATGCATGCCATGGCATGTATGTGGAGGTCGACAGCTTTCTCCTTCTGCCTTATTGAAGGAGGGTCTCTTGTGTTTCTGTCCTCTGAGTACGCTAGGCTAGCCGGTCCACGAACTCCAGGTGATTCTCTTATCTCGGACTCTGATCTGACTGTGACAATGGTAGGCTGTAGTATAGACTGAAACATCTAGCTCTCTGTGGGTCACCAGGCTTATCCAAGCACCGTTATCTGCTGAGCTGTCTCACCAGCCTCAACCTCCTTTAATGTTATCTCCTAGGACTGTTCCTTTGTCTCTGCGTGCCCACCATTGCATCTAAATAGTAGAGAATCATGCCCAACTTGTAAAGTAGGATGGGAGAATGAATCAAGCATGAGTGCCTTGTGGGGAGGCCTGGAGGTTTCGTATGAGAAGACTAGTCAGTGCCTGACATACAGTAGGCCTCCAAGAAGTAGCCAGAAGCTCTTGGTATGTCTTACAGTGAGGGCTTTTTGTTTCATTTTGTTGTTTGTTTTGTTTCGTTTGTACTGAGCATCAACTCTTCAAGTATCTGCTAAAAGCCACAGGTTCTCTCTATAGAAAAATAATAGCTGCACTCAGGTCCACATTTAGGGGCGTGTGCTGGAGACTGAACCCACGATCTTATATTTGGTGAGAACTTTACCACTGAGATATGCCCCTAGCTCACGTGGGAGTATGTAGCTCAGGCTGTTGTGGAACCTGAGATCCTTCTGCCTCCGCTTCCCAAGAGCTGGGATTGTAACCCTGTGCCACCACACTCAGCTTTGTTTGCTTTTAAAGTAAACCTTGTGTATTTTCATAGAACCTTTTCTGAGCATTATTTGAAACAAAAATTGTCCCATATTCTATCTTATGTAGAATAATACCATCGCTATCCATACCCCTTTTTAGAAGATGTGTAATGGTGGACTATCTTCACTGTTTTTGACAGCTACCTTTCATACTTTGTTACTGCTTAGATTATTCTTATGTATAAATCGTTCCTTCCCAACTCACCTCCTGCATCTTGATTTATCTCTAAAGAAAAGCTCTTTAATAAAGAATTACTAAGTTGAGGAGATGAACTCTTAAAGATTTGAATTTTGTGTGGGTGTGTATGTGTGTTGGGGGGAGGGGGAGGTTGTGCACATGAATGCAGTATCTGTGGGGTCCAGAAGAGGACATCAGATCCTCTGGAGCAAGAGTTACAGGTACTTGTGAGCTGCCACATGGGGACTGGGAAACATACTTAAAAAGTTTGTGCTCTTAACCACTGAGCCATCTCTCCAGCCCTGAGAGTAGAAGTATTTGTGTGTGTGTGTGTGTGTGTGTGTGTGTGTGTGTGTGTGTGTGAGAGAGAGAGAGAGAGAGAGAGAGAGAGAGAGAGAGAGAATTGGGCAGGGTGCACTGTGGAGGTCAGTAGACATCTTGCAAGAGTCAATTCTCTCACAGATCACCAACTGTGTGAAGCTGTCCAGAGAGCGCTTTTATCCTGTGACCTATCTCAGCACCCTCGGACATTTCATGTTTATAGTCAATGGTGTGCTGGTTCATGTCTAACCACCGGATTTTGTAGCATTTTCTCATTTCCTCTGCGCTAGCATTCCCACCATGGATCATTTCAAGATACAGAACCCTGAGTGGAGGAGAGGTGATCAGGGCTGGGTCTCACAAACCCATTGGAGCCGTGTCCGGATTGCTAGTGCTAGTGACCACTGCCCCGCACCACACTGCTGCTTTCCCTCCCACTGTGTGATTTCCCCAGCACCAGATAGTGTATGTTTTTACACACTTGGCAGGCTTGGAAATGCCCCCGTTTTAGTTCTTATTTCCCGAAAGAAGTGTTGTTTCCAAATGGACAGAGTTGATCCACAGTGGCACTGCATTGCTATGGAAAGCCATCCCTTTCAGGCCAGTTCTTGTGATGGTGTGAAGAGCATCATCACACCGCCTGTCCCCAAGGAACGCTGTGCTCATCCTCCTCTGGTATAGTTACTGGAGTGGGAAGTGCTTCATAGTTTCAGCACGGTTCCCCTGCAGACCTCGGGCTTCTATCAGCTGCCAGCCGGCCCTGCTCTTCACTTAGCTGCCACTTAGTGTCAGCCACTGCTTTGTGTCTTCATTGCAGGCTGTGACCTTGAGGAGCATTTTCTTCCCCGTGCTCTTAAAAGGAATGAGTCTCCTCTGTTCCTTGCCTGGGACATCAAGTGTTTGAGTATTAAAAGCAGCCATTTGCGTAGGATCCTTACAGGAACACTCTCCAGCTGAAGACGGTTAGGTTGACTGTTTTGCCCTCTTCTTTCTCATGCTGTAGTTTTCAGCAAAATTGCTCCAGGGATCCAAATTGCCAGATGCCAGCTGTGCCTCTCCACTAGACTGCAGGCCCTCCGCAAAGTAGAACACTTATTTACAAACCTTTAAAGCAGTCTTCCCTTTTCATTCTGTTTTGCTGCTTTGTCATAAAAGGAAGTGATTTGGCCAAGTGCATGCAGTTACTTTGTGGCAAAGCCAGGTTTAGAACCCAGAAGTCCTAGTCAGTGTTTATTTCTGTCATTAAGCCTGTTCGCCTAGCACTGTCTGGGATAATTTCTCCTGTGACTAAGGCTCCTAGTTAGCTCCTGAAACACCAAGAGACTGTGGAGTCCCTTTCAAATCCTTAAAGAAAAATTAAATAATGCTACTTTTGCCCCTAATCAGACGGGCTCTGTCATCTCCTGTGTGGTGCATGCCTGTCTTCACAAGAGAGCTCCCTTCAAATGTTTTCAGCCTGACCATCCCCCATACCCACTTTGTGAGTACATGGCAGATGTACCAGTCACCCCTGTTCCATATTAGCTCATCTTAGGTCAACGTGTTCTAAGAAACTGATTCCTGGTCATTTCTGCTCAAAGATTTTTTATTCCCTTTCTGCCCAGAAATGCACTTCTTCTCTGAGGCTGGGCATCTGTTGCAGCATGGGGTATAATACTCTAATTTATATCCTGTATTGCTTCCAACCCTACATTTATGGATGATGAGACTTAAAACCAAGACTTAAAATCATTTCTCTGCCAGCTATAAAAGGATCTGGGAACTGAAGATGGGGCAGTCTATGGCGATGGGCTGAACTGAAACAGGATGGAGGGAGGTGAGGGCAGCTGAGGGGGTGTGTGGCGTTGCTATGGTTACTGCTTCTCGGGTAATAGCCCCATTCTCAGTCAGTGTTGAATGCAGGTGAGAATCCCTTGAGAGAGGAGAAAATTAAAGCTCAGAGACATTAAGTCAGTTGTCAAAGGTCAGGAAGGAGTAAGTAATATAGGACATTCTGCACAGGCCCACTTGTTCTCTTTCTTTTTTTTTCTTTTTCTTTTCTTTTTTTTTTTTTTTTTTTTTTAGTCACATTTGACAGCTGAAACTCAGATCTCCAAAGGAATGTCATTTTCTGGGTTGATACTGAAGGTCTTTCTAAACACCTCTCTGACAGCCCTTAGACCCTGAGGAGCTGAGCTGCTTAGGGCTCTGCTGTTCTGTGCCCTAGCTGTGATTCCTCTTTTCTCTATGATGTCATCCAAAATTCACCATGTCTGAAAAGAGGCCTTTGAGAAAAATCAAGTCAGCACCGGTGCTTTTTTCTCCCGCCTTCTCCCTACTCCTCCCTGCACACACTTTTTCCTTCTCTCCTTTCCTCTCCTTCCATGCACCCATTTTTCCTTCTCTGTTTCCTCTTAGGAATAGAGATAAACCTCATACTTCACTCTAGTATCATATTATATAAGATAAACATACTAAAATCTACAGACCTAAAAAAGCTAAACACTAAGGAGGACCCCAGGGAGGATGCTTACATCTAATTCAGAATGGCAAACAGATTCTCTGTGTAGCCAAGAATGATGTCGAATTTCTCATCCTCCTGCCTCCACCTCTGAGTGCTAGGATTATAAGTGTGCATCACTGCTCTGGCTTATGTGGTGCTGTGGATTAAACCAAGGGCTTCCTGTATGCTAGACACTGGGTCCCCAGCCCCTCACCCCTTTTGTTTTTAAGGCAAGGGAGAAATTTCCTTTGGGTCTTGAACTCAGTTAGCTGCAGAGTTAGCGCACACCTGCTGGCAATGGCCAGTGCCCTTTCCACTTGTGTAAGCCCACTGTCTTAGCGGAAGCCATTCCCATATCACAGAAGGAGTGAAGCCGCTTTCTCCCCTCTCCCCCTTCCCTGCTGTGTAAAGGGAAGCATTAAAAGGAGGGGCAGTAGGAGGGTGGCAGCCGGCAGTGTAGCAGGCTGCCAGAGCAGAAGAGCTCAAGGAGAAGCCGGTAAGTCAGCTCTCAGAGCCCTCTTACTCACCAGGCCCCCCTCTCATCCTCACCCAGACAATCCCAATGCTAGCACTGACACCGACTGAATGCTGAGAATGGACAGAGAAGGAAGTGGAACCTGAGGATGCTGTGCTCTTCTTCTGTATGTGAGCTTCCCGCCTCAGTCACTCAGGCCCTCCCCACTAGCTGCCCCAGGACATGTCCCCAGACACTGGGAGCAAGGGCGCGGGGGTAGTGGAGCCTGGAGAAGCTGACTGGTTCAGTCCTCTGTGCCACTGCCAGGTACAGAGCAGCAGGCACTGTGCTAGGTGCCACAATGGAGGAGTTCAGCACACTGCTCCTGCCCTCAGTGCTTCCAGACCAGCCAGAGGCACAGGGATGCCCCCATTCTCAAGGGCACACCTCTGCTACCAAAGTTTCTAAAATCAGGAATGTCTTACAGTCATTATGTATATTGGATGTGGTGGTTCCTCCTTTTTCCCTGCCCAGACTGATCGTGTGTTTCATCACGTATGGTCCTTGAGTTAAGAATACGCAGCAGTCTAAGAAATGATCAGTTACAGTGAGGAAAAAAATTGCAGTGAACCTCACTATAAGCAAGCATATTTTTGCTTACACCCTGCAAAGTGTTAGATCTGGGACGATTGTGCATAAGAATGTTCTAGTGTCTGCTGAGCACATAACTACTCTCCCTCAGGGAGGTGGGGGATTAGACAGGATGTGTGCCTGAGCGCAGCCAGCTTCCGGGTGGCTATGGTAGGATAGTGTGCATCTGTCCATCCTGGAAACTACCACACACTGTTGAGTAGTGGTCTCCAGCCATTGCTGGAACCTGGAGAACCAGGGAAGGGGCTGAGACCCTGGCTTCTGTCCCCAGTGTCAAAACACACTGCTGAAGCCAAATCCCAAGCTGGTTCATCAGAACCTCCGCACTTGGAGCCCAGGCAGCAATAGTTTGTAAAGCTCCTCCATGGGGCAACTAGGCACAGTTTGAGAAGCAGAGCCATGGCAGGGTGAGGGGAGCGTGAGTGCTGAAACCTGAGTGAATGTTGGGAGACCCCAGGTTCCTCTGAGCTCGCAAGCTGAGGAGAGGCTGAGGGCTGAGGTTCCCCAGGGGACACCAATGCCCCTGGCTTCCATACCATGGTGAAGGGCACCGGAAACCACAGCGTCAGTCCGGGGGTTTTGAGGACATGAGAAAAAGCCCCATAGGTGTTTTGTTTTGTTTTCTCTTGGCTCCAGCTGAAGTTTGGTGCTTTCCAAACTCCAGTTCATGGACTGAAGCAGCTGCGTCAGAATTACTGAAAAGTTTGATGGAGATGCAGGTCGATAGGTGCCTCTTGGAGGCCGAGAGGTTCCTGCTGCTGTTAACAGCACCCGGCACATGCCAGGCTCAGTGTGCTCAGGGTCATCTCACTAAATCTTCACAGCAGCCCTAGTAGGTGCCATAATTTTCCTCACAATTTACACAGGGCCACCAAGGCCCACAGGATTGAATGCCTGGCCTTGCCCTGCTGAGAAGCAGGACTCAGCATGACTTTGATAGCTCTGTTCATAAAAGTTTTCTGTCAGCAATATTCTGCTGACAGTATTGCATCCATCTGAAAAGAATCTATTTGTAAGTAAGCACACATTTATCCATTTTCCCTGAAGACATATGAAGATGCTTCTAGAAAAATCTTCAATTCTAGGACTGGGAAGTTTTTCAAGAAAGTAACAAGTGATTATAAAGGACATCTGTGAACTAATGTGTTAATTAGATGCTGGTGATATTTATTTTCTGAGAATGGACAGATGAAGACTGAGTGCTGACCTATCCTCCAGTAGGACACAGAAAAGGCTTTATGCATCTCTGCCACAGAACGCCACTCAGCCACTACTACCAGCGGCTGAGGAGCATTCACAGGCCAGGAGAGCTTATACGATGAGAGACACAATCTTCATCCACAACACGAGCACATTTCTGTTTAGAAGTTGTTTAGAATACAAACGTATTCATAAATGAATGAAGTTAGGGGTAGTTAGCTAGGGTTTCTATTGCTATGGCAAAGACCATTAACCAAAGCAATTTGGGAAAGAATGGGTTTATTCATTCATGATAAATGTAATTTATATAATTTATCGTGAAGGGGCATGAAGGCAGGAACTGGGGGCATGAAGGGATGCTGCTTCCTGGCTTGCTCTCCTTGGCTCAGTTTGCTTTCTTACCCATCACAGAACTGCCTGGCCAGGGGGTGGGACTGCCAGCATTGGGCTGGGCCCACCTAAGCCCACCCACACCAATCATTAATCAAGAAAATGTACAGACTGACTTGCCTATAGAAAATCTGATGGGTGTGTTTTAATTCCTCTTGGGTAACTTTAGCTTGTGTCAAGTTGATGGGGGGGGCAAAAAGGCCAATTAGAACAGTAATTATGCATGAAGATGTGGACAGAGGTTTCTTGAACTGTTGACAATATAGTATGGTTGCAGATTTTTTTTTTTTTTCAATATAAATGTTGCTTCCGCTTCTGCTTTTGGCTTACACCACACTGAGCATTGGGTGAAATAAATGCATAAAGTTTGTGGCTAACTTAAACAAAAAGTAGGACAGAACTTGGGTGTATTTGCACACACCATTAACCCCGGCACTTGGGAGGTAGAGGCAAGCAGGTCTCTGTGAGTTCAAGGCTAGCCTGGTCTGCACAGTGAGTTCCAGGGCAGCCACAGCTGCATAGTAAGACCCTGTCTAAAAAAGGAGGAATGGTGGTGGTCACATGGCAAAATAACTTACTGTGCAAGCCTGTTGAGCTGAGTTCAATTCCCCAAAACCCATGTAAAGGTGGAAGAAGGGATCTGACTTATACAGTTGTCCTCTGACTCTACATGTGCATGGTGGCACACGCCATTCATTTGTCCACAATGTCTTTCTACCTCTACATCCCTCCTCCTCTCTCCCTGCCCAGCACACACAGAAATTATATTTGTGTCCATGAGCCCATATCAGCCATGTTTTTATGCAACCTACATTTTGCTTATAAAGGAAATCTATGGCTTCATGGTTCTCTGCCAGCTATCTTTCTGCCTCCTACCCTCATTCCTACTTCCTTCCCTCCTACCCATTTATGTCCAGCCTTTTGGCTCATATATTTTGTTTTGTTTTGCTTCTTGCCAGTGCTAGGAACCAAATGCTAGACGCGCACATTGTGGACCAAATGCCAGCAAACGCCAAGGTCCACCTCAGCCTTTGTTCATTTATTTCCCAAACATTTACTAGATAGCTACTGTATGTATAAGTACATACTCATATGTACTTATACATATAGTATAAGTACATACATATCATGTACTTATCATGGAAGGAAAAAAAAGATTCTCCATGCCCTCTAGACACTCAACATCCTCTTTATCATTCAAACTTAAACTTTTATTTTGGAACAACTTTAGATTATAGAACATAGCTGCAGGAACTAGAGAGATGGCTCAGTGGTTAAGAGCACTGACCACTTTTCCAGAGAACCAGGGTTCAATTCCCAACACCCTCATGGTAGTTCACAACCATTTTAAGTCCAGTTTCAAGGAATCTTATGCCTTGGTAACTTCACACACAGTACACAGACATACATCCAAACCCAACACCCAAACGGAAGGTGGGTGGCGCTGCAGAGAATGCTCAGTAGTGAAATGCACTGCTGCCCTTCCAGAGGGATTTTATTCCTAGCATCTATGTGCCAATTTACAACCGTCCACAATTTCAGTTTCAGGGGATCCAATGTCCTCTTCTGATCTCTTCGAACACCAGGCACTGGCATGGTACAGATTGATGCATGCAAGGAGAACATTCATACACATAAAAAAACAAAAGAAATGTTTAAAGGTAACTGGGTAAATGTCAAAAAGAAGATAATTATAAAGGCTGGTGCAGGGTTCCTGTCTGTCCTCATGCAGTTTCAGTTTTCGGTAACCTTGCTGCCTTTCATTACTGCTGCTGTTACAGCTGAGAAGCCAGGGCTGCTGCGTACTGCTGGCTTTCCCAGTATCTCCTTCTGATCCAGAGTGTTACAGTGCAGTTTTTCTGTTGTCTCCCTAGTCTCTTAGGTTCTCCAAACTGTCTCATTTTGATGAGCTTGACAGTTTGTTCAGCTGTGTTTCAAAATGGCTGTTTTCCTACTGAAATGTGGACATGCACACACAAATACAAATCATTAAGAAAAAAAGAAATAAACTAATCTAAAGATGGCACTAACGAAATATGAAGTTTGTTTCCCATTGGCCAACTATTCCTGATCATAAGGCTTGCCTGCAGTATGGCTGAGATCCCCAGTGCCAGCATGTATCAATTGCAGGTAGCATCTTAGTTAGGGGGCGGGACTTTGTGTCCAGTTCCCCTGCTCAGTATTGGTATTGTGTTTGGTTTGAACTAGTGCAGGCCTTGTGTGTGCTGCCACAGTCTCTGTGAGTTTCTACGTGTATCCATCCTGTTTTGTCTGTTTCTTTGGAGCTGTCCACCACCTCCAGCTCTTACAATCTTTCTGCTTCCTCTTCTGCATAGCGTCCTGAGCACTGAGGTAAGGATTCGATGAAGACATCCCATTTAGGGCTGAGTGCTCCAGAGTCTCTCACTCCCTGCACATTGTGCAGTTGTGGGACTCTGTGTTAATTCCTGCCTACTGCAAGAAGAAGCTTCTCTGATTGAGGGCTAGGCAATGCTCTGACCTGAGAGTCTAGCAGTATGTCACTAAAAGTCATTTTATTGCTGTATTCATTTACCAGAATAATGGTAGTAGGTTTTCCCCTGGACCTGTGACTGATCTAGTTTCATGTCAGTATTTTTGTCTTAATGATTTTTAATAGTATGTTTATTTGTGTTAATATTTGTTTTGTTTTAGGGAGAGAGGACATAAAGTTGGGTGGGTATGGGAGGTGGAGAGAAGTTAGGGGAGGGGAAATAATATGATCAAAATGCTGTATGAAAAAAATTAAATAAAATTAATTATTTAAAAAAAGATTGTAGTTTGGTTTTGTTTTGCTTTGTTTTGTTTTAAAGAATCCCAATGTAATCAAATTCCCCTACCCACCTCCCCCACGGATCCCTGAAGTCCACATGCCACCCTTGGTTACAGTTTTCTCCTGTAAAGTTTCTATTTTTCCTTTGGAAACAAATCACTCAGTTCTTCTCCCGAAGAGGGCAGCATCCATGCAGTGTTTGAGCCCTTATTTTATTGACTTATGGGTGTGGGATCATCGATTTCCTTGGCAGAACCAAGGTATCATTTAGAGTCTGGCACATACTAGGCACGCGCTATGCCATGGGGCTGTTGATGCCTAATATAGTTTAGGTCAAGTCCCCATTGTAACTTAGCTGTCCCTCTGGTTGCTCCCTTTTAGACACTCAAGTTCCTAGGCTGCTCTCCTCATCTCCCCGACATGACCTCATTGAACACTTTCAACTTTCTAGTACCATAAGATGGTCCAGGCGCATCTTGTGTTTTCTGCCACAGCCCTAAAGTCAGCCATGTGTCCAGGGTGCCCTGACTTCTTTTATTGGGGGATAAAATTAGAGATCAGCACCTGGGTGTCAGGTGCCAGTGCATTTTGGCAGAGAGGAGACAGAAAAGGAACATCCCACCTGCAGTGTGTGAAGGCTTGTGGGAGGAGGGCAGCCTGGGGGAGGGGGGCTCCCCAAATAAAGCCTGAGCTGAAGGACTGTGATTTGAAGTCAAATGGAATTTCCTCATGAAAGTCAGGATTAGGGGAGCAGCGGGGGAGGTGGGGGGATATGTGTTCCCAATATCCAGGCATCTACATTTTAACTTGAACTGACCATAGACTCAGGGCGCTGACCTTGTTCTGATTTTCTCTTTCTCATCACACACAAATGAGCCATTCTTGCAGCTTGCATTTCTTTAGGAGGGTTCTCCTGTAAGTCCTGAAGGTCGACTTTCCTCTGCCCTCTAGCTCTGTTTCTCCAGCCCTCCCTCCTTCCCTTCTTCCCTCTGCCCCTTCCTTCCAGTCTTTTTTTTTCTTTCTGAATTCTCAATTCCCACTTTCTCCATGCCCCATACCAGGCCGGGGAGCACAGGGGAAAAGATTCCAGTTCTTGTCTGTCACGGAGTCATCTTTCTATCTAGGGTGAGGTCCTGAGGCTTTCTTCTCTTCCCTTCAGTCTTCTGCCAATTGTCTGATTTCTGTAAACTGTTAGCCATGTGTGGTATGTCAAACTGACCTGGTGTGTGGATCTCAGCAAGTGTTTTCTGTTTACAGATAACAGTTGGTGTGTACGACCCCTGTAACCTAGCCCAGTACCCTGGATGGCCTTTGAGGAATTTTTTGGTCCTGGCAGCCCACAGATGGTATTTACATGTGTGTCCATGTCTGTGTGTCTTGTCTGTATATTTCCCACAATAAGTGCATTGATTTCATTCCTGTCATGGAAAATAGAAAATAAGTCGATTAAATTAGTTGTGGTTCAGTTTCTACCTCTGGTACTCTTAAGCAGGTCTGCTAGGGAGCCCCAGCCCCAGCTTGAACTATGCTGGAGAGACTTAAACTGTGGTGATGTCATAACCAGAGGCCGTGACACTGACATTCTCCAGCCCACCCCACTTCCTCTCTTATAGACAGGAATTTCCTGTTGCTACCACCCCCACCTTTAACAGTTTCCCTAATCCTAAAATAATAAGAAGGGGTATTGGGAAGGGCCAACTTGCACTCAGCATCGGGGCTGGAGAGATGGCTCAGAGGTTGAGAGCACTGGCTGCTCTTCCAAAGAATTCAATTCCTGAGTTCAATTCCCTGCAACCACGTGGTGGCTCACAAGCACCTATAATGAGATCTGGTGCCCTCCCCTGGCCTGTAGACATACAGGCAGACAGAACACTGTACACATAATAAATCGATCTTAAAAGAAAAAAACAAACAAAAGACAAGGATAGAAAAGACTCAGCATCATTGGGTGCCAAGGAAATAACACAAAAACTTTTAAGAGGTTACAGCTCCATCCTCACCAAAACCACCTAAGGAAAGCGACCCTGCTGGGTAGAGCTGAAATGGAAGGCAGCAGAATTCACAGGATTCTGCAACGCTTGTAGCAGGATCTGGCAGAGTTAAAAACACCCCATGGCTCTGTGGTGGCATTCTGAGCTTGTTGCTTACAGGGGTGCAGGCGGGATACAGTCAGCACACACAGGTGCACACACACACACACACACACACACAGTACTGTCTGTGTTTAGTACTAGCCCAAACCCCATGTCCTTCCATTACTAATGGATGATAGAGCCACAGGGACTCCTCATAGCAGCTCTCCTTTCTGAGCATATCTCCATGCATGGCTTTTCTTTGTTTTTTAAGGTTTGTTTTTATTTCATCAGTGTTTTGCCTCCATGTATGTACATTGTACATGCACCACATTTGTGCTTCTTTTTTTTTTTTCTTTTCTTAAGACAGAGTCTTACTGTATAGCTCTGGTTGGACTGGAACTCCCAGAGATCTCCCTTCCACTGCCACCCAAATGCTGGGATTAAAGGTGTGCACCGCCACAACCAGCTATGGATGGGTTTTCAAACACAAAATGTTGAGTAAATTAAGCCAGCCTAAAGGAATACATGTCGTGATTCCATTTATGTAGTTCAAAACAGGCAAAGCCACGGTGAGGACCTAGCAGGGGATAGCCCAGATAGGTGTGGTCAAGCTTAGAGGGATTGTGTGGTTTTCTTTGTGTTCGCTTTACTTAAGTAAAAATGTTTACTTCAAAATATGAAGTTAGACAAATATTGACGGTCCCTAGGGGCCTTAGGGGTCCCTTGTTAAGATCTTGGGAGCATCCCAGCCCAAGATTTAAAAGCTTCCTTTTCCAGAATTATCTGTCTTCTATGTGATTGCTACAGAAAATTCACCTAGGGGGGAAAAAGATTCCAGCTAACTTGGCAGTCAGACTCTAAATGCACAGACAGAGGCAGCCTGCACGGACGTGCTCAAAATCTTTCCAAGGTGAAGGGGGTCAGACAGGAGTGACTGCACGGCCTGGAAAGCACTTATGCTAGCTTTTTTTCTTTTTTCTCTTTCCTCCTTATTCAAATGAAATAAACATGAATCTGGCATGGACAACAGGAGCGGCAGTTTCCAGTCCGTTGAAGTCCTCTGCTTTCGGGACCGCACCATGCAGGGGGCGAGAGACGTGTCTCACAGCATCATCTTCGAAGTGAAACTTCCAGAAATGGCATTTAGCCCAGGTAATCGGCACGTCCGTGCGAATGTATGTAATGACGAGTGACCAGACCGGCGTCCTGCCTACAGCTTCACCACAGCAGGAGAGAAGGCACAGCTCCCACCTCAGGGGCCATGTGCGCACCTTCCCGGAGCACGGGGCGGCTTGACCGGAGGCTGAGCTCCGGCAGCTTCTCCAGCGGGGGCTTTTCCAGTCTAGGGGGTGTTTTCTATTTTTATTTGTTGAGTTGTTGATCAACATGAATTCTTTCTTCATGCCTCTTCCTCTGGGAAGGGGAAAGTTTCTGATTAATTATGTGTTTGTTCATTGCAAGTGTGTGACCCTGTTCTCCATGGAGTATCAGTAAGCAAAGAATACATCTCCTTCCCCTTCTCATAGCTTCCCTCACCCTTCTAGATTAGGACACAGTCTGGGAAGCATTTTACCAACAGTGCTAGATGTGTCTGTGCGAAAATATGCATATACAGAGCATATGCACTCAAGGTAGAAATTATATCCAAGCCTGAGTGAGTGAGGAAAATGCCCACACCATGAAGTGCTTTGTGTGAAGCGTGTGTCCTGTGAGATCTGGGGCTCTGTCAGGCTCACTGAATCCCCTACAGCCACGTGATGTGCATCTGCAGAGTACCTCCGTGTAGGCAGTTTTCTTCAGTGCTCAGGTGTGCCTTAGTGTGTGCATTGGGTAGTGGGGATGCCCCGTCTCTTCCAAGGTGCTGAAGTCAGAAGGACCCAAGATTACCCCATTTGTTGTTGACTCTGTGCTGCAGCCTGGAGATCTTAAATACAACAGGAGAGGTGTGGTCCAGAAAAAAGCCACTCCATTCAGAGAGAGGCTTCCTGATTAACATTTGGTTTGGCGCCCTCTGCTGGTGCATCCTGAAATAGCTCCCATGGCGGCTCACTTAAGATGCACTGAATTTTCTTTAAGTTGCAACTCGAAGATTGGGTATGTGGAGTGTCACTAAAAAGCGAAGCCAAGAGGGTGTGTCCAGCAGATCCTTTTCCCATGCTCCTGATTTTATCCCGTGGGAGACATGCTGTCTTCCTGTGTCTTTATCGAGCTGCTCTGCTCCTTTCTCTGCTGTGGCTCATAGTTGCCCCTGCCATTCCTGCTGTCTGACCCCAATTAATGAAGGTTGCTGCCTCTCCATCTTCCTTATACCCCATGTTGAAGAGTGGTTAGCCACCTTAGAAGGGGCATTTTCCTTCTGTTTTACATATAGTGTCTCCAGTTCGCTGCACTTAAAGCTCCGTGATAAACATTGTGAAGACTTACTTAGCATCACAACATGAGTCCAAGACGTTTCCACAGTCACACTCCCCAGTGCAGCCATGCGCACCATAACAACATCATGCCACATAGCACAGTGGTCCCTCAAGACTCCATTGCCTAGTGATCTTGTGGCCACTTAATCTGTGTGAGTACACTCTGGTGTTCTCAGAGTCGGACAGTCATCAACCTGTCATTTCTCAGAACTCACCTCCACGATCAAGCGACACATGGCTCCCATCCAAGGCATCCCAGTTAGAACGGCAGCCATGTGAGAAGTGCTAAGGCCTCGATAGCTGGCAAAAAGCTGCTCTGGACACTGGCTGGCGCAGGTGTGGCCACTGCTGGCTTCCTTCTCCTGCCCCTGTGCTCTGCCTGGTTCCCAGCTATGAGTGGACACGTCTCATTCACAACATGTTCCTCCGTCATTCGGCTGTGTGTTACAAGGGCGGCTTACATAGAAGCATATGATCTTCACATGTATTTTTCATTATTAATACGCTCTCAGAGAATCTAATTTTCTTAGTAATGGCTGTAGCCAACCAGGCACGGCATCACACACCTGTAACACCAGCAGAGACAAGCAAATGGAGCGAAGGGAAGGGGAGGCCTGTGTACGTGGGTGTTTCGGTTTGGAATGGCCAATTGTCTCAAGTATTGTATGTAAGGGGGAGATCGTGGCTGTCCTGGCGGCAGTATCAGAGGGGCGTTTTTCTATTTAGCAGAAGAAGAGTTTAGAATAACGAATTCATGTAGAAAATGAGTGAGGCTCTCTGAAGTCTTCACCTGAGCGTCAGTGCAAGCACGTGCATGAGTTTGTAAGTGTGCTTGAGTGTGTACTTGGATGAGTGAGTATGTCAGTGTGCGCATGAGTAAGTGTGTGAGCATGTGAGCTCATGAGGGTTTCCAAAATTGCATGTGCATACATGTGTCTGCGTCCGAGAGGGTATTTCATATGTGTGGTTTGGAGTGTTGGTGTTAATGGGTATGCACACACATATGTGTGTATTTGTGGGTTTATGTGAGTCTGGACTTGTATGTGACCATGTATAAACATGTACATATGAATGTGTGTAAGTAGGAAAATTTATGTCCGTATATGTGCAAATGTGAGGGCCTTTAAGTGTATTTGCATGAATGTATGTATATATGTTTATGTGTGTAAATGTACTCCTGTATGTGAATCCATGTGGCTACAACTGTATGTGAGTATGCATTTGTGAGCCTATACACACACACACACACACACACACACACACACACACTCATGCACACACTGACATACGCACATGTTCACTTTCATCTAAGGACCCATTCAAGCACACTCACAAACTCATACACACGCACACACTATATGTGGGGGGAGGTGAGTTGGTATGGGCACTTTGGGGTTCTGTCTTACTGTGAGAGAGTGTATGCATATGTGGCTGGGCATTCAAGGTTGAGTGCATACGTGAATATGAGTGCACATTTCTCTGTCAATACGTGTATATATGTTAGCGTGAGTATGGATGGACACGTATAAGACTGTGTGTGTGTTTGAGTATTGCATACATGTATTGGTTCATCTTTGAAAATATATATAGGTGAGGGTAAGTGTGCATGCCTCTGTGTCATTGTGTCTGTGAGTGTGGGGTTATCTGAGTATGTGGGTGAATGTGTATGTAAGAGAGCATGTGTATCCATGTGTACACACACATATGAGTGTGACACTGTCAGAGTGAGTTTTGTCAGTGTGTATTTAGTGCAGTGGGTATCTTAGTGCAGATGGTATTTGAGTGTGCAGGAGTTGAGTATGAACGTATGTGTGTGAGAGTGTACAGTGTGTGTCTTTATGTTGAAACCATGCATATGTTTTGCATGTATGTGGGGTGTGAATGCATAACTGTGTAAGTGTGTGTGTGTCACTGATGACGTAACTCCACCATCGCAGCTTTCACACACGGAATATTGCTCTACTACCAAGCTGTAGCCCCAGCCCCAGCCCCAGCCCCAGCCCCAGCCTCAGTCCCAGCATCTTTACTTAAAGCAGATGTTGGAAGTGATACTGAAATGTAACCTGAGGCTGAGTTCTCTGCTCAGGAGTTGGAACTTGATTCTGAATAGAGAAAAGTCTTTGAGAAAAGGAGCAGACAGAGGTCCCACAACAGCAGAAGGAATCATGAGAGGTCTTGTGGCCCTGAGGGGTTTCCAGGATGTAGTGAGAGTATTCCACAAAGTAACAGATCTGCAAATGTGGAAATAACATCTCAGTCTTTGTAGCACAGAATAGAATTTACTTTGAAAAGTTCTGGGACTGGGGTTCCTGGGGCTTCTATAGCAGGAGTTAAAAGAGGGCTCTTGGGCTGGAGAGATGGCTCAGCAGTTAAGAGCACTGGCTGCTATTGCAGAGGACCTGGGTCCAATTCCCAGTACCCACATGGTGGTTCAAAACTGTAACTCCAGTCCTAGAGGACCCGATGCCTCCTTCTGGCCGCTGAGGGCACTGCACACATGTGGTGCACTTTCTTGCAGACAAAACACTCCTACACACAAATTAAAAAAATAAAAAGGAAGGCAGTCGTAGAGAAAAGGAGAGGACAGAAGGCTAAGTAGCAGGAAGAAGCGGGCAGTTGGGATGAGAGGGTTCAGTTTGTAAAGCACTTGCCACACCAGGGTAAAGACATGAGTTCTGCTTTGTTTTTATTTCCCCTTTAGTAAACTTTGTGTTTTATTTGCAATTAAGATTGCCCTAAAGCAGTTGGCTGGGAGAAGAACCAGAAAGGAGGCATGGGACCAAGGATGGTGAACCTCAGCGGGTGCATGGACCCCAAAAGGTAGACATGACCCACCCTCCTTGTCTCCAGTGGGTGTGGTGGCCGATGCTGTGCTGTGTCTTCAAAGATGCTGGTCCTGAGCCAGCCACTGCTTGTCTAAGTTGTCTTGAGGGTTAGCATGACAGTATCCTGACACATGTATGGCTTCTTTACTCATTTCCAGCTCCGACTCTCAGACACCTGGACCTCACCTTTTCCAGTTGTTACTATTATTGTTGTGTTATCGTTCTTTATACAGAGTCTTACTATGCAGCCCTGACTGGCCTGCATTTGTGGAGAAGCCATTTTAGATTCAGGGATGAGAATCCACTCACCCTTTATTAACTTTTTGTTTGTTTGTTTCTTTTTTGATTTTTCAACACAGGGTTTCTCTGTATAGTTCTGACTGTCCTGGACTCCCTCTGTAGGCTAGGCTAGTCTCAAACCCACAGAGAGCCACCTAAGTGGCTCCCAAGTGCTGGGATTAAAGGCAAGTGCCACCACTACCCAGCTCATGATGGCTCTGATTTCCCTTTCACCTGGCTGTTGGGAGTACCATATAGAAATTTCACCCTGCCCCAGAATCGAGAAGGACAGTGGCATGTTTTCTGTGTGGTAACCTTTCTCCCCCCTTGTTATCTATAGGCTTTGTCTTATTCTTACTGAGATTTCAATGGCCCAGTTACTTCCCTCTTGTTCCTTAAATAGACCACGCCTCTCTGTTCGAAATGAGGCAGGAGCACGAGTGAGTGGCTCACCAGCACATCAATCTTGTGTTCCAGGCTGGCCGAGTCATCTGTGGATCTGAACCTCAAGCTGATGTGTTGGCGATTGGTCCCCACCCTGGACTTGGAAAAGGTCGTGTCTGTCAAGTGCCTGCTGCTGGGAGCTGGTACCTTGGGGTGTAACGTGGCGAGGACACTGATGGTGAGTTTGGGGGGGGCGGGGGGGCCTCATGGATCCTGTCAAGCTATGCCTCTTGATTTCTATCACATGATTGTCTCCCATTTCCTAGATTCCCTTGTGCCTCCCTCCTACTCCTCTTTGCTCTCCTCAGCATCTTTGTCATTCTAAGAGCAATCTGTAGCCATTGTGAGACCAAAGCAGGGAACACCCCTCCAGCCACAGCCCCAGCTGCCTTCCTAAAAATAGTCAGATTTCGCATGAGGATGTCATAATTGATGCCAAGAGTTGTCCTGGCTGAAGGAAATAGAGACCTTTCACAGGCCTTGTCACTAATCTGTTCATTTATATTTGTAAAAACTGGCTCAGAGCCTGCAATTTATAAAAAGTTTTCTTTGTAATATATTAGTCCAACTTTAAAGCCATATGATCCCATAACCTGTGAGGAAATTAGGGAGTGGAGAGATAGCTCAGAGCTTAGGACCACTGGCTGCTCTTGGAGAGAACCTGGTTCAGTTCCCAAGTATTGCGTTCTTGAAGTACTCTAAAACTGCTCTCCATCATTCACATGGGAACGACTTGCATGTCATTTTTCTGAAGACTTAATTGAGGTTCAAAGTGAGTTTCCAGAAGGGTTGATATTTATACTTAATTATTCAGTAAGAGAAACCAAAGACATCTGGGGCTCTCGCCAACCCTGAAACAACCCAGTGGAATTTTCACATTCTTCCTGTAGCAGCACTGTCAAAAATAACACCTTATGAGTGAGAATTACTCTGATACTTTCTGCTCTAAGGACTGTGGGGATCCAGGCCCTGTCATAATTATTTTGCCTTTAAAAAAAAAATTGACATCTTAGTGATGAAGAACTGAATTTGTACAATTTACTTTCTACACTTTCCTGTGTTCTAAGGTTCCCCACTGCTCAAAAGCAAAGCCCTTCCTAGAGACTTCTAGAAAGATGTGCTTGTCGGGGCATACCGTGGCCTCCTGTTTCCTTGCAGGGCTGGGGCGTCAGGCACATCACATTTGTGGACAACGCCAAGATCTCCTACTCCAACCCCGTGAGGCAACCTCTGTATGAATTTGAAGATTGTCTCGGTGGTGGCAAGCCCAAGGCTGTGGCTGCAGCAGAGCGGCTCCAGAAAATATTTCCCGGAGTGGTAAGTTGATGATTTGGGGGGAACACCTATATTTTCTTTCCTGTAAACTCTGTAAATGCTGGGGAGTGAGCTCTGTGGCTTTGGTGACTGACAGCCAGACGTGTATTACTGCCTGCCAGACAGTCTTCCTATGACCAAGGCTGCTGCCTCAACTCTATGATAGCCTTTTAAAAACACTGCCAAGATGTCAGGGAGCAGGGATGGTCATTGGCTGAAGCACTTCCTGTGTAAGCATGAAGGCAGGCATAGAAGTGTGTATGTGTATGTGTGTGTGATTCTGGTGCTCCCACGGTGAGAAACGAGGCAGAGATGGCCTGAAAGTCCTGTGGAAGAAGGCATAGATCTGTCAGTTTACCCAGGGGTAGACAGGCTTGTCCACCTGGGAGAACAGTCTGTCACTGGAGAGTGTGAACCTCCCATGGACCCATGCAGAGGTTGCTTTGAATCTGAGCTGAGCCACTTAGTTCCTGACCTTTTGCTCTCTTGCACCGACCTCCTGCCATCTTTCCAGTCACTTTTGGCAACTCTAAGAAAGCCTATGTTTTCATGCTTGCCCATGGCCAGTGGGCTGCAGAGGCTTGAGATTCAGTTTGTGACCCTTTCCTTTCTGTGGAAAGTGAACATCCCTGGCTGTACTGCACCTGTGACTCTGAGTGCCATCCTCAGCACTACACACACACACACACACACACACACACACACACACACACAACTGGCTCAAGGAAGTGGGGAAGGTGGAGAACAGGGCACAGGTATTTGAAGGAAGGAGCAGTAGCACCGTGCACAGAGAAATTCCTGGTTGTAAGTGATATGAGTGTGGCCATTGCTTCCCTAGAATGCCAGCGGGTTCAACATGAGCATCCCCATGCCAGGACACCCTGTGAACTTCTCTGACCTCACGCTGGAGCAGGCCCACAGAGACGTGGAACAGCTGGAGCAGCTCATCGAGAGCCATGATGTCATCTTCCTGCTAATGGACACCAGGGAGAGCCGGTGGCTTCCTACTGTCATTGCAGCCAGCAAGCGGAAGGTAGAGTGCGCCTCCGGCTACCTCTGTGTTGACCTTAGTGAGCCACCCAAGAGAGAAGTTTCCACAGGCCGCCCTCCCCCAAGAAGGAGGGTGACCTGTGTGGCCCTGTAGCTCTTTTTTACCTCACACCATCACCCAGCAAGAATGTGCTTACTGTTCTCCTAGCGATCCTCGCAGGTGCTGCTGTTAGTCCCTGTGAAGTTCAAGGCCCTGCGATGTTTCACTAAGTACGCAGCCGCTCTCAGGGGAGTTTTCAAAGAATGCTAATAAGAAAATGCCATATTATAAAATAGTGTATTATGAATCTTATGTTACATTTATGTATAAAAACATGTATGTCTGCCTCTACCACCAGCCACCCTTCGTCTGTCTATCAGTCATCTGTCATCTATCATTTTTTTTATCATGTATGGAGCAACGGACAAGAACAGAAGGGGAGCTACAAGAGGCAGTGCCCCAGAGTTTCTGGAGCCCTCAGAGCTGTGTCAGGGGTGGTTTATATCTTTTCTTCTCCAGCATCCCTTTTCTTGATTCTTTCAAACTTTGTATGTGACCAAAACTTTGGGAGAACAACTTAAATCACAACCCAGGGGAGTTCTTACGGTACAAACGAAGAAAGCTCCTCTTAAAAATCCATGTGGTGGTGGCACGTGCCTTTAATCCCAGCACTTGAGAGAAAGAAGCAGGCAGATCTTTAAGTTCAAGTTCAGGCTGATCTACAGAGTGAGCTCCAGGACAGCCAGGGCTACACAGAGAAACCCTGTCTCCAAAAAACCAAAAACCAAAACAAAATCCACATTGTGGGCAAATCATGGTTTGTAAATCATGTCTCAGTAAACCTTTCCAAGGAACTAAAAGGGCATGGAAGCATGGTCTGGATAACCACCAACTGCTGTCCACACCTCCCTCCTGTCAGCCTCATGACCCTGGGACCGAGGTGGAACTGTGACCCTCGATACCCTCTTCTCTAAACAGGCATGTTTGTAAGGGGTTTTAACTGAGACAGCTTATGTTAGCAGCTTATCAAGTCTCCTGCAGGTTTCGAGTGGCTATGAAAGTTTAGTTACGCTCACATGAAAAAGAAAAAGAAGGCAATTTAAAGGTAGCCACATATGAACTTAGCCTCAGCCTGAGGTTGGTTTGTCCTAACTCCCTTTTATTCCTTCAATGCTAGCTGGTCATCAATGCTGCCTTGGGGTTTGACACCTTTGTTGTCATGAGACATGGCCTGAAGAAGCCGAAGCAGCAGGGAGCTGGGGACTTATGCCCAAGCCACCTTTTGCCACCTGCTGATTTGGGCTCCTCACTTTTTGCCAACATCCCCGGGTACAAGCTTGGCTGCTACTTCTGCAATGACGTGGTGGCTCCAGGAGACGTAAGTCGAGTTCCTTGTTCCTGCCCTCCCAGTGCTGTTTAAAGGTTGTCTAGTAAAGAGCATTCTCTAGTTGGGGTCAGGGTGGCACCCTTACCTGGAGGGCTGAGCCACAGTCACTGCATGAATGTGATCACAGCTGTGTGACCCAAGCTGAGTGAGGAAGCTTCTGCATAGCCTGCTCCCTTGTAGCCCTACACTGACTCTAGAAAAAGCCCCAGAACCAAGGAGACTGAAACCCCAGGTTCTGGTCCAGACCTTATGCTGCCTCCTTGATGATCCAGAAGGCCTCTTGTTCCCTGTGATTTAGCAGAACAGGGCAGGGCACAGGCCTGTCACACTGTCTGGAAACCAAATTTCAGGTAAACAGAAAGTGTTCCTTTTTGGTTTTGTTTTTTTAACTATATAAGTATGCCCTTTATAGTATTCAAGAGCTGCTTAGAATTAAAAAAAAAAAAAAAAGTATTTGCTGTCTGTCTGAAATTGAACTCTTAATTGTGCCTCGTGTATTTTATCTGACCATCTAGATGAGGAAGGCCGTGTGCCCTGAGCATGCTCAATGCTGAGCAGGTGGAACGTGAGGCAGCCAGGAGCACCTCCATCTGGGTTCTCCAGATTAGTGAGCCTATGGGAACAGGCATTCCTCAGGGCCCAGGGGCCGATGTGTTCTCTGAAGTGCCCTATTTCCCCTTCTGCTATTATCAAACCCAGTGTGCTCTCTAAAACAACTGGCCTTTCCTTCCCCCAGCACAGAGAAAAGCTGCCATCTCCTCATGTGTAGAGAGGGAGGCTTAGTGGCCTTCATCACATACTGGAATGCGCAGCTTGCCCTGTTCATCAGTGGTCACCATCAAGCAGGGCTGAGCCCCCAAGCAGGACAGCCATGTCTTTCTTTTCATTGCATAAGTGTTTTATAGCATCAAATAGCCACAAGATTTGCCCCCATTTGGAAGGTTAGAGTTGTGGGGTTGCCCTAGGAACAGCTTGTGTGTTGAGACAGATGGTAACAAATGCTTGCAGTTTTGCAGTTAAGTCCTCAGACCACAGGCTGGGGAATGAGGCAATGCACAAGAGCAGAGGACAGCAGGGTAGAGATCGTGGCTCTTGCCTCATTCAGGGTCACTCTGAGCCATTACCGTAGGCTGAATGGGAGGAAGGGGTGACGGAGTACTCATGATTGTTCCTCCCTGTGACCACGTACTAGGGAGGTGATGGATTCCTCTACAGGAGCCCTGGGTGCAAAGCCACCATGAGGCTGTGATGCTGATGGCTAATGTCCTCGTCTCTGTCTCTTTACAGTACATATACTGTTCAGCATAGTGTCTCACTTAATTACATACTGTTTTGCTTATTATGACACTCCCAAGACTAGATAGGGTGAGGCTGGCTGGCCTTCATCGACTGCACCGATCTGGTTGTATTTTAAAGCTTTATCGTGGGGAGTTTCAGGTTCACCTAGGGCTGCCTGGACTAGAATATTCTATGCATGCCCATGGTTGTTTGTCTTTAGTCAACCAGAGACCGGACTCTGGACCAGCAATGCACAGTGAGCCGCCCAGGCCTGGCCGTGATTGCAGGTGCCCTGGCTGTGGAGCTGATGGTTTCTGTCCTGCAGCATCCTGAGGGGTGAGTCTGGAACCCAGATGAACATTTGAACTTCGAGCTCTCAGTTTCCTTGGCCTCCCTTACCCTCTTCTCAGGCTTTCTGACCTCAAAACAAGACTAAAAATAACCTAGTCCAATTCTTAGGCCTGAAAGTACTCATCATGTGATCTCTTGGGCATGCCCCCGTGCCCTTCTTGAATTCTTCTGATGATTTTGATAGCTGGTAAGGAAGAAGGAAGACTTCGGCACGGGCATTTGGCCTTTCACACGTCACTTCTGTTAGTCTGTTGTGTGGTTTTCTTAGCCCTGGACATTGTGAATATGTGTACTGCATAATGTGTATACTGAATATGCTGTGTGTATAATATGTGTACTGTGTAATGTGCCACTGGCGTTAGGAATTATATCACCTGCCTGTGGCCGAGGTCTGTGTCCAGAAACGTGGCCAAACAAACTTCAAGCTCCCCCGTCTAGGGTAGGTTCAGAGGCTCAGCATGTGCCACTCAGCACAAGATGCTGCTCTCCAGTATCACACCTGTGTGGCCGTGCCATCTCACCATCAAATAAGCGTTCATTTTAATAACAAACTAAAAGCCATTGGGGCTGGAGACAGAGGAACCCCTTTAATCGCTTTCTTTAATTAATAGATTTGTTCTTGGATAATTTTATATGTGTATAGAACACGATTATAATGATTACTCTCCCCCCACCACTGCCTGTCTCAAGCTTCTACCCTACAAGCATGCACAGCTCTATACCGTACCTTCCTCCCTCCCAGAATCCATCAGATGGTGAGGGCTCAGCAGTGGGCAGTAAGGCCTCCTTGTTACTTTTCTTCAGGAAGCATTTTCTCTCACATGACTACAGTTTACAACAAAACCACACCTTTTAACTTCAGAATGGACAAAATCCATACGGAAGGTCACAGGTCACATCAGCTTGGTATCTCTCACCAGCTGCCCGACTGTAAAGGAATGTCCAGACGCCAAGTGTCACAGGCTTGTCACTATTGAAATCTGACTTTAAACAGATTCTTGATGGGTGCCCATGTCTATCCTCCTATTCAACCTTAGCCCCTGCCTTGTCTCCAGAACTTGAGCCCTCACCACAAAGGCCGTGACTATCCCCAGTTCTAGCCTGGCTTCTCGAGCAAGGTCATTTCCTAGTGAGGCCCCGGGGAGGATGAACACACTGGCCAGCCTTTCCCCTGTCTTCCCGCGCTGTCTGGAATGCACCAAGTAACCTCTTCTCTTAGGTCGCTGGACCTCTCAGGACATGACTTCCCTCCCAATGTCACCTTGCAGGTCTGGTGCCTCCCTGTTGGTCCTGAGCATAGATCTTACCTGCTTGTCCCATTTTTCAGTCAAGGCAGCACATAGCAGGCAAAGCACAAATTCGTTGGCTGCCCTGACATTAGCATGCCTTGCAGTTATTAGCTTATATTCTCTAAGTGCAGCTTCCCCACTCTGCATGCCCACCACGCTCACACCCAGCACACATCCCTCAAGGCCAGAAAGTGCTGTTTTGGTTGCATAATCCCAATACCGCTGTTTCCTGTGCTTCTAGCACAGAATTCAGCCATGCTTTCCTATCACAGCAAATGGGTCAGCCACTTTCTCCATGGACCCCTTTTGCCAACAGCTGCCTTGGTGCTGCAAAAGTGTGAAGTGCCCCTTAAAGAACCTTTCCAGAAAACACACCCTTTGATTTATATAACAAGGAATATTAAGAAATCTAGCTCTGTTGGCTAGGCCTGATGCCTCTCTGAGTAAAGCTGTAAGAGGCAGAAGAGGAGACTAAATGTTGTTAGATGACCAGAGGTGTCTTCACATTTATTTTTGAAAATTATTCACATATTTAAATCCCAGAAGATACTGTTACATAGTTAATATTTATTTAGTTTTGCTAACATTTTTCATTTCTTCCTGTGCCCCTAAACTTGCAGCTCTGAGGCATTTTCTTCTGCCTGCAGAATTCCCTTAAGCACTTCAGGTTTTGTTTGTCTGGAAAGGCATTTAAGGTTTCTCATGTTTGATGGAATTCAAGACTGCCATGTTCTCTCTCTTTTCCTTCTCCTCCTTCCCCTGGGGGCTTTAGGGCAGTCTCCTGCTCTAGTTCATTCTGCCTGAGCCTTCCACAGCTTCTGGCATCTCTGTCCTGGGAGTTCCATCTGCAGCATACATTCTTAGCCCTGTTCCCCGGAGTACCACTCTGTCCCATTCTCTTGTCCATTTCTTTCTAAGACCCCCAGCTGCACTCTGTCTGGTCTCCCAGTGTCCCTCGTGTGGGTCCCCTGCGTCCTCCATGTTCTTTCTGTCTTCCCTTGCTTCTACAGTTGGCTCATCCTCCTGTGTGTTAATTCTTTGCCTGGAAAAGGTTAAACCCATCAAAGTTTTCAGTGTCATTGTCACATTTCAGGTCTACACTCTCCATATAATCTTATTTCACACAGCTCTTATTCTCAAATAAAGTTGTGATTTTGCCCTGAGGGCAAACAGGTGCCCACACCTGATTGGACTATAGACACTGTGGTTCATTTCTCAAAAGTTTGAGCAAGGCCCTCCTCCAAGTGCTTTATAACTGTTGACTTCTTTGATCCCCTGTAGATGTTATTAGGAAAAAACTAGTATTTGTGATTTTGTTGGTGTTATTTGTTGGACAGATTCTCCCTGTATCCCAGGCTTGCCTTGAACTCATGTAGCACATGTTGGCCTCACGCTCACAGAGATCCTCAATCTGCCCAGTGCCAGCATTACCAGACCATGCCATCTCACCTAGCTCATTAGTCCCAATTTCTGGTGGGGGAGCTGAGTTTGGGGGAGCTAATGAGTGGCAGCCAGGCTTAGCCCCCCAGCACTGCTGTACCCTGATTTGGAGGGTTCTGCTCTATGTGCCATTGTAGTACAGACGGAGAGAATCAAATGTAGAAAATAGTTATTTCTCATCCAAATTAAATTCCAAGAAAGGCAATGTGGAAAGTCACAGCGAGTATTCTGTTTGTCATGTGACTCAGAGAGCCTCAGTGGCTAGTACACGAGGCATGAAAGGGGAATGAGCAGCTGTGTCCTCCCCTGCCTTCACCTCATCTGCCACCCAAGTTTCTTACTACCTGGTAGGAAGTAAAATCCTTGAGAGATGACTCTACACCTCCTTGATCCCAATGCCCTGCCCACTTTGTCCTGGTAACAGGTAAAAAAAAAAAAAAAAAGTTCTTCTGGGTTGTTTCTAGATTCTGGCTATTACAAATAAAGCCCAGATTCCCTCAACTGAAGAATGGATAGAGAAATTGTGGTACATTTACATAATGGAATACTACTCAGCAATTAAAAACAAGGAAATCATGAAATTTGCAGACAAATGATGGGAACTAGAAAATGTCATCCTGAGTGAGGTATCCCAGAAGCAGAAAGCCACACATGGTATATACTCTCTTATAAATGGATATTAGACATGTAATAGAGGATAAACATACTAAAATCTGTACACCTAAAGAAGCTAATCAAGAAGGAGGATCCTGGGTAAGATGATCAATCCTCACTCAGAAAGGCAAATGGGACAGACACTGGAAGAGGGAGAAAACAGGGAACAGGACAGGAGCCTACCACAGGAGGTCTTTGAAAGACTCTACCCAGCAGTATGTCAAAGCAGATGCTGAGACTCATAGGCAAACTTTGGGCAGAGTGCAGGGAATCTTATGAAAGAAGGGGGAGATAGAAAGACAGGAGCTCCACAAGGAGAGCAACAGAACCAAGAAATCTGGGCACAGGATTGATACTCCAACCAAGGACCATGCGTGGAGATAACCTAGAACCCCTGCACAGATGTAGGCCATGGCAGGTCAGTATCCAAGCGGGTTTTCTAGTGAGGGGAACAGGGGCTGTCTCTGACATGAACTCAGTGGTGGGCTCTTTGACCACCTCCCACTGAGAGGGGAGCAGCCTTCCCAGGCCACAGAGGAAGACAATGCAGCCAGTCCTGATGAGACCTGATAGGCTAGGGTCAGATGGAAGGGAAGGAAGACCTCCCCTACCAGTGGACTTGGGGAGGGGCATAGGAGATGAGGGAGGGAGGGTAGGATTAGGAGGGGATCAGAAAGGGGGCTACAGCTGGGATACAAAGTGAATAAACTATAATTTATTTAATAACTAAATTAATTAAAAAAGACAGTTCTTCTGGGACATAAATGAACATATCTCTTCTCTGGGGAGTAGCCCATTACTTCTCCAGCCCAGTTCATTCCTTTTATTTCTCCTTCCTCGATGTTTATCACATTTAGATCAGTTTACCAGGTTACAGGAGGATGTAGAGATACACTTCACTCCCAGCTACTGGAAGACTAAGCTGGAGGATAGTCCGAGCCAGGAGTTAAAGCTAGCCTTCACAGTGTAGTTACAGCATGTGAAAGTGGGAAAGAAAAGGAGGAAGAGAGGAAGGGGGAAGGGAGAGAGGGAAGGAAGAAAGAAGAGAGAGAGGAAAGCCTTGCACTTGGCAGTTTGTCTCACATGCCCCTGATATATCATGTAGCCCCTCCTGTTTCACAGCTAATGGACCCAAAGCACAGAGGAGAAGTTAACCATTTGGCAGTGTTCACAAGCTTGCTCTCATCTTTCCTACTCCACGGAGCCCATTTTTTAATGACTGCCTTTCTCTGCTTCCCATGGAAATTAATTTCCTGTACCTTATGAAGCCCAGCAAAGGGGCATTTGGCTCCCCTAACTCTTTCCAGTGCCCCAAGATGTTCTCTCATGTGCTCACCATGAGCACACGTGAGCTGAGAGCCTTCCTGCGTTCCTCTTGCAGGGGCTATGCCATCGCCAGCAGCAGCGATGACCGCATGAATGAACCCCCCACCTCTCTCGGACTTGTGCCTCACCAGGTGAGTGATTTGGAAATGAAGTTGTGGTCCTGCCCCAGTTCTCTAGTGGAGGAGAAGGTGAGACCACCTCACCCTTCCACCAACATCCTTCCACCAATTCCTGCAGCTGGAGCTTCAGAGGGGCCTTACAACCTGGAGAATGTCTGTTCTGAGGACACTGCTGGGAGGAAATGAATCAGTGGAACTGCCTAGTTTGATGTGTTCAAGCTGTTCACCAGACTACCATGCAGTAGAAAAAGAAGGGGCAGGCCTTGGGACAGCCAGGCCTGGTCCAGCCAGGTTTAGTCTCAGCCCTGCTATGGGTGCCCTTCCCTGGCCCAGTCTCAGAACTTCTCAGGTCCGTCTTTTCCTGTCTACAAATCAAACTGAGCACCCCCGTAGGCTTGGAGACCAGGCTGGTGGATGCTAACCCAGCAGCCCGGACTGTGGATTAGCTGGGTAGCCTTCAGTGGCCAGTAGTATCCTACCTGGGCAGGAAGCCTCTCTGGGCAAGCGCGGACAGACTGTTAGCCATGTCACCCAGTAGCAGGGCTTTTTCACAACATAATTTACAGGGTCCGTGCCTGAGGCTGAAAGGAAAGGCACTGGGGGGTGAGCCGCAGGCTGCATGCTGCCTTCTGGGGAAATGAGGTTAGTTTTAGTGTCACATCTGAGGAGCTTTTCTCCACAGTCCCATGCCTCCCAATTTGTAATTGGGAGGTGTCCCTTCAGTACAGATCTTGCCTGGCAATTCATTTGTTTGGTGGCTGGGATGAAACTAGGGCATTGTGCCTACCAACCATGTGCCCAGCCCTTGTGCCTGGTACTTTCCAGTGAGAATGAGTCAGCAGAAGGAAGGGCTAGCCTACCATCATGGAGTTAGTGAAGCCATGATCCAAGCCAATGGCCCATGACTGGTGTACTCTCAGCACTTCTGTGGGTGGAGAGTCCTGGCCTGCACGGTGGCAGTGGCACCTCAGCCTAGCTCTACTTCATCTCTGCTGTCTGTGCCACCTCCTGTCTTATACCTGCTGTCTCATAATCTGTGTCAGGAAAGTAGGTGCTTTAGAAATGGTCCAGGAGTACCTCTGCCTCACCTTTGGAAACCATAGAACCCCAGGAAAGGTGGCTTCCCCCACTCCTGCAAACAGAGCATTTGTGTGACCTGAACTTGTCAGTCTTTTTCCATAGACACACTTCAGCAGACCTTGGCAACAGTAATCTCCCTCCCCCACCACATACAAGGCTGCTGACCTTCGGGCTGACTTGGGTGGGCTACTCTCATCTACATCTCGTCCAGGTCATCCTGCCTCTTTTCCTGCCCTGGAGACCGGTCCTCATCTCTCTCACAGATTTCATGCTGAGTAGAGGCTTAATTAAATTTTCAGTCATGTCCTTGCACTGTTTTCTTCCTTTAAGTTAAATTGCCGCCTCTGTTGCTTTCTCAGTGCCGAGGCCAGGGGGCAGAACCCCCTCCCTTGAGGGGTGGCTGTATCAGATGCATGTGCCTGAGCTTCCCAAGAGCTATGGCAACTCATCGCTCGATGGGCATTCATCCCCAAGGAGCGAGCCTGCCATTCACCAAGCCTTCCAGCTTTCCACTCCTCTGCAGTTGTCTGAAGGGTTATTTTGGTTGTTGGCCATCTCTTCACTTGGCCTTTTCAAAGGCTGAAGAATAATGCCACCATATATGGTAAAAGCTGTGTGTGTGTGTGTGTGTGTGTGTGTTGCTTGCTTACTTAGTTCAAGTTTTAAGCCTTTATTTTTAGCTACATTCTAAAAAGGAGAGCAAGAACTTCAAAATTAATCAGAGTTGCTCAGTCCCCATTTAAACAAATGGTTTTCTTTTTTTTCTTTTTTTTTTCCCCCTCAAGCGGAGAGGACTCTGTTAGTGCAACTGTGTTTTGATTAGAGCATCATCTCCACAGAGCTAGGCCTGGTAACAAATCAACAGCCTTCCTCCCCTCCTCCCTCTCCTTCCCTTCTTCTCCCCCCTACCCTTCTCGCCCTTCTCCTCTCCTCCCCTCCTTCTCTTCCTCACCTCTCCCTCCTCCTCCCCCCTCCCCTAGAGACAAATGGTTTCCTGTTGGAGGGGAGCTGGCTGAGTCCCTTTGTGTATTTTGCTTGTAAAGAATGACCTGTAAGGTTCTGGCTCATTTTCTCAGTGCCCCAGGAGAGTGCTTATTTAACCTGCTCCTGTGGAGTGAGGTGCCTGGAAATCCCCAACCCCACCCCCAACACCTCCCAAAAGCCATTGTGTAATGGTGGAGAACATTCCTTGACTTCTCTGCTGTCCTCTGAGTAAAGACCTGGGAGGCCACTGGCTTGCTCTGTCCCTCCCTGTGGGTCCACAGGCAAAATGGACCCATTCAGATATTATTGAGAGACAGTGAGAGACTTGGTTAGTCCCCAAACTGAAATCAGCTGAATATTATGGCTGAAGAAACCTGGCACAGGTCTTGAAAAACATGAAAAACTATTTGATGTGAGAAAGCAGGATGCATAAACAAATACAGAAAATGACCTGAATCATTAAATGAATGGTCCAAGCACTCAGGAACACACACACACACATACAAACACACAAAGGAATGCACGTGTGTGCACTTTTCCTGATAGCCCTCCAACAGAGAGGAGACCTTCTCCTGACTCACATGAGGCTTTTGTCATACTTTGAACTTTCTGGAAACAGACAGTCTGTGCTTTTCGGCCAGGGATTTTTGGCAGACAACTTTTTCATCGTAGTTCTCAGCAGAGAATTAGTGCCCCCTCCGTTTCCCACCAAATGGATCTTTTATGAAGAGAATGATAACCAGGTGTGACGGCACAGCCTGTAGTCCCAGCAACTGGAGGTGGGGCAGGTGAGTTGGGAGTTCAGGGTTCCTGGGGCACATAGAAAGGCCCTGACTCAATAGTGGGAGTGGGAGGGAAGTGGCTCAGTGGATAAAGCATTTGTTGCACAACCCCCAGGACCAGATTTCATGTTCCTAGCACAATAATTAAGGAAGATACCAAATATCAACCTCTGGTCCCCACTCACAGTCTTGTGCATACATGTGTATGCACCTGCACACACATGTGTATCACACACACTGAAAAAACGAGAGGCAAGAACGGTAGTGTGGTGTTTGTTACTTTTTCATCTTGATGTCACAATATCTGCCAGAGGCAAGTTAAGAGAAAGCTTTGTTTTAGACCACATTCCAGGATGGTGAAGAGGTTGTGGCAACAGGGGCGTGAGGCCACATGTCACATTGTGTCTATGGTCAGGAAGCTTCCCTGCAAGCCTCACGGCCAGCAAGGAAACATCCACTTGAGGCGAACAGTGAAACTCAAGCCAGCACCATTTTAGCAGGCGTGTACTTCTAACTCTGGAGTACAGATGAGCAGAAGCCCCTGAGTGCATGCGTCCTGGGCCTAGGTGTGTGTGCTCTTCCCTTAGGTCTGCACTTAGCAGCTCATGGCTCTCTGGGGCTCTTGAGTTCTTTCTTTTTACTCTTTGCAGAAAAGCAAAACTAGAGCCAGGGCACCAGCAAAGACTGGCCTAGGAGTCCTCTGAGTGAGGTAGGGTAGAGAGGGAGCCCAAGGCTCTGGCCACCGTCATCCCCTGTCTGCACAGGCTCGGGTGCCCTGCTCCCCAGTCCTCAGCCTTCTGCTTTTTTATTTTTTAAGATTTATTTCAATTATTTTAATTATGTGTATTTGTATGTGTGTCTGTGTGTGGATATATGCACATGAATGCAAGTGCCCACATTGGTCAGAGTGTCCTATGGCACTGGAACTGGGGTTATAAGCAGTTATAAGTAGCTTGATGTGGGTGTTGGGAACAAAACTCAGGTCCTCAGGAGGAGCAGTAGGTACTCTTAACTACTGAGCCATCTTTCTGCCCTCAGGCCTTCTACTATTAATAAGCTCTCCTTCTGACAGTTCAAGGATGCTCAGCTCTTATGCCCTGGGAGATGAACAGACTGTCTGCTTAGAGGAGGTCAAGCAAGAGAGCATTGCCTGAGGTGTAAGCCTAAGAAAGAGCTTCCTTTCTTTCCCTGCACTCAGGCTCTGTGGCCCTCAGCTAGGTGGTGACAGGAAAACTGAATGGTCCACAGTTGTATTGTGTTGGCTGCTGTGGTTTGTGACCTGGTCATGCTGTCCACCTTTTCCATCGAACCAGTCAAGCAGGTGCTTCCTGAGCACAGAACATGCAGAACACACTGGGATCAAAGACAGCAAGGAAGTGCTTGCTCTTGGTGCCTTTAAGACGGTAGACACAACCCAGTCCATGAGGGCATGGTAGGAGCTCCATCTAGAGGGAAAGCCTGAAAGCTAGGAGTCTCCTGGGTATATGATCTGACCACACCCTCATGCTGTCTTGCCTTCTTGGGCAAGTGTCTCATTTCCTCTGAACCTAATGTTTTCTGCCTATGAATGAGGACAACCTAATAACAGGCCACTGAGAGTGACGTATAGATTGTATTTATTAGGCACTAGCAGAGTTCTGTGCATGTGAGAACAGAACCTGCCCATGCTGGCTTTCTTTCTCTTTCCACTTTTATTAAAATGGAAGTTTATTTACGCTCTAAGCAGGAAATGAGGAAGAATCCTCAAACTCGAGAAACAATGCCCGCTAATGTCTCAAGAGTTAGCTGCATCCTGCAATATTTTTCTGAGGATGATGCTGGCTGGCTTCCAGCTTAGCTCTTTGGTCCCTCTGTGGCTCCATTTCAATAATGAGAGGCAGCCAGTGATGGGAACGGAAGCTGTTATCTGAAACAAAGACCTCTGTAGTGTGCCTGGGCCTCACTGTTGCTAAACTCCATCTTGGCACAGAATGTGATTAAGACTCTTTTCAGCATCCAGGATCGATCCAGGAGTTTGTTTTTATGCGTGCAAACTCCAAGCTCTAGCAACCTTGCCAAACCTGTAGGGAGCTGCTGCAACAGCCAAGCAAGTAGGGCTCTGAAGAGGGCTTCAGGGTACCTTTGGGGTAGCTGTTTGTTCCTGAGCAGTTCCTGGGTGTTCCTTAGCTTCCCATTGAAGTGGGGCAGGCTTGGCACCAAAGTTTGTTATACTGAGCTCAGGTAGAAACATGGCCAGCACAGTGGTTCAGAGAAGAAGGCCCTCTCCTTTCCATATCCAACTGGGCAAAAGCAACTGAAGATAACTGGATTCACCTGGAAGATAATGCACCATCTGCATTTTTGTTTTATAGTGTGTTTGAGTTCCTCCCCTTATTCCCCCCTTCCCTCCTTCCCTCTCTTCCTCTCTCACTTCCTCCTTTTCTCTCCCCATTCCTCCTCTGTGCATTGCAGCTTTTCCACCAGGCTTTAGAGCCAAAATAAACCAGAACAGATTCTTGGCTTTTCTCTTTGGTGCTTGTAAGGCTGCACCATTTCTCTGAGTCTCGTTATCTTATCTGGAGAGTGGTGGAAGGTAACCAGATGGCAGTGACACCAAAATGAGCTGCCATAGGGCCAGTGACAACACTCAACATGTAGACCTGACACAGTGCCTGTGCACTCGAATGCCCTGCACTCTGACCTGGCATGACAAGAGTGACAAGCTTAGGCCACTTTGTGGAGAGCACACTAGACGTATGAAAGCCCTGGGGTAAGACTGGAGTCATTTTAGCTAAAATTACAACAGTCTAGGGACCCCATCCCTGCTCTGCCATCAGTCACCTCTGAGCTCTTCCAGAGTGTACCTTTACCACCAGCACAGCTGAGAGCCACTACCAGAAACCTCCAGGGACATGGTCATTGGAGATGTACCACCCAGAGCTATGAAAAAGGGCTTTGTGGTTACAAAGATCATAACACTCCTCGGATGGCACAGAGCCAGGCCCACTCCGTGAACTAACCTCTGACATTTGCCCTTGCTTAGTGCATTCCTGAAGGACCTTGTGTGCCTAATGAAGTCTGGCCACACTACACAGGCAGAGTACTGAGACAGCCACAACGCGGCCAACCCCCCCTTAACAGCCCTTAGCTCATGGCCTATGCTTCCTGCCTGCTGCCTCTCAGCTCACACCCAGGGCAGCATCTTTTATCTTCAAAGCACTGATGGCAAAGCTCAGGGATAACCCAGGGTTTATGCTTCACAGCAGAGCTCTCTCCTGGCCTGCTTTGCTTGTTTGGGATCTGACAGTGATTATAGGGCAGGAGCCAGGAAAGTATAGGTAGCTTTCTTCCAGGGCCCTGCCAAATGCAGGTAGCAACAAAGAAACACATATTTCAGGTTAGCATAGGCAGATCCTTTCTTCTGGCCAGCAGAGCTCAGTCACAAGCAGAGCAATCACAACGCCCTGGGATTAGCATCCAGTACCAGAAATAAAGAAATGTAAGCCTTTTCCCCTAGAAAATTACACCGGACACTAACTTTGCCCTGGTGTCCTTTACAGTCCTACCCTCAGCCCCTGGCAGCTACTGATCAGAGTTCTGTATGGGCTGCTTTCATGTCTCCTCTGTGCTTTCATCTATGAAAAGGGGAGAGTGAAGACTAGAAAGATGGCTTAGTGGTTAAGAGCACACGCTACTGCTGCAGAGGACCCAAGTTCATTTCCCAACATCTAAGTCTGAAATTTCCCCTCTGACAGCTCCAGGGAATCCTTAATACCTCTCTCTATGGCCACTGCACTTGTGTGCATGAAGGTACACACTTGTACATATACAAAATTAAAAGTAAAATAAGTTGCCAGATGGTGGTGGCACATGCCTTTAATACCAGCCCTTGGGACCATTCATGAATATAACCTGGATAACCTAGAACCACTGCTCAGATATAGCCTATGGCAGCTCAGTCTCCAAGTGGGTTCCCTAGTAAGGGGAACAGAAATTGTCTCTGACATGAACTCAGTAGTTGGCTCTTTGATCATCTTTGCCTGGGGGAGCAGCCTTACCACACCACACAGGAAAACAATGCAGCCAGTCCTGATGAGACCTGAAAGGCTAGGGTCAGATGGAAGGGGAGGAGGACCTCCCCTATCATTGGACTTGGAGAGGGGTATGGGAGGAGATGAAGAAGGAAGGGTGAGATTGGGAGGGTATAAGGGAGGGGACTACAGCTGGGATACAAAGCAAAAAAAAAAAAAAAAAAAAAAAAAAAAAAAAAAACTGTAATTAATATAAAAATAAATTTTTAATTAAAAAAAAAACAGCCCTTGGGAGGCAGAAGCAGGAGGATCTCAGAGTTCCAAGCCAGCCTGGTCTACAAAGTAAGATCCAGGACAGCCAGAGCTATACAAAGAAACCCTGTGTAGCCAAGTAAAATAAAATTAAATTAAAATTTAAAAACAAAAACATAAGTCTTGAGAACAGAAAAGGGCAGAGAATAGAACCTTTACAGACCCCTTTGAAAAGAATTCCAATATGGGGTAGTTTCCTTGACTATGAATTGGCATCTGGCCTCTCTGGAAAGATCTGGATATATCTGCATAACCTGAATGGCGGGTCACTCTGGGAGTTTAGACATATCTAGGTATGGGGCTGAACTGCTGGCAGCAGCCTCTGCACCATAAGTTTTATGCATTTCCTGTCAGGCCGAGGGAATGGAGTTGACGTACTCCTAAGAGTTCATTTCTGAGCTCTCAATTCATCATGGTCTTTAGCCTTGATATATGTGAATGCTACAGAGCTTTTTGGTAACTCTGAGCTCTTACACACATGGGCAACTGATGAGACAAGGTTCAGAAAGCGTTTTCCAACTGGCGGCTCTGCAACTCGGTGTGGTGGCTCACCCCTGTCATCCCAGCACCGACAGAAGGATTGCCCTAGTATAAGGCCAGCCTGGGCTACAGGCTGAATCCCTGTCTCAAAATAAACAAGCATCTGTGGCATGAATTTGTACATATGGGGAAAAAAGTATTTTAGAGCCTTACTTCATAGCACAAAGAAAGATTAGCCATGGGGCTGGTGAGATGGCTTGACTCCTGGGGGAACCCTGGGACCTGTGTTGCTGCTCTCTCTCTCTCTCTCTCTCTCTCTCTCTCTCTCTCTCTCTCTCTCTCTTCCTCTCCCTCCCTCCCTCCCTCTCTGTCTTTCTCTGTCTTTCTCTTTTCTAGCTCTCCTTTCCATCCCCCTAACTAAGTCTATTGTTTCCCTTCCCCTGGCCTCTGCTCCCCATCCCCACGCATACATTTAGCATAGAACACTCCCGCAGAACAGAAATGACAGCAGAAGCCCCGTGAGCCACCGCAGAATGGAGACACAGATATGTATGCCACTTTCCACAGAATTTTAGCGAAGACGTGTTGAATCTGAGTGCTTTAAAAGAACTCAGGATGAAAGTAACTCCGGTGTATGTGACGTGTCTGGGAGCAGACATTCATCTTCACCATAGCTGTTCGTGTGCACATGCACAGGCCTGAGCGTGAACCATGTCGTCCATATGGTGGGCACAGGCAAGTTTGTAGGAGTCAGTTCTCTCCTACTTCATGGATCCCAGGGACCCAAGTCAGCTCATCAGACTTGGAAGCAGTGCTTTTACTGCTGCACCATCTCACTGGCCCCTGAGCTTGCATTTAAACCTGGAACTCCTGGAGCTCACCAAGATCTCAACATTGTCTTTTGTGACTTGCAATTGGGGTCCTTTCGGCCATGCTGGTGACTTCTGGTTCCTGATTAGCATATTTTCCACCCTGAACTTGTCTCTTGTTCTAGTTTGTGAAAAGGCCACCACATCCCTTAGAGGCAAAAACTAAAAGTCACATTTTCAGAGGTTCCCAAGGAGCCAGTCAGTTTTGACTTAATACTTGTGTTAGATAGTTTTATGTCAACTTGACAGATATGAGAAGAGGGAATCTTAATTAAGAAAATGCCTCTGTATGACTGGGCCATACACAAACCTGCAGGACATTTTCTTAACTAATGACTGATGAGAGAGGGCCCAGCCCACTGTGGGTGGTGCTATTCCTGGGCTGGTGGTGCTGGGTTCTATAAGAAAGCAGGCTGAGGAAGCCAGGAGAAGCAAGCTAGGAAGCAGCACCCCTCCATGGCCACTGCATTAGCTTCTGCCTCCAGGTTCCTGCCCTGCTTGAGTTCCTGCCCTTGCTGCTTTTGATGATGAACTGTGAGGTGGAAGTGTGAGTGAAATGAACCACCCTGCCCCCCGCCGTTTGCTTTTTTTTGGTCATGATGTATCAGCACAGAAATAGGCTCCGGAAGTGGCCTGTGGGCATTCCCAAGATTAAGTGTTCTGGAGGTGAGAACACACACACTCCTCATCAAGCTGTTGGTTGCAGCACAGCAAACAGACTCTGCCGTGGACTGTGTCAGGCTTTGTGCTCATCTGGACTTAGGTGTTTGTTCAAGATGGCTATGGGTAAAGAGAGTTGAGGGGTTGTTCTTGTTGTTGTTGTTTGCCTGGGGACCTGGAGAGATTGAAAACAAAGCCACAACATGACTGTGGGTACCTGTAGCCCTAGCATACCAGAGAAAAGCAGATCCTGAGAGGAGTTGTGATTGGAGAGTGATAGAAGACAGCTGATCTCCTCTGGCATCTGTTTGCCTGGGCATAAGCATGGATACTGCAGGGATGGGGGAGGAGCCGCTATTTAAATGAGGTGATTGAAGTTATCAGAAAAGGCTGTGCTCAGCAAGTCTGAACTCTTGATTCAATCCCTAGCACTAAATAAGAAAAGAAAAATAGTGAAGAGACATAAAAGACAAAAGCCGTTAACCTAAAAGAGGGAGCCAGGCGCTCTGAAAGTCTGTGTGCTGATTGTTTTTTGTCAACCTCACACCGCGTAGGCATATGTGAGAAGAAGGAATGATAATTAAGGAAAAGTGTCCATGTGGCTTGTGGGCAAGCCTGCAGGGCATTTTTTTTGTTTGGTGATGGATGTGGAAGGACCCAGCCCACTGTGGGCGGTGCCATCCCTTGGGCAGGTGGTTTTAGGTTCTTTAAGAAGCCTGGCTGAGCAAGCCACGATGAGCAAGCAGGTAAACAGCACTCCTCGTGGTCTCTGCTTCAGTGCCTGCCTTGAGTTCCTATCATGACTTCCTTTGGTAATAGACTGTGATGTGGAACTGTAAACTGAAATAAACCCTTTCCTCCCCCAGTGTTCTTTTGGTCATGGTGTTTCTCACAGGAGTAGAAAGCAGAGATGCCCACCCACCTGCAGTCATGGTGTCCATGACAGCAGTAGGAACCAGAGAGAGAAAGGCCTCTTTTTGAAACAGAGCTTTCCCACCTCCTGCTTACCTAAGCCAGGCTGCTTCACCTTTCTGAGCCTATGCTTTCTTAGCTTACAACAGGGAGTTCTGGCACCAAATAAGTGAACTTTCACAAATATTTGTATTATCTTGCTTACTGCAGGTGCTGGCTTCTGTGGAAATGCTCAAGGTTTTACCATTATGAGTTTTATTAATTTTATCTTCCTGAGTTTTATTAATTATATCTTTCTGGTACATGCCAGAGGCTGCAGCTCCCCATCACCACTAAATCATAATGGTGGCACCAAGGTACTCAGAAAGGTGGATTTATTGGTTGCAATGAGACGTTTCTGCTCAAGGTGGCGCTGTTTCCCCATCAATGGTGTGAGTGCACAGGTTTTGTTTTAGCTTGGTTTGGTTTGGGTTTTGTTGTTGTTTTAATGTTTGTGTGAGCTGCCTTCAGCAGCTAGTCACTAGGCCTACCTTTATGAGAGTCTCTGCTTTCTGTTATCCCTGGAGAAGCCAGCGTAGATTGTAGATTGCACGCTTACCCCAGGCCTATGTATTTCCGTAGAGAACCAAGTCAGAGCAACCTAGATGCCTGAGTTTTGTTGTTTTGTGATGCTGGGATGGAACCTCAGCCTCTTACAACCAGGCAAGTGACCTGCCACTCGGTTACACTGTAGCTCTCAGACATTTCTTAAAGCAGTAATTTATGTTCATTTTGGGTTTTTTGGTGTTTTTTTTTTTCGTTTGTTTGTTTGTTTGTTTGTTTTGAGACAGGGTCTCATGTAGCCCAAGCTGGCCTTAGACTTATGATGTAGCCAAGAATGACTTTGGACTCCTGATCCCCCTGCCTCCACCTCCTGCAGTGCTGGGATCTGAGGTGTGCACCACCTTGTCTTCTTTTATGCTGTGCTGGCGATGGAACCCAGGCCTGGGGCCTACTAGCCAAGGGTTCTACCCACTGAGCCACTCCCAGCCCCGAGACAGTGCTTTAGATTTTCCACCTCGCTTTTTATGTTTTTGAGTAAATTTGCTTTTAGGTCTGAAATATTTAAAAATCGTGTATATCTTGGCAATAAAGAACCTGATGTAGTTCCCTCCCAAATCTATTACAGTTCAGGGAGAGGGGCGCTTACATTCACAAGATTTCGCCTGCGTCAGGACCCTAATAACCATCTCTTCCTCCTTGTCACCCACTCAACATGCATCTTTATAGATGTGTTCAGCCCTTGCCTAATGAGTAATTGTTCTGTTTGTTTTTAGATCCGGGGATTTCTGTCACGGTTCGATAATGTCCTTCCTGTTAGCCTGGCATTTGACAAATGTACAGCCTGTTCACCCAAAGTAAGTCATTTTACCTCTGAGCAATTAACCTCTGCCTAACCCACCAGAGCCGGTGTGGGGTGTGTGTGTGTGTGTGTGTGTGTGTGTGTGTGTGTGTGTAGAGAAAGGGGAGCCTAGGGCCTTGGTTCAGCTGCTGCTGTTCTGCATTTATCTTCAGAGACTCCAGCCTTGGAAAGCTCAGATTCTAGTAGGCACAAAGACCCTGAGCTGGTTGCTGGGACAGTGCTTGCATTGAAGTACTTTTAACTTGAATGTGAACTTCTGAGGTTTTCAGTTACTCTCCTGAGGGTTTTCTTCCATGTGACTACTGAGCAGAGCAGTTTTTAAGCTTTCCCCAGAAGGTGGGGGATTCCAGGCAGTCCTGGCTGTGAGTGTTTTGGAGATGTTCTTAATACAAAGGAAAAGCAAGCAGAGATGAGGGGCCTGGATCAGGAAGCCGGAACAAGGCCCCTTCCTCTTTGATCTTTGCAGCGGCTCTAAAAATAGAGCAGGGCTGTTGTCCATCGTAATGGGAGCCAGCTGATGACTCTCAAAACTACATGGCATCTCAGTTTTTAATAGCCTCTGAGTTATTCTCGCATGTGTACTGTATGTGACAGCCATTCCCTTTGGATCTCCCCTTAAGCCAGCGGTTCTCAACCTTCCTAGTGCTGCAACCATTTAATACAGCTCCTCATATTGTGATGACCCCCAAACATAAAATTATTTTTGTTGCTACTTCATAACTACAACTTTGCTACTGCTATGAATCATAATGTAAATATGTGATATTCAGGATATCTGATAGGCGACCCCTATGAAAGGGCCGTTTGACCCCCCCAAAGGGGTCTCTACCCACCGGTTGAGAACCACTTCTTGTTTTTTATTTATTTATTTTTTATTAATTACAATTTATTCACTTTGTATCCCAACTGTAGCCCCTTCCCTCATCCCCTCCCAACCTCACCCTCCCTCCCTCTTCTTCTCCCTTGCCCCTTCCCCAGTCCACTGATAGGGGAGGTCCTCCTCTATCTGACCCTAGCCTGTCAGGTCTCATCAGGACTGGCCAACATTGTCCTCCTGGACTGGTAGGCTGTTCCCCCTTCAGGGGGAGGTGATCAAAGAGCCCACTATTGAGTTCATGTCAGAGACAGCCCCTGTTCCCTTACTAGGGAACCCACTTGGATACTGACCTGCCATGGGCTACATCTGTGCTGGGGTTCTAGGTTATCTCCACGCATGGTCCTTGGTTGGAGTATCAATCCTGTGCCCAGATTTCTTGGTTCTGTTGCTCTCCTTGTGGAGCTCCTGTCTTTCTATCTCCCCCTTCTTTCATAAGATTCCCTGCACTCTGCCCAAAGTTTGCCTATGAGTCTCAGCATCTGCTTTGACATACTGCTGGGTAGAGTCTTTCAAAGACCTCCTGTGGTAGGCTCCTGTCCTGTTCCCTGTTTTCTCCCTCTTCCAGTGTCTGTCCCATTTGCCTTTCTGAGTGAGGATTGATCATCTTACCCAGGGCCCGCCTCCTTGATTAGCTTCTTTAGGTATATAGATTTTAGTATGTTTATCCTCTATTATATGTCTAATATCCACTTATAAGTGAGTATATACCATGTGTGTCTTTCTCCTTCTGTGATACCTCACTCAGGATAATCTTTTCTAGTTCCCACCATTTGCCTGCAAATTTCATGATTTCCTTGTTTTTTATTGCTGAGTAGTAGTCCATTATGTAAATGTACCACAATTTCTATATCCATCTGGGTTGTTTCCAGATTTTGGCTATTACGAATAAAGCTGCTACGAACATGCTGAGCAAATGTTGTGTGTCCTTGTTGTGTACTTGAGCATCTTTTGGATATATGCCTTGGAGTGGTATAGCTGAATCTTGAGGTAGCACTATTCCTAATTGTCTGAAAAAGCACCAGATTGATTTTCAAAGTGGTTGTACAAGTTTACATTCCCACCAGCAATGGAGGAGGGTTCCCCTTTCTCCACATCCTCTCCAGCATGTATTGTCACTTGAGTTTTTGATCTTAGCCGTTCTGATGGGTATAAGGTGAAATCTCAGGGTCGTTTTGATTTGCATTTCCCTGATGATTAAGGATGTTGAATATTTCTTTTAAGTATTTCTCTGCCGTTCGATATTCCTCTATTGAGAATTCTCTTTTTAGCTCTGTACCCCATTTTTTAATTGGATTACTTAATTTGTTGCTTTTTAACTTCTTGAGTTCTTTATATATTTTGGATATTAGCCTTCTGTCAGATAGAGGGTTGGTAAAGATCCTTTCCCAGTCTTTTTGTTCTGATGACAGTGTCCTTTGCTTTATAGAAGCTTTTCAATTTCATGAGGTCCCATACATTGATTATTGATCTTAGAGCCTGTGCTGTTGGTGTTCTGTTCAGGAAGTTGTCTTCTGTGCCAGTGAATTCAGAGCTCTTTCCCACTTTTTCTTCTAACAGATTTAGTGTGTCTAGTTTTACCTCGAGGTCTTTGATCCACTAGGACTTTAGTTTTGTGCAGGTTGATAAATAAGGATGACCATGTAGGCTTCATCCCAGGCACGCAGGGGTGATTCCATATATAGAAATCCATCAATGTAATCTACCAAATAAACAAACTAAAGGGGAAAAAAAAAAACCCACACGATCATCTCCTTAGATGCCGAAAAAGCATTTGACAAAACCAATGCCCATTCATGTTTAAAATCTTGGAGAAATTAGGGATACAAGGCACATACCTAAACATAGTAAAGACAATATACAGAAAGCCTATAGGCAACATCAAACTAAACTTTAATTAATCCCACTGAAATCAGGGACAAGGCAAGGCTCTCCATATCTCTTCAACATAGTACTTGAAGTCCTAGCTAGAGCAATAAGACCACTAAAGGAGATCAAGAGGATACAAAACGGAAAGAAGTCAAAGTTATCACTATTTGCAGATGATATGATAGTATACATGAGTGGCCCCAAAAATTCAACCAGAGAACTCCTTCAGCTGATAAACACCTTCAGCAAAGTGGCTGGATACAAAATTAACTAAAAAAATATATATATATATATCAGTAGCTCCCCCCTCCCATTAAACGAAAGACAAAAGGGCTGAGAAAGAAATTAGGGAAACTACACCCTTCACAATAAGCACTGATAACATAAAATGACTCTAACCAAGAAAGTGAAAGGCCTGTTTGGAAAAAAACTTCAAGTCTCTGAAGAAAGAAATTGAAGAAGATATCAGAAGATGGAAAGATCTCCCATGCTCATGGATCAGTAGGTTTAACATAGTGAAAATGGCTATCCTACTGAAAGCAGTCTACAGATTCGATGCAGTTCCCATCAAAATACCAACTCAATTCTTTACAGACCTTGAAAGAACAATTCTCAACTTCATACGGAAAAATAAAAAACCCAGAATTGCTAAAACAATCCTGTACAACAACAGATCGTATGGAGGTATCTCCATCCCTGATCTCAAGCTGTACTACAGAGCAATAGTAATAAAAACTGCATAGTACTGGCATAGAAACAGAATGGTGGATCCATAGAATCAAATAGAAGACCCAGAAACAAACCCACACACCTAGGGATACTTGATTTTTGACAAAAGTGCCAAAACCATTCAATGGAAAAAAAGATGGCATCTTCAACAAATGGTGCTGGTCTTAACTGGATGTAGAAAAATGCAAAAAGAACCACTTCTTGAAGCCTTCAACCTGGCTCTAACTCCTACCTGAGGTGCTATGCAGAGTAGCTTGTGGGGGTCACTCATCCTGAGCTGGTTTCTCAGTTAAAGATCTGTGGCTTCCCTGCTGTGCCCTCCCCCCACCCCCGCCCCCGCAGTGGGCGGAGCTAGGAAAAGCTCTACTCAGATGAAAAGCTTCTGCTGCAAACCTCACACAGTCTAGCCTTCTGTGCTGTCCTGACCTGTTTGCCTAACAGTGCTATTTGGGATCGATAGGCCACAGGGAGGAACTTGGAGAGTGGGGAGTGGTTTGCTTGCCTCTCTACCCTGCGAGTACACTAAGCCTGCTTTCTTGTTGGGCATCTCAAGTGCCTGGCTGAGATGTAAAGCTTATAATTTGTGAGTCAGAGACCTCTGAGCTCATTCCTCTTGTTGTTTCTCGAAGTATCCTGTGTCCTCTTTGGCAGGACCCCGAGGGTGACAGCGTGTACATCTGTCTGCAGAGACACAGGTCTCAGGATTGTGTGCTCCTTCATGGAAATGACTTTCTGTCTTGTCTTTGTACAGCTGAACTAATTGGTCTCCAAATAACTTAGCAGGATTATTTTCAAACCGAAATCCTTTTGGTGCCCATGCCAGAAGCTTCTCTGTGGCTTTATGTATGTCTTGCTCATCAATGAAATGAAGATAATTGGGTTCTCGGAGAGAAATGCGAGCACTTGCTTTCCTGCTCTGTTTCTAATTAAATTGGCCCATGAGATACTGTCTATAAAGAACTCCAAGCGTACCTCAGACTGCCTCTCCTTATTCCTTAAGAGAAAACAGTGTTTCATTTTCCATCCTTGTAAGCATCAGATTAAACACAGGTATAGAGTCTTTGTCACTAGAGTTATTTCCTGTCAGTGGCTGTTCAGAGAGTCCTGCATTACACAAACTTGCCAGGCAAGTTAATGCAAACTGACGTGGATTTTCACAGCTGCGCCGTTCCCATAGCGATCACTTTTCTTGTGGTCTGGATATTGGGTTTCCTTTGTGCCGAGAACATTGCACCTCGTTCCAGAAGAAGCCCCTCATTTACTTTCCTGGCCCCCTTCCCTGTCATTGGCCGTCATCTGCAGGCCAAGCACTGGTACTTCAGAATGACAATTCCAACTGCACCTCATCCTCCTCACTCCATGCGAACGTTTTCTCACCACTTACTCAGTATGATGTTTTGTTTTCTGGTTTTTTTGTTTTGTTTTGTTTCTTTCTTTTTTTTTTTTTTCTGAGTCATGTCTGAATTGCTGCTGGTTTGAATTGAAAATTTTTGGGAGGTAAAAGTAAGTTCTAGAAATTTTTTTCTTTGGTATTCATGGAGTCATTTTTTTTAAATTTCCTCATTCTTGAGAATTTCAAACATGTATACAATGACACATGATCATATCTTCCTCTCTTTGCCCTCCTCAACTCCCCTTAAATAAATCATCCTCCAACACAACTTCTTCTTCCTAGCTACATGCTCCCCCCTTTAATAACCTTCTCAGTCTCTTTAGCTTTTCATGAGTACATGGGTGTGGGCCCATCCTCTGGAACTTGGGAAACCTATCAGTGGCCACACATTCGAAACACATTTCTCCCCTAGCAGCTATCAACTGCCAGTAACTCCCCAGTAAGGGATGGGGACCATGTCACCCCTTGCCCATCTGTGCTAGAATTTTGACTGGATTTGCCCAGGACTCTTGCAGATAACCATAACTTCTCCACGTTCATGAGCGCGATCACCATGTCAAGTCCAGACTTTTGAATTTCAAGGCTCTCCTCATGCTCCAGTATTTCCATCCTTTGAGCCTCCTGTCCAGCAATCTTCCTCAGCCATTGTGGAGGTGGTGGTGTGTAGAGGGGTGTCCCACTGAGGACCTAGCCTCTGTCTCTTGTTCTCATGAAGTGATGTTTTCCTTTGGTGGTTTCCAGTCTCTGCACTCCCCCTCCCCCCAGGAAGAAAGGCTTACTCCACTCCTTCTTGATTTAGCTTGAAATATAGAAAGGGGGGCTGGGGAAGCGGGTACTCTCTGGTGTAGTAAGCCTCCTGTTTATTACACAGTGATACCGACAGTGTAGCCCTCCTCATGTTGCCAGAGTTGAAGAAGGCCTGGGCCGCTGGGCCTGCGTCTGAGAAGGTGCCATCACTGTCCCTCTCACCATGCCCTGTTTAATCTCAGCTTGGGACAGAGCTGGGTGAATTGTTCCAGTCATCCTATTTGCAGGGAGGTATGGGTGCTAAGGGGTTGTTTTCATCTTAATTTGTATTTCATCATCTCACAGAGCTTCCTCAAATGGTGGCATCTACCTCCAGAGCTTGAAGAGGCCTTTTTGCATCCATACGAGTTGCTTTGCAGTTCTAGACTGTTGTAAACTTCTATCCATCCAACAGTTGTGATAGTGGACCAGGAATCCAGAAAAGCTGTCCCAGAATGCATTGAGGCAATTTATTAGCAACAGTTTGTCTCTTAATCTCTTTCTCTCTTTTATTTCTAATTAAGTTTTTTTTGTTTGGTTTTTTTTTTTGTTTGTTTGTTTTTTAGTAACTTTGTATTTTGGTACAATTTTTAAAAGATTTGTTATTTTAAGTTAAATGTGTAGGAGTGGGAGAGTACAGAGCCTACAGGGGCCAGACGTATCAGATCCCCTGGAACTGCAATTACAGGCAGTTGTGAGCAGCCTGATATGTGTGCTGGGGCCTGAACTTGGGTCCTCTGAAGGAACAGCCAGTGCCCTTAACCACTGAGCATCTCTTTAATCCTTCTGATACACTTTCAAACTCACAAAAAATGGGGCAGGAGAGATGGCTCAGTAGTAAAAGTGTTGCTCTTGCAGAGGATCTGAGTTCAGTTCCTGTCACCATTATGGTAGTTTATAAGTCCAGTTCCATAGAATCTGACCCCGTCTCTGGGCTCTGCAGGCACCAGGGGTGGTGCATATACAGTCAGGCAAAATACTAGGATACAGAAAGTAAATAAATCTTTTAAAAGGAAGGAAGGAAGACATGAAGACAAACTTACGGAAAACTGCAGAGTCAGCTCCTGCGTGGCCCTTACCAGAGTCTCCATGGCTTTTAGTGGTTTCTGCCATCTTCCGCTCTGCTGGCCTTCCTCCTCAGCTCTGCCCCTTCTGGTTTCTTTGTTGAGTTCTCCATAGTCAACAGTGAATTGTTTCTTCTCAACCAAACACCTCCCTGTGAATTTCCTAAGAACAAAGACTCACTCTCACCAACATAGCAAGCACACAGGAAACAGGGACTGTCGAGTGCTAGCAGCCACTGCACCTGACCCAAAGGCTGGATTTCAGACATTGTCTCTGACCTGAAATGTTCTTAATGGGCTTTCCCTCTTCCGCCTCCTTCCTGATGAGGACTCACTTCAACATCAGACTGGACCCTGTGTACTGTGATGTTTCTTTTGACATCCCTGCACCTGGGTATGGTTTCTTTACTCCTGTTCTCTGGCTGTGCACTTGAGGCATTGTCCATTATGTTTGTAGACTCTCCCTTGGTTTGGATCTGTCTAATGTGTCCTAGTGCCTGGAGGCATGTGACATGTGTGTCACCACTGATGATGTTAATTTCTTCTTTCTGTGAGTAGTTTCCTTCTCCAACAGGGAGAAAGCTGGTTCCCTCATCCTGAATAGATGGACTTGCCTGCTCTCATCTACAATATGCAGGAGTTCAAGACTGCCAATTTCTGCTACTTCAGAAAATGGTACCTGGGAGATGACATTAAAGTGTGTAGAGCAGGGACAGCTTCAGATTAAGCGGAAGTAAGGTGGAGTGTGACAGAGAAAGACAACCAGTGTTAACCTCTAGTCACCACATACATACACATATTCAGGTAAAGGTACCCACAGGCCATTGTACACACACACACACACACACACACACAAACACACACACGTGCATGATTTTAAAATACAAGGTTTTTTCCCCTGCCTGCCCTTGCTCTGAATAATGACACAGAGACTTTATATTTATTAAAAGCTTCAGGCACAATAGCTGGCCAGATACTCATCTATTCTAACCTGATAATACTGGCCTGGCCTACTTCCCAGCCACATGGCCCCTTAAATGCCATCTTAGTCTCTTCCTGGCTGCTCCTTCTCCATCCATGTCCTGATCTCTACTCTTTTTCCCTCTGGTCCCCACCTGAGACCCTCTCCCTGGGCTTGGAAGTCCTGGCTTATCTTCTCCTGCATAGCAATTGGCTGTTCAGCTCCTTATTTTACCAATCAGAAGGTGATGGAGAACAATGTTTACGACACACCAAGACAGAAGATGCTTCAGAATAATGACGATGCTGAAGTCTGAACTGCAACCAGATCTCTGGGTACAGAAACTAGTATTTGAATACACAGTGCACAAAAACATCCTCCAACAAGTATTTATAGCCTTCCAAAAGAAAATGAGCAGAGTATTAGAGTTTAATCTTTGTCATCGCTCTTTTTCTCGTCAGCTTACTAAAGTGGAATGCTCTCACTGTAAAGCCATTTGTGACCATTGACTAGACAGGCTGCAGTGAAACAGGCAAGAAGAAAATCATTTTCCATCTGATGATATCAGCTGGTCACCTGACGTTTGTCACTCTAGAACTTTCCTAGTCCCTTCCACAGGAGAGTGGCCGGTAGCTGCACTGGGAATGTTATTTTTCTTTAAGGAGTCCAGACATCTTTCAGTGTTTCCATAGCAGTAGCTTTGTTTCTGGAGCCCAGAGGTTGGCCAGAAGCTCCTGAGATAGCTGCAGAATGATGTGTGGGGCTGTTCCTGAGGGGGCAGAATTCCTGAGCATGCTCACCTGAGTAGCAGTGTGCAGGAGTTAGCTTGTTCTTGCTGCATGGTTCTGTCACCCTCAGCATCTGTGACGTGACAGAAACACCTCTTGGGAGGAAGCAGGCATTGAGCCTGACTTGCCTACCATCTGGGACCTGTGTCTCACACAGATGTAGCAATATGTGCCCAGAAACCTGATCTTGAGGTTTTAATTAGTGATGATCAAGGCTAATAATATTCTCATTCTGGTGATGACCATGTGGAAGGGCTTCTGTTGATGAATTGTAGGACAACTTCGGAGTTTTTGGAATAAGTGTCCTGGGGAGTGGGAGGGAGAAGGAGGATTAGTATAACAGCCACCAGCTGGCATCATCAGATGGCAAGTGGTTTCTTCCTGCCTTTCTTACTGCAGTCTGTTCATTGATCTGTGGAATAGCACAACTCCACCTTTCTTCTGTTGTACAGTTACCTGTGATGGAAGAAGCATAAGGGGCTGGAAGTAGCTTGGCTGAAAAATAAATCACTGTGGAAGGGCGAGGACTTGTGTTCAAATCCCCAGAACCCACATAAAGCAGCACGGTTAGTGCACACGTGTAACGCCACTGCCTCTAGGACAATGAAAGGCAGAACAAGAGCATCTCTGAAAGCTCACAGGAAGCCTGCCATAAACAAGGACAGACAACATGAGACCCAGTGTCAAGCATGGTGGAAAGTGAGGCTGACACTGAGGTATCATAACGTATATGGGCCTGCACTCTCATGAACACTCATTCATATCACACACGCACACACAAAAGATTTTTAAAAGAAACATGAAATACCAGAACTATTGAATACCTCTCTATTGAATACCTCTCTATTGAAACTTTCTTTTAAAAGGAGCCCTGACCACAGCAACCTATCGCCCGAGAGTTCTGTGTACATAACCTTAGAAGACAAAAAGCTAACCTTAGACTTAGAGAGAGGGGTCAGTGCCCAGCAGCAGGAATTCATCACTGGGTTGGTATGAGTGGGCAGTATATGCCAGGGACACATAGCTGTGTGCCAGAGAACAAGCCATTGCTACTGTTTACCCCTGAGAGTAAACAGAGCCATGTGCCTAAAAGGCTTGGTGCCATCAGGAGGCAGTAGAGCCTTTGAGATGAAGTGAGATCACTGAGGGTGTACCTTGAAGGGGGATACTGGACCCTTCCTCTTTCTTTCCTTTTTGCTTTTGACAGTGAGATAAGAGTCTTTCCACCTTGGACTCCTGCCATAATGTATCCAGCTGACCTCACCCCCAGAATAATAAGCCAACTGACCATGGGTTAAATCTTCTAAAACTATGAGTCACAACAAACTTTTCTTTTTAAAATTGATAGTCTCAAGTATTTTCTTACAGTAACTGGAAGCTGACGATCACAGTGATCAAAAGAAACGTGCTATGCTTTTAATCCCAACTCTCTAGAAGTAGAAGCAAGATGCTCTTTGTGAGGTCAAGGCCTACCTAGTTTACATAGTGAGTTCTAGGGCAGCCAGAGCTATACAGAGAGATCCTGTCTCAAAAATAAATAGATAGATAGATAGATAGATAGATAGATAGATAGATAGATAAGCATTATCCTCAAGAAATGTGACTTCCTGGTGCTGGACAGATGCTCAGTAGCTAAAAGGACTTCCTGGTGCTAGACAGATGCTCAGTAGCTAAAAGGTTCCAAAGGACCAGAGTTTGGTTCCCAGCACCCAACAACCTATAATTGCAGTTCCAGGGGATCCAGCCCTCTTGTGGCCTGTATGGGCACCTGCACTCATGTGCACATACCCACACACATATCCGTAGTTAAAAATAAAGTTAATCTAACTAAAAGAGAAAGAAATGAGATGTGCAGAGGGAGACAGCCTGTCAGACAGTGCTGCCACCCTGTGCCCTGCTCTCCTTAGGGTGCTTCCCCCTGTCTTTACACCATTGTTTTTATACATGAGGCTACCTAGAGGAGAATTTGCGGAGAGCCACTTCTGCGTTGAGGTGAAAAGACAGATGGGAGAGAGAATGAAAGCAATTCCAGGCAAGAAGTACGGGCTTACATAATGGCCAGAGAGAACACTGCATGCACAAGAAGTTGTTGGGTACCCGGTGGTGGTATAACCTTAACGAGGATGGCGATTTGCCTCCATGAGCAGCATTTCCCAAGATGGAATGTGTTCTTCTGTTTTGAATCTTACAATTCCATATAAAACTCTCTCGCCTCCGCCTGGAGTTTAGGGGTTTTCCCAAGCAATGGCATTCAGCAGCCTCAGTGGGGGAATTCCAGGGTCCTGGCTCTGTTCACTCCCTGGCCTGCTGAGTGACCCCAAGCTAGGTGCTTCTGTGTCTACCTGACTCTGTCTCTTCCTTTGGCCAGTGAGTCAGCTGGATGAGATTAAGTGTTGGCTCTCTCCTCACTCCTCAAAATATCTGCTTCTGCACTTTGGATTGTGGTTCTTTCAGTCTTTGTTTCATGGGCATTTTTATTTTGTGTCCCATGCTGGAGGTGGAAGGCAGAGCCTCTGGCATGCTTCACCATCAAACCACACTCCGGCCAGCAACCCATTTTAATTGTAGAAAAGTACAAAAATATATTTAAGGAGAAGGCTCATCAGCTGTTACTTGCCATTGAGAACTGTGTGTTGTGCCCTTGATCTGTCAGAAAAGGCATAATGCGTAGTGATGTGTAGCTAATCGTTTTGATTCCCACTATTAGTTTGAACTGAGCTTCAGGTAGGGGGGTCAGAGCGATGTGTCAGGCATCCTCCCTGCTTCTCAGCCCTTTACAAGGAGGAGGAGCTCCCAAGGGCTTATGCCAGGAGTTTCTGCTTCTCAGTGGCAAATATTACTCAAAATGGAGCTGCAGCCAGGGTTTTCTTCCCCTTTCCAAAAGGGACATAAATCTCTGGTTGGGAAAATGATGAGTAACCCGCACCCTGGTCCTCTTTTCCTATCTCACTTACCCAGAAAGGCCTCAAGCTTTTTCTGTTTGAACGAATGATGGGATCCATATGTGTGGTTGTATGGTGTAAACTGTATCCCACATCTCGTCCTTAGCAACTCGTGTTTCTCCCATCTCCAGAACTGCTGGGCTCCCAAAAGGAGCTGGGATGTCCCGCCAGAGCCAGAGAACAGTGTTCAGCTATAAGCCCTAACCTCATAGCTCTTGGCTTTTCCTCCTCTTTGGAAAATCTCGGATGTTTTCTCCCTTTGCTTCAATTTCCTCATCCATAGAGTGGGGAAAATATTTTCTGTTTCCCAGGGAAATTGCAATGGCTGACGCATATCCAGTTTCTCGGGCCAGGCACCAGGGCCTTTGCCCACTCCTGGGACTGGTGTTGACACCAGAAACAGAAAGAAAACAAAGACCACTGTGGTGGCCTCAAGTATCCCAGAGTGTGTGGTGCCGTCTCCAGCTGCACTGTTTCTCCACAGACAGGTACAAGAGTCCAGGACCTATAAGGCAAGGCCCTGGCAGAAAACTTGCCCTCATGTCGCCTGACAGCCTCTTCAAAAACCCTCCTTATGATTCTGGAGGGTTCGGCCGCACCCCTCCCTGCTGACACTTGGTCCTCTGAGGCCTCTGATCAGCAGCAGAGGTCATCCTGCTTCCCTGATGCCTGTGGTCACCTGAGTACACTTTTCAGGCTTCCTCTTGCCTCTTGTGCAGACCAGAAAATATAGGGCTGTGCTCTTTTTCAGTGGTTCTGCTGATTGCTAGGCCTATTTGTCTTCAGGACATTGAAATACTAGGCCTTTTTAGCTTGGAAATAATCAAGTTCACTTTCAGCCTCCATCCCACGTCTATCCCCTGACTCTTTAGTCTTTTGGGACTATGTTCACACTGACAAAAGCAATTGACTTTTGGAAAATGTGCAGCCACTGTAACTCTGCAGAATGTTTCAGTGGCTTCTTGCTGTCATCCTGATAGGATATCTGGCCCTCTGAAGCTTGCTGTGGTAACATACAGGTTCTCCTGGAAAGGAGGCTGGGAGGTGATCCCTGCAACCAGCCCAGACCCACCTGACACTTATAGCTTTGGAAAGGTACCAGATCTCTCTGGGGACTCATTTTCTTTAACCACAGGAAACTGTATGAAGGACTCATCTACCACTGAGTGTTTCTTGTGCCCAGCTTCAGCCAACTAGGGGACAGGAGAAGACAGTAACCCTGCTCAAAGTTCTTCGGGTCAGTTCTTCCCCAGAGGGCACGGAGCCCTGGCAATCTCTTTTCATGTTCCCCATTCCTTTTTTATTTGTGTGTTACAGAGGGAGGGTAAAAGGGCCAGGTGGGGCCGCAGTGAGCTCAAGTGAGGGACATAGCCACTTGAACTGGGAAGCTTCTGGGTACATATATGTTTATATGTAAATTTTTATGTATATGTGCCTGGGTGAGTTTACAGGGCATCATATCCTTTAGAACTGAAGTTACAGGCAGTTGTGGGCCTCCATGTGGGTAATGAATAGAATCCAGCTCCTCGGTAAGAATGGCAGGTATTCTTCACTGCTGAACCTTCCCTCCAGCCCCTTCTTCATTATTTTATGTATACATGTTTGGACCTGCATGAGTTCCTGTGCACCTTGTGTATGAAAGAGCCAGCAGAGGCCAAAAGGGGGCACTAGATCCCCTGGAGCTGAAGTTAGAAGTGGTTATGAGGCACCTTGTAGGTGCTGAGAACAGAACACAAGCCCCTGCAAGAGCAGTAAGCATCCTTAGTCACTGAGCCATATCTCCATCCCCAATAAAACTTATTTAAATGGGATATTTGTAATAGCCAAAGACGTATTTATGTGAACCTATTTTACAGACTATTAAAGTGATTCAGTTAAATAATTTTAGGAAGCCAGAAATGGTGAGTCACACTAATTATCCCAGCACTCAGAAGGCTGAGGCAGAAATTTGAAGCCAGCCCAAGTGGGCTACAGAGGGAGACCTAGTTTTAAAATACTAAAATAATAACAACAATAATAATTAATCAACTAATAATTTATGGAATATTTTTGGGTGATAGTGTGGTGAAGTTTTGTTGATGTCCTTCTGGGCATGACAGAAGGCACCTTCTTATACATAAGGTCCTTTAATCATCTTTAGCCAAGAAGAAAGCCTAGGCTGCAGGGGATAGCTAGGTCCTAGCAAATGTCAAGTGTGAGAACAAGAGAACAAGCAGTAGCTCATGGGTAAATTTATGAACAGCACAAAGTGGGAGTAAAGGAAGTCAGGCCGCCCACTCTCGGGGTCTCTGTCTGGTGAATGCTGACCACCAGGCATGACAGCACAGTGCCCTTTGCTGGTTGGTGCGCAGGTCGGGACATGGCTTTGCAGTGTTCGCTGTTTGTCCAGCAGATATCCCTCAGCTTTTACCTTCCCATCGGTTTTAGTGACGCTTTTGATGACCTGTTCCTCTCTTGGAAGATCGGAGTTCACCAAAACAAGCTGCCTTTGGGAGTTACCCAAGTTGGCTTAACATTGAATTCAAGGGCATTCCAGCAGCGAAGTCTCCTAAGTCTCGGAAGGCTTGCTGCCCTGCGGGGTTCTTAAAGCCCTCTTAAAGTCCTATTCCTGTGCTGCCCTGGTATTTCTTTCTTTTTAAAGGAATGCTCTTTCTCCTTACATTTGTTTGCTTTGTTTTGCATGTGTTTGGGCACAAGTGGAAATCAGAGACCAACTTCCTAGAGTTGATGCTCATTTCCCTATATGGTTCCCAGTTACTGAACTCAGGTCAGTGAGACATGGCAGCAGGTGCTACTAGCCACTGAGCCATCTTGTCACCAACTACCCCCACCCTCATTATTCCTAAAAGTACTTAGCACCATAGTTTTTTTTTTTTCTTTTGCCACAGAAGAGGTAAAGGAATTGTTGTGCAGACATTCTGTTCCCAAAGTTCCCTTAAGACTTGTTTATGTTATGTGATGACACCAATACATCCTAGACTATCTGCCTTCCTGCTTTAAGGAACACTTTTATGATTGTGATTGATCTTAAAGTCCTCCACGTTCCCATTTCCAGACCATCAGAGAGCTGGTGAAAGTGCACGTGGAACAGTGCATCTTGGATTTTCAGCCCTCACTAGACTTGGGAAATCTCTCCCCTGCGGCCCTTAGGGCATCAAGTCCGCCACCAAGTGTGTGGCTCTGTGGAGCACTCAGCTTCCCGATACCCAGGTCCCATCCCTGCACTGACTGTTTGGGAGGACGTGACCAGGCTTGCTCTTTGTGGCCAGACTCTACCTCCACACAGCTTCAGTGCCTGCACAGTTGACTGTGGGGTTGCTGAGCCTTCTGGGTGTTTTTAAGGACTTTGCTGGCACTCTGACTTGGTGTGAGTGATTTGTGGAAGCAAGAGACATGCCTGGCCCTACCTTTTTACGTCAGTTCTTTCTTGAAGGACCTGAGGGCAATGCCATGTTCTGTTTATTAGTTTTCTTCCATAGCAAACATCAATCTTGACATAGCACCACTGCTCTTAAAGGAACAGTGTTTATTTTTTACTCTGTAAAATAGATAGCCCCATATGCTGACTTTAATCATCAGTTTGATTTGATTTGAGTGACACAGAAAACCAGTTTCAATCATATGTGAGCAGATCTTTCAAAAATAACTGAGGTGCTGAGGAGAGGGGTAAAAAGCATTTGCTGAGTATAAGCATGAGGACCCAACTTAGAATCCTCAGGGATCACATAAAAGCCTGGGACATGATAGACATGAGTGTCCACCATCCCAGAACATAAGAAATAGAGGGAAAAAAAAAAGTCTTTAGAAGCGTGTGAGGCAGCTAGCCAGGTATACACATGAAAACACATCAAGACCCTCTCTCAAGGTGGAAGGTCCGATGCCCAATACCCGAGGTCATCTCCCGACCTCCATATGCATCTGCCAGAGTGCCCATGCACCCACATTCACAGACACACATCCACATCGCACATACATAGGCATAAGTAAGTAAATGACTGGTAAGGCTTAGAAGGTAGCGTGTCTGCCTTGCATGCCTTTGCAGCCTGGCTTTTATTCCCAGCATCACATAAGTCAGGTTTAAAAGTAAAAAATGAAGAGGAATGCTTACGAAAAGTAGTATCTGTGAGAAAGAAAAACATGCATGGTTCTTCGGGCCAGAGGAGCAGGAAGAGTTCCCATTACACAGCAGCAACACACTCCTTATACCCTGTACTTTGCTGTGGGCACCAGAAGGACACATGGAAAATGAGACCTGTGCCATCCTGCCTAGCTCTGTAAGAGCATGTGTGCCTGGCTCTTACTATCACGCTATGGGGCTGGGTAGGTGTCCTTAGAGCTCCTTTGAGCAGAAACTGGATGACTTTCTCTTCTCTTTTTATAAATATTCTCATTTTGTCACTTACAATGTAAAAAATCGAAAGTCCCATCTTTAGAGATCCTCAAAAGGGGACAGAGACAAAAAGGGTGAGCCATTATTTGCTAAGACAGTGTAACTTAGGAGATGCCAATACCTGGGGTCTTAGAGCCTGTTTCTTTCCATTTTGCAGTCTAAACTAAACCTAGGGGCTTAGTCATTAACCTCCATTCAGCTGCAGTTTGGTGCTCCTGAGAAAGTGATGGTGGGGAGAGTGATGGTTCTGCTGTCCTGAGGCCAGAGCACCTGCATACCTGCTGAGCCACCAGAAACCCTGGGGGAGCTGCTCAACTGTGACTGACTGCTGAATCTCTGGTCTCTGTGAAGTAGGCACAGGAGATAGTGTGGCAGTCACATGACTGTGCTGTCCCTGTCCCACCACGCCTTGGAAGTCTGGAGGCCCCGTGCTCATTCCTGCTGTGACTGTAAACTGGTTGGGGCCAGGAAGTGTCCACAAGGGTAAGAGTTTCCCTGGTTTAGCCTTTTCCCTCCTTGGCTTCTTCATAGCATTGATGAGGCTATATCCTCATGTCCTTTTCAGTGCCCTGTGAAATAACTAGCAAGAAAGCTGTCCCATCTGTCCCACATCAAGGACATTAGGCTTGGAAATAACATGGAAGTCTGGGATTCCTAACTTGTAATCTAAGTGTCTCCCACACCCACAGTAAAATGATCAGGCTAGCTACAGTACTTGTTTTAGGGCAAAGAAGATTCCGCTTGAAACTGTCAGCAGCTAGGTTGACCGGGGAAACTGGGCATTCTGCTGTCCTAGGGATTGGTTTTTTTGTTTTGTTTTTTGTTTTTTGTTTTTTTTTTTTGCCTGGTCATTTTTCAGATCATGCTCAGGAAAACTATAGAAGCCAGAGCAGCTTGTTTAATGCCCTATGAGAGTCGAAACCTTTGCCCTGAGTTAGAACAAACTTAGTTCCCTTCTGTTTTAGTTCATTTTCAGTTTAAATCAAACATTTGGAGGGTTAGGGACATTCAACTGCCATGTCTAGAAGATGCTTCTTTTTGAAAGCGTAGGTGCTTCTGTTTTGTGCTGACTTGAAACAGCATGGCTGCCTCTCACATATTTTTTCTAATGTTAGTATTGATTAGATGATACCATTTTGAGTAGAATCTAGAGGCAAGATATTTGGGAAGAATTTCTCAAAAGAAAATAAAACTAGAGTATCATTGCACTCTAGAGACCAAAACACAGTGCAGGCATAATTGGCAGAGTCCCAGGCCTGGGGAGCCCACACCCCAAGGCTGTCTGTGGAGCTTCCTGTGGTTTACCCCACTAAAGAGAAACAGCCTTTCTCCTGGAAGGGCCAGAGCGGCGAGTTTGTGCCTCGGCTTGGTGAGACTCTTGCTGCTCCTGCTACAAGGCTCTGTCCCAACAGGCTTCCTTGGGAAATCTCCCACCCTGCCATCACTGCTAGCCCAGTTCCCAAAAAGCACACGTTGTTTTGATAGACACAGGTAGCTTCCAGTGCTAGAGGCGTCATGCTACCAGGCCCATAATAATGAAGTCATGTCTCAGACCAAATGTTGCCACACATACAAACGTTCGGTAAGTGGGCATGAAGGCCAAGTCATTGGTTATGCCTGTGCAGACTAGGAGAGGGCCTGGCTGTGGGCCTTCGGGTAAATAAATATTTCACATGGAAAGTTCAGTAGATCAGGTGTAGGAGGAGTCTCTTTTCAGTAGCTCTTTTCCGCTGGGTGAGTCAGTGGGGTCTTCTGACTAGTGTCCGAAGTTTCCAGTGCCTTTGTACAGTCTTACACTGGCCTGGATCACCACATTGTATCCATGGGTATATGCAAAGCTAGAGGGCCTTGTATAGTATTGCTAACAAGCTATATATATCTTGAAGGATAGAATTTTCGACAGGAAAGTAATTCCTGGGGTTGGAGATGTGGCTCAACTGGTAGAATACTGTTCTAGTGTTCATAAGCCTCGGGGATCCACAGTTGTGCCGACACCCCCCCCACACACACACACAATCTTAGCATCCAGGAAGAGCAGCCAGGGGATCTGTAACTCAAGGTCATTCGTGGTTCTGCACAGTTAGTTCAAGGCCACCCTAAGATACGTGAGGCCCTATAGGAAGAGAGGGAGGAGGAAACAGAATGAGCAAGGGGAAGAATAAGAAGGAAAGACAGACATTTCTATCATCCTTTGTGTTCTTTGAGGAGCCCACTCATGTAGATTGAGAGAGCTGTAATTGATATGCTTGTATTGTCTAGATTTTGACAAGTGGACAGAAATTATGAGACCCCCTAATACTTTCCATATTTATCTCCTCTTCTGCTTCTTCTTTGTCTCATTGTATTCTTTGTCATCATCATCTTCTTGTGACCCCCTGAGTCCAATTAGTGCTATCTGCATGTACCGAAGTGTGGAGATGGGATCCACTGCAGCCAGGGCAAACTACCATCAGCTGCATCCCTGAAGGGGAAAAAAATGACTCCCCCTTGACTCCAGTTATTATCAGTTGCCAATAGCTTTTCAGCAAGGGTGGAGCCTCATGAGTCCCTTTGCCATTCATGCTGGAATGATGAGTGACTTGACCCTGTGCAGGGAGCCATAGCTGCAATGAGGTCATGAATGCAGTGGCATGGCATGTCCAGAATACACCATTTCATAGCACTCCACCGCATCCTCCAGCTCTTAGAATTCTTCCACTCTGTGTTAGCTACCTTTCTACTACTGTGAGAAAATGCCATGACTCAGGAAACTTAAAGAAGGAAGGGTTTATTTGGGCTTACAGTTCATCACCATCACTGTGGGGAGGTGTGGCAGCAGGCAGGCATAGTGGCTGGAGCAGCATGATGAGCGTTCACGCCTTGAATCTCCACTCCACCACAAGGCAGAGCACCTGGAAATGGTGTGGCACTTTAAAGTCTCCCAGCTCACTTCCATTACACAGGCTGGCCTCCTTGTCTCAGTTAGGGTTTGATTACTGTGAAGAGACACCATGACCAAGGCAACTCTTCTAAAGGAAAACAGTTTATTGGGGCTGACTTACAGTTTCAGAGGTTTAGTCCATTATCATCATGGTGGGAAGCATGGCAGCATGCAGGCAGAGATGGTGCTGGAGAAGGAGCTGAGAGCTCTACATCTTGATCCAAAACCAACAGCAGGAGACTGTATGCCACACTGGGCATAGCTTGTGCATATGACACCTCAAAGCCAGCCTCCACAGTGACATACTTCCTCCAACACGGCCACACCTACTTCAACAAGGCCACACCTCCTAATAGTGCCACTTGCTATGGGCCAAGCATTCACAAACATGCGTCTACTGGGGCCATATCTATTCAAATCATCACACTCCTAAACTTCCCATATTGCACCACATTCTGAGGACCAAGTGTTCAGATAAATGAACCAATGGGAACATCTCATCCAAACCACTACACAGCCCCTCAGAATGTTCCCTGAGACTTGAGGGGAGGTGTTCATATAGATGTCCCATTTAGGGCTGAGCGTACAAGTCACTATCCTCAGCACTTTGACCAGTTTTGATTCTCTGCAGTAACCTGCCCAATGCAGAAAGAGGCTTCTCTGAGCACATTTTTATTATTCAGTCATCCACCAACTGATGGACATCTAGCTGATTCCACTGAATAATGCAGCAGTGAACTTGGATGAGCAAGTATCTCTGCAGTAGGAGATGCAGCATTTGGGTATATGCCAGGAATGGATAGCTATGTCATACAGTAGTCCTGTTTTTACTTTTAGAGAAGCCTTCACACTGATTTCCATAGTGGCTGCACCGGTTTCCATCCCCCACATCCTCACCAGCATGTGTTGTCATTTGTTTTCTTGAGGATAGCCATTCTAAATGGGGTACAATGCAGTCTCAAAGTTTTTTTTTTTTAATTTACATTTCTCCGATGGCTAGTGATGTTGAACAGATTTTAAAATGTTTGGTAGTCGTTTATATTCTTTTTAAAAATTTTTTCAGATCCGTAGCACATTTGTAAAAACTTGGGTTGTTTCCATGAGATCAAAGTTCTTGTATATCCTAGATACTAACCCTCTGTCAGACGTATAATTAACAGATTTTTTGCCATTTGTGGGCCACACCCAGTTGATGCCATCCTTTGCTGCACAGAAGCTTATTAATGCCATATGATCCCTTTTGTCAGATATGTTATCTGCTTGTAAAGCCCTATAGAGAAAGGCCCTATAGAGAAAGCCCTATAGAGAAAGTGCCTCTGCATGACGCCTCTAAGGGTTTCAGAGTTTCTGGATCTTACTTTGAGGTCTTTGCTTCATCTGAGTTGATTTTTGTGCAGAGTGAGAGACTGGGATCTTGTTTTATTCACCAAGTCAATGTCCAGGTTTATGGCTCCTTTGTTAAAGATGCTGTTCTTAGTCAGGTAGTGATGGTGCACGCCTTTAATCCCAGCACTTGGGAGGCAGAGGCAGGCGGATCTCTGTGTGTTTGAGGCCAGCCTGGTCTACAAAGGGAATCCAGAACAGCCAGGACTTTTTACACAGAAAAACCCTGTCATGAGAATAAGAATAAATAAAAAGATGCTTTCTCCAGTGTATATTTAAGCTTCTAGTTGCATGGAGCTTCGTCTGGATATTCTCTTCTGTGCCATTTACCTACATGTCCTTTTCTTGTGTCATCCAAGGGTCTCACCATACTGCTTCTATTATTCTGGCTCTGTAGTGTAATGTAACATCAGGCATGACACTTCCTCCAGCAGTGTTCTTTTTGCTCAGTGTTATTTTGGCAGTTATAATTTTGGTTGTTTTTTTTTTTTTTTTTTTTTTTTTTTTGGTTTGTGTTTGTTTATATACAAGTGCTCTTGTATGAATTTTAAGATTGTTTTTCTATTTCTTATGAAGAAATTTGCTGGGATTTGTTTTCTTATGAAGAAATTTGTTTGGGATTACACTGAATCTGCAGGTTGCCCTTTGTGTAGTGGCTGTTTGCACAATATTGATTATTCAGATCCACGAGCATGGGGGAGGGGCTTTTCGTCTTCTAGTTTTCCTCAGTTTCTTTCTTTGGTGTTTAAAAGTTTCCTTGTAGAGACCTTTCCTTCACATCATTGGTTAAGTTTATTCCAAGGTTTAAAAAAAAAAAAAAAAAGGTCTTATGAATGGAATTGTTTTCCTGATCAGTATGCTTGTCATTGGTATGGAAAAAGGATACTGATTTGTTTGTTTGTTTGTTTTGTTTTGTTTTGGTGTGTGTGTGTGTGTGAGAGAGAGAGAGAGAGAGAGAGAGAGAGAGAGAGAGAATGTCACATCATGCACGACAGTCCCACTCATCTTCCCAACCCCTTCACACCCGCCCTCCACCACCGCAACTTCCCTCCCAACAGAGGAAAAAAAGATTCTCATTGTGGAAACTGTACTGTGCCAGTGTGTCCCACTCTGCCCATATTTCTTTGCTTGCAAATGTTCATTGCAATGAGTCATTGGTGTGTTGAGGCCTCTGGCTTCTGCTACACTCTCCATACTGGATCCTCAGTATGGGACTCTTCTCGGATAGCCTGTGGTTTCCCTGTGCCGTGGAGATTCTGCAGCTTTGGATCCATAGGGCCAGCCTCTTCACACGCTCCAGCAGTTCATTGATGGGGTAGATGTTGGAGCAGGTCAACTAAAAGCCCAGGATCTGGGCCTGAGAGGTATCTGAATTGCTAACAGCCCACCAGCTCTCCCACACCCACACCACCAGGGTGAGCTCCCCAGCACTACCCCCAGCTAGCTCACCCAGTGTCATAGCCAGCAAGAGGCAGAGCCAGTTCTCCCGCTCTCATGCCCTCGGGCCCAGCTCGCCTGCTCCCATGTCAGCAGGGCCAGCTCCACTGTGCTGCCCAGCTAAGGTGCAGGGCCAATCTCCCAGATGCTGCACCAGGCAAGGGGCTGGGACAGATCTCCTGCCATCTCCCTCAGGCCTAGCGCACCCATTCCCCCTGCTGCAGCCAGCGAGGGACAGGGCCAGCTCTCCTGTCTGCCGCAGGTGGTGAGGGACTAGGGGTAGAGGGCATCTCTCCCTTGTCCATGCCGCTGCACAGCAGACAAGTTGCAGAGCCAGTTCTCCCACACTTACACCCTGAGGGCTTGCTCCCCCATGTCCCCGCCACGGGGGTCAGCTCCACCGTGCTGCCCAAGCTAGGTGCAGGGCCTGCTCTCCCAAGTGCTGCAAATGGTGAGGGGCAAGGAGAGCTCTCCTGTTTGCCTGGGAGCAAGGTGTCTCTTCCTTGTCCATGCCACCACAAGGCAGACGAGTCGCAGGACCAGCTCTCCCATGCTCACACCTTCAGGACTGGCTCACCTACAATTCCTGAAACCAGGACCAACTCTACTGTGCTTTCTGGTCAAGATGTGGTGCCCACTCTCCCAAGCACCACAGCTGGTAAAGGGTGGGTCCTGTTCTCATGTCTTCAGTCTAGCTCTCCCACAATGCCCAGGCAAGAAGTAGGGCTGGGTCGTCACAGCCGGGGCAGCAGCCCAGACCAGGGACATCTGCCTGGTCTTTAGTGGTAATAGACTCGCCCAATACACATTGCTGTAGGGCTCCAGACCCAGACGTGGCCTTCAGCAGCAGTGTGGGCCAGACCTCACCGTGGTGCCAGGTGGCATTACCAGCAACCCGCATCACGCTCTTCCTCACCACCCTCATGCTTCTAGTTCTGCCTCTCTTCATTGTGCACACCATATCCTTCTACCCACATCCTTCTCTTTCTCTTCCATTTCTACACTGCTTACCTGCTCATCTTCCTGGTGCCCAGGGTCTCTGGGTATCTGGAGTCATCTCAAAAAAGAGTGGTCTCAGGAGTGCTGTGCCGGGCCCGTGCCGTGTGGCAACAGACATGGATCATGATATTACTGCAGGACACTTCTTAAATGGTGGTGCTACGTTAGTGTTGATAACGGTTAGTCCACCAGCTGCCACAGTTACATTTATTACTCGAGCTGATGTGTTTATTTTCCTGGTAAGGCCATGACTCCTAACTGGAGGTTTCTCTACCCTGCTGTTTTCTTCTTAGAAATATAATTTCGTTATAACTTCATTACATTTCTGTCCTTAGGCTTAATAACTATATACCAATGATGACATGACATTATTCCTGAAGGAACTTATCAAGGTTGCCATACCTTTGTTGTACAAAAGGCCTTTGTTATGGAATAATTCTATTTATTGTATCCAAAGTCTTTTTCTTTTTTTTTAAATTTTTATTTATTTATTTATTTTTTATTAGTTACATTTTATTAACTCTGTATCCCAGCTGTATCCCAGCTGTATCCCGCTCCATTATTCCCTCCCAAACCCTCCCTCCCTCCCTCCCTTCCTCATCTCCTCCCTCCCTCATCTCCTCCCTGCCCCTTTCCAAGTCCACTGATTGGGGAGGACCTCCTCCCCTTTCATCTGACCCTGTTTTATCAGGTATCTTCAGGACTGGCTGCAAAGTCCTCCTCTGTGGCCTAGCAGGACTGCTCCTCCCTTGGGGGGTGGGGAGGTCAAAGAGCCTGCCATTGAGTTCCTGTCAGAAATACTGACTCATATTTTTCATAATTTCTGTCTTGATCATAAAATTTTCTTCCCATGTATTAATTTGGGGTTTGGCTTTTTATTATTATATTTTTTTAGGGCTCTAAGCTATTTATTTGAGATCTCCCTGATTTCTTTATGAAGGCCCTTAGAGCTATAAATGTCCCTCTTAGGACTGCTTTCATTGTGTCCCATAGGTTTTGGTGTATTGTTTTCATTTTTACCTGATTCTAGGATTTCTGATTTTTCCTTCTTGATTTCAAGAATGTGTTTATTATTTTAGTAGCATGTAGTTTAGTCTCTGTGAGTCAGTCTGTGTCTGAGATTTCTTTTGCTGTTGATGTATAGTGTTATTCTGTTATGATCGAAGAAAATACAGGGAATTTAAATTTTCCTACATATGTTAATCTGTTTTGTGTTCTAATATGTGATCTATTTTAGAGAATGTTCCATGGACTTCTGAGAAAAATATGTATTCTTCAGTGCTTAAATAGAATACTCAATGCACTTGATCTGTGATGTCCATTAATTTGGGTATCCCTGTTTGTTTTTTGTTGAGGAGAGCTGTAGATTGTTCAAAGTGGAGTACTAAAGTGACCCATTCTTTTTTGTTTGTGGGTTTTTTTTTTCTTTCTTTCTTTCTATTTCAAAACAGGGTTCTCTGTTTAACAGCCCTGGCTGACCTGGAATTCACTTTGTAGACCAGGCTAGCCTCGAACTTACAGAGATCAGCCTGCCTTGGCCTTCCAAGTGCTGTGATTAAAGGCATGCACCACCACTACCTAGCCCACCCATCAACTTTTTTATTGATTCTTTGTGCGTTTTGCATCATGCACCCCAATCCCTGACCCCTTGAATCCACCCTCTACCCTTGAAGCCCCCCCAAAGAAAATAAAACAAAAACTACAAAAAAACCCCAACAACAACACAAAATAAAACAAAGCATAGAAAACATCCTGTTGTGGAAGCTGTAGTGTGTCAGTGTGTCCCACAGTATACCCCTCTGTCCACACATCTTCACTTGCAGATCATCATTGCAATGAGTCATTGATCTGGTTTGAGTCCTCTGGCCTCTGCCACACCATCAATACTGGATTCTCATTGGGTCTCCTCTGAGTTATTGCTTCCCTGGGTCACGGAGATCCTGCAGCTTTGGATCTGAAACTAATGAGGGCACCAGTGGCAACAAAACAGAAACTAACATCTCACTGTGTGGACCTGAGGCCAGAGCCTACTTCACAGGGCAGAAATAGCTGTGTGTTGTGTGCATGTCCTCAGATGCTCACACGCAGAGCTCACACGTGTCCTCTGATGTTCACATGCAGTGTGGGTGTCCTCCCATGCTCACACACTCCATGTGTATGCCCTTGGATGCTGGCCTCTCCATGAGGAGGGGGGCGCTTCTGGCTCCTAAGCCCTGGCTTTCTGGAAGAAGCCAAGAAGCCCCAGCAGGTGGCAGATGCTGTGGGTTGCGCTGATCACTCTCCAGGCTGTGGAGGTTCAGGACAGCTCTGTGTTTCCAGCTTGTCTCTGTGTTGGATCCTGTCCTTGTTGGAAGACTCCCTCCCTGGGCTGAGAACCTGCAGTAGTAAACCCAAAGAGACTAGGGCTGGACATGGAATCACCAGGGAGTGTTTTGATTATTGTAATACCTGGTCGTTATCCAACCCATCAGGGTACCATTGTTTAGTTTCTGATGGAATGTAAAAGGCAAGTCACCTCATAGAAGCAGGGAGGGTTCTGGTGGCAGATGAGCCTTTCCTTAACTTTTCTTTCAGTTCCCTTCCCTTCCCCTTTTCCCCCCTCCTCTCCCTGTTCACCACCTTCTTTTCCTCTCTCCATTCTTTCCACATTAATTTTTCCAAGGGTTCACACGGGTTTCTGATTCTCACTGCCCTGTGCTTGGAGACTCCCTTTGTCTTCCCTGTGTTAGTCTGTATCTCTGCAGGTCTATAGATGTACTCAGTCTTTATGGTGATCAACTTAAGTCAGTACTTACTTAGCTTACAGGAAATGACACATAATTGAACAAGTCTAACAAAAAGTGGCCTTGGTACTTACTTAGCTGACAGGAAATGACACATGGATGAATAATTCTAATGGAAACGGCCTTGCTACTTGCTTAGCTGATGAGAAATGACACACGGTGAAGAAGCCTTTCCTGGGAGTCCCTACATGAATTGGTGTTGTTCATTGATCCTCATCTTGATATCCTCTGGGTCTGGGCATGTGTTTAAGAGAGAAGTCACATACTATGATAAATGTTTGCCTTTTAAAGGCACAGTTGCCTTTCCCCCCAGTATATTCTGAAGGTTGGACAACCAGCATGCTGATCCCACCAAGTCGTTGTCAGTCTCCCTGAAAGCCCTCTGCCCACCAGTAATCCCTCACAACCTGTCCTCCTCCCAGACACCACCAAGCATTTGTCTAATTGCCATCCCTCCAGACTTTCTTGGTTTTGGCAGTTCATGTAAATGCAGCCTTTGTGAATGGCTTCTCATACTCTGCGTGATGTTTTCAAGGCTTGTCCACACCATAAAATATGGGTGCCTTACTCCCTTCAGGGCTGAATGATGCCCCACTGGCCAGCTCCAGCCCATGCTGTCTGTCAGTTGATGGTCGCAGGGATTGTGTCCACCTTGGGTTGCTGGAAATGTTTGTGTGAACACATATTTTACTTCTCTTGAGTATTTTCTTAGGAGATAGTTGTTCACTGGTTGACAGCTGTGCCACTTTACCATCATCGGCAGTATAGGAAGGTTCCAGGTCTCATCTTACCACCATCACTGCTCTCTGTTTTCAAATATATTTTTGCTATTTGATAACTTCATACTATGTGTTCTTACCCCTACCCTCCCCAACTCCTCTGATCAACCTCCAATTTTGTGTACTGTTTTTTTGTTTGTTTGCTTGCATTTTTTGTTTATTTTTAAATAACCCATTAAGTCCAATTTGAACTGCCCATATACTTCTGGGTGTGAGGTGATCTCCCGGAGCATGGTTAACTTAGCAGAGGCCACACCATGGCTCCCTCCCCCAGAAGTCATTAACTGTCCTTAGCCTCTCACTTATGGGTGCGGTTCTGGAACTCCTTCCATTCTATACTCTATGTTGTTGACCAGTTTGATCTTGTGCAGGCAAACACAGGTGCCATAAGTCCTGTCATGTCTGGAAGACACTGTTTCACTCCAGTCTTTTGAATGTTGTTAGAGTCAGCTTCAGGTGTGGGGTGGTGTCCTCTAGGTGAGGTGGTGTCCATCTTCCTGAGGTTTCAGAGTGCATCTCTCTTGGCTCCCGTGACGTTGGAGGTCTTTCTGTAACCACTTTTATACCTTTATCTTAGCCCTTTGCTCATGTGTCAGTTGTGTTCATGTTTTTTACTGAGGGCTGTCAGAGTGATTGATGGGTTCTAGGTACCGAGCAGTGTGTGTGTGTGTGTGTGTGTGTGTGTGTGGTGTGTGTATGTGTAATATTTTCTATTTTTCTGACCTCTATTCACCCACCTGTAGTCTTTGGAAACAAAAGCTTTAAGGTTCGGTGAAGAAAAACATGTTGCCTGTGTTGTCAGTTAAGCTAAGAAAGTCTTGTCAAATCCAGGGTCAGAAGAGTTTCTTATGATTTCATCTAAGAGCAAGCTACAGACAGTTTATATACAGTCTGAAACTGTCCCTGTGGAGACACTTGGTGATCCTGGTGATGAGGTCAGGGGTTGCTCCTTCTGACAGGACTAAATTGTGCTTGTGAGATTCTGGTCAGCTCTTAAGAAATAGTTGTTGGTGTTGGAAGGCTGGGTCAGTGGTTAAGAGCACTTCTGCTCTTGCAAAGGACTTTCGTTCAATGTCAACTCATGCAGGCAAACTCAAATATAAAATAAACAAATGTATTTTGGGTTTTGTTTTTGTTTTGTTTTGTTTTTAGGAAATGTTTATCATAAAATAGCAACCCCTTCTCTTGAATAGCCGCCTGGCTTCCTGTGACTCACAGTAATGGGTTTACTATGACATTTTCATGCACAAAGAGTATGTATGTGTTTTGCGCATACATACTCACCCTCCATTACCCTTCCTTGGAGAACTGGGCCTTTCAAGTAAGAGTGAATCCACTCAGACCATCAGATTCTGCCCTGTGGCTTGTTCTTTCAGTGGTTGCTACTGCTAGCTTCAGACTTTTGTTTTTAACTGTTTGACTTGGATTTTGTTAGGATAGAGCCTTGTCCTTTGTGGCACTGGAGTTTCTGCTCAGTTGACTTTGTGATCAGGAGTGAACGGAGATTTCCTTAAATGCCCCTTCCAGGCTCTGCCAGGGGGCTCCTTGCATGCTGGGACAAGCCTCCATGAACAGGCAGGCAGTTAATAACCCTGCCCTGTCTTTTATCCCCTTCTGGCTTGATGCTCAGGTCAGCCACACTGAGCACCCAGACCTTCTCAGAGCTTTGCTGAGCTCACAGGTGTTTTGGGGCACACTCCTAGCACCATGCCCATACGTGCTCTTCTGCATTGCCAAGAATACACTGAGCTCCTCAGAGCTGCCTGGGACAGTTCCCACATCTTTCTGAACATTTTTGATTGGTTCCTTTTTGGTCAGACTGCTAACCTGCCCACCACCTTAAGAGCTGAGGACTTTAAACAATTAGTTTGTGGGCACTGGCCCCAGAAAGACACCTTCACAGTACACCAGTTCTGAGTCAGGTCAACTAAGGCCCAATTAAGAGCAGCATCTTCCAGGAGTTCCTGAAGGTAGCAATTGTCTGAGCATGGGCTGGGAAGTTAGCTCTCACTCCAAGCTGCCCCGCCAAGAAGCTTTCTCCGTGTTTATAGTTGTCATGGCTTTTAAAGGCTCCTATGGAGTTTGAGGTAGACAAGGATTGGCAGAAGCAAAGCTAAAATGCCCCCCCCAAAAAAATACTTAATTACTTTTCCAGATCTCTGTTTTTCTTGAACAAATAGTCCCCAAATGTGTTGCTGTTGGCTTTCTCCTGATGGATGAGGATGTTCTCAGGGATTTCACTCGACTGTTTGGGGGTACTTTCTGTGTCACTATCATATATCTTCTGTCTCTATGAACAGTCATATTTTAGGAGCAGATATGTAACACTCCGGCTGGAATCCATTCTTGCTCAGTGTCTGCCTAAAATCTCTTTTGGAAGACAAACTTGGGGTAACTCTAGGGTAAGAAAAGTTCCCTGTGTCTTGGGGATACTCCAAGGTGCATATGCCAACTCCCCGCAGTAAACATCTTTCCTTTTCAATGATCTCAGTAGAAGTCCCAGCAAAATGGCTCTTTGATTCTTTAGTACAGTTGTGTGCTGTACCAGCAGTTCATTCAAACCCCAATGTCAGGACATGTCTTCCACAGTCAGTCATCTCAAGTTTAAAGGAAGCTGATGTTCTGATGTGCAACTTCTCTAAATGACCTCTAAGTGACCCTTTTGCCCAATGTCCACGAGCACTGGAGAGCACTGAGCACTCTCCCTTGACTTTAGCTTCACCTGGGCTACCTTCTTGACACGCTGGCAGAGGCTCAGGCTGGGCTCCGATTTGAAACAACTCTATGTACCTTGACCTTGGACCTGTTCGACTTTCTAGGCCTGGCTTCATGAGTAGGTCCTGCCTGTGTTCAATGGCACAAGCAGACAGACTAGGCTAGGATGATAGCTGTGTTTCCGCCCATCCATTCAGCAGCTTTCTCAGCTGTTATCTGTTTCATATGGAGACAGAAACAAAGTCACCAGCCATCAGGGCGGTACTTGGAAATGCCAGGTATCATGTAGCAGTTCATTTCCTACAGAGCCACCCAATAGGTCAGTGCATAGTGAGGGGTATGGTCAGAGCACCAAAGAGGGAGAGACAAAGGAGTAGAAGTAGTCAGCACAGCTTCGTGCAGGACTTGATACCTGAGCTGAGCTTCAGTGAACTGATCTAATGGAAAGCAGCTCCTGTGGGGCAGGAACAGGCGGGGAAAACAAAGACCTGGGACTTTCCCAAGATGATCTGCCTGCACAGGTGCTGGGAGAGTGGTGGTGGGTGGAGCTTTGTGCCAGCTGTTGAAATCAAGGGCTTTTTGTTGGTCAGGAGGTACTGGGGACAGAACCTACAGCCTTGCTCCTGCTGGGCAAGTGCCCTACCACTCACAGAAATCAGGTTTGTTTATTCCTGTCCTAATAAATGCATTAATTTTAAATAATTAGTTAATGTTAATGTTCTGAGAGATATCTCAGAACAGCAAGAGACAGAAAGTAAATGAAAGATGTCCTGGTCCTCCTATCAGTGCGCCCAGCTCATTACCCAGAACAGGGAGCTCCCTGCGCAGTGACTCCGTCCACAAAGGTCCTGAGAAACTTCAGGCTTGCCTCATGGTGGAGTAAGCCCTCTGCTGACAGAACCAGCTGGGTGACTGTCCCTAAGGGAGGACAGAGAAGAGTCTTGTTCATGCGTGCTCTCAGAATGGGAATGGCAGGTCCTGGGGTATCCATAGCCTTCTATCCCTGTACCTGGAGCACTGGGCAGGTCACTCTGAAATTATTGTGAGAGTGTTAGCAGTTTTAGATTCAGAGCAAAATTAAGAGGAGAATCCAGAGCTGTTCCATGCATGCCCCTGATGAATACAGACTGCCTCCCCATTATCGCAGCTCCCTCCCCACAGCATGCTCATCATAGCCCCTGATCCCACACTGATCCTTATCACTTAAAGTCCATAGTCTACATCAAGGTTCACCCTTAGTGTCGTATGCTTTATGTGTTTGGGCAAATATAATATATATATATTATAAGGTATATATATAATATATATATGGTACACTGCCAAACAGCACCACCACTGCCCTGACCAGTGATCTTTTAAACACTTGCACATAAGTATAGTGTTTTTGTGTAAGTAACTGTAGTTGAGTACATTTGCTTCAGAGGCCCCTGCCCCAGCAATTATAAGGCTCCATGGTTCTGCCTTCTCTAGACCATCACATTGTGGACACATCACATACCCCTTGTCTTGCTTACAAAGCAATGTTTATCTGCTCTGTGTAATATATACATCAGACACGTGTAATGTGCTGCGGCTCTCAAGGGCTCCTTTTCTATAAGAGCATGATTCCCTGCCTGCACTCACTATTCACTCACACCGCTGTCCCTGTGCCGTCCATCTGCTGAAGAGAAGTTTGGATGGAAACAAGTTTCCGTCCATGTCTGTGTGCAAGCTTGTGTCTTCTAGGCTTCTGCCGGGTGAGGTAGAAGAGTAGCCTTAGCTCTGTAAGAAAACACCAGTCTTTTCCAAAGGGCTGTGCTGCTTGGGTCTCTGCCAGCACTGAATGAGTGATGTTTCTGCCACTCTGAATCCTTACCAGCATTCGTCCATGTTCTGGATTTTGCCCATCCTGATAAGTGTGCAACAGTGGCCCACTCCTGTTGTGCTTTGCATTCCTCTGGTGACAGATGACGTGAGGGATCTGTCATACGCTTTCTGACTTCCATGTACCTTCTTCAGTTAGGTGTGTGTTGAGGTCTTTGGCCCATGACTTAGAGCTCATGATTGTAATCTTACACATGAGCTTGAAGCCTTCAGCTCTCCAGTTCCTCCTCTCACAGATCATACCTTTGGTGCCAAGGCTGGTTTTTCCCTCATTACCTATGAGAGCTTTATAGGGTGCATGCTACACCCCAACCTGTGACCCAGATTGAGCTGTGGTATGCAGGGTGAATGAGCTGCGTCCATGGGAATATTTTTGTGCGTGGCTGTCCTGGTGTTATTTGTTGAAAGGACTGATTCACTGTATTTAACCTTTACTCCTTTGTCAGGTGACTACATTTTTGTGGGTTCTGAATCCTCTGTTCTGCCCTACTGGTCCATTTGCCTATTCTTGGGCCAATCCCACTGTCTTTATAACTGCAGTTGTGCAGTAAGCCCTAGCCTTGAGTTATGCCAGTCCCTCTGCACAGTTCCTCTCCTTTCATGCAATGGTGGCTCTTCTGGATCAGTCCGCTTCCCTATAAAGACCCAACACTCACCATTGACACCTGCTGCAGTTTTCATTGGGATTCCATCTTTCAACTCTCCAGGCTTGAAAGTTCTACAGATGATGCTGGGAGAACCAGCAATGTGGCACAGCGCATCCTCCCACCCGCAGGCCCATGGGGCCCTCCATTATCTAGCTCTTCCATTTCTCTCACCAGAGTTACCTGAAATGCACACCTGCAATACCTAAACTGAGAAGACTGAGGCAGGAGCATCATGACTTCCAGGCTAGCCTGGCATGTAGCAAGATAATATCTGCCTAAAAAGAAGGAGCAGAGGGAGTCAGGGGAGGAATGGGGAGGAATACTGGCAGATTATTTATAGAAATCCTATATTAAATTGAAACTTTCTGTTTCTCATTTGGTACAAGTTTTGTCACAAATGGGTTTTTGATTGGGCCAAATATTTTTATAAACCTACTGATGTGATCATGTTCTTTTCTTTTTTAAGCCTCTTGCTGCAACAACGTACCTTAAATACTTGGTTGTTAAACCAGCCTTGAAACTGGCAGCCTTTACCTGTTCATTTATTGAGACAGGGTCTCACTGTGTGGCCCTCGCTCCTCTGGAACTTTCTATGAGACCAGGCTCGCTTCAAGCTTGAAATAATCCCCTGCTTCTGCCTTTCAGGTTCTGGGGTCACAGGCATGTGCCACCATGCGTGGTTAGTGTATTTTATTTTTAAATGTATGACAGTTCTGGGCCTGCTGCTTTGCAGGAAAGGAAGGATCTTAATTATTAACAAAGATTTTTCTTTACTAGAAAGAAGCTGAATAAAGCTGTTCATTTCTTTTAAGCCAGTGGTTCTCACCTTCCTAATGCTGCAACCCTTTAATACAGTCCCTCATGTTGGGGGGAGGGGTCAGTCACCACAGCATGAGGTGACCGACCCCTCCCCCCAACATAAAATTATTTCACTGAGAAATTCATAAATATAACTTTGCTACTGTTGTGAATTATAATGTAAATATCTGATATTCAGGATATCTGATATATGACCCCAAAGAGGTCATGACTCCCAGGATGATAACCACTGTTGTAAGCTTACTTTATTTTTACTTTTTTAGTACTTTTCTTTATTTATGTATTTAATCACTTTACAGCCTGATCATAGCCTCCCTCCTTTCCTCCCAGTCCCACCCTCACACCCTCTCCCTCCAATATTCCACTTCTTCTCAGGGAAGGGGAGTCCCCCCCATGGGTAAGCTTACTTTAGATCTCTCATTCTCTCCCCTGATGGGCATTTCACTTTGCAGGATCCCTCAGCCTCTGACAAACTGCCTCCAGGTTAGGCTCTGCTCTCTGCCTCACCTGTGTTAAGAGAGTAAGTATACCTACTGTATCTCACAGCTGGAAGCAGACTAGGTTTTTTCTGAGATTCATTCTGCGAACCTAGTTAAGCTCTGGGCTGTAAAACTTACAAAAGCCTGGGGGCTTCGTCCTCCTGGAAGTTGTCCATCTGAGGCTTCCATAGACTCCCGCTGTCTGTTACTATGCAGGTAGTCCTACCTGGTGCCAGTTCTCTCAAGCTGTCTGCTTAATTAAAGGTCCTATCAGGCCTGCCTACAACTGCGATGTAGGAAACAGTTTCTTACTCTGTGACCTCAACTATGTATATGTTGGAGAAATAGGTGTAGTTTTGAATCATCATGTGCAAGGAAGTCTAAAGCCTAGACAAAAGTGACTTTAACAAGAGCCTTACAGAAACTGTACGTTTACATTCCTGTCAAAACTATGTAAGCTGCTTTTTAAACTGGGGTATGTGTTCTGTGCTGCCCTTGTTGAAGAATAATAGACAAGGGGCTGGAGAGATGGCTCAGTGGTTAAGAGTAAATAGTATTCTTGTCAAGGACCCTGGACTGGTTCCCAGAAACCACACCAGGCAACTCAGAACCCCTTGTAGCTCCAGTTTCAAGGGATCCATTGCCCCATGGTCTCCAAGGACACCTGTCTCGTGGTGCATATAAATTCATCCAAGTGTACATACTTAGGAGGAAGGGAAGGAAAAAGGAAAAAAATAGACAGACTAGGAATCCATTTTGCCTCTCATGAGATGAAAACTTTTACATCAGGCCAGCACAATGGCTCAGTTGGGGAAAAGTGCTTGCTGCCAAGCCTGATGCCCTGAGTTCAGTTCCTGGGTCCTACTCCACATAGTGGAAAGAGAAAACTGACTTTCACAGGTTGTTTTCTGTGTCCTGGCATACACACACACACACACACACACACACACAGGATATACTCTAACTAAACAAACAAGTAAATAAATGTAATAAAAATACTTTTTAAAGAAAAAAACATCAGGAGACCAGAGTCCCTGTGAAAGCCTTCTGTAGAGTAGCCCAGGGTTGGAAGCTTTGATGGGCTTCAGTGCTTAGCTGTGGAGTATGCATCTGGTGGAGCAAAGAAAAGAGTTAGCACAGTCTCAGATGGAGGTGTGATACTCCTGGCATTGTCTCTTCAAAGACTTCCTACCATATTAGTCCAGAGATGTGTTTTCATACATGTCATAAACAACAAAACCCTACTGTGCAGAATGGCTAAAGAAAGGCTCATAGCAGGAAAGGGCAGGCATCATTAGACAAGAGTGAACCCTGAGCGGGTGAGTTGGCTAAGGACCGAAGGTGCTTGCTGCCAGGCCTGCTGGACTGAGTTCAATCCCCAAGACCTACAAGATGAAGGGAGAACGCTGACTCCCACAAGCTGTCTTCTGACTTTTATGTGAGCACCTTTACTGCAGCAGTGGGGGGAGGGGGGAGCAGAAGGGGGCGGGGAACGCTGCTGCTTTATTTGTCTTCCCAAATCTTTGGGAAACTTGTGACTTCCCTGGGTGTCTTAGACATTTGCTGTTCAGGACCCTTGTTGGCTTATGGGCTGCGCTATACACTGACGGGTAACTGCTAAATGCATTTTACCTGTCCCTTCCTTGCTCCCTCCCTTCCTTCCTTCTTTTTCGTTTGTTTGTTTTTATAGTTTTAAAGACATTCCGTTCTCTAAGAAAACTAAGCTGCTGTTCCTAGGAGGAGACGCCTAATACCTTCCACAAGTTGCTTGGGTTCAGCAGTTTGGCTCACAGCACTGGAGGTCCGTACGTGGTTCCACACACCCCAAGAGGATTAAGCTTTAACACATATTTTCCAGCCAGTGCTGTTAAAGCCTCAGCATTAAACTTCTGTCCACCCTGGGAACGGACTACCTGTCCTTCATTCTGTCCTTGCTGTCCCTCCTCTGCTCTCAGATTTGCAGAGTTACACAGTGAAACAAGGGCTTAAAGAGTTCAACCAACATCCAACACTCGCAGTAAGTCATCACTAAATACAACTAACACAACATTGAATAGACCCTACTCACCATGAGGAAGCCTGTCATTTAATTTGCATACCCATTCTTCCGAGACACCTTTCTGATTTGTAAGGAATCTCATTATTGGGGGTGAGGGGAGCCTATATTTATTAAATGCTTTATATTTTTACTTTTTGATTATTTATTTTGGTTTTTCAAGACAAAGTTTCTCTGTGTAGCCTGGCTGTCCTGGAACTCGCACTATAGAGCGCTGGCCTCAAACTCAGAGATCCGCCTAGAGTGCTGGGATTAAAGGTGTCCAACTCGTAAGTGATTTCTAAAATCCATGAGTGAGGCTATCAAGTCTTTGGTTAAGCCAGGCTCTCCAGGTCTCCCAGCATGACCTGCCAGCCTGAGGAGCATTCTCTCCCTGCCTGGACTCTTCTCCGCCCCATGTTTTATTTTCTTTATTTGAGACAGAATATTAGAATATCACCATGTAGCCCTGGCTGGCCTGGAATTGGCAGTGTATTCCAGGCTGGCCTTAAATACATAGAGATTCACCTACCTCTGCCTCTGGTATTCCGCCCCTTCTTGATGCTGTCAACTCCTAAGTATCTCATACCTTCATCCTGCTAGGGGACCCACATGTGGAGCCTCACTCACCTTTCCCCCGAGATGTCCTCCCAGCACTGCTGAGACCCTTTCCTGCCTGCTCGCTCTCTCCTCCAACCCCAGACCCTGACTTTCCAGCGGCATCCCTGCTTCTTCTTACCCTCCACACTGCCTGGGGCAGGGGAGCTGACGAAGTGCACCTGTGTTTTTGAAGTAGTCTGTAGGCATGGCCCCAGGGCAGCCTTGCGCAGTGTGTGTAGTAGTCTGAATTTGTCCTGTGGTCAGCCACAGGAGACGGTGTGGACACATCTGCCTGTGACATCATTCCAGCACTCAGCCTATTTTGGGATTTTCAGATGCAGAACACTGAAACCATCGAAGGAATGTGTTAGCTTGAATTCATTTCCCCCTTTTCTATCTTCCCTGCATCCTTTAAACACACTGCTATATACACACAGTCTGGATATTGGCTCTGTTTAATATATTGCTATATCTTGGAAATCAATTTATACCAGTTGTTCAGAGCCACAGTGTTTTGTTTTTTTTTTAATCAGTTACAGAATATGCCACTGATTGTAAATGTGGCGGTATAGCATGGTCTCCTGTTGGATATCTGTTTTCAAGGTTTTTGCTGCGGTGGTTCACTGAGCAGTCTTACATCTGTGTTCATGCCATGGACAGCTGCACAGAAACTTTCACAAGTGAAATTGCTGAATTGTGGCGTTCATGCTTTTACAAAAGGAAACATTTTTCAAGTCTATTTCTTGAGTTACTGCTTCTCGGGTGTCTGTTCACCCCTGCAGCTCACTGCCTCCCTTCAGTTGACAGCTGCTGTGATGTGATCACTGATCCATGGTGTGATAGTCTCATGTGTTTTGCCCTAAGAGTTCTTGTTCTCCCGTCAAGGCAACTGGCCTTTCCTCTTCTGGCCTTCTGTGTGAAGGACAACATGCTTACGGGCGTCCTGCCCACATGTTAACGGCGCAGAGGGACTCTCACACAGGTACTTTATGGAGCCAGCACCCAGACACTGGTAACACTATGGGCCCCCCTGAGCACCCTCTTCCAGGTACAGTCTCTCCTTAGGTGCACCCCTATCTTGAGTTATAACACTCTGGATTAATTTTACCTGTTTTTGTTTTTAACTTTGTATGAAGGTGACTGTGATGTGAGCACAAGTTACATTTGTTTGACAAATGTAATTATCATTTCTATTATTGCTATATAGTATTCCACTCATTTAGTCATCTATGATGACTAATTACTTAAGTAACTCTGGTTTGGTTATCGTGAGTAGTGCTGCCAAGAACACTTGTTTGTCTTCTGATGCTCATGTGTGCAGGTCTTTGTTTGTGTATGTATCTGAGGATTACTGGACCATAGGACATATGAGTACCAAACTTCTAGATGGTCCCAATCTTATACTTTATGGGGGTCTCAAGTGCCCCATATCCTTGCTAACACTTGCTGTGTCCTGACTTGGTGGGTCTCTGATCACGTTATATATATTGAACATATTCTTGTCTTGATCGTCCACATTTGTGATACTTCTGTTAGCATTTATCTTTCCATTCTAACAGTTTTTAAATGCTTTTTTGCTAACTGGGTTGTCAAATTTCTAATGAATTATTTTGTCCTGTCCACTCCGTTGATTGTTCTCCACTTTTCCTTGGATCACCCTTCACCTGTTATTTACTTTGTAACAAGTGAATCTTGGACCCAGTAGCTTGGGTCTTATAGAACTTGCATGAAACTTGCTTTATTGGAAGAGGTTGGCATCTGCACAGAAGACAACATGATTCTCCCAAGCCAAGGCAAAGAGTAAATACTCAGCCTTGCTGTATTCTTTCTTAAAGATTTTTAAGAGAGAGACCAAAACAAAGACAGCGTGTGTGTGTGTGTCCATCTGTCATGTCTTCCTGTGAGTGCAGAGGCATCCGGTTGCCAGAAGTTAGAGTTACAGCCAGTTTTGAGCCACCTGATAATAGGAACTGGGAGCTGAACCCAGGTCTTCTGCAAGAGCAACCAGCGCCTTAACCACTGAACCATCTCTCCTGCCCGTTTTACATTTTTTACTTGTTAGATGGCATTTTTACCATATATTTCATTCCCTTTTTAGATTTTTTTAATCACATTTATTTGCTTATAGTCGTATGTGGTGTGTATACACATGTGTGCATGTGTGAGTGCATTCTTGTGCCATGAAATTCATATGGAGGTCAGAGGACAACTTGGGGGTGTCGGTCACTTCCTTCTACCCTGGGGATGGAACTTGGCTCATCAGGCTTGGTGGTAGGTGCCTTTGCCTGCTGAGCCATCTCCCTGATTTTAATAAGTGCTTGTTATAAACAAGAACCTTTTAATGCACGTCTAACAGCTGCAGCCCCTCCCTAAAAGTACCAATGTTTTACAGGTTCTTGATCAATACGAGCGGGAAGGATTCACCTTCCTAGCAAAGGTGTTCAACTCCTCACATTCCTTCTTAGAAGACCTGACTGGCCTTACACTGCTCCATCAAGAGACCCAAGCTGCTGAGGTAAGAAAGTGGCACTTCTGTCCTGAGGATTGAGGCTTCCAACCTGCTGGACTCTCGCCTTTGGAAAAGGGAATAGAATAGTTTGACTCCCCCCACCCCCGCCCAGAGCAAGGAACACCTAGGCAGCTTTGTAGCTGCCCAAAACACCAAGTCAAGGGAGAACAGGTCCAGGCCCCTGATACATCACTTGTGTTTCTGGAAGGTGTGCTTGAGCATAGCCCTTGGAAAACAGTCTTTAAGGTCTCTGTCAAAACACAAGTCAGTGGGGACCTTGCACTCTGGACTGCGTCAGCAGAGGGAACATGGCCAACTTGGTGTTGGCGGTCTGGTCAGTCTTGGGTGCAAACATTGGCCTGTTGTGAAATGTCCCTGCCTGGCCTGGGAGCTGGGCAGTTCCCCACCCTGAATGAGGGACAGCCCCAGGCTGAGAGCTAGAACAGCTTCTTACCGTGGAGTTGCTTTCCCCTGAGGTGGTCATGAGGTGAACCAAGCCCTCATGGCAGTTCCATGGCTGCGCAAGGAAGCCCTTGCTGGCCCAAGTTCTACAGATGTGGCTCGGTCGCAGACATGGCTACAGAGCCATGAGTCTGTGATCGTAAACAACCCGGGGATTGTGTCTCCATACCACTGAGGAGTCCCCAAGTAGTCAGGGAGAGACCTGACCAGCTAGGAGAGTAAGGGCTGCTGTTTGGAGGGGTGGGGTGAGCTCTGAGCGGAAGAAACCATTGGAAAAACCAGAATTCAGCTGCTCAGACTTGTGAGCAGGTTGGGGTGAGATTTACAGATACCCCCAGGAGAGAAGGCAGACTTCTAGCACTTATATAGAACTGAAAGTGAATTTTCTCTAACTTGCCCGGATGCTGGGGCATTAAACAGATGTGGTCTTTGACTGATGTCTGGTACTTAGAGCCTGGATGTCCCTTATCTTCAGGTCCAGGAAGAGAATAGCATTTCTGGGGAACTCTGAGAGACAAAGCTGTCCCCTGAACCTGAGACCGGGGTCCCAGGCAGGTTTCAGGTTGTGCCGATGGTAACTACCAGGGCCTGGAAGTGCATGAGGAGGAACCTGCTTGCAGCCATGACATCACCGGCAAGATGGCAAAAGGGCTTTGCCAGGTCACCCAGAAGAGCAGAAGGTTCATTACCTCTCACTCTAGAGACCTAAGAGATGTCAGGGTTGAGGCCTCAAGCCTTTATCACATCTAGTTAGTCTGTACTTCAGTGGCTTAACTGCTCATGTCCTTCTTAAAGACCCAGAGGAAAGAAGTAACAGTGATCCTTGGTGACAACAGGCTGTGGGCAGGGGCAACAGGACTTCATCTGTGAGGCTGGGTGGTTTTTTGAAGGTTCCTTCACTAAGTTAGCTCTGGAGTCTTAAGTCTCCCGTAATGCTGGAGGTGAGCAATAATAAGCCTGTTAGCCTAGGGGCCAGATGTGGCTTACAGCTGTGGTATTTTGGAGCTTGCCCTGTGTTAAATTTTGAAGAAAGCCAGAATTTTAAAATCATGACTTTTACATAAAAGTCTCAATTTCCTCATTTTCAACTTCTTTGAAAGATCAGATCTGGCAACTGCAGGCACATGCTCCTTGAGTAGATGGAGCCAAACAAATGATGCATCAGATACAGGCTTTGAAGGCATAAAACAAGCATCGGGCTGAGAATGGAGCTCGGTGGTGGAGTACTCCCTAGCATACGCAAGGTCCTGGGTCCAGTGCCAGCACCACATGAGGAAAGTCTATAGAAACACAGTCGTGCCTGTCACGTGGCTCCTGTTTCCTCTCCAGGAGACAGACACAGCTGCTCTTTCTTCATCCTTCAGCCATGATCTGGGATTGTTTTATGCTCTGCAGTTGACAGCTTTTCTGGGAGTTTGGCTCTGTAACCCTTGACTTGCCAAAGCTCTAAATAGAAGCTTTAAAAGAAGAACAAAATTATAGCACTCATACAGGGAGCCTCATAAGGGCAAAAATCATTGTCTCGCCCATGTGGTTTCATTGCTGTCAAAAGAACATGTGTGAATAAGAGAATAAATATGTTCCCAGAGTAAGAAAAATCAGAGGTTCAAGCTCACCCTCAGCTGTGTAGTGAGTTCAAGGCCAACCTGGCCTACATGAAACCATATCTCAAATACAAAACAAAACAAAACAAAAAACATCTATTTATATAAATATAGTATTTTGATTTTTATACTTATTTTTGGTATGAAAATATAAACTTCTGTATTTTAAAAATCAACGTAATGAAGATGCTACTTACTTTTGAATGAACTGTTCTCATGAGCTTTGGATTTACAAAAAAGTCATTAAAGCGATGTGTGTTATTTTAGCATAGGTTATTTATAAAAAGAATTCAAATTTTTGTGGTGCCGAAGCTCAGGACCATGTGCATGCATGAGTGAGTGTGTGTGTGTGTGTGTGTGTGTGTGTGTGTGTGTGTGTAAAAATTACTACACATCTTCTGAAAGTCTGATGCCAGGCACCATGTTGGTTATTGGACCCGGCTTAATGAGACGGTGATGCTCATGGGCTCATGTCCACTGTGAGAAGTGAAGGAATCAGCAGTGAGCCGAGGCGCCATCAAAAGTGCTTTAGTTATATGTACACACTAAGTCCCAAGACTCAGGGTACAAGAAAATCTTTTGGGAAGACAGTCACCATTCCCTTTTGCATTTCAATTTTAAAGGATGAGAAGCTGTCTTTATAAACAAATGCTGGATTTTGTCATTGAAAAGCCGGGGAGGAAAGGAACAATGCCCTGGGCCTTCCAGAGCTCATCCCATTTCTCAAGTGTATTATAATCCTGTAGTTTTTAGTTTGCTCTGAGTGGTGTTACCATTTCTCCCCACACAGCCCTGCACATTTTTGTCACCCCCTTTCCCTTGCCCTTCTAGCACTAATCTCTGGAAAGCTTGGCATATCTTTTAGCACCTGTGTCCCCTTCCAGTGCTGCTCACTGGAGAAGGAAGAGTGCCCAGCTGAATCTGCTAAAAGCCCACATGCCCCCTTGTTCCCACAGAAAGAGCCACAGTTACAGACAAAGATACAGGCAAGCAAGGCCATCTGAGTCCAGTGAGGTCAAACACTGTAGCCCTAGCTTTGCTACCCACCACCCTCCTTCTGCTGTCCCACATCCTAAGGGACTGCAGTAAGCTCACACAAGGTCACTGTTGCCCTGTCCTGCTGTGGAGATAGATCATCAGGAAGCTTAGAAGGCACATTTAAAGGAGCCTGGTGCAGGTGGAGCCTGGCCCTGGAACGATGCTTTGTTTTGGGTGGAAATGTTTTTGTGGTGACAATGAGGGACAGTGATGGAAATCACTGGGGAATGAAGCTTGAAGGTAAATTAACAGGACCAGTGAACCATCATGGCAGAGAACAGAAAGTTACCCTGTTTGTCACTGTGAGGGGAGGCTTCAGGTTTTGGGTACACTTTTTGTCTTATTATTATTGGTTTGGTTTGGTTGGGTTGGGTTTTATATACAGGGTCTCACTGTGTAGCCCTCAGTGGCTTGGAACTCACTATGTAGACCACGCTGGTTTGTGTGCATACATCTGCCATTACAGAGATCCACCTGCCTCTGCCAATCCAAATGTTCCTAATACAGAATATGTATGGAAGGTCAATTTTATTTCACACTAAAAGAACTTTAGTTAAAAGAACTTTCAGGAAAGGCCATTTGCCTTGGCTTGTATCTTATCTTGGGGCCTTGGACCGACACCACATTCTCTGAATCCTATCCAGGTGTCAAATGGTGCTTTCATTTTGCCCATGAAATGTTATAAGTCCCCACAGAGGAAAGGCCCTACTCAGCTTCCTACATTCTTAAAACATGACCAGTATGGAGAATGCTTTCACGATTCACCTTCAAGGTCCAACTTCCTTGGAGACTGGCCTTGACTCTGGTCCTTTGTCTAGCCTCTGTGCAACCTGAGGAAATGGAAGTTGCAAGTTGATGAACCACACTGCGTTGCAGTCACAGATCTTCAGAGGAATTCCCCAAGTGTTGCTTTAATTGATGGATTTCCTAAGGAAAGTCTCAGTCTGACTCAAACATACAAATGCATTAGTCTTGTTTTATGAAACTGGCTCAAGTTAGCCTCTAGGGTTATTCCTCATCCTGGGACAAAATATCAGTTTCCGTGTTTTTATTTTATTCCAACTGTGGGTTCAGCATCGTGCTCTGAGAAATGCCAGGATATATTTTTCCACTCCATCTAACTAAAGAAAACAAGATGACTCCCAAGGGGGCTGATGAAACAAGCCATGCTGGTCCATCCTTGAGAGATTGAAATTCCCAGATTCCATAGCCAGAAGCTAGCTGTTCTCCTGTCTCCAGGATTAGCTTGAGGCCATCTGCCCCTCACTCAGGCCTCTTGGCAGCATTGGCCGTTGCACCACGGGTGATGTCAGCGGCGTCATCCTATTCTTAGCACTGTGCTCACACCATTTATGTCCTCAAGTTTTGGTGAAGCAGCATGCATCCTGCAGATCTATGGAGCTAATTCGTGATTGTGGGGAAGGAAAGTGGAACACCCGCTGTTAACACAGGCCGGATAGTCCCTTGCAAGCTGGCAGCCAAGGAGGGCTGTGCTGACAGAACCATCCAGAGTTGAGAGTCAAACTCTCAACTTACTGGCCACAGAATTCTAGAAGGTAGACTGTCTGCCGTCCTCACAGCAGAGTCACAGGAGAAGCATGGCAGTCATATGGCGTGATTTCGTGGGCACAGGGACTTCCTATTCTGCCTTCAGTCAGCCACGCCGTTAACAAGTGTTTCTGCCGGCCTTTGCACTTAGCCCGAGCTGCTGGCCCCTCGCCCTCACAGCTGCTTTTGATTTGGTTTCTGTGGAGTAGTTTTTTGTTTTGTTTTGTATTTAACAACAGTCAGATATTTATATACAGCTTCATCAAGAGCCTCTGATGACAAATATGCCTTTGGAGCCCAGGGGAAGCTGTGGGAAAGCCCCATGTCAGCACTCAGACCTGTTTGCGATGGAGAAGGCTCACTGTGGGAGCTGACGGGCCTGTGGTGCACCTAGCTCTACCTTCCCAGAGTCCTCTGCTAGCCCTCCTCCCCTGGTCTGTCCTGGGATGGTGCCCTTCCCTGATTTTTCCTTATGAAGCAAGCCCTCAAGATCAGCCTTGGCCCTCTTTCCTGAGTGAGGGAAGGAGAGTAAAAACTTCAGGCACAGGGCCAGTTGCTGCTTAGCTTGGAAACTGGAGCCTGTCTTTTGAAATCCAGCTTGGCAGCATCTCATTGAGAACTCGCTGTATAGTGTGTCCCTTTTGTTTGCTGTCAGAGTTATCTGCAGAGGTCTGTGATGTTCAGATATATGGGCATTAGGGATGGTCCTATGGAAGAATAGATGGCAAAGTCTGGGTAGAATCCTACCTTTCAGAGAGGAGGCTGGATGGTGCAATCTACTTGGAGGCCATGGGAGAGAGAAAGGGAGGAGTCACATGCTACAAACAGACAATTCAGAGCTGAGCAATAGAACAGAGGCTCTAGTCCATCTTAAGCCATGGGAATAGAATCCTCCTTAAATTGTGAGACTTGAGTCCTCCCTAAACCATGAGATTCAAGTCCAAAAAACATAAAACCATAAAGACTTCAAAATTTTACTTTTACCTAAAAAATATTTTTAAACCGATTCAGTCATGTCAGAGAGGAATTGTATCTGGATTTGTCTGACTGGATCCTCAGCTTTGATTGGCAGTTATATATATATATATATGTATGTATATATCTATGTATGTATGTATGTATATATCTATGTATGTATGTATGTATCTTTAAATCATGAAAACACTAAGCTAAATGGATGCATTTTGAGTTAGAGTGGCTTTTCAAGATGGAGTCTGTGAACCTGAAGGTGGAAAGTGAGTGAATTCCTGGGGCTAGATAGCACATAGGCCAGGCACAGCTGACCTGACTTCCTGACTCAGCAGTGTGTGTGTGTGTGTGTGTGTGTGTGTGTGTGTGTGTGTGTCTTGGAGGGGGGAGCCTAGAGGTATCCTTGCAGCCTGTCCTGTCTTTGTTTTTCTAGGGGCTGTATTTTCACAGCTGACCCTTCTCGTTTGCAAGCAAAACAGCTGCCTTGTTGAATTTGGGGGAATTCCATATTTCGAGACTATAAAATTAAATGGGTTCAGAGCTCTGAGATTACAGTTCTGAACCTTCTACTTCTCTGTTGACTGTGGGGGCTCTGGGACTAGAAGGGCCAGCAATAAAGGTGTGTGCCTTTAATCCGGTGTTATTGGCATCTTCGACTAGTGTGCATCAGCCCTGCCTGGCTTGTGGCACTGTGGAAGCAAAGAGCTACAAGCCAGTCCTGTGGGACAGTGCCATGGTGCTGGGGGAGGGAAGATGTGAGCAAGACAGGTCTTGTGGCCCCTGAGGGCAGAGTCTGACATATGATTCTTTTGTTTTGTGGGACCTCAGGAGGTTTCATGGAAGAGGGGGCTCCAGGCAAGAGCAAACATGGGTTCTTAGAGGATGGAACTCCAGGTATAAGGGAAGGAAAAGCAGAGCAGGGATTCCGTATGTGCCTGTGGCCAGAGAGCCCCTGAGACCAGACTGTTGCTACCAGCATACTGCTTGTTTTACTAGGAAGAAGTACCGTTTTACAGATGAAGCTAGAGAGGGACAGAGGGATAAATACGCTGACTGCACGCTGTTGAACCTCACTGTGTAAAGTCTCCATGTACACGGTAAGGTTTACAGTCCACCTCTCCAGCTGGGAGCAGAGAGGAATTGAGAGCAGGTGCTGAGCTACCTCTAACTTAGAGGGAGTCTGCTTTCATACTGAGCCCAGAAGTTTCTACATGCAGTAGATGCTTTGTCCATCTCTCACAGCCACATACTCTGTGGTATCTGCCATATCACCACAGCTCCTTACTCCTCCAGTGGCTTCTGATAAAATCTGAGGATCTCTGAGAGGCTTTCCTCACCGATGAACTCATGGCTCATCTGGAATTACCTCTTAGAGAAGAGCAAGTCCGGGGAGCTTTCCTTCTGAGCTTCCATCTTCCCTAAACTGGAGAGGCAATTCAGAGCTGGCCGCCATCTCCGTTACAAAGCTGTGTGGTTTAAAAAACAAAAACAAAAACTGTAACAAGCTAGAAATAGGTAATAGGTTTGTATCGTCTCTGTGCTGGCCGTGGAAGCCAGGGCCTCATGCCCGTTGAGTGCAAAGTCTGCCACTGAGCCCAATCCGAAACCCCTTGTTTTGCTTTGGTATTTGTGTTTATCCTGCCTTAAGCCTCTTTGGAAGGGACCCCACCTAATTCTGCTTGGCATTTTATTAAAAAGGAAGAAACTTGGCTTCATGAAAGAGTTTTCAAAATTGCTGATGTTCATAAAGAATTACACACATGAAACATTTGTGTTATTTCAGTCAGACTTGAGCCACAAGCATCGATGTTTGAAAACACCAGTTCAGAACCAAGCTAGTTTGTGTTTCTGTGCCCAGATACTTGTTGGCACACTGTTCCCTCTGTGCCCCCTTCCATTCCCTCCTGTTTCCTTAGTCAGTGACCTGTGAGAATAGATATCATTTCATGATGGTTGGGCCCACTTCAGCCTTGGCCATGTAGGCCTGAGGATCTAGAATAGGCTGGTCTGGCAGAAGGCCTGGGATGTGCATGCTGTAGGTAGAGGTGGGATTTACTCCCGGGCCTGTCACTGTTTATATCACTCCCTCTTGCCTGAGTCCACCTGGGATCTGAGATGACACCTAGCCACAAATGAGCTGGCACACTTTTAAAAGCTTTTGTTGTTTTGGTTTGGTTTGGTTTGGTTTTTTAAATTTATTTATTTTTGTTTTATGTGCATTGGTGTTTTGCCTGCACGTGTCTGCGTGAGGGAGTCAGATCCCCTGGAAATGTAGTTACAGACAATTGTGAACTGCCATGTGAGTGCTGGGAACTGAACCTCTGGAAGAGCAACCAGTGCTCCTAAACTCTGAGCCATCTCTCCAGCCCCTTTTTTTGTTTTTGTTTTTAAGACTGGGTTTCTCTGTACAGTCTTGGCTCTCCTCGAACTCACTTTATAGACCAGGCTGGCCTCAAACTCAGAAATCCACCTGCTTCTGCCTCCCCACTGCTAGGATTAAAGGCATGTACCACTACACTTGGCCCTGGAAATAATCTGTATTAAATGAGTTTTAGAGCGTCAGATTAGCAACAGTGTCAGAGTGTATGAAAGAACTGTGTGGAAAAAAAAAAAAAAAAACCAAAACACTTTTTAATGTGAAACAGTAGCAACTGCTTGGTCAGTTCATGACTGTTAATGGCACATTTTTTTAGCTCCTCGGAGGACAGCTAGCTAGAAAAAGCATCTTTTTCTCTGGTGAGTGCCCCACGTGTTCCCTTTGGTACCAAGGCTACTGATCTCACAGTCTGCTGACGTGCCAACCCCTTTATAAAACAGAAGAGCATTTGCGTGGACCCTGTGCTCATCCTTTGCTGTGCCTCAAATTCTCAGGCCATCACTCATGATCCCAAATGGTGCCAGTGATGCACAATTATCACCCTGTACCGTGTGATGAATAATGAAGGAGAAAGTCTGGCCAGGTGTGGTGGCATGTGCTGTAGACTCTGCACTCAGGACACCAACGCAGAATTGCCATTTCAGGTCCAGCTTTACAAAACAAAATCATTTACAAACATAATGACACTGCAAGTCTGTCATCCCAGCACTTAGAAGGTAGAAGTCAAATGATCAGCAGTTCAAGGCCATCCTCAACTAAATAAAGAGTTCCAGGCCAGCCTAGGCTGTGTAAAACCCTGCCTCAAACAAAACAAAGCAAAATCCTGTCCCTGCTCAGTACAGAGATGGTGTTTTAAGTCTTCCCAGCTGCACTTTATTGAGTTGTGGCTGTGGACCCGGAAGAGATGGAGGCTCAGGGTCCATCCTTCTGTTGCTGTGTGGTCCCCAACTTCGTTCAATTCATTCATCCCGTCTCAGCCTGTTTACTTCCCCTAGAGATCTGCCTAAGACTCCTGCTGAGCCTTCTAACTTGAGCCTTCACTTCCCTTGAGAAATGGGTTCTGACTCACTGGGCCCAGGTGCAAAGGCTTCAGACACCACCACGTGCCTCTGAGGGGAAGAACTCAAACAGCTTTCTGGACATTTAAATGGTAATGATGAAGGAAATTCCCTCCTGCTGGTCTTTTCTGTCTTAATATTTTAAAGTGATCCGCAACACATGCAGAAAAGCTTAATGGGTTCTCCATGGCTTCATGAACCCTCTGTGACGTAAACCTGCCCTTCCCAGCTCATGTGTTGCTCACGGCCTGCCGCCCTGGTGGCCCCTGCTCCACACACTCTGCTTTTTCATCTTCAGCTTGGGGGACACATCCCAAAACAATGCAGTTCGGTCTTGAACTTCCATGAATGGAATTATGTTCCATCTGGCCTGTGCTTGCTGCTGCAGTTTGCTCACTGCTGTTGCCATGTAGCATTTCCCTAAGTTAGAAAGCCCCTCTCCCCTCTAGTGCACTTCTGGTTGGGGACACAATGCTGGCAGAAGTGCTGCTGGGTACAGCTCACGGGGTTCTACACTGCACTGAGACAATGTGCCGTAGGCTTTCCCTATCTCTCCCAGAGAGAGAATGGAATGCTAGAATTCTAGAGTTTAAATTAATAAGAATGTTTGGTAGTCCGTTTTTGTAGGGCCACCTACCAAGGTCATGTCTATGAGGTTTTTTGTTTTGCTTTGTTTTTTCCACCTGCCCAAACCCAGGTTTGACTCCTTTGAGGGTAGACACCATTCCCATTGAAATATAAACTGTAGTGGAATTTTAGAAGAGCCATTGTACCTGGCATTTACTCCAGAGTGATGGCCAGTTAGCCTTGAGGTCATCTTTTGAAAATAGTCAGTATTGTTACCTGAGATTCAGAGGCTTACTCTTCCAATGGAAACTTCAAAGCCTTTGCATGACCTTAGCCACAAGACATTCCTGGAAAACCAGGAATTCTTGCAATGGCTGAGAATTGCTTGGGTAATGATTTCTTCAGACAACTTCTAGATAAGAGTTTTTGGTATGCAGGAACTGCCTTGCTAAAAGGCCTTTTGTGTAACAAGTGTGCAAGACTGCGCAGGGCTCAGCTCCCTGAGAAAGTCCCACCTGCTGCTAGCAAAGCCTTATTACATCCTCAAATGTCTCTCTTTCTCCAATCCTCCTCTTAGAACACCAACAATACACTGTTTACTTGGGATCACTATGTTCGAGTCATTAAAAATGTACCTTCAACTTCATCAGATCATGCCAACCTTCCTTCCAGAAGCTTCTGTAACTCCATATCCTTGCCAGATTCTTGGCACATCATATTTTGAAATTGTCCCCTCTCTGTTAGACTTGCAACATTATCACATTAGATTTCTGAGTTCTACTGTCCTGATTACCAGTGGGGTGAGCGACTCTTTGGATTCTTCTTTCCGGTGGCTTGTCCCATTATTTCAACTCTGAAGTTTCTGGCATGTTCTACTGTGTTAAGAGGACAACACAGCAGCATGACCTAGTTATTCACTTGAAAACTATGATGGGGCATGCTGACCGCATTCTGATCCCAGATGAGCCATGTGCCTTGGTCAGTATCCTGACTCCTCTCCATCCCTGCACCCATCAGAACTGTCAGGGAGGCGTTCTGGAAGCTGACAAGCTCAGAGCACACCTGCACCGCTTGCTTCAGAAGGGTCAGAGATGAGTTTGTCTCCCTGAGAGTCCTACACTCTGATGATGTGAGAGTCTCATGTAAAGGGCATTTTTGTCCTTATGGCTTATCTCTATTCTGTGTTGTTGACCTTTACTCTCTCTGTCAGTGGGTTGTTCTTTTCCAGGTAGCAAGAAATACTGATTTAGACAATTCTAAAATGTCATTTTTTTTCTGCAATAGCATCTTTGTCAATAGCTTTTAATAAAAGCTATCCTTAGCGAGGCTTGAGTCGCGTGACTTCTCTGGACCTTGCAACGGGCAAGGAAGGGCTACTCTGATTGATCAGTTTGAGCTGTAGGGATGAGGTAATGTAATGATTGTAATTGACAGCCTCTCTCATTAATGTAGTGAGCAATGGGGAGTTCCCCACAAGGGAGGGAGTGGTGTGGGTGCTAGGCATACATGCCGGAAGTCTGTCAGGAATCCATATACTGTTTGTTTGTTTGTTTGTTTGTGTTTTGAGACAGAGTTTCTCTGTGTAGCCTTGGATGTCCTGGACTTCCTTTGTAGACCAGGCTGGCCTCAAACTCACAGAGATTTGCCTGCCTCTGCCTCCCTGAGTGCTGAGATTACAAGTATATACTACCATGCCCAGCTAAATCCATATACTCATAATTTGACTCCCACATCTGCCCCTGTCTTTGCTTTGCAATTGAAATTGAGGAGTGGATCATGAAATCCTAGTCCCTAGGACTGCCACCAAGCTGGACTTTACTGTCTGGATTTACCTACATCTTGTCATCTAACAACAGACACCAAAAACGAACTTCTTGTTCAGCTAGTCTCTCAGAGAATTCACTGTAGGGCTCATCAGCTCTCAAAGTGCTTTTCCTAGGATTGTAGTACAGTGTGCCTTCCTATCTCAACAGTCCCGGAAGTGGCAGTCTGCACTGAGACTCCTGTGCTGGTCTTGATAGCATCACAGGGCAGGACCTCTTGGGTAGTAAAGGGAAGCAAACTGCCCTTCTGTTGTTCTATGGTGGACTTCAGAGTCAGGGAGTCAGGGGGTCAGTATGTGGTCTCATCTTTGCCCAGAATGCCATGGGCAAGAACAGTGTCTCAGCCTCCAGACTAGTGTGAAAAAATGACATGAGTGACAAACTGGGCCTCACACAAGTGAGCAGTGTGGGGTTATGGGTCCCTGTGGAGTATTTGGTGCAAGAGGCAGCTGGCGAAGCTGTTGCTGCTGAACAAATTGTTACCAGATGTAGATTTCAGTAAACACCTCTCTGTCCCCTGCCTGAAGGTGCAAGAATTTCTTGAGGCCATGGAGCAATCTGTAAACCTTAGCCAGTTTCAATATGGCACTTCAAGGTCCTCCCTGCTCCTGCATGACAAGGCCTAAAAACCCGTCTCCTCTTCCTTTGGTTTTACATGAGCATAATGAACATAAAAATATAGCACCCAGACCCCACAGAATCCTAACGGCTTAAAAAGGACCTGTCAAAGAGGACAGGGGTGGAGGGCAGCTATAGCATGTCCAGTCAGGAAATGTTTGGGGAATCTGCCTCATGTCCTATAACCAGCAAACACCAGCCTGCTGTCCATGGGAAGGAGGTGGTGATGGAGGACAGGCTCTGAAATACCCTGTGTGAGAACACCCTTACAGACCCAGGGATGGGCGGCCAGACATGTGGCGTTGGGATGGGGAACTGTACTTTCAAGGGAATAGGAGCAAGAGGTGCTGAGAGGGAGGGAAAGGGGGATACAACATAGTCAGTTTTAATGGAACACTGGCAAGCTTCATGAGCCTCAGAAGGGAGTGATCCTGTGTTAGTGTTTCCTGCCTGGTCTTTTGGTCATGGCCCTCTCACTAATGAAAAACAAAAACCTAATGAAGCACTGAATGGCTGGCCAGCCTCAGTGTAGCACTGTGCGGTTTGCCCAGCTCTTCACAATTAGATGTTGGTTTGTGGGGAGCAGAGGGCCCCACCTTCCCTCCATGACCATCCTTAGAGACTGCCAGACCTCAGAACCCTGTGCAATGGTCTCCGGGAAAGACAACTTAGCTTCTGAGACCCCGTGTCCACTTTGCTGCATCAAGAGCCTTGACAGGCTGCCCTGGGATGGCATGCATGCTGTCTGGCTGTGCCTGGTTGGGACTCTGGGGAGCTTGTATACCAGAGCGAGCCGTCTGTCGCTTATCTAGATGACAATACTGTCATGGCCAACCTGAGAGCTCGCCCTGTCTCATGCGTTGTACACTGTGTATTAGAGTTGTCTCAGTCTTCACAGTTTATTTCATAGATGAGGAAACTGAGTCACATGGTCGTCCCTTAAGTTAACACAGCCGAAGAGCTGGTAGATGTTAGAGCCAAGAAATTTGGCTGTAAAGCCCATGTTTCTTCCCTCTTTGGAATGCTCCTCTTACATCTCGGACAGGCCTACCTATTCTCACCTTTCCAAACCTCTCTTCTTAGACCTGCTTTTTTTTTCCATGGGTACCTTCATGTCCAGTGATCTCCAGCTGATGAGGTGAGCATTGAATGTTTCTCTACATGAAGACTCCGGAGGGGTGACTCCCACCAACCACACTCACAAGAGAGTGAGGTGTGAACTAGACATAGAGAGTCTGTCCCACTACCACACACACCAGGATGAGACAGCGGGAGGTGTGAACTAGACAGCTCGGTGGTGCTGCCGCTGCTCCACACACAGGGAGACAGCTGGTAACTCGAAGCCTTGCTGTTCACTTCATTTCTATGGAGGTCTTGTCAGACCAACGTGTTCCTCAGTGATAACAGAGACCTCCCGTCTTTTAATTATTATTTTTATATGTATGAGGTTTTGTCTGTATGTCTATGCACTACATGGCTGCCTGGTAACCACAGAGGCCAGAAGATGGCATCAGGTCTCCTGGAACTGGAGTTACATACATTGTAAGTCTATTTGCGGATGCTAGGAATCAAACTCGGGTATGAATTAAGACTGAATTTACCTTTGTCACTTTGACTGAGGTTGGAAATTTCAAGTCTCTTCAATTGCTGTCTCTACAGTGTCTTTCAGAAAATAATTCACAGGCACTTCATGATCTCCTGGGTGTGTCAGCTCTGTCTGATTCCATTGCCCAAGCCTGACCTTATTTTCAATGGCAGACACTTGGATATTTGATAAGTGTGGCCCAAGACAACATTTACATGTTGCTGAAGACCTGGGGAAAATGAGACAGAAGGCAGATTTTAAACAGCCTAGAGCATCTGGTTATCTACCAAGCAGTGGGGATTTGGAAAGGGTAGGTCAGTCCCAATGGTAGATGAGAAGGGAGGAGGAGGGAGGTGAAGGTCATCAGGGTCTCTGGCCCCTATCAGCTTGTGCCTCAGGGAGCTTGGTGACTGATATCAGCTGGCAGATTTCACCCAAGGAGGCAGTTCATCTGTGACCCTGGATACCACTGGGACAAAAGGGCCTCTGCCAGCTCACGAGTGGAGCTTGTGTGTCCACAGAGAAGCCTTGGGAGTTGTACTCACAGCAGTTGTATTCTGGGCACTGCAGGCAGGCACCAGAGCTGGCTCCCTTCCATGACTCTAGCACCCCCTACGAATCAGCACCCCTGGAAAGCATGGGAACCCATAGGAAGTACAGGTACTGCAGTTAGAAACTCAGTGGTGGAGAGACCAGGGAATCTAAGGGGAGTGGTTGGAAGAAAACAGAGTGGCTGTGATGTGTACTGGCCCACCTAGGGAGACAAAGAAAATGGAGTTCAATTAGATAGTGGTGGTGGTTACACAACTCTCAGGCACCACACCCACTAACAGTACCTCACATGGGTGGATTTATGAAGTGTGTATGTTAAAAATGGGACAATGAAACCCATAGGAAAGCACTTAGCCACCATAGGGTTAATCTGCAAAGCAGATTCCCCATGCTGACCTAAACTTGCAGAGTCTCCTGCCCTGTGCCTTTCCCCCACCCACCCCCATTATTCCCATCCAGATGGGGAACCAGTTAACAGGGCTTATTTACATAGGCCATCCTCAAAGCCTAAGTAAAGACCATGAAGCTGAGGGCTCCTAACTCCAGCTTACAGATGCAAGTGGACCAGCGTTTTGTTTTGTTTTGTTTTGTTTTGTTTTGTTTTGTTTTGTTCTGGGGAGGAGAGAGGTTTCGGTATTAAGAGAAGTTCTCTTTAGTGTTCCTTAATGCAGAGCAGCATCTACATGCTACCAACAATGATGTCTAGTTGGCCAGAATTTATCATTGCTGTGAACCCAAGCCAGGACCAGTTTTTATCTGCAGGCAGTGTATACCAGTGGTCACAGCAGGCCCAGGGACAGTCCACTGGGGACCAGGCTCTGTTATCACTGGTTATTCTATCTGTTAAAACCCCCAAAGGGTAGAAGAGACAAATAATCCCTTTTCTTAGCAAACACTGGGGAATCTGAAGTTCTGCCAAGCATGCCTAGAGGGGCTACCCTGAAGCCAAAAGGTTGCCTTCCTGGACTCTGAAAAGAGGGTGTGATCAGCTTCAGGATAAAGTGGCTAAGAGTTTTCTAGATGCCCAGGAAGTGGACAGGCAGGATCATAGGCCTTCTTCCCTGTAGCCTGAGCACTGGGTGTTCTTAGGTGTGGAAAAGCTTGTCCATGGCTTTGTTAACACTTTTTCCACCTAGAAAGGAGCCAAGACGTTTCAGAGTCATTCTGAGTAATCCAGAGCCATCTTCGAAAAAGATAATTTCAGAAAACTCAAAGGGATAAAAGACACCCACTGAAGGGAATATTTCCTTGGCTTCTGCTGTCCCTTTTTGCCAACAATAGCAGAACCTTAGTTAGCATGTAATGAGAGAGAGAGAGAAGGGGGGGGACTATCCACACACTCTGGCACTGGGTAGGGAAGTAGGCAGGAGGGCGTCTGTTTAGAAGACCTTAAAGTGTTGCAGCTGCTGTGGCCAATTTTTCTCATTTCAGTGATGTTCTAAATCCTTTGTCTTCTCTGTGGGGTGAATTCATTTAGCTCTCTCATGAGTCATCCTGCCCACAGACTATCTCTCTGGAGAAACCCTCATGAAAATACACAATTCACATTGCATTGTATGAGTTGGCAGTGGTGTGTGTATGTGTGTGTGTGTGTGTGTGTGTGTGTGCGTGTGTGCGTGTGTGCGTGCGCGCCTCCCCAGGGTGGCCTGGAATCAGCTTTCTGTGTCCACATGTCAGGACTCCCAAGGTTCAAGCTCACTTTCTGGTGACAGGAGAGTGCCAGAGAGGGCAGCTGGAGTCTGAAGTGAAGGCTGACCTATAGCAGAGTCCAAGAACCTAGTCTGCCCAGTGTGTTTCTTAATTCAGACCTGAGCTGGATCTGGAGCAAGCCTGCACGAGGCAGATCAACGGGACAAAAGTCTGCATGGTTTTCTGGGATTGCATATGCACGGGACCCTCACAACAGAGTAAAGAACCAAGAAAATGCTCAAAGCAAAATATAGATGGTGTGACATAATGCCCAGAGTTCAAGGCTGGCTTGGACCACACAATAAGATCCTGCTTCAAAAGAAAGAAAAAGGAGCATTTAGGGCCTGGAAAGATGGTTAAGAGCACTGGCAGCTCTTCCAGAGAACTTGGTTTCAGTTCCCAGCACTCACGTGGCAGTGCTTACAAACCACACGTAACTCTAGTTTCAGGGGATCTGAGGAATTTTCTTGCCCCTTCATGCATGTACACATACTCACAGACATGTAAATAAAAATAAAGTCTTGCTGGGCATGGTGGTGCACACCTTTGATCCCAGCACTCAGGAGGCAAAGGCAGGTGGATCTCTGTGAGTTTGAGACTAGCCTCATCTACAGAGCAAGTTCCAGACCAACCAGCTCTACGTAGTGAAACCCTACATGTCGAAATTAAATGAATGAATAAATAAATAAATAGCCTTTAAAAAAGAGGGGAGGGAAAGAAAAAAATTTTAGACCTTTTGAAATCAAATGAGTCAGGTGATGGTGGTGCACGCCTTTAATCCCAGCACATGGTTGGCAGAGGCAGGTGGTTCTCTGAGTTCAAGGCCAGCCTGGTCTGCAGAGTGAGTCCCAGGACAGCCATTGCTACACAGAGAAACCCTGTCTTGAAAAAAAAGAAGAAGAAGAAGAAAAGAAAAGAAAACAAAAAAGTTTGTGAAGGAGGGATACAGGCAGGTTAAGGCTGTAAATGAGAGGCAGTTGGCAGTAGGAGATAAACATTATCTCTGTTACTCCAGGGTGCTGACTTATCAGATCCATCCAGAATGGATGGTAGTTCCTGGTAATGAGGGCCGATTTCCTTGTGTTGACACAGGGGTAGGTAGCATCTTTCTCACAGGAATTTTATGGCTTGCTATACATAAGGAGAGGACAGCTGAGGTCACCCTCTCTGTAGCTGCCGCTCTAGGACACCTTCTGCCAGGAACCATCTGTGAGCCACTGTTTGTTGGGGTGGCATGTCCTTCACTCCTTCACTGAAGTTCCCCGACACCTGGCCCTGGTCAGCTGGCCCCTCCATCTGGAAGGCTTCTAGGTTTCACAGATGTAACCTCTCTACCCAGGGCTTTTGGGAAATGGGCAGAAGAAAGTAGCCTGTGTTAGAGGAGGTTGGTGTGAATAAATGCCCCCATGCTGCCACTAAATTGAGCTTTTCCATTCATGCAGTAGTCTCTTAACTGTTAGTCTAATTCATGTGACCAGCAATTTTATTCAGGTTTCCCTGCAGAGACACTGTGCTCTTGAGGACAGAGGCACTGGATTTTGTCCTAGAAAACCCTACCACTTTGCTGTAGTCAAATGGCTACCCATTGTTTTTTCTGCATAGACAGTTGCTCTTTTTCAAATAAGCACTCTAGATTTGCCCAAGAGACCACCTCATTCACAACCTCATTTCCCTCTCCTGTGATTTTTCTGGTAGGGTTGCCCGACCCTTCACTCAGGGAAGGTTGGAACTTGGCATTGAAGCCCAAGACATAGAACACCTTGTGTGAAGGCTACAGTGCCGGCTAGCAATCAGGCTTAGGGCAGCAGCCATGTTAGGTAAGCACCTTACCACTGGGCTATATAGCCAGCCCTAGGAGCCAGAATTGGGACATGGATCTCAATAGTGATGCCTGGGCCAGGGCAGCCTTGTGCTGACTGAGTGTGGAACCCACACAGGAAAGTTAGCCCTGGCCGAGGTGAGAGAGGATAGAATTGGACTCCTGACCTTCCCGCCTGGTCTTTTGGGCTCACAAGCCCATAAAAAGGCTTTTCTGATTCTCTCAGAACCATGAATTGTGACTCTTTCTGGGGCCATCATTCACTCCTGCCTACCCTGTGGCATAGCACCTGGCAGGAAGAAGCTCCATGGAGGTTGGACAAATGTGTTACACACACACACACACACTTTCAGATACTTAGCATATCTTAGGAATCTTTTTCAAGCCAGAATACATCATTGAGCTTCAAAGGATTGTCATTTTCATTTAGGGGAAGGGATAACCATTTTAACTGAGATATAAAACATAACACCTTATGAATTGTCCCTTAAAAATGTTCATTCTTGGGGCCTGGGTATGTAGCTCAGTTGGTAGAGTGTTGGCCTAGTGTACATGAGGTCCTGGGTTTGACCTCATAGAATCAGGCATGGTGGGTGATGCACACCTACAATCCCAGCACTCAGGAGATGGAGGTAAGACAATCATGAGTTCAAGTACATCTTCTGCCTGGGATACATGAGTTCATCTCAAAAAGTAAAGTGGTTTAATCTGATAATTTAAAATATAATCACTAAGTGGTATGCTCACCACCATTATTTGTTTAGAGCATTTTCGTACCCCCAACCCCACCATTAAAAAAAAATCATATATCTTATCGCAGATGAGCTTCATTTGCCCAGTACCATGTTCCCAATCGGGTAGAGCAGTTTCTCACTGCACTGAGTAACCAGTGACTACTTTCTGCCTCTCCCCATAGATTCCCCCATTCTGGCATTTCAAGGACATTGGTATCCCACAGTATGTGCCCTCTTGTGGCTTCTCTCTTTTGGTATAAGGTTTTCAAGGCTCATCGTCACTGGAGCATGTATCGGAACTCCGTTCTTCTTTTCTGCCAAACGCTATTCCAGTGTGTGGACAGGGCCTTTGTGTTTCCCTTTTTACCCACTGGTGGGCATGTAGGTTGTTGCCCTTTCGGCTCATGGGAATAGTGCTACTGTAAATGCTCGTGTGCAGGTTGTTGTTGCTCTGTCAGTTTCCAGTTGTTTGGGGTATCAGCCTGGCAGTGGGGATTGCTAGGTTACATGGTGGCTCCCTTTATTAACAATCTCTATGTGTGTGGCCTATCTGTGGATGTGGAGAATGTTGACGTCATATCGGTGGCTCTCGTTTCTTTTTAGACAGGCTCTCTCTCCCAACTTGGAGCTGCTTTGTTTAGCCAGCAAGCCCCTTAGGGCCCTCCTGCTCCTACCTAGCACTGTGCTCACAGGTGTGAGCCACTCATAGCATCTTCTGTTCACCTGTGTTCTTAGGCGTTGGGTCTCCCGGAGGTTCAACTGAATGTCGCCAACTTGAACTTGACATGCCAGCACAAATGCTGTGACTTGTGCCCAGCACCTGCTGGTCTGCACGGTAGCATGGTGGGCAGCAGGGAGTAGGGGCGCATGTTAGGCCATAAGGAAGGGGCAGCTTCTTCCAGTCCCCTTCCAGCACACACTATGCAATGCTGTCACCAAAGGACAGCGGCTGAGGGAAAACGGGCTTTGCAAACAGGCCGTGGGGTCTGTGCTTCTGTAGTTAAAGATGAACTAAAGCCATTGAAAGGAGAGTTTTCCCTTCCTCGATGAGACCCTTATAAGCCAGCTTCACAAATGCAGAGCGGATGGCAGCCTGGTAAAATGGAGGTTGGCAGCTGTCTTAGGATCTACCCAGAGGCCAAGCTAGAGTGTCACATTTCAAAATCTTCCCAGCAGAAAAGACCATCCCAGCCAGCATTGATGGTAAATGGTTCTTTCTCAGATAATGAAGCACAGGACATGGCAGGAAGCTGCTTTGAAGTGAGCGGTGACTCCAGCTTTTGATTCTCCAGCAACAGATGGCAGTTGTGAGTGGTGACAGATCCCAGATAGAGAGGGCCAGCTCAAAGGGCAGTGCAGGGAAAGGAACATAGAAGATAGAATTGTTCCTCAGGGAGTTGGGCTACCCCCAATGATATTAAAGACTCTACATTCTTCCCTTCCTGGTGGGAGAAACTATTTGAAAACAACATTAAGAACTTCAGCCAGGCACAACAGAGCACACTGTTGGTTCCAGCTACTGAGGATGCTGAGGCAGGAGAATGATTTAAATCTAGCGGTTTATGCCTACCCTGAGCCATAGAGTGAGACTTCATCTCAAAGCAAACAAAAAATAAAGTTCCATTGCATAAGACATAGTAGCATCAGGTACCTGCCAGTCCAGGGAGGGCAGGAGATTGTACCATGCCAGTCAGTCACTCCTAGCTGCTCAGTGGTGTTCTTTGGAGTGGATTACTGTGAGACTCACAAGCCTGAGAAAGTTGTCATATGAATTAACTCTGCCATTTGAACAGCAAGGTAAATGTGTGTGCATCAGTGAAGCATTTGTGTTGACACCCTCCCTAGATCTTTGGCCCCTTGAAGGTTACAAGGCTGAGTCTTATGTCACATGTGCCCCAGACCTTATCCGTGCTAGCTGAATGGGTAACTAGATGGACATTCTGCTCTGTAATAAGCCTGTGACTCTTGAATGACCCAGCACGTCTTAACAGAATAGACCTCAGTGGCAGAATCATGTCCTGGAGAACTTAGCTTTTTTCTGTAGAACTGGAGCCTTGTTTTCAAAGCAGCCCTTCATTTTGAAAATACACTTACACACACACACACACTTCAAGAATTTCAGAGTTAATTTGGCTACTCAAAACTAGTGTCCCGGTTTTATACTTGATGGGGCCAAATTGGCTTCAAATTGGTCTTCAAAAAGAGCCTGGACCTAGCCATCAGAGCTGTGTTTCACTGACAGCATGCTTGCCACTCATACATTTGGCTAGGCGCTTCTCTACTTTCCTCCACAAAAATCGGAAAGAACCCAAAACAGTTTTTTTACTCCTGTGAGACCTGGGGTAGCTGAGGAAGAAGCAATCTGGATTCTACCCTGTGTCTCAGATTTCACTCTTGATTTTAGGTGGAACATGTGTGTTTTTGTTTGTTTGTGTGTTTGTTTGTTTGTTTTGTGTGTGTGTGTGTGTGTGTTTAGCAAAAATCTTTATGGGGCCATTTAACATACTAAGAGTTCTTTTGCTATCTCTGGGGATCATTCCCTGAGACTTGCCCTGTATTCCTAGATGCTTACAGTGTGTGTCATACATAATCAGTAGAAAACCCAAGTTATGGAAGGTTTCAAAGTGCAATGTACTCGGTAACTGTAACTCCTTCAAGCAAACCCAGGCAAGAACCAGCGCCACTTTGCTCTCTGTCCGATAACAGCCAGTGATTGCCCTGGGGGCTGCCCATCCGGTCACCCCACCAGCCTCTTCTGACAGCCTTTTATCAGGGCAATCATCCTCAGTCAGTGAGCATACCATCCAACTGCAGATGAGCCTGCCACCCTACCCAGGCTCTTGCAGCTGGTGATATCTGTTACACCAGTCACTTGGGGGCATCTTAGCCAGGACACATGGAACTCGGTGGTCCTCTCATCCGCCCCTTTTACACTGAGTGGCTTTGGCTCCTCATGATTTACTGTGCTCCTACGCCATACTGCCTCTTACCGGTGGGAAATTATTTCAGAAGTTAACTTCTTGCCATCTCAACAGCATGGAGCCTTGAGCCACCTCGGAACAAAATGTTCCATTTATAACCACAATAATCATCTGATGTGTAAGTGGCCACAGTACCCAAATCCTAAACAGATCAGCTGTGTGCTTGCTGAGTTGATGGTTCTTCTGACGTGAGAAGGGCTATCTTGAATTTGGAGGAGCAGCGGGAGCTCTGAGGAGCCTTTTGCATACCTCAGTGGTGGCCTGAAGATCATCATGCATGTGTCCCTTTATCCCGAGATACCTCTGGTCTTCCTCAGGGAAGCTACGCACCTCAGTCAGTCTCTCCCATTCGCCAGCTTGCAAGGTGACACATCTGCTGCCAGAACACGGTGCTGTAAGATGCACATCAAGGCTGTACGTTGATGTCGGCCAGGAAACAGAGCACCAAAGCCTGCTTTTACCAGCCACGGCCTTGTGCAGAGCAGGGCTCTCCACTAAACTGAAGGCTTCTGAGGTAATTTTGTCTCCGGGTGACCTTCCATTAAAGATAAAAGCAGAGTGTAGTGAGTCACAGAATCCCTTCAGGCTCTCCATGAAAAGAAACACTAGTGACTTCCCGTTGCGTGTGGTGGTATGTGCGTATGTGTACATGTTCAGGTGTGTGCGCACTGGACAGAGGAAGATATTGGGCACCCTACTTTACCGCTCTCTTCTCTGTTGTCTTGAGGTGGGAACTCTCACAGAACCTAGACATAGGCTGGCAGCCAGCAAACCCCAGAGACCCTCCTGTCACACCCCAGCCCCTCTACTCCCCAGTGCACACAACCATGCCCATACCTCTCCGTGGATTCTGGGAGTTTGACAAGTCCTCACACTTGTACAGTAGTGCTTTTACCCACTGAGCCATTGCAAAGTCCCATTTTGTAGGACACAGAAGTCCACTCCCACCCCCCTTCCCAGCTCGAGGACATATCAAATTTGGCAGATAGGATCTACAAAGTAAGTTAGTGAGCATTCTCATGACATGCCCCTGGAACACAAAAGGAAGCACCTAATTACCTATGGGAACCACACAGGTCAGTTCACAGGGAGGTGGCTCATTCTTCTATCTTAACCGTGTGAGAGCCTGCGGGGTGTCACCCTGCACACTGTAACCCCATTTTCTGGAGACTGTCCTATTTGAAGCACAATCAATGCTTCCATCAGTGTGCCAGGCTTCTGAGCCTGCTGCGCTTTGCCCTGTAAAGCCTGCGGGAAGAGCACTGTGGCTAGGTTGTGGTTGCCTGGGATAAAGGAGTAGAAGAGGCGCACAGGCGTGATGCTGAGTGGGAGAGTGAGGAAGGCAGGGGATGAGCCTGCCGGGGGGTTCTTGCCCCGTCTGGAATGCCAGGTGCTTCTTCTCTATGGTCATCTGACACTGTCCTCTGCCCTGTGCAGTTGGTTGCTCAGAGCTTCCTGACAGTGTTTAGGCATTCCTCTGCCCTGGTTGGAGGCTCCTCATGGCCTCCTATCTCCACCTTGGCTTGTCTTCTTCTGCGTTTACACAAGGTTGCTTTCAGCTCTCCCTTCTAGTGCCATTTCTAAATTATTCCCAGATCCTTCAAGTGACACAAAGCTACCTTGAATTGTCACTGGCAGACACAGGGCAGGCAGCTCAAAATTTCCTCTTTCTCACATAGGAAAGCTCAGCTCAAGAAAAAAAGGACAGAATCTTTTCCTGCACACTGGCCTCTCTCAAGAGACAGGGGCACAGCTGCCTGGAACAGTAGAGCATCCAGAATCCAAGGAGAAATGGCCCACATTTTCTCAAACCCCACACCCCAGGATGAGGCCTGTGGCTTGGTGTGACTAAAGCTAAGGAAAAGGTCATTCCCCAAAATAAATCTGTGGCCATCAGAGAGCTTATCAGTAGCTGTATGCCTACGTAATGTAAGCGTCAGAACCAAGCTGACAATTATACAAGAACGTCTGCATTGTGCGTATAGTCAGTATATCTTTCTCAGCCCTTCTGATGACCTAGGTGATGGTTGCCTGAGTGTGACCCAGTGCTGGAGGGATGCTGGGTGCTCTCAGCCATCAGATGGCTTTCCTCATCTCCGTGGCCACCAGCTGAGGCAGAGACTTCCCAACAGTCATCCAGGTTTCCTGTCAAACCTGGGCGTGCCAGGTGGACTTGTTGTTGCCATTATATAATGTAATTAAGTATTCCTAGGTGAAAAATGAATGCTGGAAGACATTTTCATGAAACCCAAACAGTTTGGAAAGATTTGATGGCAATGAGTGTCTGGAATCACTGCTCTCTGCAGTTGGAGACAAGGCTACTACAAGGAAGTTTCTAGAACTGCCTCCCGACAGTCTTAGTTCTTCAAGGGATGGAGTAACAGTTCGGTGGGTAAAGTGTTGCTATACAAGCATGAGGACCTAAGTTCAGATTCCTAGCCCATGTAAACGCCACTGTGGGGTATGTATGTGTGTGTGCATAAGAGAGACAGACAGACAGACAGACAGACAGACAGACAGAGCCTGCTAGTTCTAGGGAAAAAGAAACCAGAAGATTCCATGGACCTTGCTGGCCAGCCAGGCTAGCCAAAACAATGAACTCATGGTTTAGCAAAAGACCCAGCCACAAAATATAAGGTAGCTGCTTGTAGGTGTGCACACTTTAATCCCAGAACTTGGGAGGCAGAATCAGGCAGATCGCTGTGAGTTTGAAGCTAGCCTGATCTACAAAGCAAGTTCCAGGATGGTCAGGACTGTACAGTAAGACCCTGATGAAGAAACTCAGAATCGGCCTCTGGCTTCCACATGTATGCATAAGGCAAATGTGCACGTGCGGGCGCACACACACACACACACACACACACACACACACTTCTAACTACAAAACCTACTACCTATGTAACCTCAGGATAGTTGCAGTTCCATCTTCAGAGACAGCCCCTTTTTTGTCCCAGGTTTTAAGAACCTGCCTAGCTGCTATAGGAATTGAGTAAGATAGGGTAGATTAAGCTGCTACCAAAATTCCTGGCACACAGCTAGCACTCAGCAAAGCATCAAGTGTCATCACCAACAGTCAGATCTTATAGCATGTCACGCGTTTACACTGCTCTGCACTTGTCCTAGATGAGATTGTTACTTCTGTCAGAACTTAATCATCATCTCTGTTAGTAGCAACTCAGAGGGAGTGAACTGATCAAGATGAAAGATGATATCTTTGTTTATCAAAGCAATCTCTGAAGCTGGTATCATTGTGCACACTGGTAACCCTGGCACTCAGGAGGCAGAGGCAGGAGGATCACCAGTTGGAGTGAGCCTGGGGAACACAGTGATATCCTGTCCATAAAACAACACAAAACTTCTCAAAGTATAAATTCTCTCTCTCCCTCTCTCCCTCTTCCTCCCTCTGTAAAAGCCCACACTGTGTGTGGGAGTGTGTGTGTGTATGTGTGTGTAGATGAGATTCCTCAAAAAGTTCTAGAGTTTTGTGGAGCCATGGCCTATTAGGATGAGCCTGTTATTTCCTGCAAGCTGTTGAAAGGTCCTCTAGGCACCCAAGCCCAGGCTGGGTCTGACCAGAGCTGTGCTCTCTGGAGCATATTCTTGAAATCGGTACAGCATTCCTTATTTGTGTCATCCACAGTGGGCAGTAAAATTTAGCTTTAATTATATTTAGGGGGCATCTGGATCCTAGTAAGCACTTCTGGCTCTGTCTTAGAATCTAAACTCTGTGGTTTATTCCTAATGTGGAAAATGGAATGATGCTGCGGGCACCAGAGGAAGGGCTCCACCAGCCGGCTGCTGTTACTGTCGTGAAGAGCGCTTACAGACATCACGAGACTGCTTACACACGGCAGCCAGGTTACGGTGCACTAGCAGCAGCCGGGCATTTGTGAATTCTGAGGAAACATAAGTGTGTTTTCCCACATCTTAATTGTGGACCCCGGAAGGAGAAGGTGAGGAAATTCTAGAATACTGATCTGCTGGATGCCGACCAGTCAGTCCTGTGTCCGAGTCCCAGGCACAGAAGACTTGCTTGGCAGCCACATAAAGCAGTCACTCATTCCCATGTGCACAGCCAACACAGTTATTGCCTTGTTGCCCAGTCACAGACAAATGAAGCTCCTTGGGGAGTCTTCTGGAGGGCTGCATGGTGTAATGGAAAAAGCAGAGAGGGTGCAAGGCCGGCCTGGTGCGGTGCTGGTGAGCACCGGCCTCTTGGAGCTCTCTGTTACCCTCTGAGGCCTCGCCAGGGCCCCTTTGTTAAGCGTGGGGGACGTGTGTGAGAAGCATCATCTGTAGGAATTGAACTGTCTCCTGGCATCACCGTCAGGTCACAGCTTAGACCACACTCCTTTGAATTCAGAGACCTCAGGATCCTGCCGTTGTCCCGAAGGGAGGGCTTCTTAACAAAGAGCCTCTGTTCTACCGTTTTTTAACTGCTGGAGAGTTCTTAGGAGCAGGCAGAAATCAGGCGGCTCCACGTTGAAATTCACTTCTCAGTAGTTGGATGTGCTTGACTGCCTCACCAGATCTACCCTTAAAAAAACAGACAGGACCCAATAGCTCTGTTTTTGTTTTGGTTTCAGTTTTGTTTCTTGCAGTGCTGGGGATCAAGCCCAGGCCCTCACACATGCTGAGCCAGGTTCCCGTCTGGGAGCCAGCCATGCCTTACTCCTTCTTTGTTTTGTACACAGATCTCATCACTATTTGAAATCTTTTATCTGTCTGTGTTTTTGCTCTGTTTCCCACGCCAGCCCCACTGAGATATCTATAATTCACATGACAGCAAAAGTTTTATTTTTCCACTTAACATGTCACACCTCAGATGGTGACTAACAGATTTTTACATATTCCTTTCACTTCTGACTTTTTTTTAATCCCAAAATAATAGAGAACTTTTAAAATTTTCCTCCCCTAAAGCCACAGCTGGGGTTCTTTTCAGTAGCTGAGCGAGAAACTGGGCAGAGACAATCTGTTTGGAAATACCAGGATTCTTACCGTACAGTTGGTTCTCTGAACATGCTCACTCAGCCTTTGATGGCACAGTTAGACGTGTGCCGTCAAAAGACTGACAGGCCAGTGTCTGATTTGAGAATTCGCCAGTGGGGAGCATAGCTTTCCACCCTGCTCGCCCTTTGAGGTAGGCTGGACAGAGCTCAGAAAGGCCTCAGGTTTCCATGTCTCTAGGAAGGTATTTAGCAAATTATTTTTAAACCATTTGGAGTTGGTACAAATCACCAGAGGATTCTGCAGGCTCGGATTAAGTTCAGGAGAGTGGAAGGAGGAAGTGGAGCCACCAGGGCTTCCCAAGAAGGTGGACCTTTCCTGTCTTCCTGTCATCCCTATTCCCCCTGCACTTGCTGCTCTAGTGCTCCAGCGTGCCCTCCCTCCCTCATTTACCTCTCCCCCCTTGCTCCGTCCCTCTCTGTCTTTCTCCCTCTGTGTGTTTGTGTGTGTGTGTGTGTGTGTGTGTGTGTGTGTGTGTGTGTATGTGTGTGTGTGTGAATAATTATGCAGGTAATTTGTACTTACCTGTGCATGCTCTTATGGGGGCCAGAGGCCTAAGGCCGACATCTAGTCCTTCTTGTATTGCTCTCCACCTTATTTTTTTTATTTTTTGAGCCATGGACCACTCCATCTACCTTCTTTGTGGGCGCTAGGGATTGAACTCTGCTCCTCATCCTCTCATAGCAAGCGCTTTACCCACCTAACCTTCTCCCTAGCCCTTATCGGGCTCTTTTTCACTAAAATTCCAAAAGTTTCCACAGATAACTTAGAGTTAGCCACTGGGCTGCTCAAGAGAAGTGGACGTCTGAATATCTGGCCCTTGAGTGAGTTTCTGTCAATCATTAGCTCTCTCCCTGCGGAGAAGTGCCATTCCTGGCAGTGAGTGACATCACGGAGAAAGCTGAGCCACAGCAGAAAGAGACCTCAGCCTACTTACATCCTTCTCTCCAGCCCTGAGACCCCCCCCCCCCGTTCCTCACAATCCCTGTGGGACTCTAGGCACACTTGATGGGGGGAGGAGCAAACCATTGCTCACTGTGAGTTATGGGTGGTTGGGAAGGACTTGGGCTCACCAGAGGCTCAACAGGTGTCATCTTGATCCGATGTTTAGCACAGTCCTGGAGTGGACTCGTGTGCTTGTGGTGTGCACAGGCAACATCGCTTTACCTGCTGGCACCACGCTCCGTGTGAGTGGGTAGCCGGTGGACGTGCTAGAGCAGCATTCAGCTGCCCTGTCTTGTTGGGTTTCACATTATGGCCCTGTCTCATCTCTCAGTGAGTGTGCTTCTCTGCACCATTAAGCCAGGCTCATTGGTAATCAAGCCCCGACTTGTTACTGCCTTGGTAGAAGGCAGTAAGCTACCGAAACGCTACTAACAAGATGTCCCTGCAGATCCAGCTTTAAGGAGAAATGTAAAACCATACCAGAAGACCTACTATTTTTAGTTCACTGGTGTGTGTGTGTGTGAGTGATACTGAACATGGAGTTTTCACATGATAGACAAGTACTTTACCACTAAGCTATACCCTTGAGCCTCTTTTTCTTTTTACTTTGAGACAAGGTTTTGCTCCATAGCTGAGGCTGCCCTTGAACTCAGTAAAACCATCCATTGTTGGCTGAGTGAGTGGGTGGGTGGGTGGATGGGTGGGTAGGTAGGTGAGTGGGTGGGTGGGTGGATAGATAGATGATAGGTACATGGATGAGTCGATGGATAAGTGGCTAGATGATGGACGTTTGATTCTTGGCAGGGAACTAAAGATGAAAGAGCCACTTTGGTACATAGTAGCTACAAGGTACAGTTGTCTCAATCATACCAAAGAGATCTGGGCCCAGTAATGTGTCCCACTCCAATATTTTTGTTTTTGTTTTTAAGAACTCAGAAACCCAACTCAGGGGAAGTTACAGTTTATGATGGAGAGAAGCCAGGGCAGACACTGAACCAGAGGCTGTGGAGGAATGATTACCGGCTTGCTCTTCATGGCTTACCTGGCCTGCTTTCTTGTACACCCCAGGACCACCTGCCTTGGGGTGGCACACCCACCAATCATTAATCCAGAAAAGGCCTCACACACACTCCTATAGGTTAGTCTGATGAAGGCAATTCCTCAGTTAAGGTTCCTTCTTCCCTGGTGACTCTAGATTGTTCAGAGCTGGCAAAACCTAGCACAAATACTCAATGAGTTCCTCTTTAAAAAAAAATACTCCATTAGAACTCAGCTCTCCAAGATCATCGTGTTAATCAGCCTACGGTTAAGATGAGGCATGGACTAGTTTAACAAACTAGCTTAAACAAACCAGTAAAGGTAATGAACCCTCACCTCACTGGGAGTTCTAAGGTAAACCACTACTAGATCCAAGCACTCAAACTGTAAGCTTCGCATCTCTGCCTTTGCCTGGCTTTTCTCTGCCCTGCTTTGTACTGGCCAGGCTGTTGCCTTGGAACATGCCAGCCACAGCTCTGGGACACCTCTTCAAGCTCAACAGGCCTGGTAGAGAGAGCCTGGTTGTATTGGCCAGTCGGTGGGGAAGAATAGCCCGTTAGTCAGGTCTGAGAAATGTTCTGACAGCAGTTATAGCAAGGAGCACTAGCTCCATTCATGTCACGTGAACTGAGTCAGGAAGAGATTGGTAAAGTTTTTCAAAATCACTTTGCTCATCAAAGAGGCGAGCAGAACAGCTTGTGTCCGACAGGACTACATTTCCTGTGTCTTTTGTGGCTCCTGCTTTTCTTGTTCCCTAGAACCAAATGGAGTGGTAGACTTAACACAGGTGCCTTATGTGGTCATCTTCCACAAATGCTGACTCCCAGCACATTTGGCTAGCAAATTATCCCTGCCTTTGGGATTGGCAAGATGGTTCTATGTTGATGATGGAGCAGAATGTCAAGGGAAGTGATTTGCATGGGACAGATTGTCCAGGGGGCTTTGAAGCTGAAGTCCTGTGAGTTCTCACATGCTACCTAAATTTACAGCAGATGCTATTCACAAGGCCTTGCTTCCCCTTACCATTCTTTGAGTGAAGGGCCCCTGATCTGCAATCCCGGGTGCTGCTTTCCCCTGCGGGCACTTTGCACTCTGCTCAAACCATAAAATCCCAGTATTTTCACCCCCACCTCACATGAGGAGTGATAATGCAACATCAGCACCTTTCAAGCCCTGTTTTCTTTCTTAGTGTGGGTAATCTTGTGCTGTTTTCAGAACCTTAGCTTTCTTTCCCCTGCAGCAAAATATCTAAGACACTTAACATATAAAGAGGGGCTTTTCCTTCAAGCTCGTCTTTGGAGGATTCTCTCAGTTGGCCTGGGATAGGGCAGCATTAGCATGGCTGTAGTGGGACAAGGTGTTCTTTGTATAGTGACAGAGAGATGAGTTAGGGGTCCCTAAAGGGGAACACTCAGTGACCTAACCTCTCCTCACCAGGCTCACTTTCAGTAGTACCATGGGGCCTCTGGAACATTCAAGAACCAAACTAAAATCCAGTGGGCTGAGCATCATGCAGTGTGCTCAGCACCCAGTGTGCTCAGCATCCGGTGGGCTCAAGCTTATCGTGTGCTCAACATCTGGTGTGTTCAGCGCCCAGTGGGCTCAGCATCCAGTAAGTTCAGCATCTGGCATGCTAAGCATCTGGTTGGCCCTGCATCCAGTGTGTTCATCTCCCAGTGGGCTCAGCATCCAGTGTGCTCAGCATCTGGTGGTCTCAGCATCTGGTGGCCTCAGCATCCAGGGCTCAGCATCTGGTAGGTTCAGCATGCTTTCTTCTGCAATAGGCAACCACAAAGCATCTTCTCCACCCAGGATTTCTAGGAAGACACTTGGTGAGACAGACACTGGTGCTGCCCCTGTACACCAAGACTGTATCCTCAGCTCAGCGTAGGAAGGAGCAAGTTCCCAAAGGAGAGTGGATAGATACTCTTTGTGAAAATTCATTATCCAGAACAAAATTGTTCTCCCAGGTTTCATTCACATGGAATTTCAGGGCTGTGAGGAGAAGGGAAATGGTCCGGTCAGGGATACCTACTCCAGGAGTCCTCCAAGTGTCCATCAGGGAACCTGTTAGCCCTACTTTTGAGACTGTCTGTAGTTAGCAGTTGATGACAAAACTGTTGTAACCTTACGACTAATACCTATACCTTCCGGTGCTGGGAATAGAACCTAGGGATTCACAGGTTGGGCTGTTCTGCCCCTGAGCTCCATCCCTAGAACACTGGCTTTATATAGTCATTGCCATCATTTGCTAGTCAAAGCTCCTTAAAGTACCTGAAGCACTTTAACCAACCCCATGGTTCCTCTGTCCTGACAAAGCCTCAGATTTCCCCACTCTGGGGTGGTGTCTGGACTGTAGTCATAGTCTTCATTTCCAAGTCAAAGTCCTTTGTTAGAGATTCAGCAGTATGTTTTGGTTGCACCTCAGCAACATAGAATGTCACAAAAATGTCCCTGTGTCAGAAATGACTTCCTTCATCCTTGCCTAGGTCAGTGGAAAGGTAACATATTCTTGGAAAATCTGGCTTGGCCTGTGTGTGTTGCCCACCACAGCAGGTGATTTTTCTTTTTCTCTGACCTTAGCTTATTTGTGTCCCTTTATGTCACATGCACATACCCATCCTGGGGCCTGACATTCTGGGCTATTTCAGGAGTGCCAAAGCAGCCTATCTGGTCTTGAATGGTTACTCTGTGACAATCCAAAGCTTCAGTGGGTTGAATTCTCTCCAGATGCTCAGGATCATTTTCCACTGTGACTTCCCAAGGCCTGGCAGGCTCAAAAGCCCCACTGTAGTGTGGGCTCTGTGGGTCAGCCACACCTCGGTACACTAAGGCAGAGGTGGCAGTGAGGGTCTGCATCTGGCTTCAGCTGTAGGAGCAGTTCCTGGTTTAGTGTTTTCTTTGCCTCCTCCTTGGCCTTGAAAGAACGTGCAACAGCCAAATGTTGGGAGCCTGTGGTGTTTGCCCCTGGCCAGGCTACATATCAGCTTGCAGAAAATGGCTACAGTTTCAGGAGCCTGTGTCAGCCAGGCCCCTCACACACCCCCACCCCACTTCAGCAGAGGCTGGAGCTGCCTGCCGCCCCATGTAAACACGGTGGGCTTTGCTCCCCCACCCTCCCTTAGCCAAGCACTATACTGCTCGCTAGACCCAAGACCAGCTCAGTCATTCAGTGAAGGGTTCATGTCATAGACCCAGGCCCGGCCAGCAAAGGGAGAGGGAAGGGAAACAGGGCAAGTAGAAGAAAGGTGCCTGCTGTAAGATGGATGGAGCCGTAACTCACTTTATTCTCAATGATATTAGACAAATCAAATCCTCTTCCCATTTATTCTATTTTAGCCAAGTATTCTTGTCCAAAATTGAAATCAAATGTTTTTCTTCTTTTTCCCCCCAAAGCAAATGGTCACAAACACTCACTTAATGTAATTTACTGGAGCTTTTTCCTAAAGGGACATTTATGTTCCTTTCTTTTATGCATGCAGTAACTTTTGATCAAAACATGACTGCACTCCCTCATTTAACGTGGAGCATGTGGATTAAAGGCCTCTTTGAATCTTAAATACAGATTATGGCTCTCTTTCCCTTTAAGCAAACCTCCATAAAACCCTGGCCCCTCTCCAGTTTTCTTCATTAAAGCCCTGTTTATTACTGTTTTCGGATGGCAGTCATTAAATGATTGTTAGCACAATGAGCACTTGATTATAATTATTTATCTGGCAATCAGTTATTGAAGCAGTTCGGTGGCGTAATTCAAAGGGAACTTGCTGGTCCCTGCCAGCATCTTCTAGATCATTGGCCCTGGTGAGGCAGGAGGAAGCCGATATAAACACAGACGGAGCAGCCCAAGCCTTCTCTGAGTGGATGCTTTCATGTTGCTCTAATCCGGCTCTTAGCCTTTCTTGTTCCATAAGGTAAATGAACAAAGGTGATTAAATAAGATATAGGCAAGAATGTTTGTGCGCCAAACCCCTGAATCAATAAACACATTCCAGGTTAGTAGTGTATTTATATAAAATAAACATTTAAATGTTTTTATACTTGTTGTTATTACTATTAGCACAAGCATGAGAAAATAAATTTTTTGTGTGCACACATGAGTGTGGAGGTCAGAGGGCAATCTTGGGCCTCAGTCCTCACCTTCTACCTCGTTTGAGACAGACTGTCCTGTTGGTTGCTGCTTCCTGGAGACTAGCTGGAGTTTATGGGAGCTTATGGGACTCTGCTGTCTCCACCTTCCACCTCACAGCAAACGTGCTGGGATTATAGACACACACCACCACTTGGGGCTTTCAATGGGCCGTAGGGACCCAAATTCAGTTCCTATAGTTGGAGTGAGTGACCAGTGGTACTCATTATACAGAGCAGTGTGGTCCTGCTGTTCAGAAGCCCTGCTTAACTCAGACTCTTCCAGTTGTGACACATTTTAACCAACCTGAGCAAAATGTCTTCACTTGTGTAGCTGTGATGTGGCCCTGCTCATGAATTAAAAGAGCAGCAGAAACCGAGGCTCCCTGCATGTGTGGAGGGAGTCACCCAGCCTTTTCTCTGTGTCAGGGAACTCAGCCAGCCATCAGCAGCCTCAGGGTCCTTGGTGGAGAGCAGCTGTCTTCACCTGCTCATCAGTGTCCAGAAGCTAACTCAGAGGGCTAGGGAATGTCGATCCATGGTAGGGCACTTATCTGAAGCCCTGGGTTCAGTCCTTAGTACTTCCAAAAGCAGGAAGGGAAGGAGGAAAGGAGGGAGGGAGAAAAAAAATGGGTGAAGAAAAGAACAAAACAGAAAGGACCCAGATTGGCCCCATCCAGTTGATTATCTACCTCCTGACTAATCCCCATGTCCATGTAAACAGTACATGTGATGGGGCTGTATGTTATTTTTATGGAACAGACAAAGAGGATGAAGTCCTGGTTTTGGCAGGCCTGTTAGTTAGAAACACTGATTTGTTCCTTTACATGATATCTTAGTTTCTGAGAAAAGTCCAGGATTATTAGTAAAAAATTAACTGAAAATGTCAAACTATTACCCTCCCAAATTCTCTAAATGTATCCCAAAGTGAATTTTGATATTTCACTTAGAACATTCCATCTTGTAAGATCCAAGTTTAAAAACAAAGTTCTTGTGAGCACTTCAAATGATGCTCTTGTCTCATCTGAATCTTTCTCCGAGCCCCTCTGTATCTTAGTCTAGGGAGAGAATCATAAAGAGACGACCCAGGAGGAGTTAGACATGCTTCCTACCATGGTTTGGTGCCACAGCTGCTACCATTGGGCCAGGTGGAATTTGGAACTCTGGGAAGTGCTATCTTCAGTCACCTCAGCACTTGGGTCACTTATAAGAGTCTGAACGATAAAATTCTGCCTTTGTTGCTTTGCTGCCTTCTTTGATGCTGTGGCTACAAAAGCAAAAGACCTGTAAAAGTCATCTTAAAGAGCAAGAAGCTTGAAAACACAGAACAGCAACGGAAAAAGTCGTATGCACATACGCACACGCACACACACACACACACACACACACACACACGCGCGCGCACACACACACACACACGCGCACACACACACACACGCACACACACACACACAGCAAACATGATCTAACCAGTCTTGCTTACAGGGAGGGTATGAAGTGCCCTATTTACTGGGCTAATAAGAAAGACAGTTCACCATACAAGCTCAGACTTGAATAAAAATAGTCATTCTCAATTTCCCATTTCTCTTATTAATGCATGTTTATTATTTGCTAAGTATTTAATGTGTATAGGTGAGCTGTTTGAGCTCCAGGTAACTCAAGTGACTAATAGACCTCCAAGCTGAACACACAGGGAGAAGCCAGCATCTTGTCATATGTGGGTATTTACACACACACAGGCTCTTTTTGAATTTGTGGATGTTGGCCACAGCCCGAGAAGTTTCTTGGGAATCTAATCTTCTCAATGGCAGGCTCTAACGCTGCCCTTGCCAGGAGTTTAGTTCATGTGGATCCGGTGCCAACTTTCTTTTCACATATGTGAAGTAACAGTTTGGCAGCCAACAAACACGCCAATGCCTCAGCAAAGACTGGAGTTTTTCAGAAAGCAAAGTGGACATGTTCAGAAATAATTCTCTTCAGGTGAACCGGGCTGGAATTAAATGTTGCAAGAGATTGCTCTATCTGTGTGACTGCATATGTCAAAGGTCACAGCAATAAAGTATTTTTGTTTTATAGAGTTGTTCTTGGAAAGGCCATAGACCGTATGACAGCAAGAGTGCCCAGTGCCAGCACCAAATCCAAACACCATAAAGTTACATCCAAAGCCCAACAAGCCATTAGACCCTACTCTCAAAGCGTGGTACCTCCCCCGCTGGGGCCAGCTAGCTCAGCATGCCTTCTCTGTCCAGTGTGAAGCAGGTCCCCAAAACCATGGAGGGGAAACTTCAGCCCCATGGTAGACAGATCAAAAGCTATAGACACCAACACTGGAGCTTTGGTAAGGGACAGCCACAGGAGGCTGGCCAATGCCCCATCCCGTTGGTCACCATTGAGCTCCCATGCCCATGTGCGTAAGTGAGTGTGAGTGTGTGTGTGTGCATGTGTGCATGTGTGTGATCTTTCCTTGGTTTCTTAAAACTGAGCTCCTGTCACTTAGACAGATCACTTCCACGTCACCTTCTGTGCCAGGTCTATATATTTTTCCAAATGACAAACTATTACAATAAAGGTGCCACTTGCCCAAGATCTTTAGGCTTCCATGTGCCCTGGGATCCGTCAAAAGCCTTGTTCTCCTAAAGACGCTGGGGAGTCCTTTGCCTCCTCTCCAAACTGGAACTGCATATGGTGGACTTGAGAAGTCCTTGCCCACCCAACACACCTCAGTGGTCACTGCCACGTCCACAGACCTGTCCAGGCTGGCTTTCCATGGTGGGAGACTGTGGCCAGTGTGGGAGGCCCTTATGCACTCGAAAGCTCAGCCAGCAGATGAACACTGGCTGACCCTCTCCCTCCTCTCCTCTCCCTTCCCCTGAGGCCCAGCTACCACCTGCTAACGTGTCTGAAGAGAGCAAGAGGCCTCAGTCATAGCAGATGATTGGAACTGATGCCAAAAGTGCAAACAAGCCATAAATTACACTCTGCTCTCCGCGGCATAGCCACCGCTCATTAGTTACGGGGAAATGAACTCCCTTTAATCTGTCTTACTTATGCTAGATGAGAGTTGGCCTTCTTTGTTTTTGGCAATGCTGTCATCTTCTTGAATAATTATAAAATCTAGGTTTTCTTATGTGAGATTTTTGACCAGTTCTTGAGGTTCTCTGTGCAGAACCCTCTACTGTCTACTATTGGAATCTGGGGTCTTGTGATCAGCAGCTGGGGACTTTCAGCTGAGGACAAAAAAAGATCTGGAGGGGAATGGTGAGACAATCACACAGTGATGTGAACGTTTTTAATGCCACTGAACTGCACACTTAAAAAATAATTTAAGTGTCACGTATGCCTCACACTGTGGTATATTTCACCACAGTGAAAACGAATCAGGGTCTTTCCACTTTTTTATAAGTCAAAGTTCAACATGTATTTGCTCTAAGTTTTTTTAAGTTTTATTTTTGTGTGTTTTGCCTCCATATGTGTGTGTACACCATGTGCATGCAGTGCCCAAACAGGCCACCAGGGGGCATGGGATCTTCTGGGACAGGAGTTACAAACAGTTCTTCCTCTGGAAGAGCCTCCAGAGTTCTTAACCACTGAGCCATCTCTCCAGCCCTGTATATGCTGCACATTTTAGGCCCTATGTATGTCTCCTAGGGAAATGGAAGGTTGCATAGCTATCACAGGACCTGGAATGCCAGCTGTCCTATGCTTCATAAGACAGGTTATTGCTTCAGATTTCACCTATTGTCAAAATATTGTATATGGTCTTAAGTTGCAAATGATGGTCCTTTGTAGCATAAGGAAAGGCAGAATAACCAGTCCTGCTTCGCCAGAGCTTTGGTGAGTTGAATGTACCAGTTGTGAAAACAACCCCAGTCCAGTGATCAGGAAGAGCCCTGGGCCCCTAGACTTGCTACCTGTCTCTGCCTTTGACAAAGAACATGAGTTCCATCATCCTTGTAGGCTGAAGCATGTTTGTCTGTGGAAATGAGGTCCCTACCTTTCAGGATGGTCAGGCCTCAGTTCATGACACTACACTGAGGACCTCGTAGGCGGTAAGCCCATGTCCCCTCCACTGCCTTTGAGCCTTTCGTCACAAAGGACTAGATGGTGGAATGGCTCCTGGTCCCTTCTTCCTGAGCATAACTCCTTTGCTATTCACAGAGTTCTGGACTCTGCCTGCCTTTGAGTTGGGAAGTTCCTGGGGAGAATACGGCAATGCCAGGGCAATGGAGAAGGGAACAGGTCTTGGCATCCTGCCAGGGGCAGCTGTGGAAACAGCCTGCTCTGTGTCTCTGCTGTTCGCCTAAAGGCCTCACTGTCTCATCCCTAGCCCACCTCTCTTGAGGGCTGGAATATTTTCTTCCTTTGACCTCTTGCCTTTAGTCTAAAGACCCCAAGAAGAAAGACACTTAGCACAGACCTGGGTCTTTTCCCTCAGCCAGTTTGTTTTTGGTTTTTTTGTTTTGTTTTGGTTTGGTTTGGTTTTTTGGGGTTTTTTGTTTTTTGTTTGTTTGTTTGTTTTGTAGTGGTATGAGAAACCACCATCTGGGGCTTGGCACCCTTACTTCCTTGTGTCTCCCTCCAGCCTAAAGGGATAGTCAGACCCTCATTAGGCTTCCACAAGAGCTAGAACTGAGGGTAAAGAGAGGATTTGGGATGATGGGATTACTCTGTGTTCCTAAGCTGATAGGATTTTGGTCCCTTATGGAATACTATGCAGCTGAAGTCCACCCCACCAGCCCTGGGTATTACAGGAGGAACTGGTGCCCCTGCTCATCAGGGCTGCTCAACCCTTCTCTTGAACCTTTGGAGGACTTTGTCTTTGTAAGCACTTGAATATAAAAATCTGAAGTACATGGGTTACTGAACTGTTCCTCCACATCTGTGTCAGTAACACTGAGGAACATGCAGAGGAGGCTCCAGTCTCTCTCAAACCTCCTTCCAGTCAGTAACCGCAAGTCTCTACTATTCTAACTTGTGTGTTTCCCAGGTACAAACAACTTGCAAAATCTTTCCCAACTGTGCCCAGCTCAAAGTCACACCTCATCTAGGTAATGGTATTTAAAAACCACTACTAGGATGTGGAATGTAAAACACAGAGGTAAAACCCTAATACATGTAAGACCCTGGGATCAAATTCTGGCACTGGGAGAAACAACCCCGAAAGCTCAAACCCAAAAATAATCAGCGGGTAGCATGATCAAAAGAAACCACAGTGAGCCAGATGTGATGGCACACACCTATAATCCCAGCACTCAGGGAGGCAGAGGCAGGTGGATCTCTGTGAGTTTGAGACTAGCCTGGTCTCCAAAGTGAGTCCAGGACAGCCAAGGCTACACAGAGAAACCCTGTCTCGAAAAAAAAAAAAAAGAGAGAGAGAGAGAGAGAAAGAAAAGGAAGAAATCACAGTGGTAGTCTAACTCTCCTGCCCTTCCTTCCCCTTCCATACCCTCCCCTCTCTCCCCATACTCTAATGTCTGTTTCTCATCCTCCTGCCCCCGAGACCCTCTCTGCTGTGTCAACTCTATCCCAGGATCTAGAGGAAACACAGGCACCTGGGCACTTTGGTCCTGTTTCCAGATGTGCAAGCCTCACAGCTGGGTAGCATTCCCCACTCTGAACAGCAGTCCGCATAGTCCAACTCCTAAGGTGCCCAGTGAGCCCCGGCACACGGACCCTGCCTGCCTTTGTTAGGGGTTCTTCTGCAGGGCTGGGGCTCCATCTGCAGGGTCACCTCACTGTCCGCCCCCAACCCCGCCTTTACCCCGCACCCCTGTAGTGGGGAGCATGCTGAGCTGCTGCAGGTGTGGGGTGAGAGTCTTTGCCCCCACCCTGGCTTGCACAGCCCTGCTCAAATCCTTTTATTTATCGCTGTACTCCATCTGTTTACCTGACGGTAGAGATAACCGCTAGGAGCTATTGTTATGTTGACGTGACAGACAAACAGGAAATCCGAGGGTTTACGGATGTTATCTCTTTAACACAGAGGGTTTTTTACAACCCAGAACTGCATAGTGAGACCCTGTCTCAAAAAAAAAAAAAATGAATGAATAGATGGATGGGAAAGGGAAGGGAAAAGAAGGGAAGGGAAGGGGAAAGGAGGGGAGGAGAGACAGCAGAGGGAAGGAAAGGGAATGAAAGGAACAGCATCTAAGCTGGATACTGAGCTAGGAAATTCTGAGACCAGGGTCCCAAGGAATCCCAACAGGCAAGAGCCAGGCAGCTTGGAGGACACCTGGCACAGTGTAGGTCCGTGTCCTACTTTGGTCTGCCTTCCCTTCCCTTCTCTTCCCTTCCCTTTCCCATCCATCTATCCATCCATCTATTCATTCTTTATCATTATTATTAGAGACAGGGTCCCACTATGTAGTTCTGGATGCCCTGGACTTCCCAGGCTGGCCTGGAACTCAGAGATCAGCCTGCCTCTGCTTCACACTTAGGTCCTAACAGTGTGAGAAGTCCTAACTTCCCAGCGTGCAGGGTGAGGAAATAGGACTCATTTCAAGGGTTTCTAGATGCTTCTACATGTTTCCAGGCATGAGCAAGGCCATGGTACAGAGGCAAGGTACAGTGCTGACTTGGACCTCTAGGAAAGGAAGGTCCCAGGCTTGCTGCCTTCGCTTCTGGGTGCCATCCTTGAAGGTTTCTCAACACTAAGAACCAGGCTTAGAGATCATGTTGTTGGGGACATTCTCAAACTGAATGCTGTGTGAAAGCGGAAGTGTGTATCCAGGTCTCAGAGCCAGGAGAGGCCATCCTTCGAGGGAGGCAGGTGCCCTAGGAAGCAGAGGGAGGTGAAGAAGGCCCAGGGGAGTGGCCTCAGCAGAAGAGGCCAGGCAGCTCCGTGATAGAGAGCAGATGTGGAGGACTCTGATTTCTAGAGCGCGTTTCACACTCAGAGCAAATATTACTCATCTGGACTGCCAAGGTGTCTGCTGAGCACAGGTGACTTTACTAGCTGAGGATCCCCCACCATTATCATAGGAACAAATAATATAATTAGAACCCTGTTGTAACTTGAATGTAGACTGTGTCTGACTTTGGTTTGTGATACTCTGCCTTTCCTGGCCACAGGACCCTGGCTGCTCTATGTAAGGGGTGCAGAGTGGGGCCACTCATACTCGTGGGACAGATGCTGGCGGAGTCACCTCACCCTGAAGTTCTGTGACCTCTGTGTGCTCTTAGTGCTCATGGCATCCAAACAGATGGTGCCATGAGGTGGCCCGGGTAGCCTAAGGCAGGAGGCAGGGGCCATCATGGGTCTCCAATGTGGGCAGAAGGAGGGAATGCTGGAGAAGCAGCTAGGATGGGGGTTGGGAAAGAGTAAAAGCAGGATCTGCACAGACTGGAGAGGACAGCAGAGAGGGGCCCCTAAACAGGAAGTCTCTTCAGAGGTCTCAACAGCTGAACCCCAGCGCCAGCCACTCACTGACCTTGCTGATCAGCAGAGGGCCAGCAGAGACCAAGCTTCACAGTTAGTCAATTCTGCTGCCCAGGCAGTTTCCTCAAGAGCGAGAGAGGCGCCTCTCTGGAAGATACACAGTAAGGATGCCTGCTTATCTAGCCGCCCGTCTGCGGTTTCCCACTTCTCCTGACGCCCCTCTGGACTGCAGCTTGACGTCATTATGGCTGTTGGCCCTTGCTCCCACGGTGTGAGTGCCAAGTTTCTTCTCTGTTCACACATGGCTCTGGGATGCTCTGCTGAGTGCTGGCCACCTGCGCACTCCATTTACTTTCCTTTAGCTCTCCGTGTTATCTGATTATTTGCTTTTACTTAACTGGCCAACAGAGCTTTACTAGGTTTTAATTTATGGTTAATGTTGACTGGTCCTTCTGCCTTAAGGCCTCACCCCACCTTACCCCAGTCACCCCCCCCATTGTGACTTCACTTGTGTGTCACATTTGCATTCATTTCCAGATGTTTCCTTGGTGAAGTCACCATAGGTCTTACCCCCAGCCCACAGCCAGGAGCTTCATGCAGGGAAGCAGGTTCCTGAGTGCCTTGCAGCCTGTTTCATGGAGGAGGACAGCACTGCTCTCCTCTCTTTAAAAGAAAAACAAAACGAAACAAAAAAAAAAAAAAAAAACCCACAAAGAAAGGGTTTGGTCCTGGCAAGGCCAATTCAAACAGGATGTGCCCTTCTCCCTCCACCACTGTGCAGGGAGGGGCAGCTCTGTGCTGTCAACCTCTCCTCAAGCCACCTCTGGGTCACTTCCTCTCTCTGAATAGCTCCCTGACCTGCTGGGATGGTGGGCAGTGGAGATTGTGTTTCCATGAACTCACTGAGGAAAAAGGTCCTGCAAGCTTCCCAAAGACAGAATGAATGCCCTTTTCCTCCCCACAGAAGGAAAGCAGGTGCAACCCACCTGTTTACACAGGGCTGCCCCTGAGGAGAGAGTGAATGCATCCCCCCAAAATAAACCAGGTACAACCCACCTGCCAGAGCAGTAAGCCCTATACAGGACTGCCTTTGAGGCTGTCTCAGGGTCCCATTTTCCCTGAGCTTCCCTGGGGCTGTCTAAGTCTTGGTTCTGTGTCCTCACTAGACTAGTATTGCCCAGAATGCCTGAGGACCTGTCATAGGACAGGACACGACCCCATGAGCTCAGTGGTAGCACCTGCCTAGCACGTGCAGGGTCCCAAACCGAGCCCCAGAGCCATAAAAGAAATGTAGCATGAATAAAAAATATAAGAAAATGCATGCAACTCGAGGCAAATGGTCCCATTGTGATGGGGAAATCCTGTCTTAAGTTCAAGCCCAGTTTGAGTAAAGAATTACGAATGCTTCACAAGCTTGTGAATACCTTGATAAAATTAAAATAATTGAGGGGGGTAGAGAGATGGCACACCAAGCCTAACGACCTGCGTTCAGCCTCCAGGACCCACACAGTGGAAGAAGAAAACAGACCACTGCAAACTGTCCTCTGACTGCCACTCATGTGTCATGGCATGCATAACTCTCTACATGTAAAATAAAATAAGTGTAATAAAAATTAAAATAACCACATGTTGAAAACATGGCTCTTCTGTCATCCCAGATGACATGTAAACTCACGCAGGAAGATCGCTTGAGCCTGGTATTTCAAGATCAGCCTGGGCAACATAGACCCCGCCTCAGTCAGTCAATAACATCATCTATTATAAAGCTCTACTGCGTATTTCTTGTGTTGATTATTATTTCGAGTTGTAGAAGTGTCCACTCTCTTGACCTCCCTGCTTTTCCAGCCCTCAGCCCATCCTGTGGGTGTTCTCAGACCCTTGAGGTGAAACAGAAGGTGATTTCTCCAGGTGATGTCTGCCACTGTCAAGGGGCGGAACTGGTGCACGAGGCTGATTGCAGTTCCGTTATCGCCCTGCCAGTATTCCTAGCTTCTGTGTAGTCACTGATATGTTAGTAAGAATTGCTTATAGGCGCCCAGATTATGGTAGCTTTGTAATAGAGAACCCTTTGTTGATATAAATGAAAACGTTGGCCTGACGCATCAAAACCACAGTTTGGCTTCGCTTATCAGTGCACACAAAGCTTTGACCTAACACCCCAGGTGGGCGTGAAGCCTCCTTGGAAACTGAGCCAGTCTTTGCCTCTCGGAAATGGGGCCCTCCTTTTAAGAGGAAAGTTTAGGCCAGCTCCAGCTTGGAGCCTGGCTGGGAATCAAGACCTGTTCTCCTGCCTCCATCCAGTTTTTTTCTTCCTTCCTGCTCCCCAGCCCCGCCTCTTTCACATGCTTTGCTGGAATCCATGATCTGTGGTCTCCTCACAGACAGTGCACACGGGCACTTGCAATGTGCCTCCCTTTGAATTCTGACACAGGAATCTCTCCTGAAATGGCTGAGAGATGCTATTCCTGCTCTGAGGGGGACTGTCTGGGCGGCTTGCACACAGTGCCCCTGTAGCACTCCTGCTGATGGAGGGGAGCGTGTACCACTCAGGCCTTTGCCATGCACCAGGCCTGAGAGACAATTCCGAGTTAGCAGCTGCTCAGCCCAGTTCTACATACAGACTTTCAGGTCCGACTCATGGTCTTGAAGGCCCAGGCACTCGGCAGGGGGCCTGAAGTTGGTATAAGTGAGTTCAGAGACAGCTGTGGCAGGTGCTTTGCATCACACCCGTTAATTCCAGCAGTCCATATGGAAGGCCAGGCTACAATCTAGTAACTTGGTAGTCTTGGGGCAGGCAAGCTGAATGGTTTTAATTGGCATCATCCTCTTCTGTTGTGAAATTATGACAGTCAGAGGAGCCGACACTGTCCCAAAACCTAGTCAGGAGAGTTCTTCAGATAAATGTCTATTTACAGAGCTGAATGCTTTGTTTGTTGGTTTTTGTTTTTTTGTTTTGTTTTGTTTTGTTTTTTTTAAGACAGAGTTTCTCTGTGTAACCTTGGCTGTCCTGGACTTGCTTTGTAGACAAGCTAGCCTCGAACTCACAGATGTATGCCTACTTCTGCCTCCCAGAGTGCTGGGATTACACATGTGCACCACCATGCCCAGCTCTGCATGCATTTGTAAAGGGTTATTTTAATTTAATTTTATTTTATGTGCATGAATGTTCTGCATACATGTGTATCTGTGTACCACATGTGTGTAGTGCCTATGGAGGCCAGAAGAGGGTATCAGATCCCCTGGAACCAGAGTCAAACAGTTATGAGTCTCCATATGGGTGCTGGGAATCAAACCTGGGTCCTCTATGGAAGCACCAAGAGCTCTTAACCTATGAGCCATCTCTCCAGCCACATGAGTGTGCTTTTAATGACAGCCATCAATCCTGACCTGGGTTTATTGGTCAGGGTAGAGTTTTTGCCTGGTATGCGTAAGGCCCTAGGTATAGAAAGAAGGAAGAAGATCAGGTGCAGTGACACACGCCTGTAATCCCAGCACTCAGGGAGGCTAAGGTAGGTGAGTCTCTGTGAGTTCAAGGCCAGCCTGGTCTACACAGAGAAACCCTGTCTCAAAAAAAAAAAAAAAGTATTAGTTCACTTTGGGAAAAGAGTAAAAAGGGGGGAGGGGTCTAGTCAACATTCATATCTCTGATCAAATTACTGAGAGAAACAATGGGTGGCTTGAAGGGTTTGCTTTGACTAATGGCTTCAGGGGTTCTGTCCATGGTTCCTTGGCGCTATGCAGCTGGGCAGTAATAGCAGTGGGAGAGTGTAGCTGAGGCGAGCTGCATGACAACCGGAAGCAGAGAGGGGGGAAAGCAGGTGGCTGAGGATAACCTACCCAAGGACATGCTCCAGGGACAGCTCAGCCCCACCTCCCAAGACTTCCACAACCTCTCAAAATAGTGCCACCAGCAGGAAACCATACATTCAAAACACAAGCCCATAGCAGGGAGGGGGGGAGGTATTTTGATTTCAAACTGTAAAGTAGAGAGAACAGGAAGGAAAATATTTCTCCAAACCAAGGAGTCATGACAAAAGGACATAGAATTAGATCAGTCAAGCCAGAAGGGGGGGGGGGAATACAAATACCAGTGCTGGAAAGGAAGAAGAGAAACTTCCTATTCATAGTTTTCCTACGTAGAAAACCCTAATCACCCACAAGAGAAATAGTAGTACGAGTGAGTGAATTCATTGAGCTTGATCTATAAACATCAACTTTTTATAGATTTGCCGTGAACATCCGAAAAGTAAAGGGGAAGAAAAGTTATTCCCCACACAGTGATGTTAGAAGTTTTTTAAAGCTGAAAACTATAATACATTGAAAGGACATCTCAATTAGGTGCTTGGGATGCCTCAGCTCCTGCCACCAGGTTCCTCCCGTTGCTGCTTTTAATGATCAGCTATTATGTGGCACTGTGAGTGAAATAAACCCTTTCCTCCTCAGCTTGCTTTTCGGCATGGTGTTTCATCACAGCAATAGTAACTTAATTGAGACAACTCCCATCTTCCATCTGGAATGATATTCCCACCTTCACCTTCCACCTTCAGTAATAATGCTCCCATCTTTAGCACTGTCTGGACTCTTGTGTCCACGTGCTGATCAGCCATTCACCTTTTTAACACTTGTCTATTCCTTGGACTCTTTGTAGACTAGTTCTCAACTTGATTCCCTCTACAGTGGACTAATCCTGCTCATGACCTACCTGGCTTAACTTCCTACTTTAAGAGTGCCTGACTATATATGTTGATACAAAGTGGGAATCAATGGTACCAAATCCCTTCACATGTGTCTACATTTTAGTCTCAACTTTTTGTTTCAGGACAATGATACTGTGTATGTGTCATTGGGACATTGTTCTGCTGAAATGACTACTTTTCCCATCATGAGAACATTGTAGTTAACTCTTACTATACAACTTACCTTCATGTCTGTTTACTTTCGTTAATACAAAGCTTGTACGTAAGTCATTTACTTTCAGTTTATCTTTGCCCTTGTATTGTTTTTAATTATTACATTTTTACTTATTTATTGTGCTTGTCTGTGGGTTTGCAGACCTGTCATTGTGTACCTGTGGAGATCAAAAAATCGCTTAGGGAAGGAGGTCAGTTTTCTTCCACCACGTGGGTCTTGGGGTGCTGTCTTGACAAGCTTTTCCTCCTGAGCTGTCTCATCAGCCCTACCCTTGTATTGAAAATGTATTTCTTGTAAGCAACATATAGTTAAGTCTGCCTTTGCTTTTGCTTGTTCTGTTTTCTTTGCAGCTCTGTGGATTGAACCTGGGCCTTGTTTATGGCAGACAAGTGCCCTGCCACTGAGCCATATGCTCAACAATTCTAACAATGGTGGAGTTTTTGTTTTGATTTTTTAGCAGATTCTCACTAAGTTTTCCTAAACTGGCATTGAACTCACTGAGGAGGGCCTTGAACTTCCTGACTCAGCCTCCCAAGGAGCTTAGCTGGGATTGCAGACTTCTACCACTAAAGTAGCTACATTTGTTTCCTTGTTAATACAACATAGTAGGCTTCATCTTTTAAGTAGCTTTTCAAATGACATTTATATTTAATGAGTGGGTAGGGTTTTGTTTGGGTTTGTTTTGTTCTGGTGTTTGCTTGTCATGGTGCTTGGAATGGAATCCAGGACCTCAGACATCCTAGACAGATACTCTTACATTTTCAGGTTTTGTGAGTACTCAGTAAATTTTATTATATTCCATACATTGTCAGTAACAGAAATCCTGAATTATGGTACACGGCTATACCTGTACCATAATTTATTTTGTTCTGTTACTCTTAATCTCTTAAAGCCTGGATTAGGTCCCTTGGGGTAGGTCTGTCTCAGTGTTCCGCTTACTCCTAGAACACAGTGGATTTGGTGGTCTTTCCGAGTCATGGCTAATTTTTGGCATGTTCCTTCATTCCATCTTTACTCCCAGTCTAGTATCTCCCACAAGCTTTAGCTTGGGCCCATAGAGGACAAAAGAGGGCATTGGTTTCTCTGGAATTGGGGGTTGTGAGTCCCTAGACTACACTGGGAATTGAACTTGGGCCCACTGAAGAACCCAGCACTTCCTTGTTGTCTCCTGTTCTTTCTACAGCCCAGGAATTAGTTGAGGAGCCCTGGGAAATTTCCATGCAGGTTGCTAGGTTCTCCCCTTGACTTTCACCTATCTCTGTCTCCCTTTCTGCAAGCACCAGTCTCCATGGCCACATCCAACTCAGGTTTCTGCCTCACCCTGTCCCTGCTCTTTGCTTGAGTTCCTTGCTGGTTTCTTACAGAGCCTGATCATGTTATTCTGCGTATTTGTCCAGTTTTTCTTGTTGCTAACATGACATCTGTCCACTGTATTCTCAGAATTTTGCTATTTTGGTATCCATGGTGTTTTCTATACGCACCCATTTTTTAACTTTTTAGTGATTCTTTGTGAATTTCACATCATACATCCCAACCTCACTCATCTCCCAGTCCCTTCGTATACACCCTTATAACCTCTCCCCAAAAAGGAAAAAAAAAGTCCCATTGTAGAAGCTGTAATGTGTGATGGTGTGTCCCACAGTGTATCCTTTTATCCACACTTCTTTACTTGCAAATGTTCATTGCAGTGAGTGATTGGTCTGGCTCAAGGCCTCTGGCTTCTGCTACACCATCAATACTGGGTCCTCATGGGACTCCTTTCAAATACCCTGTTGTTGCCCTGTGTCATGGAGATCTTGCAGCTTGGGTCTGTAGGACTGGCCACTTTGTTCACTCTGGCAGTTCATAGATGAGATGAGGCACTCACTTTTAAAGGCACATTCAAGATTTGTCACTCATGCTGGTCCCTAGCCAGTGTTGTTGCCCCAGCAGGTTGCCTTTTGATCACATGATACTACACAGTGAATACTCCAAGTGGCCGCTCAACTTTGCCACTCAGTCTTCTGCAAGATGGCTCTTTTGAGTTCACTTGGTTTGAAATTTTGCCTGTGTAGAGCCTGTGCCTGCTCCATCCTGCATTCAGCCTCATCAGCTGCCCTGGCTGACAGTTTTCTAAGAAGGCAAATTTGTCAGTCACTCACAGCTCTCGGAGAGCTGTGGTCCAGCTAGTTTAATAGCAGCATGGTCTGGAACATTGATGGGTGCCACTGAAGCAATGGAGGAGACGTGGCACTCAAGGGGAAGTAAAGGTACACTTAAATATCATAGTCCTCCCACCCCCCACTCCACAGGGCTGGCGAGACTCCTTTGTCTGGCATGGATTTTCTGGAGTAAGCTGAGCACAGGGCCACTGGGATCAGGATGGCACACAGACAGGTTGGCCACATCCTGGCTATATGGAAAGGATACCAGAAAATGGTCACGGGGTTTCTAACTAGGGGAGGCATCTTTGAGGGCTGGTAGCTGCAGATGGGAGAGAAACTCATTGTCTTTTTCTTTTTTCTTTCCTTTGAATCTTGAATTGTGTGAGTCTATTACTCCAAAAGAAATAAATACGTAGACTAACTTGAAAGAATGACCAAGCACATGCATTTTCCTTTTGATCCCTTCAAAAAGTTTATAAACATGACAGAAAAAAAAAAGATGCATTTTGGGAGGCTGAGAATATAGCTTAGTTGGTGAGTTGCTGGTCTGGTATGGGTACAGCAGCCTTCAGCTTGACCCCAGCATCCTAGAGATCCAGATGTGGTGGTACACACCTGTAATCTTAGCATTCAGGAGGTGGAGGCAGGAGGATGAGGAGTTCAAGATCATCCTGAGCCATGCTTGGAGTTTAAGACCAGCCTTAGCAAAAGATCCTGTCTTTTAAAAAAAAAAATATATATATATATATATATATATATATATATATATATATATTTACAAGACTTTCACAGAGAGTGTGGTAAGAGCATGAGCAAAATACATTGCATGAAATTCTCAAGTAAATTACGTTATAAAAGCACAATATATGAAATTTTCAAAGAATAAATTAAATGTTATATTTAAAAACACTTTCAAGGACAATGGGAGTAGATTCTTAAAAGACTAGGAGACAGTTAATGACCAACAGCCAGTAAAGCCCTGAGATCCCTAAAGACACGGGAATCAGGCATCCGTGCATTAGAAGGTGGAAGGTTGATCGTAGGCCTGAGACAGAGACAGTCAGCTGAAATGACAAAGGTGCTCTTAGAGCCACTTCTCCTAACTACTTGGGCAGCCACCCCACCCTACTCCAGGAAGACAGCCAATATGTTTTCTTGTGAGTTTGAAATGTACTCACTGGGTTACAACAGGTCAGCCAGCATTGAAAGCAAGATGGAGAGCTGAAAATACAGAAGCAAGTAGGAGGTTTGTATGCCAAATGCCAAGGTTTCAGAATCCTGCCCATAACGGGCCCCACATCAGCCAGTTGGTTATTGGACTTGAAACACCTCCAGCGAAGAGGTGGAGGGTCCTTCTCCAGGGAATTTGACCAGCCCCAGAGAGCAGATATATATCAGGGGCTTTTACATGATAGCTCAGCCACACGAGTCCACAGCAAAGCAAGGTGGACAGGAAAGGCCTTCAGCTCCTCTCCCTAAGTATGAGAAGGAACTCAAGCTGCCAGGCAGCCAGCTCATAGTGAGCTACTGAGGCTTAACCCATGCATGGGCATGAAAAGTGAATCACTCCAAAAAATTCCACTCACTGTGTGTTCTCAGCTGCATGAAAAACACATTCATGAAGGAAGAACAAGCTGCTATAAAAAGAGATATTCCAATAACTTAAAAAGCTCTCAGAAATCAAAATGTAATACATTTAAAACTGGGTGAAGTACCAGAGAGGGAAGTTTAAAATGTCTTTCTGATATTAAAGCCAAGGACAAAGGAATGAGAAATTGCAGAAAGAAGCAAATCCATCAATCAGGGTAGGAATTACGCATCTGAAAAATAAAGTTGGCAAAAAAGAAAACGGACCAGCACAGCAGCAAAGATAAACCTGGGATGACAGTGGTCCCAAAGCTCCACAGCACTAGTGTCCAAAGCAGGCCAGCTTGTTCCAAGAAGGCTGTTGGTTTGGGTTTTGAGTTGTTTATTTTTTTAAGACTTATTTATCTTTATTTGGTGTATATGAATGTTTGCCTGCATGTATATATGGTTACCACATGTGTGCCTGGTGCCTGAGGAAGCCAAAAGGGAACATTAGGTCTCCTGGACTGGAGTTACAAATAGTCTCCATGTGGCTCCTGGGAACCAATCTGGATCTGAAGTTGCAGGTGGTAGAAAGACACCGATGTGGATGCTCAGAACCTAACTCAATATGTTCTCTTAACTGCTGAGCCGTCTCTCCATCCCTCGAGGAAGATTTTGTTAAGAAGCTGGGAGTTCAAGTTTGGAATGTCTAAATGTGTCTTCAAGAGACTGAAAGTTTGGAAATAAGTGATCCATAAGAGCCCAGAAATAAGGTGGCAGGTGGTGATGCCTTTAATCCCAGAACTCCAGAAGCAGAGGCAGGTGTATCTCTGAGTTCAAGGCCAGCCTGGTCTACAGAATGAGTTCCAGGACACCCACACTACTCAGAGAAACCCTGTCTCAAAAACCAAAGTTATGGGGGGGGGGCAGAAAGAAAGCAAAATGATAACAAGTAAAGGGGTTATTAGTTCTAGGGAAATAAATCTGGTACAGAAAATTTAAAAAAAATGATCTTAGGGTTGGGGGGGGCTCAGTAGTGGATGGCTTGTCCAGATTGTGCAAAGGCCTGATAGATAGATAGATAGATAGATAGATAGATAGATAGATAGATAGATAGATAGACAGACAGACAGACAGATAGTCCTGGTATAATAGGGCTCACCTAGACACAGCAATTAGACAGTCCTAATGATGTCAAGACAGGAGATTTATTGAAGTTCAATTATTAAGTTGGCAGAGCAGGAAGATGAGAAGATAAGATTTTGCAATCCTGGGCTTGCAGAACAATGAAAGAGAGTTAAATCCTCACCAAGCCCAAAGAAGTATGACACAATGTCCAAAATCAAGACATCAAGAAGTAACAGTGTCTCGTGCTATTGTGACACAGGGAGATTAAGGATGAAGCAGGGTCCTTACAAAGAATGGAAGTTGGGAGACAAGCCTTGGGAGCACTTTAATCAAACGAGGCCTTCTTTAAGAGACCAAATGAAAGGAGAGACTGTAAGAATGGACAATCCGTGCTTTTAAAAAAAAGCTGAACCTAGTGCTGTGGGCTGGGGAAGGAAGGGTGAGTTCTCACATAAACTCGGTGGGGTGGAGACCAGTAGGAGCTGGATATATTGGACCTTAAGGCAGTTTGAGATGCAGGTGTGATTCCGAACCAGATGCTGGCTTATCTCCCTTTGGGCTCCATGTTGTTAATGAGACACTGCCCTTCTATGATTTAAAGCTTTGACCTTTTACTTAGTTATTATAAATAGCATGCTTTGAACTGGCTTCATGGATGAAAACGAGCTGTCATCGAAAACGACCCTCACAGTCAAGTTTGCAAAAGACAGTGTCTTTCCCTTTGCTTACTTTGGACTTGCAAAGCCTTAAACACCATTCCCAGCCCTCAAGTGGGAATTTTGCCCAAAATTGGGAAATTTGGGTGTCTGGGGGACCCAAAACCTCTAGGGACAAGCATAAAAGACTTGCCAAATAATGTGTTCTAGAGCAACAGTGTGGCAAAGGGCTGCTCACAGCTCTTCTGTATCCTGCTCTCCTCTACTATATTTGAGACTTTGAATCCTGGCTGAACCACTTTGGTAACTTCATCAAAGTTTGCTGACCCTTTTGAGACTAAGCTAGGGAGCCATCCGAATCACAGGGGGCCTGGCGGGGGCCATGTTGTAGGTGTTGGGTAAAAATGGCATACACAGTAAGGCTTTGTCAATGGAGAATTCCTAAGCAACCCTTGGTTACAGTTAGTGAGGTTTGAGGTGGTGCTGTGTTGTGTTGTGTTGTGTTGTCTTACGGTAGGGCCTTGGGTAGTTCGACTGTATAGCTGAGATTGGCCTTGAGGTCCTAATTCTCCTGTTTTTACTTCCTGACCGCTGCTGAGGTTGCAGGTTTGGGTCACCAAACTCAACCCAGTTAATGAGCATGTTAATGAGTTTGTCATTCTGTAGATAGGCCTTCTTTTCTCCATGTTTTTATTATAAGTAAGACTGCCTAGGCTTGTGCACGAAGGCAAAGAGTCCCAAACTACTAAGCTAAGCTTCTTCCTTTTCTCCCTCATAGTCTGGAGAAGCACCCTCCAACATGGTAGCCATCAAGTACCCACTGCCATTCAAACAGATGGGCTGAAAAGAAAAGGTCATCTTCTCTATGGTCCTGGAAGCATTTAGAAAGCTGTTGCTATTTGGCGAGCAGCAGTCTTATTGAAGAGCACAGCCAGGGCCCCTCAGTTATTGCAGAAAGCCTAGAGGCCTGGTAGGAACCTGATGAGCATGGCTGAGGAAGGCAGGTAGCCATAGTACCACTGTTGTGGCCGTTCACTGGTAAAGATTCACAATGTGTTTGGGTTCCTTTGACACTGTGATATAACTGGTAGGTCACTTCACGTGGTTAATGTTTGTCGTATGTGAGATAAAAATACGTGGAGTTTTAAAGGAAATTAATTAGATTAGAATGCAACGATCAACATATTGAAAAGAAGGAAGAAAAAAAAAAAAAAAAAAGCTTGTGACCTGTGTGTTCACAGGATACGTAGACGTGATCCCGGGGCATCCAGGTGGTTCCTGTGATTTCAAATTTGTGCTGAGTATTTGTCATATTTCAAGCCACTTCATGGCAGGTGTCATAGGGCCAGTGTCGTGTCTATTGGCAGCGGAGCCATGGATACTGCCCACGTTGTGCCTGTTCCCTATGTTATAAGTGAAGGAAATGCTAAATTTCTGATAGAGATTAGTAAAAAACAGTTTGTTGGTGTTTTGGGGTTTTTTGTTTCTTTTTTTTTTTTCCCTCACAGCCAAACTTACAGACAAATGAATTCTCTTCATAGGAGGGCCCCTTGGAAGTATTGGGAGGCAATGCTAGGTGGTCTTAATTGAGGGTGGTCAACATGGACAAGCAAGCCCATTCTTGCTTGAGAGAGGGGAAAAGGAAATAGAGGGGAAGGATTTTCCTTTAAAAGCCCAAAAGCCTTTGGCCAATAGGGAGTCATGAGACCACGCAGAGCACAAAGCAGTCTGGGAAATGTAGTCCCTAGTCAGACAGCCCTGTACCTTGCTGATGGAAAATAGGGCCCTTCTATTAGTCAGGAAAATGGCTGTTAGGATAAAGAACAGTTGGGGCTAGAGCTTGCTTCATCACTGCAGAATCAAAACAAAAAGTGTTCTTTTCAAAACCTACTGCTGCTGGTGTAGAGCTTCAAGTGTGAGGCAGGAGCATAGCAAAAGGAAGAGGCTTGTTCCTCATGGATGTGCACAGCCCCATAGTGGCCCCAGACCCTGAGGCATGTGGTATCTAAGCCACATGTAGCCTGTGTTAATAACAGTTACCAGTTCTGTACCTGGGCCTGCAGTCATTATCATAGCGCCTAAGAAGGAGATGGTTTTTCCAAAGGCCTTTCCAGAGAGCTTTAAATACTTTCACACTCCTTATTTGATTAAAACTCTCAGGCCACTTCTTCAATTTCTTCCTTTCCAAGTTAGTTAAATAAGCAACACAGCCTTGGCCTGCAGCTTACAAATACTTGTTTGAGCAGCAGTAATGCAGGCCAGCTTGATTGGCTTCCTCAGGCAGGAGGGAAGCAGAGCCACAGGAGCTCCAATAGCTCTTCAAGGGTCTGGTAGGCCCTGTACATAGTCAGCAAAATCCAGGCAGACTATTTTTTTTTTTCAGATCTAATTTGAGTAATTGTCTTTTGTCTGTGAAGCACCTTAGTAGAACACCCAAAGAAGCAAACTCCAAGGTCTTCCAGCTCCCCCCAAAAAAATTCTTGCACATCCTATGCCTAGCCATATATACTGACAATTCTGTGTCATCAACATTAATAATAACCTTTCACGTATGTGACCTTTGATTTGCTCAAATAAGGGTGATTTTTATTCACTTTCTGGGTCACAGTTGTTCAGCTGTTTTGTGATTTTTTTTGTCACCCCTCCCCCAGCCCATCTCTACTTTTAAAGTGTGATTCACTAGAAAAATATGATTCTGTTGACTGAGTTCACTTGAGAGCCAACTTTTCAGGAACCCATGTCTCTTTGTAAAGCAAGAACCACGTGGAAATTGCCCATATTGCCAGCACTCACATTTTCCCTGACTCAGTGGCTCCAGTGGCTATTCAGACATCTCCCCATCAATCAAAACTAATCCCACACAGTGAAGATTTCCAGGTCTGTGACTCAGCCCAGGATCCCGATAGGAGTCTCTGCCTGGGATATAAATAGGATCTGCAGATGGCTATTTTTATATGCAAAGCTTTCTAAGTTGATTTCTTTGAACCCAGAAGGGTTTCTTCCCTCTGGCCACCCCTGTTTTCCTTCACCACAGAGTGGGACCTTTATTTGTGTGGCTGGCCTGTCTCTCTCCCCCTCTTCCAGCCAGCTGGTAATTGCAGGAGCCAGAAGGAAGGCCTGTGCCTGACAGAGTTGCCTGAAATCCTATATCTTCGCCCCCTTTCAGGATCATCTTTCTCCCTGCCTAGGCTGTCACCAACCCCGCCCAACAGACCACAGGAACTTAGGGGCTGCTGCTTGTCTAAAATAGATATCCCTCAGCTCACAAAAAGCAACCCACACCCCCCCCCCTTTCAGAATTGACTGTATGTTTTATTGTTTGATCCGGCCCCAAGCATAAAAACCAAATCTACCTCCCTCTACCCTTCCCCCCAACAAATAAACACCATAGTGACTTTCACACAGCAGAGTAACTCTTGGAACCAAAGGGCTCAGGTGACACTGACTCTGGTAGAACCCTCTAGAAGCCTCCCTGCTCCGCTGGTCTCCAGTGAAGGAGGCCTCACTCCACCCCACTCCCACCCCCAGGCTGTCTCCACCCCTGCAAGGCTCCTTCACCCACTCTTCCTCCGTGCATTGGGTATCCAACTGCTGAAGCTACACAGAAGGCCCACCCTTCCTTTGCAAACTTCCCAGGTTTTCTTGCTGAAAACAGCACATTCTCACAGGAAACACTGGCTGATTCACTCTTGTTCACTCTGTGTGTGTGTGTGTGTGTGTGTGTGTGTGTGTGTGTGTGTGTGTGACTTTGCTGTTCTTGGCAATCAGACTCATAGGCTTAGGGGGTAGAGTTGATAGCTTGAAGTGTAAATGTTTACGTTGGTCAGCGTATGCTATTTGCAGCCTTCCCCAGATCCCTTAGGTAACTGGCCACCATTTGTGCCTTCACCCACTGAGGGTGTGGAATGACTCCCTCACTTTATACTTCCTTGACTCCCTAAGGTTCCCAGCCCTGCCTCTGTGAGGCCTGTCTGCGGGTGCCCCTCCACACCTCCTAGAGAGAGCACCAGAAGTAAGAGGAACCCTTTGCCAGCATATGGTGCAGACACTCAAGGGCCCCTGAGCCTAGTACCAGCCTGGCTAGACCCCCAAACCAGCCCACCAGTCATGACCACCCAAGCTCTGAGCTTTGTTCTGCCTTGCTGGTATTCCGTGCCCCTCAAATGAGAGAAGGATTGATGAGTGACATGACTTCCAAAAGGCAGAGGGCACAGGATAAAAACAGCAGCTGTCATTTGAGGGGCATCTGCCGCATCCCAGGCACTGTGGTCAGTGCTTCGTGCAGCCACTGAGACCCAGTGACTGCTCTTTGAAGTCTTGGTAGCCTGTTTATGGGGAAGGAAAGTTGGGCTTCAAAAGCGGAAGTGGTTGGTCCGGTTCTAGGGAAGGCGGTGGAGTCAAGTCAGCCGGTGTGCCTAAAAACTGAGGTCTTCATGCGCCAGGCTGGAGGATTTTCCATCCATGGCAGCGATCTGCGAGAGAGGCCAGGCTCACTTTGGGGGTGGATGGCTGCAGTTCTTTTCCTGAGTCTGCTGGTTTTCAGATCAGCAATCATTGCCCTGCACTTGGGCCCTGACCCCTCTGCAGAGGGGACTTAGGATCTTCCCACTGGGAGAGGAAGACAGGAGGGGCTGTGTGTTCAGGAAAATGCCACCCTGTCATTACTCACTGGACCCATGTGCCAGTCTGATGGTGACTGCCGGGTGGACCTCTAGTTGCCAGGACGACTGAAACTCAGAAAGTGCCGGCTACATCTCTGTCAATAGCCAGTGGAGGGAGGTGGAGAGAGCTGTGTGTTTGAGTCTCCTTCCAGTGAGTTAATGAAGCCCCTGGCAGAACACACTGCTAGCCATAAGGAAAATTAGAAATCCAAGGCTTGGTTCCTTGCAGAGCCACGATCCTGCTGAGTGGATGGCCGGGCACTGCAGTCAGCTCTGACTTGTCTAACAGGATGGAGGATGGGAAGAAAGACAGACTTGGTGTTGGGGTGCTTCCATAAGAGTGAAGGATTTGTTATTTATTTTTAAATGTGCATGTGTGTGTGTGTGATAGAAATATTCTTGTACAAGGAAAAAAAAAAAACAGTTACACTATACATAAATTTAAAAAAAAAATTCCTTGTGTGAGACGAACCCTTTTCCGCAAAGAACTTAAAATTTAATGAGGCATAAGACATGACTTGCATGGTTAAGGATGGCAGCTGGCAGGCCTAGCCTGTCTTGAACTGAGTAGCACAGGCAGTAAGATGCCGGGTGTGGAGTGGCCAGGACAAAAGCACAGGAAGAGAAGATGCGCCTCAGAGCGGGGCACAGCCTCTGCTGTAAAACAGGGCTGAGCTCCTAAGGTGATGCTTGTTGAGAACTGACTCTGCTGCTGTGTGAGGCCCTAGAGCAGCAGGTTTCAACCCGGGGGTCCTGACCCCTTTGAAGATCAAAATGCCTTTTCACAGGGGTCACATATCAGATATCCTTCATGTCATATTTACATTACAATTCATAGCAGTAGCATAATTCCAGTTACAAAGTAGCTACGAAAATAATTTTATGGTTGGGGTCATCACAACATGAGGAACTGTATTAAAGGGTTTCACAGCATTAGGAATGTTGAGAAGCACCATGCTAGGGCCATCAGAGAGGAGCAAAGGGCAGCTCGGTTCAGCAAGGAAAAGCTGAGCCAACCAAAAAGCTACCTGTTACATAGCCACAGGCACGTGATATTCTGGAGAAGATGCTCAGCATCTGAGGTCACCATGGAACAGCCAAATGAAAAAATTTCCACAGTGAAAAGTGGTCACTCTCAAATGCTGGAAATGACACGAAGGGCCAGGCCCTCACAACCATTGCTAGGGAGAACTCAAGGTGGAATAGCCATTCAAAAGACTGCTGGGCAGTTTCCTATGTAACTATCCAGTGGCCCAACTCTTTAGTACTTCCCCAAATGAGTTAAACAAACAAACAAATCTTACATCCACATAGAACCCACAGCCCTCTTGGACTTACTCACCAGAAATTATAAGCAGCATTTGGGAGGGGGGCTGAGATGCAGCTCTGTGTAGCCTATGTTCTTAGCACAGCTTTCAGTTTGATCCTACCACAGTAAATAAGCAAGTACATATGGACACAAATGAATAGCTAAGCACCCAAATTGAGTGAATGGGCAAATCATGGTACCGCCAGACAATGGAGTATTACTCTAGGGAGGAAAAAGGCTCTTGAGCCATGAGAAGATACAGAACAACTGTAGACAGGGTTTTACAGCGTCAAAGAAGCCCACCAAAAAGCTACCTGTTGTATACCCACAGGCACGTGATGTCTGGAGAGGGTTGATTTTTGAAGCAGGAGGAACATGGTGTTGCCAGAGGTGGGAACAGAGGTGGGCAGGCCCAGCACAGGCAGTTTTTATAGCATTGAAATCTGTCAGAAGCCCTTAGACCTCAGCAATCTCTGGTCCAGCTGTAGGAGTAGACACTGAGGCAGAGGCCTGCTGAGCTGAGGAAGTCCAGATTCTTTGTCTATGCCCCAGGAAGCTAGAGAGGTCACCGACCAGCCTGGAGGGTATTGCTAGAGGCTTTTGAGGGGAGGAAGCATGTCTGTGAAGAGACAGGAAAAGAGCCAGGAAGAAAGAGAAAGCTTGTAAGCTTCAGAAAAGACAGCAAATCGGGACCCAGTGATGAAAGAGAGGGGGAAATCCATCTGAAACCGGAAGCAGTGTTGAAGGGGACAGCCGTGAGGTTGAGACACAACAGAGCCTATAAGGTTTGGCCAGCTCTGTAAGCATACAACCTTTATGGAGAGCCATGAGAGGATGGGCCTCTCAACCAGGATGTGTGGCTGGGTGCCTGCTTCAGAAACATGGCAAGCCAGGCTTCACACAGAGGAGAGACAGGGACCGCAGTGTGGGAGGTAACAGCTGGGAGGGTCCGAAAAGACATCCAGGAAGGCACAGGTGAAGAAAGGGACACAACCTGAGGCCACATGGAGATGGCCCTCTGAGGATTCTAGCCTAAGTGGGGTGCAGAATGTCTTCAGAAATGGAGGTGGAAGTGCTGATGCTCTGAGAAGCCCCCAAACCATGCCCTGTTCAACCCTACAGTCAAGGCTGCTGGAAACCCAGGCAGGAGCAATGTTGTGCAAATCCCTATCAGTTACTGTGCCTTGCTTTGCTCCATCAAACTTTGACCAGAACTTGAGCTGTGGGTTGTTAGATTCTAGAAAAAATGTTCGACAGGCTTCCCATTGCCAATGTGGCCAGTGTTCAAAGTGGCAGTCTTGTTAGAGCATAGAGAAAAAAACCTGACAGCGCCCTCAGAGCCAGTGTGGTGCCATACTGAACAGGCACCTCAGCCTGCAGCATTGACTCATCAGTGTTGACCTAGGGTGCTAAAGGTGGATGACAGAAGCCTAGATTTCTTTGAACTTGTAATCAGTGTCTCTACTGCTAGAATAAAACATGACCCAAAGCAAGTTGTGAATAAAGGCTTTATTTGGCTTATGCTTGCAGGTCACAGTCCATCACTGAGGGAAAGTAGGGCAGGAACCCAAGGCAGGAACTGAAGCAGAGCCTATAAAGGAATGCTGCTTCCTGGCTTGTTCCCCATGGCTTGCTCATACCACCCAGGACCACCTGCCTAAGGGTGGCACTGCACACAGAGGACTAGACCTACCCACACCAGCCTAAGAAAACATCCCACAGACTTGCATACAGTCAGTCCGATGGAGGCAGTTTCTCTACTGAAGTTCTTCTTCCCCAGTGTCAGGCTTGTGACAGAACCCAAATTTCCCACCTGGCAAGTGAAGAAAGGCTTGCTCATTCCCACGCATCCCTGCTGCTTTGAACACTCAGCTGGCCAAACTTTTCATCAAGCTGGAATTGCAGAGACCCCACCTACATGGATAAACACAAGCAGCACTGGACTTGAGCATGAAGTCTGATTCTGAAATTTTACCTTGCTGGCTTCCCCAGTGCACACTCTGACTAGTGAGCTTGCTTGCTTGGTTGGTTGGTTGGTTGGTTGGTTGGTTGGTTGGTTGGTTGGTTGGTTGGTTTGAAAATTGCTAGGAGCTGGATATGGTGTTGCATATCTTTAAACCCATACCCAGGAAGGTAGAGGCAGGCAGACTGCTGTGAATTTGAGGCCAGCCTGGTCTACAAAGTGAGTCCAGGACAGCCAAGGCTACACAGAGAAACCCTGTCTCAAAATAACAGCAACAAAAACAAAGCAAAACAACAAAAACAAAAACTACTGGGTCTATAAGGTTCGGCTGCCTTCCTTCCTTTTCTATTGCTGTGTTAAGATACCATGACCAAGACAACTTAGAGAAGAAAGAGTTTATTGGAGGTTACAGGTTCAGAGGGTTAGAATCCACGACCACCGTGCCAGGGAACATGGCATCAGGCAGCCATTGCACTGGAACAATAGCTGAAGAGCTTACATCTTGGTCCACAAACACAGGCAGAGAGAGAGAACTGGGAATGTCTGGACTTTTGAAACCTTAAAGCCCATCCCCAGTTACACGCCTCCTCCCACAAAGCCATGCCCTCTAATCCTTCCCAAACAGTTCCAACAACTGCGAACTAAGCATTTATATATGTGAGCAGGGGTGGTGGGTAGACCTTCCCATTCAAACCACCACAATGGCTTTGAGTTTCCTGATACTAAGAAAATCTATCTACCAGCATGTGTGTAGAGTAAGGAACATAGGTACTAGTCGCCCCATTTTAGTGCTGAAGAAGGAGATGGATGAAGGTGATGGTTTCAGACCCATGTGTCCTTCCTGGCTGGAAAATTTCTGGAACCTGAACCTGACTCTAGATTGATTCTGGTGCTATTCTTAGAGTGGCCTTAAGCCATGGCAGCTGAGGGCAGGATGGGTCCCAGCTGCCTGACAGACTGGCCCACCATCTTGTCAGTGGTTGAGCAGAGGCATACACTTAACCACTTTCTATTTCAACACAAATTATCTTCTCTTTCTCCTTCCCTCCTGCACTTGTAGATAACAAGGCATCTTTTTGTTTTGTTTTGTTTTGTTTTGTTTTGTTTTGTTTTGTTTTGTTTTTCAAGACAGGGTTTCTCTATGTAGCCTTGGCTGTCCTGGATTTGCTCTGTAGACCAGGCTGGCCCCAAACTCACAGAGATCTGCCTGCCTCTGCCTCCGAGTTGCTGGGATTACAGGCATGCACCACAGCACCCAGTGCTCTAACAAGGCATCTTATGGCACTCCATCCTAGAGGGGAACCAGTCCTGCTGGGCAGGACTCCCAGGAAGCCAGAGAAGCCAGTGAGCCACCTGAGACCTCTGCCCTTGCATTCCTGTAACTTTCATGAGATCTTGTAACAGGGATGCTGACGCTTAAGGAAACTTAGCAAACTTCCCTAGAGTCACATGACAAAACTTGTCCAAGTCAAGATGGAAGCCCAGGTCAGTCAGTGCCACTCTGCCCTTCCCTCAGCCCATAACTCTGCCACACAGGTAGCCCTCACGAGACTGCCTTCTGTAGTCATCTTTGTAGTAAAGAGCCTGGGTATGGGACATGTCCCCGCTTCCTTTGTTTGTTCATCAGAAAACACTGGAGGTGACCCGTCTACTTCCTCCAGAGGGATGATTTGAGGGGTGAAGCGTTCTATCCATACAGAGCTTCTTGGTTTACAGCATGGCTGTGTGGCTTTGCTGTCCAGACAGGGTATGATGGTGGCAGAGGGTGAGGAAGACTCATTCTGGCTACACTCTGCACTCAGCTTCCCTTCCCTCACTTAGCCCCTTCCTGGAAACCTAGCTAAGGATGTCATGGCAGACCAGGGCTTAGGCTTGTAAAGGATTCAGGTAGTGACGTTTTGTTTTGTTTTCTCTATCGAAGACATCAGCACTTAGTATTAACTTTTTAGGTTGGTGTTCGGTAGAGTCTATACTCCTTTCCATCTCTATGCTCCCAGCATGTGTCTGTGTAACAGGCATAGGCGGTTGTGACTTCTCTCCTCGGGTCTGTGATCTGGAAGCAAATTAGCATATTCCAGAATTAGAGGTGACTGTTGCATTGCAGGGGTAGCTGATGCCGCAAAGCCCCACACGAGGATGGGGGTGGGAGGGGACAGCAGAGTGGACACAGGAAGCTGCTGAGTTCCTAGCTTCCTTTCTGTGGCCTGAGGATAATAGTCAACAAGCATGCCTAGCATGCTTGCTGGAGGACAGTCTTTACAGACCATAGACTGCCTCGGGTGTGACTCACGTCAGATGTGTAGAGTGGGGAGCAGCAATCAACTGCCTTAGCTGCTTGCACCTCCCTCCACTGGAAGACTGCCTAGTGCACAGGATGGACATGCTGGATGGTGCCAGAGACCAGTGGAAACAGGGTGTGGCTGGGGCAGAGTGGGAGAGGGTGGCAAAATGTCACCGAGGGTGACTCATCAACGCAGACGTTATAGACCTGTAGCAGAGAAGAAGGGGCTAACACTGTAAACAGGCGATGTGGGAGCAAGTGAAGGGACTCGGGACCTCCGATGCAGGGCTCTGTACCTGTGCGCTTTCCAGGCCAGCTGCTGGGTCTGCTGCTGGGTCTGCTGCTGGGCCTGCAGGAGGGTCATTTTTATATGGCCATCCCAGAAAGCTTAGCGTGGGCTGAACCATGCTCTTAAGCAGCTCTGGCAAAGTTGATAATCCGTGTGTGTATATTATCCACTTAGCTGCCGTGCATTGCTACTGCCGGCCATGGAATAGAAACAGCAGAGATGAGTGTGTTGGCTTCTATAGAACTGTTTGTCACTGCTCCTCACTCCTGCTCTGTGACAGTTTGGGAAAGGGACACTGAAAAATAGGACATAAGCAACTTGTCACCAGTCTATGAGCTAAGGATTGGTAGAGCCAGGCTTCTGTTTGTCCAACCCCTGGGACTAAAGCATCTAGCTCAGTATCTCAAGGCTACTCTTGGGAGGAAGAGGTTTTGGTATCTACCACCCTGTCCAGCTGCCTTCACCTCTTCTTCTATCTGGGAACCTTCTGTTGCAGGGCAGAAGCCACTGCAGAAGAGACCATGCCTGTCCTTGTTGGAGAGTCAGGATTGGTGACATCCTAAAGCCAGAGCTATGGGGACCGGGGTGGAGAAGGCGCTGACTATCTGCTGCCTTTCTCCTAACTAACAAAGTAATTCAAAGTAATCAGCAAAGTAATTTGCAAGGCGATGGAGATGCTTGGAGGATTCCTGAAGAAGCTCATGAATCATGGGTCCTTGGATGAGCCTTCTGAGGTACACAGTTAGGCAGGATAGCAGAGCTCTCCTCAGGGTCAGGGAAGATCTCGGAGACCTCCTGGGAGAAGCTGCACCGATCTGGGCCGGGCCTGGAGTAGGACTCATGCCCCGTGGCTGCAGACCTAATTATTCACGGAACTTGGGCTCGGCTCCTAATGCTCATTTATATCTGAGTGGCACAGCCAAGTTTAAAAATATGACTGAATAGTGGACCACTCCTGACCACTGACCACTCACGGCATACCCCACTCTAAACCTGGGCTGCAGGAGCCTGGGCTGCAGGAGCCTGGGCTGCAGGAGCCTGTGCTGCAGACATAGTAAACCTCTTTTCAGATGATCCACACCCTACCCCCACCCACCCCACCCTCGCCCAGCTCAAGCTCTGGTGTGCTGTGCTCTCTGCAGAGCCTGCTTTCTGCCGGGCAACCAGCTGAGGCCTCAAGCCGGCGTCTCCTGTTCTCAGACATCCATTCCTCTGAAATGGACACAGTGCTTCCTCAGAGGAGTCTAGCAGAGCTAGGAAGATGCTGCTGTAGCTCTGTCAAGTACTGCCACATGATGGTGATGATGAGATCATCTTGCTGTGGGTCTCAGACTTATAATGGGTCCAACCCCAGTCTTCCTCATCCCTCCCCATGCCCAGGTTGAAGGAGTCACTCAGAAGCCATGATTTGTAAATGATGGGCCATCCATTCAAATCAGTAACTCTCTGTTTGTCTTCCCCTGACTTGGAGGAGGAGGGGGAAGGATGTTCAGTTTTGGTAAAATGATCCCCGTAAAGTGCTAAGCCTTCCTGAGTACTCTCTGAACCTCCGTGCTCCATAACATGGCAGGCCCAAGCTTTGTCCTCCTCGCCCATCCCAAGGCCTAGAGAGATGACCGGAACATTGTGACCTTCTCCAGCAGAGATGAAATGCTGAATCGCTTGATTCAGAGTCTCCGCAAGTCCAGGCCACCATTCCTCAGGGAACCCTGAACGTGGATTTGCCTCTTGGAGACTGGCTTCCCCACACCTGATTTATAGTGCTTCTCTGCTCGCCTCAGCAGGGAACAAAGGGTTTAAAGTGTTGCTCTGGAAGCACAATTGCCCTTCATGCTGTTAGAATAATTATACCCCACTCCATTCCTGCCTACAGGCAAAACAGCAGTAGTGAAACACAGCTAACATAAGAAGAGTGTGGAGGAAATAGAGGAGAGACAGTGCCCTCCCAGCATAAGGAAAAGGACTGGAGAGGGCCTGGCAGGACCAGTCTTTAGTTGACCAGCAACAGCTTCTGGGTTGCCCAGCCCTTACTCCTCTAGACCCATGCACCCTGCATGCTCGCACTGGCTGTGGTTTCAAGCTGAGCAGAGAGTATAGCATTTATTATTTTAAGTGTTTGGCCATAAGCCAAAGCAGACAGGTCCATTTTCAAAACTCTATGTTTAAAAGCAGCTTCACACATTCTCTGTTACCCTCTCATAGCTGTCTTTCAAAAGAGACACCCTCTCCTCCCCCAAGTCATCCTACTGTTCTAGGCTCAGCTTCCTCTGGCTGGGAGCCCAGCAGGCTCCCCTGGCTAGCTGAACCTTGCAGAAGGGCATCGGAAGCACAGCAGGTGAAGGGGAGGCATTGTCTTTTGGCCACCAGCAAAGAGGCCCTGGGAAACCATTATGGCATTTCCTTTGGAGTGTGGCACATTACAGAAATACAGAAGTGCACATTGCTCAGAAAAGCAGACGACTCCTAGTGAGGGCAGTCTGTTTCCAATGTACTTAATAAATCCCAGGCAGTCCAGGTCTAGCAAACCCACCATGGTCCTGTCATCTAGTCGTCTTTATCCATGAGCAGATGTTTGAGTCAGTGCAGCAGGAGCAAGCCTCCCATGTCCTATTTTCCACCCACTGTGTCACATCACACCTTAGTTTTTTTTCCTGAGGAGCCAATGCAAAAACTCCCCTTTTCTTGAGCCTGAGTGATTAACTTCACTCAGGAGAGATTCATGGCATATCATCCTTTGGAACTTTTCCTTCTTCTGTGTCCTTGTGTTGGGCATACTTGTTTGTTGGTCTGTGTAGTGTCTTTAAAAAGACTTACTCAGCAGCCTGGCATGGTGACACATGCCTGTAGTCCTAGCACTCGGGAAGCAGAGGCAGGTGGATCTCTGTGAGTCTGAGGACAGCCTGGTCTACAAAGCAAGTCCAGGACAGCCAAGACTACACAGAGAAACCCTGTCTCAGGAAAGAAAAAAAAAAAAAAAGACTTGGTTTTTCTTTGTGTATGTCTATTTGTAGAGATGTGCATATGTAGGTGCAGTGTTCATGGAGTCCAGAAGAGGGCACCAGATCCCCTAGAGCTAAAATTGTAAGTCATTGTGAGTGTTGAAAGTCAAATTCCAGTTCTCTGCAAGAGCAGTACATGCCCCTAGCTGCTGAGCCATCTCTCCAGCCCCGTCACAGCATCTGTATAAGCAGCCAGTATTAATAACTCATTAAGATCATCAGTGAGCCAGAAAAACAGAAAGTACTGAAAATTTTTATAGCTATCCTGCATGAAATAAAGATTCTAGCTAGTCTAGTCTAGATTCTTTTGGAGAATTCTTTGGTGACCATTGATTTAGCTTAGTAAACTGTACAATACTGTGTTTATTAAAATGTTATTACCTTGACTCTGACTGCCAAGTTTGTGAGCAGAACTGTGGCAGCCTGTAAGTTTGACTCATAACCGTCATTTAAGGCTCTCTCTAGAGGAGTCCTTTGACTGCTGTTTAGTTGCCATCCTATAAACAATAGGATTGTTAATAATGTCTTTGACTCTTTTGGCTTTTTCCAAGTTATTTATTATTGGTATACAGGAAATCCTGATTTTTAAAAAATCTTGATTTATTCATATAGTATTCTACCTGCATGTCAGTCACTAACAGCTGTGAGCTGAGAGCTGAACTCTGGTCCCCTGGGAGAGCAGACAGGGCATTTACCCACTGAGCTGACTCTGTGCCCTCCGTGTAGCTTGTTTTCTTGTCTTACTGCATTGCCCTCAGCAACAGCAGATTCCTTGCTTTGTTCTGACTGAACTGAGACCTTTACCATTAACTGGGATGTTTGCTGGAGGTTCTGCTGAGTTGAGGAAGGAAGCTTGCTTACAAGAGCTGGGTGCACAGCTCAGTGGCAGAACTGCTACTTAACCTGTGCAAGACCCGCACCCCGTTAGCAGCATAGCGAAAAACGTTAAAATACATCTAAAAACTTAACCACAGGTGAACTAAACCACGGCCAGACATGGTGGCACAAGCCTTTCATCCCAGCACTCAAGAGGCAGAGGCAGGTGGAGCTCTGTCAGTTCTAAGCCATATTTGTCTACATGGTGAGTTTCAGGACAGCCAGGGCTATAGTTAGACCTTCTCCCTCTCCAGAAGAATAAAACGCAATGCAAGGGCCCACCGGGAGAGAATTGATACATAAAATGTTGAGTTCACTAGTTCCCCAACCAGCCCATGGAGAAAAGAGGCGTGGAGTGCTTCCCGCACAAGCAATACAAAGTGGTCTGGGGGACAGCCTAGCCGCCAGAAGGGCTGCAGCAGAGGTGCAGAGAACAGGGAACTTGCTTTCAGGTGACAGTGTGAGCGCTCAGATGTAGAGGATAGGAGGAGAAAGACGAAGAAGGAGCAGGAATTCAACACTTGGGGTCACATTCTGGGGCACTTCCAAAGCCCACCTGGGTGAGCACTGTTGCCTGTCTTGCTTAAGAATTCTTATATTTTTTGTTGTGAGCCTAGCCTTTAATAGCTAAGCCATCTCCCCAGCTTTAGCTGGCCGGTGATGGCATTGGTGGTACACACCATTAACCCCAGCGCTTAGGAAGCAGAGGCAGGTGGACTTCTGAGTTCGAGGACAGCCTGGTCTACAGAGCGAGTTCAGGACAGCCAGGGCTACACAGAAAAAAATTTAAATAAAAACAACAGAAAGAATTCAAGTTGTATATTTAGGCTGGGGATTCAGTACCATAGCAGAGCCCTTGCCTAGCACACACAAGGTCCTGGACTCAATACCCAGCATCTAAAACAAAGCAAACAAACAAACAAAAAGCAGTCTTTGATCATTAAAAATAATTAAAGCCATTAGTTAGGAAAAAAAAAAAAAAACAAGTCAGTACAATTAAATTTAGGGACAGCAGCAAAGAGAAGCAGCTGAACACAGCCCTTCTGCCCAGCACACACGGAGCAGCAAAGTGCATTCAGCCCTGGGCCACTCACATGCCAGGCAAGGGCTCTGCGGTGGAGCCAGCAGCCAGCACGAGAGCCTGAGGTCTGCGCTTCCAGATGATAGAGAATCATTTCCCATCTTGATCAAAACATGCCCTGCCAGCCTTACTGGTCAGATAGTCAGGTGTAGGCAAGGGAGAGTCCCCAAATCTCTCAGGCATGTGATCTGGTTATGGCCAGCATGAAATTGGGCGTGGTCTGCCCCCACTACTAGCTGTGTGAAACTGGATGTGCTCTGTCCCTACTACCATCTGCATAAAACTGGGTGGGGTCAGTCCCCACCACCATCTGCTCCTCAACTCCACTGCCTTTGTTTTCTTTCTTGTCTGGGACCTTTCCTGATTGCTATATACTGAGACTCTGCCGTGACAGGCTAAACGTCACAGGTCACACACATCATTTTGGTGACTGAGGGGACAGAGCAGAAGAGGTGAGGACCATAGTTTTCACCACAGGGAGGCAAAGATTGGTCTGTAACCGTCAGCTACCTACTCAACCATCCACATCTGACTGCCTTCCCCACTGGTACTCTGGCCTTCCTGTCCAGTCCCAGTGTGGTCCAGACAGGTGCTCAAGAGGGTGTGCGTGCTGGAATAGGTGTGCCCTAAGCTTTGTGGCTGTGTGCAGGCCTCTGGCTGGTGGGAGCCTGGGTGCCCATGCAGAAAGAATGGGCGCAGATGTGTTCTAACACCCTCCCCACCTCAGCAGACACGACTAAGCAAACTGTCTGCTTTGGACAATCAATGCATTTGTCAGGGACTCTCGCAGCAGGAGCAAGGCCCCACAGGCAGCTTCGTGCTCTCATCTGTTCCAGGCCACAAGAGCTTCGTGTGTCTGTCACTCTGCTGCTGGGGGCGAGGGAGGGGCAGCCTGTGGGAAATTCCAGGAAGTGTGGCCTTTGCATGTAGGGAGCCCTAAGGACCCTGAGATGCATCTTGGCAGGAGCAGCTCCCAGATCCCTTTCCTCTGCTTCTGAGAAGCCTCAGTGTTCCATGGGAAGGAATGGTGTCCATTAGCAGAACAAAGACGTGCAAGAAAACCCCCAAATCCTCATAACCTGCACCCCACAGTACCATATGCTACAATGTGGCCTCATCTTTTGAGCATTTCACAGCCTCCGTCAGCCCCTTCACCAGAATTATTTACCTCTTAAAATGACCAGTGGTGCACACCTTTAATCCCAGCACTCGGGAGGCAGAGGCAGGCGAACCTCCAAGTTTGAGGCCAGCCTGGTCTACAGAGTGAGTTCGAGGCCAGCCTGGACTACACAGAGAAACCTGGTCTTGGAATGGGAGGAGGGGTAATGACCACTGCTGTGATTGGGTGGGGTGTGGCTCAGTGGTAGAGCTCCTCTCTAGCAAACAAGCCCTAGATTTAGCCCAGTCATCAAAAGAAAAAATAAAGGAAAGGAAAAGAAACTGGCTTCCATGCATAGTCCTGGTGAGTGTCCTCCAGACCTGTAGGTGGCAGGGCATGGCAGCACCTCAGCTGACTCCCAGGAAAGCACTCCAAGCTACCTGGTCATGGGTTCCAGGGCCAGCTGAACCCCCAGCCTGATTGTCCTGCCCAACGTCTGTTGCCCTAGGAGGCTGAACTAGATACAGAGTAACCAGCCCCAGCCAGTTCCAGAGCAACAGGGTGAGGGGTGTGGGCATGGGAGGCAAGGCTCTTGTTCACTAGCCTGAGAGTGGAGCACCTGCACCGGGAGAGGCCAACCTCTGCCTTCAGGCCTGGCCCTTGAGCCTTCTGATGAATGCGCTGGGTGGACCTAGCTGTTCACCCCAGGAAGACAAAGCCCCTAACTCAAGCCCCCCTTTTTTCTCTGTTGCTATTTGTTACTGGCAGGGATGATGGGACTCAGCTACAAGGTCAGAGTACAGTCACCTGGTCCGTGAGCTGTGTGTTCCCATTCACTGAAGTCTGTCCTGCGTGCAAGCTGCCGCAGCTGACAGAGTGCTGCGGCGCGCCAGCACCGTTTTCAGCCGTTCATTGGTGTCATCTTAAGGAACCTTTCCCAGAACCACCCCTGAGAATGTGCCCAGTTTAACCCAGAAGCCACAGGGTTGCAATTGTACCAGCCAGCTAGCCAGCCCCTCACTGTGCCATGCAGGATGCCAAGGTGCCAAGAACCCAGTGTGTGCTTGAGGTTTGAAATGGCGGGAAGGAGGCTTAGTGGGGTCTGTGCTGAGAGCGCTTTTTCCTCCACCCGCCCACTCAGCACCGTGTGAGCCCTGAGGCTGACGGTCCCAGAGCGTGTATCGTTGTTAGACACTGTGCTAGGCACAGACTCAGGGCTGGGCTAGGGAAGGAGCCAGATAGATCACCTGCATAGAGGAAGCCAGTGTGCGTGCCCCTGGGGCCCAAGGAGAGGAGGGCAGAGTGGACAGGAGTGCAGATGGGATGGAGGGGCCCGGAGGTTAAGAGCACCAGGTACTTTTTAACAGCGTGTTTATGGGAACCTGCTCCTTAGGGCTGGACCGGAAGTTGTCAGTCATGTTTGAACCATACCCCAACAGCAGGGCTTATGGTGACCCAACCTACTCTGTGAGTGCTGCATGCTAACATGGCAGCTTTCACAGACAGTGGGGAAAAAGAGAAGCGCCAGTTTTGGGGGAGGAGGGCAGACAACTGGAGGCAAGGCCCAAGACAGAGCAGATGGTGGCAGCACCTTCACCCTGGCTCTACTCCATAAGCTGCCCCAGGACTCAGGAGGCTGGTGTGGGTGGGAACTCCTTGGGGTGTGAGAGCACTTCACCCCCACTTGTTTCCCTTTACACCCTGAGCCAACAAAAACAAGGGAGGGTGTCTTGAATCTGTGCAGAAACCTCTTATGCAGGAGCTTGCTTTCCAATCCAGCTTGCAGTAGCTTAGGAGGGAGGGGAGTGTCCAGTGGGGTTTCATCAGGGGCTTGTCCAGGGGCTTGCTCTCTGGCTCCTCTTGGTATTCCTGTTCTCGGGCAAACAAAACAAAACAAAACAAAACCCAAAACCTCTGTTTTATAAACTTATTTAAGCAGAATTCTATTCTCTTTTCTTGAAGATTTTATTTACTATGTGTATGTTTGGATTTTGCACGTGTGTGCAGGTGCCCACGGAGACCGCAGGCACCAGATAAGGTGCCCAGGAGTCGCAGGTTATAGGGGCTGGGCGCCGCCCGACACGGGTGCTGGGAACCAAACGTGGGTTCTGTTAAGAGCAGACTGTGCTCTTAAGGGCTGAGCCACCTCTCCAGGCCCCTTCATTTCTGCTCTGCAACAGGAAAGAATGTCATTAAGCTTAAGAGGGAGGGCTGACTGGGAAGGTGGGGGCTGGGAGAGGACAGTGGAGCTGGTTCCATACAGAGGCCATTTCTCAAAGCCACAGTTTTTCTTTCTCAGTTCCATAACCAAAGCGTCGCCGCAGCTTGGCGCCTGCTGCTTATCAAATTAACGAAGAAAAAGAGGAACAGGAAAGAAACTAGGAGCAGAAAGCCGGCTTGTTTGTAAAATGGGTTAAAAGAGTGTTTATTAAGGGAAACAACTGCCCTTTCATTTTTGCTCTTAAAAACAGAAAGGCTTTCATGTTATAGCCAGTTTTAAATCTTGGAACTCAGCTTGAGGCAGGTTCCCCACCCCTGGGGATATGCCTTCATCAAGGGAAGGTTGGGATCCATGGACCCAGAGGCTGGAAAAGTACTGCCCAACAGAGCCTGGCCGGCCTCGTGTACCAGGGAGACACTGCCACACAGGCTGGCATGGCCAAGGCCCCTTAGAGGATGCCCAGCCTGAACAAGCCCAAGTGGCTGGAAAACTACTGCCCAGCAGTACCTGGCCAGCCTTGTGTCCCAAGGAGACGCTGCCAAACAGGCTGGCATGGTCGTGCCCCTCAGTCCAGGTCTTGGCCTTGGCACCTGCTGCCAAGGATGTACCAGTCTAAAATAGACCAAGATACGTGAGTGAAACAACTTTGGTGAAAAGCTGAGTGTTAGTTCTGTGGCCTGCCACTCTCAGCGGGGCAGTGAGGGCTTGATGGCATGGATGCCTGTCCTGAGACATCTCTATATTTAAGCGCGCGCATGAGACAGCCAAGGTAAAGAAAGACAGCTTGCCCCCCCAAGTGACTTCAGAACACTGTCGCCCTTGGAGCTGTGACCATGTGTCTGTCCTTGCTTCTGCTGCCCACCGCTGGCCCTGTGTGCCATGGTGTAAAGACAGCACACCCCGAACCACAGCAGCTTGGACAGCATCAGCCCTTCCTGAATGGCAGTCCTTGATGCTGGGTGGGTACGTGCCACTGGGCGGGGACCACACACAGTGGCTTCCTATTTGCTGCATGGAAGGGCCAGCATGTATCCCACACCAGCAGAACATGGCACGGAACCCTGAGTGGCCCAGCCCCGTCCACTGTCTCATATCACTCAAAATCAGATGTCCTGTAGCCTACGTGGGAAACTTATCTCCCAGGGCCTGGTGGCCATCTGGCCATAGTCAATCTTTTCTCATGCAGGGAAGGAAGAACAGCCCTGCTCCTCTTTCCTGGCTCAGCCCAAGCTGCCCTGCTGACTTTTCCTGCAGGAGGCTCCCTAGTCAGCCTTCAGTTCCCTTGCGGTCATCTCTGCTAGAGGTCCCTGCTTCTGTCTCCTTGTAGACCCCTCCTCCAGGAAGCCTTCCTGAAAGGTCAGATTTCTTGGATGTCCTCTAGGGAGGCCCTCTGGGCACTTCTGCTGGAACTTTCCATCCTCCGGGACTGAGGCCAGTCCATCTCCTAAGAACCTTCACCTCAGGCTTCTCCCTGTACCCATCTAGAGACCCCTGCTGGTGTCATCTAGGTGATTCCCTGGTTGGACTGAAGACTTCCCAAGCGAAAGGTTGAGCCCAGCATCTTTGCCTCTCAGTCTTCTGAGTTGTTCACCCCGAAGCAGGTGGAGATGCACTTACAAAGCCAGAGCGGGGAGCACAGATCTCCAGTGGCTCGCTGTCAGGCTGGGGGTACAGCTGTGGGAAGCAGCTTCTGCCCGGATTCCTCAGGCTGGAACAGTGGGGAAGCTCAAAGCCTCCCCAAGGACCCCAGTTGTCAGGAATGGCTCTCAGTGCTGGGTCCTGCCACCATTAGCCAGCCATGCAGTGCTGTGGTGGCCATGGAGGCCTGTCCTGAGATGTCTCTACATTTGGGCAGGGGCATAAGATAGGCGCCCTCATGTCCCTCCAGAGCACTGTTGCCCTTAAGCTGTGGGTTTGAGAAGAGAAAGGGGATAGATGGAGGGGGACTCTATTCTCAATAAATGGCTTCCCAAGAACTTTCTGGAGCTCTGGGAACTGCCCTGGCCCAGGGATCCTCTTACTCTACTCTTACTCTAATGATTGAACACACACACACAGAGCGCCAAAGCATCTCCATTCTTCCCCAGCAGGGAAAGGATCGTTGCGTGTGGAGGAAGGAGAGGCCTGTTCCCACCACAGGCCTTCAAACACCCAATACTTTCTAAAGCCACTGCCTCACAGGGACGGGATGCCTATGGGGTCTAGATGGCCACGACTGCACGAGCCTCTAAAGCCTGAGGAGCAGGATGGCAGAGAGCTGAGGTCCCATGGGTTGTAGATAGCTCCACAGAGCAAATTAGACAAAACCCACTATCATTTAAGACTGCTGCTGAGCACGGCAACCCCCCCCACCCTCACCCGGGGCCTGGTCTCTTCAGGCCCTGTTAATCCAGGCTCAAGAAGTCTGAGGCTGGGTGACCAGGAGCTCAGAGTCCGCCTGGCCCGTCCAGCAGCTGTGCTCTGACCCCTCTATGTTGTCCTGGGAGGAAGCCTGGAGGTGGGATAGGTCTACTCCTTCCCAAGTTCTTTTTGACCAGGACAACCAGGAAGAAATCAAAACTTTCCATTTCCCAAGCATAGGGCAGAGTTTGGAGCACACCTGGGGGAGGGAGGATGTTTGTGTTCCAGGAGCTCATTGCCGTGTGCTTTCAGAGTAAACGCCCCCATGGCCGCGCTCGGATAGGGTGCATCCTTGGCCAGCTGGCCCTTTGGCCTCAGTATCCACAGGCATGGCCCCAGCTGCTGTAAGCTAGCTCAGGGCAGCCGGGACCACCCTGCTGTTGTAGGGCTGGAGGCCCAGCTCCTCAGTCTGCTGTGGGAGGCTGCTCACCTTCCCCTCCCAGTGCTCACCGGAAGCAGCCACACAGCAACAGTGATTATGTCCCCAAGTGGTAAACACTTGTTTTCAGTACAGATGCTCCTGGCTAATGATGGGCAAGCCCTAGGCAGGGGACCACAGCACACTGACACCCAGCTCCTGCCATGCCCTGTACACATATTGGTTGCTTCCACTGGGCACTGGAGTTGGTTTTCATTTCATTTAGTTTTTCAGTTTGGGGCTTTTCTTAGTGTGCTTTCTTGTTGCTGTAACCAAAGAATAATTTATAAAGAAGAGAGGTTTCTTCAGCTCCTAGCTCTGGAGGACAGGAAGTCAGCGCAAGGAGGGCATCACACTGCGTCCCAGCATGGTATGGCATAACAAGGACGCTGGCTCTTCCTAGCTACTCATCCCATCACGGGTGCCCTATCCTGACGACCTCATCAAACCCTACCCATCTCCCAAGGTCCCCCTCTCCCAGTACTGCCACATAAGTACCATGTGTCAACCAGTCACATACCGAACACTAATAAAGCGACGTGGATGTTTTGGGCTTGCTTCCCAGCACACAGATTGCAGGACACACTGAAACCACAGTGGAGCTTTTGTAAACCCCACCAGTGTGTAAAAGTCTCCGGGTGGACAGAGCTTAATGCTGGTTGAGATTGTTAAAATAAGAAATGCACACACTTTAGTCCCAGCTACTCAGGAGGTTGAGGCAGGAGGATTGTTTGAGCTTGGGAGTTGCAGGCTAGCCTGAGTAACATAGCAGGAGACAGAAGACAGGCTCTCAGTATGTAGCCCTTGCTAGCTTTGAACTCTGTATAGACCAGGCTGGCCTCGAACTCACAGAAATCCACCCACCTCTGCCTCCCCAGTGCTGGAATTAAAGGCTTGTTACTGCGCTACACCTGGCCTTTTGAAGTCATTTTAAGAGAGAAAACGTCTTTAATTTTGGTGGTGTCCAGTTGGGTTTTTTTTTTTGGTTTTGTTTTTGCTCTTCTACGAAAATTTTGCCCACACTGAGACCAACCTCCTGTTTTCTGTTAGATGTGTGACAGTTAAGCTTTGCACATGGCTATGCCTGAGCTAGCTTTTGCGTGTGGTGTGCAGTGGGTGGCAAAGGTGGTGGCTCTAGTCTTTCTGGCACTCTTTGTTGAAAGGCTTTTGTCCTGTTGGAACCTGTGGCACCTTCGATGAAGCTTAGTGGCCCCCGTCTCCCTGCCTTGTCATACCTCCTCTGGTACCCAGGAGGAATCCAGGGCTGGTGCCCAGCTAAGCACACCCCTCTGTTTTCATCCTTGCCTGGATGCCACAGTGTCTGGTTGCTATTGCTTTAGAGAGGGCTCAGGAGGCCATTGCCTGCACTGTGCCTCTGTGGTGATGGCTGGCCCCAAGGGCAGAGCTCTCAGGACTCTGACCACGGGATACAGACCTGTTAGAACAAGCTTTCACTTTGCACTTGGGTCCCTTATTCTGAAGGTCCCTTTTGTTACTGTACATTAAGTACCAAAATGAGCTCCCAGGAAACCTGTGCATGGCCACACCCTCCCCAGGGCTCTGAGGGTTCCTACTGGCCTCCCTTCTCCTACCCTTTCCAATGGTGACCCAAAAGGCCTGTGAGGTAGAGCACAGGCCCTGAATGTGTCTGCCCCTTTAAGGTTTTCTAAGGAACCAAAACTCAGCGCTCCATAATGGAAACCACTCTGCAGCCTCCAGCGGCCATTTATCTCAATCACCAGTGCATTTAAGATGTGGGCCAAACATATAAATCATATCTTGAAAGAAAGTATGTTGGTGCCACAAAAATTACCCTGTATTCTTACCACCTAATTCAAAAAATGTGTTTTGAAGCTTAGGAGAGTGCAAACAAGCCCAGGCTCCGCTGTCTGTCTCCCCATACAGCCCACCTCCAGTCCAGACTCCACAGTGGGCTGCGCTTATGCGCTCACGCTGCTCCTTTGAAGGTCTTCAAAGGTCAAGGAGAAGGCAGAGCCCCGGGGTGGTCCGCCCCCATCGTGCCAGCCTGTCAGCTCAGTGGCTCTCACTTGAGGTGACACACTCTCCCAGAGCGCCTTCACCAACACCCCAGGAGAAGCACTAAACACCTGCACTCTGCGGCTCCTGGCTCCTCTTCCGGCCTAACAGGAAGAGGCGGGAGTGGGCCGGGGCTGCCGTTCTGGGGTCTCCCCTCTTGAAACTTCCACCAGGATTCTGTTCCATGTCTGTCTCGCGGTTCCTGGGAGGTTGGAAGAAACTAGTAGCTATGTGGCTCCTTCCTACAGACAGGGCCCCCAGCCCCAGTTCCTGGAGCATGTCTGCACGCTCCCACCGCACTTCTCTGAGAGCACTGTGAAAGCATTCGAGAGGAATGAACTCACACCTAGGGCCCCAACAGCAGGAACCTCGTTCTCACTTCCTGTCCTCCTCTCCTTGTGTGCTTGTTACCAAGCATAGATTTGTTTTTTTTTTTTTCCACTAAGTCATGTGTAAACATGTTCTCATACCCTTAAATCCTACCTGCAAATAGGCCCCTCATCCCTCCCTGTGCTAGGGGGACAGGCTCTGGCCTTCTTTGAAGTGGGAGGCAGAGGTTCCAGTCCAGGCTTACCTTACCTCTTCTCCACACCCCTCACCCTGGCCTTCATGAGGCAGCGTCCCTTCCTCAGAGGGACATTGGGACTTCCCTGCCACAGAGAATGCGCTAGAAGGTGTGTGGGTCTCCAGGTGTGGGGAACTGTTGCTGCCCCTTGCTGCTCCACCTTCCCTACATCTGTTACAACAGGAATAACAACAACAACAAAAAAACAGGTCCAAGCGGGAAGTTCCAAAAGGAGCTTTCTATTGCTGTGATGAAACAACCATGACCAAAAAGGAAGTTGAGGAAAGGGTTTATTTGGCTTATACTTTTACATTGAAGGAAGCCAGGACAGGAACTCAAACAGGGCAGGAACCTGGAGGCAGGAGCTGATGCAGAAGTCATGGAGGGGTGCTTCTTACTGTCTTGCTCTCCATGGCTTGCTCAGCCTGCTTTCCTACAGAACCCAGAACCACCAGCCCAGGGATGGCACCACCCACAATAGGCAGGGCCCTCCCCCAGCAATGACTATTTAAGAAAACTCCTCACAGCCAGACCTTATGGAGGCATTTTCTCAGGTGAGGTTCCTTCCTTTCAGATCACTCTAGCTTGTATCAAGTTGACATAAAACTTGCCCAGGAGCTGACAAGAGATTACCCCTCAGAACAGCAATCAAGAGAGAACATCATACCAGAGGCAGCAGGAGAGGGGATGAGAGAGATGAGGAGGAAGAAGGCTTCCCTGCAAACACCTGGCAAGCCGAGAAGCTTCCTTGAACAGAATGACAGTGTCCTGAAGGGAGAGACAGGCCCTTCAGTTTGTGCTTGGAAACTGCAAGAACAGAGGAGGTTTCCTGATGCTTAAAGGCTTTCAGGAGATGGAGGGAAGTTGCATGCCATGTAATTCCATCCGGCTTAGTCTACCTGCCAAGGAGCATGGACTTTAAACTTACAGTGAAGTTGCAAAGGGGTGGGACTTGCTCTCAGCCAAATGTGGTAGGAAGGAAACTTCCAGGGACCAGGGTACAAACTGCAGGGCTCGTGGTCCGATTTCTAGAAGACAAGGAAAGGAAGCTAAAGGGTCTGTGATCTGATAGCTGCCCTGCCCCAGCCCCATGGCAATCCCAGTTAGAACTGACAGACAGTTGGTGAGCAGCTACAGGTACACTCAAAAACACATGGCTTCCCTTAGCTCCTCACTGATGCCACCACATGGGAGAAGCCTGCCCTGCTGAGGGAAGCCTTTCTTAGCTCCCACCCTGGACAGGACAAGCAGGCCCGTGTGGGTCCTACACGGTTGCAGGTTCAGCTACAAGGCTAGCCCAGAGGGGTTGTGGCCGCCCAGCAGCAGCAGGGTCCCTTGTCTGCTTCACAAAAGGGCATCAGGTGCTGCATGGCACCCACAGGCAGCCCTGTCCCTCAGCTCCCAGCTTGCCCAGGCTCGGGCCTCTGCTTCCTGCCTCCAGCCACTACCCTGCTTCCCACCTGTCCTCGTCAGCCTAAGATGTCACGGACCATACATCAATCCACATCCCATCAGCCACAGGGGCCCACAAGCCTTGTCCTCTTTCAGGAGCTCACTCTTGGATTAGGTATTTTACCATAGGAAAGCCCTTCCTGGTTTAGTGTTCCCTGCTGACAGCCTCTCTCTACCCCGCACCCCAGCGTAGGGTTAGCTACCTAACAAAGAGCCTGTGGGGGATGGCATAGCACATAGGAGCAGGATGAGCAGGGCTTACATCCCTCAGGAGGAAGTATAATGGGCCTTCCTACTTCTCCCAGGGGGTCTGATTCCTGCTGGGAGCCTGTGGACGACACTCAGGCCAAGATCCTTCCTGAGTGCCAGCACAATCCACCCCAGCTCCTGCCCCTGTCCCTCCCAGAAGAGGGATATGCAGAGGTCCACAGAGGTCTTCACCTCAAGGTACACAGGCTGCCAGCACCGACTTTCACAACTGCAGTGTGGTTTGAGATGTTTACATTAGCAAATAAACACTTTTAACACGCCCCAAAACATAACTGCGCCACTCCCGGGTGATGGTGGTGAGGAGGCCCCTCAGCCATGGTGTGCTCCGAAGCGCGGTCCAGAGCAGCGCCAGGCTGGAGCCAGATGCTAGTAGCAGCTGCTTTCTAGGGTCTTCATGCCCACATTGCAGACCAGTGTGCCCTGATGCCCCTGGGGATGTGGGGTCAGGCAGACCTCCTCCCTGGCACCCCGAGGAAGTCATTGTTGGAAGGGCCCTTCTCTGGTCAGAGCCGTGGCTTGGCCTGCTGTCTCTCCTTGCAGAGCTGTGGTTCCTGCCCTGCCCTCCTCCAGTGAGACCGTGGTGTGGTGTGGGAGTAAAATACACCCTTTCTCCCTGTGTTGCATGGTGTTTATCATGACAATAGAAACCCTAGCCTAAACACGCGTGTGTGGTGTGCGCCTGCGTGTGTGCGTGCACGCATAGGAGAGACAAGTCATGTCAGTCCTCGCCTCATCTGAGCGCATGGTCTCTTGTTTGACATTCTGTACAGCAGGTCAGCTGGCCTGTGCGTTCCTGGAGATGCTGGTCTCTACTTCCCATCTCTCTGTATGGCACTGGGGTCACAGACACATGCTACCGTGCTCAGCCTTACATGGGTTCTAGAGACTTGAACTCAGGTCTTCATGCTGGCCCGACAAGTGCTTTTTACCTATTGAACCATCATTTCCTCAGCCCTTTTTTGGTTTGATTCCCTGAAGACCAACGGGCACCCATTGTGAAGCATCCGTCCAAAGTTTCTTTCTCATTTCTGGGTGTCGTAAAAAACCTTTGCCCCGTGGTGGTGGCATACACCTTTAATCCCAGCTCTCAAGGACCCAGAAGTAGTCAGATCTCTGGGTTCAAGGCCAGCCTGGTCTACAAATCAAGTCCAGGACAACCAAGGCCACACAGAGAAAAACCCTGTCTCGAAGAAAACAAACTAAATCAAATGAGAGAGATCTGTGCCTCCTCTGGCTGCAAGCAGAGCCTTATGTCTGCTGAGGCCTCATGCTGAGACCAGAGTTCAGGGACTCGAAGCCCTTTAGGCAGTTTTGTGCCCAATGGCTGCACCATCCACTGTGGGTTAGGCCCTGCCACATCAGTCATTAATTAAGAAAATGGCCCACAGGCTTGCCTCCCACTGGAGAGATTTTTCTCAATTGAGGTTCCCTCTTTCAAGGTCACTCTAACTCAGGTCAGGGTGACAAAAACAACAAAAACCAAAACAAAGAAAAACACCCTACCTAGCCAGCATAGACATTTGCTTGCTCTGTTTGTTTGTTTTCAAGACAGGGTTTTTCTATGTAGCCTTGGCTGTCCTGGACTTGCTTTGACCAGGACAGGCTGGCCTTGAACTCACAGAGATCCACCTGCCTCTGCTTCCCTGAGTGCTGGGATTATAGGCATGCGCCACCACTCCCAGCTTCTCAGCATAGGCATTTTTAAAGCTTTATAGTAAATGTCTTTTTTTAAAAAATAATTTATTTTTATTTTATGTACATTGGTCTATGTGAGAGTGTCAGATCCCCTGAAACAGGTGTTATAGACAGTTGTGAGCTGCCATGTGGGTGCTGGGGATTGAACCAGGGTCCTCCAGGAAGAATAGTCAGTGCTCTTAACCACTGAGCCATCTCTCCAGCCCAGTAAGCTTCTCTTTAGAAAAAAGAATGGAAGCTTGCCATGGTCGACTATGCCATAACACCAGCACTTGGGAGGCTACAGCAGGAGGACTGCTCTGAGTTCAAGGCTAGTCTGGGCTACAGAGTGAAACTTGGTAACTCTCCTATGCCAGCACAGAGCAGTAACATTTGAACACACTCTGCCAACTTGCCATATTCTTTATTCATGCAGAAGATGACTGGCAGCCTCTTCAGACTGGTGCTGTCCTAGCTACCATGTGAACCCCACCAGTGGGCCTGGTCAGGCTGTCCCAGGGAAGAACCCCTTCATGGGCCCTAGCAGTTGAGTCTGGAAAAATCCCAGTGGGTTTCATAGAAAGCCCTTTGGATGGCTTGTAGGTGCTTTTCCAAGGACCAGGCAGGGCCGGCAGCAGCAGTCTGAGTGGTCAGCCTTTTTGAAGTAAAGAGCTGCCTGAAGAATGAGCAGTCTAACCATGATGAGTTCTACCTGCCCATCCGCAGAGGGTGCCGCTGCCCAGGGAGGCCGAGCAGGAGATTCCAGAGCTCACCTTCCTTCCTTTCGCTCTGATACCGCCTGCTAGGGGGCCCCTCCTCAGTGTGCCCTTCCGCCACGCTAGCTGCCCAGCCTTTCCTATATACAGTCTCTCCAGCTTGGCAGCTCCTTGGCTGTGTGATCTCAGGCAAACTTCTGCCTCTCCAAGCTGTTTCCCTCCATACCTCGCTGGTCGGAGTATGGACCAGCACAAGTGGCTATGTAAGTGTGCTTGCTAAATAAGCCAGGGTGAGTAGCTGAATCGCGCTGCAACTTGGATGGCCCTGCCTCCCCAACTCAGCCTTTGTAGCCAAAAGACCAAGGGACCAAGAGTCAAGGGACTCTTACATACAGGCAGCGAAGCTACCTACTCCAGGAGCCCAGGCACCTGTCTGGTGGGGCTCTGGGGCCAGAGGAACAGTGTCCTCTGGGACAGGTTGGCAAGTTCTTCCGCTCTGAGGCAGAAGCGTCTGTAGAAATGGAGGGACGGTATGGGGGACACTGCCACCCTTGCTCAGGAGAGAAGTCACCTTCTGTGTTGCTTTCTACATCCTTGACAGCCAGCACTGCTATGAGAGTTTACCTTGGCCAGACCCCCTGCCTACTGCTGGCAAGCTGTCCCTTCTCAGCTCTTGCAAGGGCTGAGGTATCCTTGTGCAACCCATTCTAGGAACTGTGGAAGGCTGAAGGCATATCTCTCTAGGGTACCAGTCTTGGGACCTACTGTGTTGACATCAGGCCACCTCTCTGCAGGATTTTTTTTTTTTTTGGCCAGGAGTTACTGGGCCTAAGGGGCTTCTCAGGATGTTGCTTGGGTGGGTTCCCTCCCTAGTTTACACCCTCGGTCTCCCCAGGGACACACACCGAGGGACAGGGAGGATCTGGTGCTCTCTGGTCTCTGTTATCCTGCCTAGGTGACCTGGGTTGCTAGGGGAGGGCTGTTCTCAGTGACAGCCAGCTCCATTGCCCAAGAGTGTTGTCGGCACCTGGCCTAAAGTTCAGTGTGGACAGTAGGGCAGCACAGGGTGACCTCTCCTGCCAGGTCCCTGAGGGCCCCTGCCCTCACAAGCTCAGCGACAACAGCACAGGGTACTGACAACTGGGTGGGCCCGTGGTGCACGCTGCAAAGGTCAGGACTGGCTGGACACACCAAGGACATGGAAGAGGGTGAAGGAAGGGGCTGCCCAACCTTTGCTGTCTCCTGTTCACATTCAGTTTGCCTGCTGGCTTTGAAGCCTTCAGAAAGGAAGAAACTTGACGCCTAATCCATTGTACAAGAATTAGGGAATCAGTCCTCAGAGAGAGCCGCTCAGCAGAGGGGGAACCCCATGTTGGGAGGCACTCCTGAGTGCCCGTGGGAGTCTATGCTTCTGTTGTCATGGCAGCTGTAGCTGGGAAATGTCATCTCTGGGCATCGTGGGACAGCAGAACCCCTCAGCTGAGTATCTCCCCTTCTCCACACAGATCTGGGACATGAGTGACGAGGAGACCGTCTGAGGCAACCACAGCTCAGGAGCGCTCGGCCCTCAGCGCAGGACTGTGCCCTAGGACTGGTGATCTGGGCCCTGCCACCTCCCTGGTCCTGATCCCCACACCTCCGGGGACAAAGGTGTACCCTCTGCCACCCAGCTCCGCCCTTTCCTGTGCCATCTCACCAGCTCTGAACTCAATAATAACTTTAGCATTGCCACTGATCTGGGGCTCAGGTCCTTCCATGTGCATTGATTTTCTCCCCCCTTGTCAGAAGACCCCCCCCCCAGGATCTTTTTCACCGTGGTCCCCAGGAGTGGCAATGAGTATCTGATCCAACACAGATCAAGCAAGGCTGTGCTAGGAGTCCAAGGGAGAGCGCCTGTGTTCGCCCCAGCAGCACTGAGCTTGTAGCCTCAAGGGTTCAAGTGGATACCAAGCTGGCCCACCCTCAGCCGTGAGCATGCTGCCATGCCACCCTGCTCAGAGGATGGAAAGCTCCTGCCGCAGCCCTGTGCTGGGCTAGCAGGACAGAGCTCTGCCTGACGGGTGCTTCACTGGGGTCGCTCCTGGGGCCAGGCTCGTTTTCTTCTTCATTCTGGGGGGCCCTTGGCAACTGTGCTCACCTGCCCTAAGCAGATGTGCTGTTCCCAGCAGATTTCCATAGAGGGGACTTGAGAGGACCTTGGCCTAAGGTAGCCCTACCCATCTGCACGAGGCTTCCCAGAAGCAGCCAGGCCTGCCTGGGCACAGGGGCCCACATGCCACCCTAGGATTCAAGAGCCGCACACAGCCTTGGTTTAAGAGCACTTTATTATTGTTCTTAAGGCTACTTTTAAGTACAAAAAAAAAAAAAAAAAAAAAAAAAAAGATGGCCTGCCAAACCTTTTTTTTTTTCTTCTTCCAGGAAAAAAAACAGGCCACAGAGAATGGTATATTACAGATTTACAAACACAGAGAGGGGTCAGCACGCACATGGATGGCTTGGTTCTGGGGAGGTCACAAGTCCTGCCCAGGCAGGATGGCGCACTCCTCGGCTGCCATGTGTGGCTCCCCTCCAGGGCACGGCCTATTCCAGATAGGTCAGCGCACCAGGGACCCGGCCACCGCACTGCCATCTCCCCGCCCCCAACAGCGACGACCTGCTCACTGACGGGTGTCTGAGGCCCGTTGCCCACAGAGCCAGTCCGCGGTGCGGTTGTTTTTCTGTGACCACCTCAGTAGCCTGCAGAATAACAAACTAGTGGCTAGTAACGCGGACGCAGTGTTGTCATGGAGTAACTGTGTACCTGCACGATTACAGACACACCTACAACAAAAAAAGATCAACTTTTTTCCCCCAAACAACAACAACAAAATGAATGATTACGATAGGAAAGGGAAAATTAAATAGCTACATATCATTAACAAATTAATTGTTCTTCAAAAAATACCTACAAATTTCTCTGTACATTCTTTACGCACAGCGTAATGATGGTCTTTAAAATTACCTATATAAAAAAAGTGTTCTCAACAATTCTTTTTTTCCTACAGAAAATATAGGGGCCCGAATGCCAAGCTTGGAAGCCCAGAAAGTGGAGTGAACGTGTGCGGGGCAGGAGGAGGGCCGTCTAATTTTGTGAAGGCGGGGAGCCACCCTGTGACTATGGGAACCGGTCCCCGCCTTTCCACTGTGCCTGGTTCCCGAGTTCAACAGCTAACCTGTCTCCTCCTACGGAAAGTCAGCCCCATGGGCTCCCATGTTGCAAGAGTCCATAATGCCTTGTGAGGGAGGTGGTCCTAGCCAGGTGGTGGCCCAGCCCCCAGGAGGGCTAGGCTGGGGGGACAGGAATCTCAAGGCCGGGAGGAGCAGCAGCTGTCGGGTGGCCCCGGCCGTGTCTGTCCTGCTGGCTTCTAATGTCTAGTTAGTAGCTATTAATAGAGCGGGAATAGTGACGCAGGAATAACTGTAGAGTCAGAGGAATGTGTACAGCCTTGGCCCCGCAGGAGGGGGCGTGCGTGCAGCCCCATGCTGCAGGCACCTGATGAAGCCAGGAGCTGGAAAGGAGCAGTCTGTGCAGCAAGGAGCCTCAAGACATGAACTCCACGTCCCCAGCCCAGGATGCAGAAAATGAGCAGCAGCGGGCTTCCCCAGCCTACCACACCCACCGGCTGCGCGCTCCTCTTCGGAGTCAAGTGAGCGTTGACTATACGTCTCAGAAGCACAGCTGTACCAGCAGTGAGTGTACCTAGGGCTGTAACTGACAAACAAACAGGCTAATGCCGACAAGAAGCCAGTCAGTGCTACAGTTTGAGCTTACGGTCAATAGAAACCAGCTATTTTTCTTAAGACATACACCGTGTCAGAAGCACTATGGAGTCCTCCAGCCTTGGCACTAGCCTCACAAACTGCAGTGTTCACAGAAGGTAAATGCCCATGGTCGGGGGGGTCAGCAGTGCAGCTGTGAGCACCTCAAGCCTAGAGAAAGACCTAGAACCTGCTAGAGACCTTCTAGGTTCAGCAACAATGTAAGCACACATGGTCAGAAGTGTTCCCTAGCAGTTTGCCCTCGGTACTGGCACCTCAGACAGCTGCCCCGAGGGCAGCCCTGCCCTCCACAGTGCAAATCAGGACAGTTCTCTTCAGGCAGACACATGCACACACAGACTGAGCCAGACCCCAGGTGGAGGCCAAGCCATGCAGACCTGGCCTCCCAAGCTAAGGGCACGGGCACAGAGCGTCCGGATCCCTGTGTTGTCATGGCTTGTGACTGAGAAGGGCCGCAGGGTCCCGGCTGCCAGGTGGCACACCTGCAGAGGTTTCTTTGGTAACCAGGGCAGGAAGCAAAGATGCTCCGCTGGACTGAATGCTCCGTGCCGTTCCTGATGCCACATTGAGGCCCCTTGTATGAACACCAAGCAAGTATAAAAACAGAGCAGAACAAAAAGTCCAGACAACATGGTTTTGCGAATAAACCACCCTCCCCCCTCCCCTCCTGGATTTTTTTTTTTCTTTCTGCTTTTTTGTGTTTTTTTTTTGTTTGTTTGTTTTTAAGCACTGACTGTTCAAAGCTCAGGCAAACCATGCAGATCCCTGTGTGGTCGGAGGGTGGTGCCCCCCTTCAGGAGACCACAGAGGGGGAGTGACTGTGGCTGACCATGTGGGCAGTGGGGCTGGCTGGCTGGCCCCGGCGTGAGGCCGACTCCGGGCTGCTGGACGCGCTGTCCTTGGCCGCTTTAATCTGAAGCCATGTGTCACCCAGTGCTTTGGCAAAGTGGTCATCCACAGAGCCAGTGATGGACACCGAGTTGGGTGCGGGTTCTGGTTCCTTGTAGTTCTTGCCCAGGCTCCGGCGGAAGTGTTCTTCTACCACAGGGTCACATGTGGCGGTCGCTGCAGAGGAGGAATCAGAGGACAGGCAGCTACGTCAGTGGGCCGGTACCCTCGACAGGGGTTCTAACCCACACTGGGCTGAATCCAGAGAGTCTGTGGCACTGAATAACAATGGTGGCTCCTGTCTTCCCGTCACCCGGAGCCCAAAGGGGCCAGAGACAGAACGTTCTTTTTCCCCATCCCACCTGAGCCATGCCAACTCAAGCCTTACGTGACTTTAGGGAGAGAGTGAATTTACAGCCCACAGCTTAATCCAGGGCTCCCACGGGCCACAGGCCGCGCTGGGAAACTCACCACTGGGCGGTCTCCGGTAGCTGGCCGAGCCCGGTGCAGAACAGCCACTGTGCGCAATGGGGCAGTGAGAGAGGTTGCAGTTGCGGGCGCCCGCAGATGCGCAGGTGATCACGGAGGGCCGGTTCTGTAGGAGAGAGAACAAGCCGGCTCCTCCTCAGCCGCTGGGCAGGTGCACCAAAGGGCCCAGCTCCTCCTGGCAGGGACCCCCTGCACTTAGCTGCGAGCCCACTGTGCTACAAAACAGCAGGGCCAGAGGGGAGACTAGAATGCGGTGGGGTCCCCGGCCCTGGTGCCTGCAGGGGAACCATACGGCATCTCCTAAGGGCCAGGCCCCTTCCTCCCTGTTAGTGTGTACAAACACTGACAGGAAACCTGGGAATCATAGGCCTGGAGGCTCAGACACCACCCTGGGTCGGCCACAAAGAACCACCCCACCCCCGCGCCGCCTCTGAGCTCTTACTCTATAGTTTTTGTCAGAAAACAAACCCTTTTGCTGTGTGTGGGGCTAAGGCCTCGCACATACCAGACAAGGGCTGCCTTCTACCTCTCTTGTTCTTTGTGAAACACGGCCTTATGAAGTTGCCTTAAATTGTAATCCTCCTGCCTCAGCCTTCCAAGTAGCTGATATTATAAGCCTGAACTACCAGGCCTGCCCTTGTTGTTTAAAAAGTAATAAATAATAATCACAATAATAATAACGCCTGTGTCCTAGTCACAGGTTTGTGACCACTGACTTTCTAGGATTCAAGCCCCTAAACAAACCACTTAACTTACTTAACTTTGGCCTTGTGAAATCATACTGCGTAAGCACAGGCCTCTCAGGATTACTACCCTGAGGAACAGATTGCCAGGGAAGATTGGTGCGCAAGGCGGGGGTGGGGGCAGAGGTGGAGGACATTCATTTAAAACAACCCTGCAAAGAAATGAAGCCTCAGGAATGGGAAGCCCCTCACTTCCGGACTTGTGCTCAGGGTCCTCCATGCAGCTCTTGGTCCCCACACCCTCCTGACATAACACGCACCTGCTGCCGCTCCACAGCCGACCTGCCCGTGTCACCGCTGTTCTTAGTCAATGCAAGAGGTTGCTCCATGAGACTGGGGAGGGATGCATACAGGTGGCCACCATGCAAGCTTACAGCAGGGGCTGCGGCCCGCTCAATGGGACTGCGGCTCCGTTCCCGGGGGTCTCTGCGGCAGTCTCCATTGACAGTCTTATTCCTGAAAGACAGGGGCAAAGAGGGTCCTGGTGAGGAGCCATGTACTTTCCCCCAGATGTTTCCATGACGTTCCTACCCTAGTGCTAAGGGCAGGCCCGAGTTGAGGAGCAAGGCTCTAAATACAGCAGAGGAACCTTTGGGCCAAGGTTGGCTTCGTGGCCTCCGTCCTTCCCTGCTGGCAGATATGTCACTTAGTAGTGCACGAGATCAACCCCACGGACAGTGTGACCACAGCTGGTCACTGAGGGAGGATGGGAGTGCTGATAACCCAAAGAAACGCTGCATCCTATGAGCCAGTTCTGGAGTGAGACCATCCTGGTACCATCCTGGTATCTGCTCCTAAGCAGCACAGGCTGTTTGCACCTGTCGAGACGGCAGGACACCGAGGCAGTGGGGCAGTCTAGTGACCGGCCCATCTACTGGTGACCAGTGGCCCCCTTTCCTGTGTGGCTCTGCTTTTCGTTCGTGTATGAGATGGCGGTGGGCAGCACATGTACCCAGAAACCGAAGGCAGCAGCTCCCCTGAGCTGTAGGTGCCTGCACATCACAGATGCTCACTGCCGCCTCCTCTACAAGGACCTTTAGACAGTGTCCACACAAGTGTGGCATGAGAACCCGCAAGGCCCAGCTCACATAGGGTGTTCCAGGCTCAGCTCTGTCCTCCCTCCAGCCCACTGATTCCAGAACCATCACCACCCGCTTTCCCCTCAGGGTCTGTCCCTTTTTAACCAACTGCCAGAGCAAACCTGTTACAGTTTAACATTTAAAGGAAAAACGGGAGATGAATCCTCAGGCTTTTGGGAATTTTAGATGATTCCCTAAGCCCCTTTCTTGGCCTGCTCTTTACCATCAAGGAAGCAAGTCATGTGCACTCAGGCTGTAAGCAGAAAGCAGCAGGGCTGCCGGCTGGGCCAGCTGAATGCAGCACTGTAACCCACTCTCCACACATGTGACAGCCATATCTTTTTTTAGTGGCCAATTAACTTTCAATTGTAAGAAGTGACACAGCACATCCTGGGTACCCAGCATCCCTTTCTTCCACTGGTGGCCTCTTGTAAAACTGCCCTGCAGGACACTGACACGCCCACTCGGTAGTTGTGTCACAGCCTGGCTTTCCTATGTTCATCTCAGAGCCATCTGCTCATTAAGCAAATCTGACCTCACAGAGCTCTCTTCACCTATCAGCAGCCAGCACCTTTTCCGTTGACTGTTCCCGACGGGCCTTTCCACCCTCGCCTCTGGCTCTTGCCACAGACTTTTCACGCTGTAGTAACAACTATCCACTTGCCATGCTTCAGAGAGGGCACAGCCATATTGTGCTTCTCCGAATGTGCACTGAGGGCAGAAGCCACCACACCTCTGCTGCTCACCTCTGCCTGTTGTATGCTAGCACTGAACGCTTTGGGGAGACAAAGTCCTGCCTGTCCTGAGCTGCAGACCAGCCGCACTGGTAAAGAAGACATTAGAGTGCAGAACTGGAGGGGGCCAGACTCGTGAGGAACCAGAGAACCAACTAGTGGGCTACAGGGCATCCGCAGCCTTTGGACAGATTCTACACTCGCAGGGATTCAAGCAGCAGACACTAGCGAGGACAGGAAACCCCAGAGAGCACCATGGTTCCCAAAGGACCCTGTAGCAGGCAATGGGTAAAGAATAAGCCAGCATAAAGAGGGATGAAGGGCCTGAGGAGGACAGCCTACAGATGGCACAAAGACTCAGGCAGGCTACCATCACTTGTCCCTTTGACCTCAAGGTCATGAGTTCTCATCACCTCCAACTTTTGACCCCCACAGCACTTTCACAGGGTCAAGCACCAGCCTCAACAATGACAGACACAGAGCAGAACGGGGTGGTACCAACAGGGGCCTCCAGGACTCCACACCTAGGAGACCAGTCAACAGGCACTGGGCATGGTACATCACAAAATACCACGAAACACAGAGAAAGCATGGGAACTTGCTAGTTAATTTTAGCAAAATTACATGTCACTCATATTTCCAGCTCATTTTCCTGGTTCCTGGAGCTTAAAGACAGACATTGTTTTCCACATCCCTCCCGCTTTGAATGAATCACAGCCCAGCGCGTCCTGTGCTGTCAGGACGCTGACCCAAACCACACACATCCTGCCGCTCCTTAAAGACCAAGTTGGTGGATGGAAAGCCAACAAGGGCCCTGCTAGGGCCTAGAGGACTCCCGGGGCTGCCTGGGAGTGGCGACCTTGCCCATGGGTCGGCACTTCCAGGCTATTTTAGGAGAGGAACAGAAAAGATGGGTGGGCGAAAAAAGACCGCCACAGACAGCCACCAGGGTTTTCTGGGGATAGTCACCATGTGCGCCTGGTCACTCTTTAAGCTGCAGAGACAAAACGTCAACAGCATTTGGGGAAAGGAGACTAATCCCAAGAAGTACAACTCCAAAGAAAACACAGGGTGGCGAATCAAGTGTCTGGCCCTTAACCGGGTACAAGTCGGAGGGTAGCCCTGCGCAGCATCTCGCTCAGCCTCAGGAATCACGGTATGTTGGCAGAAGAGTAAGGAAGGACCCACCCAGGCTTAGGCTTCCCACAGGATATCCCAAAGGTGACAGAGTGAGCCTTCCTGCTGTCGGTCTGTGCTGTCGTCAGTGTACGCCGAGGCTAAGGCCCGCTTGCTCTCTCACTGCGCGCCCTGGGAATCTGGATAACAGTGATGAGTCTTCCCACAGTCTAGCACTAATAGCTGTAGGGACAGAAGCTAAGCCTTCAGCCTCTCTGAAAACCATGACCAATCTCGAGGCCTTCTGCTTTGGCCAGGCATTGCGTCATTAGTGGGAACATGATGGTGCGTACCACATCCTCTGTGTCTCCAACCATCGCTTCCCATCCCTTGACAATCAGGAAGAAAGCTACATCCATCCCTACCTCCACCTCAAAGCCAAGAGAGCGTGACCCATCGAGGCTGGTTGACATTTCTGTCCCCTGGCCACAATGGTGCTGTCTCACTTTCTGCTCAGTGAAATTTTAATACTCAGCTCCAAGGAGCTAACCAAACAATGCATGCCTCATTCCCTGTTACAGGAAGCTGATGCCTGATTCTTAGCTGGGAAACCTCCAGCTGGAGCAGAGCACTGGAGGAGGATGGCCCTCAGGCTAATCGTGCTAGTGGTCTTTTCATCCCATGCTGAGTGCTCAGACGTTACTATGATGAACTCCAAAGTGGAAAACCGGGGCAGAGGGGCCCAGGCAATACCTGAAGTTACCAAGATGGTCCAGTCAAGGACTCCACTGCCTAGCTCACTGTCTGCAAAACCATCTCTTTCCCTGATGTGGTGGAGAGAGGTTTCTATTCATCTCTCAGCAAGGCATTTGACACTCTCCTATGAACTGCCTTTAATTTCTGTCACAGGCTGAATGGGGTCTCCTAAAAGATGTTATGTATGACCAGAGCTAATAAGATGAGGTCACCAGGGCCACAACTCTATACCATTGGAGCGCAGCTACGGTAACAGGCTCTCAAAGAAAAGATGATGCTGAGACCAGGGGTTGTCAGTTAACAAAGCCTCCCCTAGAAGGGGGCAATATTTGATGTAGACCAGGTTAGCCTTGAACTCATAGAGATCAACTTGCCTCTGCCTTCCCAGCACTGGGATTACAAGCATGCACGCCACCAAAGCCAGCTGAAGAAACCTATCTTGAATGGCCCTCATAATGTCACGGCGTAAAGCACTCCTGGGCTTATGGTCTGCCATACCCCTGGCCATTCTGGAGCATGCAATGTATACGCTGCAAAACAGCCTCAAGCTGCGTCCTTCAGCGAAGATTTCAGACGCACTATCCCGATAGGAGATAATAAGTAACAATAAAGGCATCACGGGCAGCCTGGAATAATGCTGTCTACAAGAAGAGAAGCACCACACAACTGTTTTAGTCTAGTTTCAGCACGTTAAATAAAAAAGCTGGGAACCGGTGACGCCTGACCCTGGGCTGGCTAGCCTCTACTAATATGTGTGTTTGTGCCTTAGTTTTTTGTTTTGTTTTGATTTTATTTTTAAAAGTTCTAAAACATTTTTTTTAAGCTTATAAAGGTATAAAGAAAACTTTTTTTTTTTGGTTCATCTGTATAATAATTTTGTGCTAAGTGTTCTCATAAAGTCAAAAACTATTTTTAAAAATTGAAAAATTGGGGCCAGCAAGTTGACTCAGTGGGTAAGGGCTTGCCTGCCTTGCAAGCCCAATGACCTGAGTTGGCTCAGTGATGAAGTCACCTAAGGGCTCATTCCTCAGGGAGCACCTGCCATTAGGGGCACATGGCTGGCTTCTCCAGCTCACAGTCCTGTCTTTCCACTGCTTTGTCTCCATCCCTGGAACTCAATTGCTTTACAGATCTCTAGAAATTCTATGCTCCACAGTGGTGCTTTCTACTGACTGACCTATAATTAATGCAAAACCATTTTAAAGCCTTCAAGAGGTGGTTCTCAACCTTCCTGATGCCGCGGCCCTTTAATAGTTCCTCATGTTGTGGTGACCCCTAGCCACACATAAGTTAGTTATTTTGTTGCTATTTCATAGCTGTAATTTTGCTGCCGTTATGAGTCGTAATGTAAATAACTGGTATGTGTCCCATAGGCTGAAAACTGCTCCTCTAGAGTCTTAAAGAAGCAAGGACCGGAAACCTCACTGGCCCTCACATAATACATGCTTTGCACTGAGCCATGGCTGTGTACTTGCTGAGCCATGTGCTGAGCCAGCAGGCCAAGGCCAGTCAATGAGGATGAAGAGTCCATGGCCCTGGGCCTGGCCATTCCAGAAGTCAGAGGGATACCTGCATCAGAGGGAATGAATGCCTGCAGAGCTGACTATCATCTGATGTCAGCTCAGGAGCTCTGGATGGTGCTGGAAGGAATGTTCCTGCCTGGTTTCTACTTCACTGCCGACTTGCTACAACCACAGCTGAGCACTGCCCCCCCATCCCCCAGTGCTCAACCAGCTATATGAGAGAAGGGAAAGGGAGGAGAGGAGGGACAGGTCTGCCCAAGTCCCACAGCAGGCAGGTGACTGTGCAGGGATCCAAGGTACATTGAGAGTCACGCAACCACTCCTGTCACAGGAGGTAAAGGCTGCCAAGGGAGAGCCGCCTGGGAGGAACCACACCCCCCCACCCTTCTGATGAGAACTTGTCCCCAAGATGGAGCTACCGCTGCTCTTGAGTCATGAAAGAGCCTGGCTGTGTCATGATGTCCTTTCTACCACCATCCTGCTCCCCTGGCCCCTCCAGCAGCCCCGCTGTCCCTTGTATCCCATGACAGCAAAGCAAGGACACCTATGAGCTGGGACCAATAGGTCAAGCTCCTGGAAGCTGCGTGCAAGCCTTAATTAAGAGAGAGAATCAACCCCACACACTCTTAGAGAACTGTGTGCAGCTCCATACGGTTCACTTCCTGTCACGGTGAGAGCCACGCAGCATCTCTCACAAGCCTTCTTTCCAAATGCACAGTGCTGCCAACTGAGGCAGAGTCCCCTGCTTGGCAAACCAGGGGGACATTCCTAGCAGTTACTTCTGCCCACTGCTGCGTTGACCAGAATGCCACACAACTCCATCTACTAAAAAGATATGAAATAACCAGATGCATCCAAGGTGGCTCCTGGTTGCAGAGAAGCGGTCCCCACCACAAGCCCAGCTCGATCAGCTTCCCCAGGCTGGGCCTCACACTTGTGCTCCACTCTAACTCCAGCCCCAGTTTCCCCAGACCAGAACTGTCTGCATGTGTTTTACATCATTAGCTGAGACAACAGAAAGAAACGGAAGCCTGAGAATCGGGTCTGCCATGAAACTGGAGGTGGAGCACCATGCTCTCCCCGCCTTAGCCAAGCAAGAACTGGTCCACCTGTAGCCACAAACCCTCAGGGACTACACACAAATGGGCCAAGAACCCATGTGCACGCCAAGCACAGTTTACAGAGCCTGTGGATCATGTGCTGCACACATGCACACTCCGATGCTAATGAATGGAGATGCTGCTGAGATTAATAAATGTTCATTTAAGATCCCTGCTGCTCCTGGGTGTACAGCTGTTTTCGTCATTATGCGGTCTCTCAATGAATGATACTAAAGAGTACAACCACTATCATGCTTTTGGCAGTAAGCAGACCTCAAACTAGTGAGGGATGGAAAGCATCAGGCTCTTCCTGCTCAAACCAGCCGCCCCATCTGCCCTGGGCAGAAACCTCTGGATCACTCCCTCTCCACCAGTGACAGGCGCCACTGGGCTGCCGTTTACACTGTCACCCTTTGGTACTGCTGAGTACTAAGCGGTACCCATGGTTCCAGTGAGATGGAGACTGGAGAACAGGGTGAAGAAGCAGCTGGGCATGTGTCGCACAGCACCAGTTCCCTGCAGCCCCACCTGGAAGCCCACCCCTCCACCCCTGACTTCCACCCTTAGCTTCCCCGGGCCAAGCATTCCTAGAGTGAGAAAAGGGGCATGCAGGTCTGTAGCTCCCAGTACTCCCGTCGGAAGGCCATAGCTGGCCAGGAGAGAGGACACAGTCCCTCCAGCCGCCAGGAGTAATGCAGACAGAGCAGGACTGGCCGGTGCCTCTCACACCAGCAGGCAGGGTTTTTATGAATGAACAGACTTTAGAAAGAGAACCCTATTCTTAGGAGAAATCAGCACCAGAGGAGCTCGTGAGGCTGGGCAGTCAGGGCAACACTTCCACCAGGACTCCTGGAGAGACTCTAGGAGGCTGATCCGCCACCACAAGCCACCAGAGAGGAAAGGTCTGGAAACACCATTGGCCACAAGCTTAGACACCTGCTACATGAACCCTAGGTATTGAGAATTATGGCAATGAGCTAGGCACCCAAGAAAAGATCTTCAACACCTACCATGGTTCCTATATAACACGGCCAATAAAAGGTCCAAAGGCCTTTCCATCTTGAGTACAGGTTCTCAATGTTTAGGGCCGTGATTGTCTCCACACACCTAGTTTGTCCTTGCTGAATTCCATCTTTTAAAAAACTGGGGGAGGGGAGGATTTTTTTTTTTTTAATTCATAAATGGATTTGTAGAATTAAGCTTTAAATTACTTTAAGGAAAGATGGTTCTTGAGAATTACCCTGTTACTTGAAAACACTACGGTATGCTAGCAACTGGTTGGGCTAGTTACAACCCAGTCTTCTCCATTCTCTCCTCTCTCTCATTTTGTTTTTTTTGTTTGAGATAAGGTTCCTGGCTGCCGTGGAACTCCCTCTGTAGACCAGGCTTGCCTCGAACTCACAGAGATCCACCTGCCTCTGCCTCCCAAGTGCTGGGATTAAAGGTGTGCGCCACCACCGCCTGGCTAGTCCCCTCCATTCTTAGAAGTTCCCCATAGACACAGAGGCCATCACTGAAGGCCTACTTCCTCTCTCCAGGTCTCCAATTTGGGATTCTTCTGCCTCAGCCTCACTTACTGTTAGGACTGTAGGCATTTGTCACCACCTACAGCTCTCTGCCTGAGCTGTGCGCCCTGTTTCCTCAGGTGCTTCCTCACATCTAACGCAATGCCCTGGCCACAGTCTATCAGTCTAAACTCTGGAGCTATGAAGAAGGGTAAAAAATGAACACAGGGACCGGACTTTCTGCTCAATGCTGATGTAACATTTGCTTTAGGCCCACGTAAAGGAAGAGCTTCCAAAAGCCAGATGGCCATGGTTCCTCTTTAGAGCCCATCCAGCTGAAGTCACTGCTCCTGGAGTCCTCTGACTTCATTTGTGGATGATAGGACCCAACAATGGACGGCTGGCTTTCCATCCCTCAGCACTAACCACTGTTCCCCAACACTGCTTAACTGGTGACAGTCATCACTGTTCTTCACCTGAAGCAGAGTTTACCACTAGTTCTATGGTTTATTTCTGTGCTGTGGTAGGGAGAACAACACCACTAGATTTTTTTCTTTAGAGGTATTTTTGTGTGTGAGTGTTTGCCTGCACAAGATGGGGTGGAATCCCCTAAAACTGGAGTTACAGGTGGTTGTTAAGCTACCATGTACGTGAGTGCTGGGAACTGAACCCTGGTCCTCTGCAAGAACAGCCAATGCCTTTAACCTCTGAGCCATCTCTCCGGCCCATATAATACCATGCTTAAGGATGTTGTTCAGTAGCACCAAGTATATTTATTCACATAGCTATATAAACCATTACCACCACCTCCATGAACTCTCTACTATCCCCACTAAGCACACAGGTCAGCAGCCAGCCCAGGGAACGGCCACATGACCTCTGGATTAGCCAACCCCCTCTCCATACTAGAGGCCTTGTGTAAGTCAACTCATGGACCATCTTTTTTTGGCTCTGGCTTATTTCGCTTAGCACGATACCCTCATGGTTCAGCCATGTATTGGTATGTTGTCAGAATTTCCTGCCTCTTTAAGGCTGAATATATTCCACAGCAACAGAGACTCATGCTTTTAGCCATCCACCCACTGATGGGCATTTTCTTGTGCTGTTCCTACCCTTAGGCTAGGGAACAGAGCCACTGTGAGTCTGGGTGAACAAACCCAGAACACCGTACTTTCAATCATTCCGTGTAAGTTCCCAGAAAAGGAGTTGTTGGGTCACAGGGTGATTCTCAGTCTAACGGTCCTTAAAAGTTCTGACAAATCACCAGCAGTATATCAGGTTGGGCCTCCCATTTATCACCTGTCGCTCCCTGCTGCAGAAAAACCGAAGAAAGGCTGCCAGGAGCACAGGTCTGGTCCACAAGCACAGAACTGATAGGCCCTTATAAAAGCAGCCTACCTGGGTTGTGAGGGCAACACTCACAAACACTCTGAACGTCCCACACAAAGGGCAATGCAGGCTTCTCCCCTCCCCCCCCCAGCCCACCAGGACACAAGACAGTGTGGAGCTGTGGCCGCCATCAGCTGTGAGCTTCTGGGAGACTCGCAGCCGCATAGCTGTGGTTCTCATTTCTCACTACCAGCCCGTAACAATTGCTTCAAGCCTTCCAAGGGTGGCTAATGTTAGCAGCAATAGCTGCCACTTGTGTGGCAGCAGCGTGTGATGGGACAAGTCCTCAGTGAGTCTGCACCACTCCTGCCACAAGGACACTCCAACCTGCAGGCCCTTCCCCAGGCTCCCAGAGGCCAGGTGTGGTGCAGCTTAGCTGGGTGGGGGCGGGTCTTAGAGTAGATGTGGACAGAGCTTTGTAGTGCTATTGTGCAAGTTCCCCATCGCTGAGACAAAAGCATTTTCTATCAGACCCGAGAGGTCAAGAGTTCGCTGGCTGATGATGAGCAACAGGGGAACCTGAGTGGAGTGTCCAGGGGGAAGCGGCCCCCAGGCTGAGGTCAGAGCCTCTAGACTTGCCAAGTGCTTTTGTTTCTCGTTATCTTCTGTTATGAATAAACTTGAGAGCAGAAGGGTGAGCCTGGCGTCTGGACTGAGAAGGAACAGGGCCCCCAGCAGCTGCTCCCCTCCAACTAGACCCTGTCACGTGACAGCCTCACCGGAACCTGGGTTCTCCTTAACCCTGCCAGCTCCCTCCACTCCCGTGACAGCCCCCTCGCCCTTGCAGGAAGATCTAGTGGGTACATGGCTCAGCTTTGGACAAGATTCGGGGTGGCCAGGAGACAGGGACCCAAGGAACGTCCCTGCTGCGCCCATCAGCTTTGCCTCCCCCAGCTTAAATTAATTACAGCTGAAAATACAGCGCTGCCATCTGCTTTGAAAACGGCAGGATAAGGGAATAAAATGAAAGGGGGTTTTGGTACTAACCTCACTTTAATCATTGCCAAGGAGCATGAAGACAGCCCAGCGTCCTCCTACAAGAAAGCCTGGGGCCTCACAAACTTGGCATGCAAGGCGGGCGCGCGCCCCGTCAGAATAAGAGTCCTGGGGAAGAGGGTGTGAGGTGCGGGGCCGCCTGCCCCGCGCTGCAGGGGAAGCTTCCTGCGGGCCTGGGAGAGGCTGGGAACTCCTGGGAGGCGTTATTTACAGAGTGCCGCCTGCCAAGAACGTTGCATGCATCGCTGCAGTCCCATTTTCAGAGAAAACAGATCTGCTGTCGGAGTTACAGCAAGTCACTTCCTCTTTCTTTGTTTCCCTACCTTCCATAACATCAGGCTTTTAGCAAACCCTACAACTTGGCCAGAGGAAATGCTGGCAGGAAGGGGTGAGGCAGGAGGGAGGGGAGAGCCCTGCAGTTGAGCTTCTGTGGGTTCTCTGGTCCTCGTGCCCTCCTTCGCAGACCCCACTTGAGAGGCTGTTCTGTTAGAAGTGCTGAAGGCTAACTTTGCAGACACCAGCCAGCGCGGGTGGGCGCATCCTCTCTTCCCGCTGCACATCGCCCAAATCGGCCACCTCAGTTACTAGGGGAGTCACTCGACTGCCTGGTTCTTTCAGATCCAAAGGAGGCTTACTTCAACGTGCATGGACCTGCTGCCTGCTTTCACGTTTATATCAAGCATTTATATCAAGCAGGCTCTCATAAGCCAGGCCTGTAGCCCAGAAGATGAAAGCCTCCCAATGAAAAAGCATTTCTTGTGGGAGGAAAACACATTTAAAAAAAAGAAAGAGAGAGAGAGAGAGAGAGAGAGAGAGAGAGAGAGAGAGAGAGAAGGAAGGAAGGAAGGAAGGAAGGAAGGAAGGAAGGAAGGAAGGAAGGAAAGATGGGTGCAAAGGCTGTCTTTCAAACCTGTGTCCATAAACCCTGCCTCCCCGAGTGTAACTTTCTAGTAAAGGCTGCATCCATCAAGCCCAAGGGAACACCTGGTAAAATGGTTAACCAGAACAGTTTCATTCTTTATTTCAGAGTTTACTAAGGGTACCCAACAAGAGACTAGTAACACACGCTCCCAGCTCAGCTCAGCAGGCAAGGTCCTGGAAGGGAAAGAGAGGAAGGCAGGACCACCAGAGGGACATCGGGATGCAGGCCTACTCCTTCCACCCACCGGGTGCGGAGTCCTGTTCAACCACTCAGCCCCACTCCACAGCCACACCTCACCTCTCCACCCAGGACTAATCCCCTTCAGCCCCCACTGCCTCGGGAAGGGCATCGATAAACTGACCCAAGAAGTCCATACAAATAAGGCCCCTCATCCCATCACACTGTACTGAGCAGCCACCATTGCCCCATCCTGGGAGTTAACATGTTATGGGAGTTATTCAACACAATTCAGTCCTTTCTAGAACACTTTCAGAAGGCTTTCCTGCTAAAGGAAAAGATCTAGTGAGTGACCCAACTACCGCCCCCCCCCAAAAAAAGGGTCTGTGTGTTGGGGGAGGGGAGGGTGTGCCAGCACAGAGGTCAGCCTCCAGGGTCGTTCATCGTGGGCCATCCACCTTCAGTTTGTTTTTTTTTGTTGCTGCTGTTGCTTTTTTTTTTAAAGACAAAGTCTCTCTCACTGGCCTGAAACTCGCTCAGCAGGCTATGCTGACCAGCCAGGGAGCTCCTGGAGCTGCCCCCCCCCCCCCGCACTGGGATTACACTGTGCACCCCCTCAACTAGCCTCTTCACATTTCTGAACACTGAAGAACTCAAGTACCATTTACCCACTGAGCTATCACTGCAGCCTGAAAAAGGTCTTGCTTTTACAAACACTGTAAGTACTTCAGAAGGCAGATCACGTCAGACAGTTACAGTCACAGACGAACACACATGGTTATTACATGTGTGTCTATATGTCCAGGGACAATAAGTGAGAGTAGCCATTGCTGGGGAGATGTAGAAGGGTAGGTACACTCAGGTCATCAGACATCAAAATCAGAGCCACAAATTCCACTTTCGGAATGCCAAGGGGCCTTGCGAACCCCAGACAAACAGGAACTGCCCCAGTATGGGCACTCGCTAACAGAGAGATGGGAGGTCGTCCCTGACAGCGCGGTGAATTTGAGGCCAGTTTGTTCTCCCAACAACAGCAAACCACATCAATGACTTGTCAAGTGTGCTGCTGCTGCTGCTGCTGGAAATTCAAGATCCCTGGAACACACACGCATACGTTTCCCCCAGCACACACATCCAGTTTTCAGTCTACAGACTCCACCTATGGATTGGGAAGAGCTCAGAGCCCTTGTCTACCAGCTCCCATCTCCAGCAGGTCAGAGACAAAGAAGTGGAGGTGGGGTGGCAGTAACCTGAGTTTCAGATGGCTTATCAATCAGTAAACAACTGGCCACCACAGGAAAACATTCTGTTTTGGTTGGTAGGAAAAAGAAAAGAAAAGGAAAAGGAAAAGGAAAGGAAAGGAAAAGAAAAGAAACCTTTGCCATGACTACATAAAAGTACTGTTTTTGTTTTTTTAGTTAAACTGTCTAACTAGCTGGCTAGAAATAGTGGCCTTTGGAGCACTGGTCAAACTACAGAAAGGTGAGCCACGCTAAGGCAGAGGTGACCTGGCATCTCTGTGACCTCCAATGTGACCTCCAATGCTGCCTCCTTTAATAATCCTTTCCTTGGTTTCCCCTCGTGCCCTCTTTGGGAGCTCAGCCTTCCACCCATGGCAACTGCACACCAGCTCTCAACTCCTCCTTTATCATGGAGAAGGTCCTCAACTTCTGATGTGAAGGAAGGGCGCATTCAGCAGAAACTGGACTCTAGGCATTAAGTGTTGCTCTCGTCCTGGACTGGCGGTACACAGAGGTCTTCTCAGGTGCCTGCATACCAAACCACCAGGCTCAGCCCTACCGCACCTATGCTGCAGGAGCTGAAAGGAGGGGCAGGCAGAGAGCCACATCCTTAGTTCACAATGGGCTGATCAGTGGGGTCAGTGTTGATTGACAAGTGGCCCCTGCCTTTGGTTCAATAGGAGAGTTTGTGGGCAGTAACCTGCCAGGACAATTCCTGGGTCCCCAGGCACCAAAAACCTGCTAGCAAACCCTCACCAGAACTGCTTCCTAAATCAAAATCTCTGAAGCAACATGCTTGTTCTGCCCTAAAAACACCATCCTCCCTGATTTGGTATCATTCTTTTCACCAGTGACATAAGCTAATTCGACACAAGTTAAAATATGTAAATGCAGGTTTGTTGGGAGCAGCTCTGGGCAGGTTCACTGATCCTAAGGAACGTGGCCAGGAAAGCCACCATGCAGGAGGAGTTAGGACACTTTGTGTTCGCAGAGAGAAGAGAGGGGAAAAGTGGAGAGAGAATAAAGAAGAGAGAGAGGGAGAACCAAAATGTCTGGATTATACAGTGAAGAGCCTCTGGGAGATGGGGAGCCCTGCCCCTTGCCTGGAGAGTTCAGGGTAGAGGGCAGGGTATGCCAGCCATACCCTGCAGTAGGAACCAAGGAATGCTGGGGGAACCTGGAGGTCAGGTCTGCCTTGGTTCCGCCTTGGTTGTCCTGAATCTACCGTAAAAACATCAATTAATCTAAACAAATAAATAAACTGAATAAAAGCCTTTTTAGAGAGCTAAAAGAAAACAAGCCAAACTCCCAACTCCCTGGGGGTGGGGGTAGGGGGACGAGATGGAAGCACCATGAGTTTTAGGCAACTTAAACTACAGAGAGACAGACACAAGCAATCTGTAGAAGGCGTCACTGACAGTAAAGAATTTGGTAGACCACCACCATCTACACACGCAGTAAGCAAAGATGCTGGACTGTGGGACAGTTACCATCTGAGAGCAAGAGGCATGGGAAGATGCAGGAGTCTGCTCGCACAGCCTCCCGGTGACTCAAGGGGATGAATGCTTTCCAGAATACAGACTGCTGCTGGGGGGAGGGGGGAGATGCTCCCACCAGAGCTGGGCCGGGTATGAGTGGGAACCAACTGCATTAAGATGCCATGAGCAACAGTTTCATTTGCTGAAGGTCACAAGGGAAGCAGAGCCATCCTGCGTACTCGCCCTCACTTGTGACAGAGTTGCTTGTCACACAGGCAGACAACACATGCTTAGCTGGCCTGAAGGTGAGGGACGATGGAGATTTCCATGAATTCATTTAAAATTTAACCACAGCATTTCCATGAAAGTCCAGGGAGGTGCTTACTGGGAAAGGGAGTTTGTTGCAACAGGCTCCTTCATCCTTGAAGGTCATACAAGGAGTGTGGATTTTTTTCTGTAGTCAAGGAGACACAGCCCGCAGACAAACCCAGTGGCGCTTTACACACAGGCTCTGGAGAGAGACCTGTCAGCAGAGCTCAGCTTGGCTCTCGATTCTTCCACCAAGGTGCAGCCATGGTGGAGGGGCAGCTCCTGGTGACTCAGAGCGGTACAGTTTCCATGGGCCCCACTCACAGCTCTGCGTAGAAGCAAATGACCAAGCAGGACCCAAAGCAGGAGGATGGTAAGGTAAGGTGGGACTGACAGGTCCTGAGTGAGCTGCCCTCAGAAGCAAATGAACACAATGATGGGGCGGGGGTTGGTGGCAAATAGGAAGGACACATGTAGGTGCAGACCTCTAGTTTTCCCAAGATGACAGTGTCTACCGACTTTTTTTAACATTTAAAAAAGTAATTAATGTGCTTGCCTTCATGTACATATGTGTATGTGCATGCATATGAACCACAGCTATGTGTGGCACCCATGGAGGTCAGGGGGGAGTGTCAGACACCACCACGTGGGTGCTGAGAATTGAACCCTGGTCCTCTGGAAGAGCACTCAGTGCTCTTGATGACTGAGCCGTCTCTCCAGGCACATATACCGTTCTCTTTCTTCTTTTTGGCTGAGATGGAGTCTGGGTGTGTGGCTGCTGATGTGTAATCCTCAAGCCTCAGTTTCTCAAGCACTCGGCTTCCCACCTGCCCTGTAATACCCACAGACATACCCAGCAACAGTATTGACACTTTCTCCACAGCACTCGGTCCCTAGTTTCCACACGCCTCACAACACGTTCTACCGGGACTGGTGCCAGTTGCAGGAAAAAAAAAAAAAAAAAAAGTAAGAAATGTAAATAGAAGGATGGAAAAAAAAAAGGCATTTTAGTCATTTTAGTCACACAGTAAACTGTGAAGGCTCATTCCTCTTAGTCGACACCAGGATAAAAAGACTTCATGTCAAGCAGGCCCATGATGCAAGCAGGCTGAATGAGGTGCCTCTGCAGATCCAAGGAGACCAAGGGGTTTCCATTCTGGAAGATGGGGTACGGGTGAGGGGAGGACAGAGGGGAGGACAGAGTAGCAGTAGTAGACTCTCTGCCCCAGCCTGGAAACGAGCATCATGGCTACAGAACACAGAGAGGCACTCTAGACAATGCTACCTAAGACATAATGTGTCTAAAAATAATTTTTTTTTTTTTTTGAGATAGGGTTTCATTATGTAGTCCTGGCTGGCCTAGAACTAGCTATGTAAACCAGGCTGGCCTTGAACTCACAAAAATCTGCCTGCCTCAGCCTCCAAGTGGTGGAATGAAAATTCATCTCCATCAAAAGGAAGAGGTCTTTGAGGTCTCTTGTTCCATTCTTATTCCAAGGAGTGTCTGGCATTGCACTAAGTATGGAGCTACTGACTAAAGAGAAGTTTCCCAGAATTTCTTCCCAGCCCTGGCACAGAAGAGTTATTGGAGAGGGGGCACAGAGAGTTACTGGGAGGGGACACAGAGAGGCATACAGTTACAGCAAGATTCACAGTATCCTAAGAAGAGTGTTAAATTGTCATCGCTGGAGGAGGGGCTTCTGAATAGCTTGGGAGCCGGCAGCTGAGGCCAGGTCAGGCCCTGAGCCCTGGGGCAGGCTGCAGCCCACGGACTCAGTTTTGCACATCGATTTCCCATAGCTAGCCAGGAGCCATGGAGTCAAATACTTCAGAAATCTGACTCAGAAAGGAGGTCTTCATGGAAAGGAGGGGTCGACAGTGTGACCCAGGCTCATGCCCACATGAAGAGTCAGCAGGCAATGTCAGCAGAATGTGGCATTGAGTTCAATGTGAAAACAGGGCAGGCAGGAGGCGACTTTTGAGGCATATGTAAAGCTCTCTATCAACCATGAACATGGAGGAAGGTGGCATGGAGAAATTTTACATGGGGAGTACACACAAAACCAGCCAGACCCCTTTGCGAACAGTGGGTCTTCATCACAGACATGGAGAACCTCCTGCATACAGTGGCCTGCATGAGATCACTTAAAGGGTCAGTGCAAGGAGAGGGACAGAGCCTGAAGCACAGAGATGACAATAAATGCTGAGTGTGGACACTATCTGTTGCCAGACTCACGCTGGAGCTGGATTAGGATATGGTGGGATAGAGAGGAAGTACCCTAAAGAGGGATTAATATCCTTCTCTGGAGATTTGGTAGTTCTCAGGGAAATGGATTAGTTCTCAAGAGCCACTGTCTCCGGTGTCCCCTTCTGCTCCTCCACTATGATACAGCACAAAGACTTTCACCAGAAGCAGCCAAAAATATTGGACTTCCATCACTGGAGCAGTGAGCTACATAAACTTTTTTTTTTTTTTGAGACATGGTTTCTATGTGTAGCTTTGGCTGTCCTGGACTCGCTCTGTAGACCAGGCTGGCCTCGGACTCACAGAGATCTGCCTGCCTTTACCTCCTGAGCGCTGGGATTTCCACTAGGTCATACATTATAAATTCAACAGCTTCAGATTTTTTGTCACAGCAATGGAATCTCTCTGAAAGATCCTGCCTAGCAGGACATGATGGCACACACAAATCCTAGTACTTGGGAAGCAGAAGAAGGCAGATCTCTTTGAGTTTGAAGCCAGCCTGTCTTCATAGTGAGTTCCAGGACAGTGAGACCTTGTTTCAAAAAACAAGAGGAAAAAAAAGAAGAGTGACCCCCAAGGTAGGAAGGGGGACACAGAAAGCAAAACAGAGGTTATAGGAGGATCAGCCAAAAGAGACGAAGTCATACACAGTGTGGAATTACAAGTGTCCCCCAAATCTTCCACCTAGAGGGTCACTAGTGCATGTAAGAAGGGAAATGTCATGACTTGTGGGCTGGGCATCAGAGAGAACCTGGCCTAGCTTCCTCAGTCACTCAGTGGACACCCTGACAGTCCCCAGTGTTAAAGGTGGCACTCAATAGGCCTGTATCGGGGAACTACTTGACCACTTCATTTTAAAAGTTAAGCTTTGAGGGTCCGAAAGTTTATAACAGAGTCCAAAATCAAATGCTCATTGTGCCTGGCGGTGTCTCTGAGAGAAGTTATGCCCCACCGTGGATCACCGACAGACCTAAACAACCGATGCTAAACGACACTTGCTCTTTACTTGCAGTCCCTGGAGGCAGCATGGCTGCCAGCGCACTGCAGCCCGCAGCCCTCCTCCGAGCCCTCACCCAGGAAGAGGGAACAGCGTGCTGAGGTCTCTTCTTACCAGAGCACTAGCCCGACACGGACAGGGCTCACCCTCCTCGCCCCAGCTCACCATATTAGCTCCCAAGGCCAGACTGCTGGAGGGCAGGGCTTCGGTGGGTGCTGAAGGAACACAGCCCAGTCCACAACAGATCCCAGAGCTGTTGCCCTTGGAGAAACTGTGTCCGACACCAGACCTGGAGATTACACAGGCATCCTGTGCCGCAGCTCTGACAACAGACGACTTCAACAAGGGTTGGACCCCTGGATTTGCTTCTCCTCACCTGACCTAATGACAGCTAGCTGACTCCCATAATACCCAGTTCTGGAACTGTTTCTGGGACGATCCATTAGCTTCCCACCCTCCCTTCTTTTGCTGGAGACGAATTATTGCTATGCAGCCTAGGTTGGCCGTGAACACCCCATTCCCCTGCTTCAGCTTCCCAAGTGCTGGGGTCACAGGCAGGCACCACTGTACCTGGCATCCCAGTGCCATCTCTTAGGTCTCTGCAAGGGAGACAACAAGAGGCCTAAGCAGCAGGAGTAGAACAGAGGCCCCATTCCTCTGCCAGCCAGGAAGCTGGGGGTCCAGAAACCTCCTGTGGGAGGGTTTCTGTCTACCACCAGGCCTCAGGACAGTAACACACGTTTAAGCTCTCTGAGCATGCTCGGAGACATCGTGAAGAAAAATGAAAATGAGAAGTGTTCCAACAAAACAAGAGAGCAAAGCAGAAAGACACAAGCGCTATACTGGCTCAAACATAAACACCACAGCTCCGACAGCCTCCTTCTGCCCTGTGGGGTACTGCTTGAAAGGACACAGCAGGGAGGTCCCAGAAAAGAGGGGGTGCCTGTCAACCTCCTTCTTTATCTTTCCTCTCTCCTCAGTTGGATCTTTCAGAGACCTAAGAGAACAGCACTTTATTTCGGGACAGGCTGGCTTTGTGTTCTAGTAAGAAGAGTTCTATGAACTAAGCAATGCTCAGATTAACTGTCTCTGTTCCACACAGCTGCAATCTGTGTCCCCAGCTGATTGCCTTGGGGCCTGGAAAGGAAACCAAAGCCCAGCTCTGCTCTGTTTCCTCCCATTTGGAATAAATGTCTTCGACTTAACCCATTAATCACTCCTGCTTTTCTGATTTTAGCGTGTCCCTTCAGGACGTGACCCTGCACACGCTCCTGCTCCTGCCAGTCCTTCTTCTCCAAGGTTCTGACCCACTTCTGTAGCCCCCAGGACACAGATTACAGCCACAAAGCTAGCCAGTCCCCACACAGCCCGGAATGGAACTCGGATGACAGCCCTTTTGTTCTGTCCCCTGGCTCCTGACACCCTTGGCATTTCTTCATTTCATGTGTTGTGTGTTACTCAGCCAGAAAAATGCCAGCAGCAAGATGGTGACCTGCCTGAGCAGCTCTCTGCAGAGACTCTTAAGGCAGAGGCGATGCCTGCTGGGAAAAGGCTGACGTCAGCTCTCTGAGTGCAGCTCCCTGCTAGGATAAGGAGGCCTTTGTTTTCAGCTCAACTGTGAAAATGAGAAAATGCCTCCAGCCTGACAAACAAGAAACCCACACAACCCAGGTCAGGCCTGTGACCTTTACTTAAAGGTACCACAGTTCATTAGCAGAGGCTGTAGACAGAACCCAGGGAGGGTGTGGTTTTGATCACCCAGGTCACCACCAAAAATCAGCCGTGTATCCAACACAGTTCAGGCTAGTTCCCAGCTCTTACTAAAGTGTGAAAGGCACAGTTAATCTCAGAAAAATCAGCTCTGAGATCACACTTCTCCGTCAAGAGCATTTTTTTTTAAAGACCCAGGCTCCCTTCTAATTTCTATTTGCAAGTCAAACACATGTATGTGGGAGAAAAGAAAAGAGTATCCCAGCTCAGCACTATCTTGGTTCCTGAGTTACTGTTTAGGGTAACTGAGATCTTGACTGTAAAACAGGGCACCTCCAGGGACACCACTAGGACTACGTAAAGCATAGGACAGAGCACGGCTGCGGTTCAGGTGTGGATGTTGGGGAAGCTATGGCAGAGGGAGAAGACACACTGTCTGAGAAGGCCATGAAGCAGCCTCTGATTAACAATTCTTGATGTAAGAAAGTTAATTACATTTCTTACTTACCTACGAATAGTATCTATGTGCCCATACATACACACATGAAATAAACGAATCTTTTTATCCACTTAAAGCAAATTGCCCACACCTTTAATCCTAGGATTTGGGAGGCACAGGCAGGTGGATCTCAGCGAGTTTCAGAACAGCCAGGGCTACCCTGAGAAACCTTGAAACCCACCTCCCCTCAAAAAAAAAAAAAAAAAAAAAGCAAATTTTATCTGTTTGCTTATTTTAATTTATCTACTTAGAGGAAGGGTCTGAGAAATTCCAGCCTAGCCTTAAACTCACTGTGTAGGCAACGATGACCTCAAACTTCCGGGTTAGAGAAGTACAGCATGTCTGATTTTATGAGGAGCAGAGGGTTGAGCCCAGGGTTTCACCCATGCCAAGCAAGCACCCTAGCAACTGAGCTATGTCGTAGCACGTTAAAGCAGATTGTAAGATACATCACTTTGAATGTTTGAAACAAAAGTTTACTACTAGTTTGTGCTATTAGATTAGAATTCAGAGCTGCTGCTGGTGGTAGTGATGATGGTGACAGCAATGACAGCCTTTAATCCCAGCGCTTGGGAGGAGAGGCAGGTGGAGTTCAAAGCCAGTCGAGTCTACACAGAGAGTTCCAGGACAGCCAAGGCTCTTTTAGACAGAGAAACCCCATCCCAGAAAAGAAAGCAACAAAATTTGGCCAGAAATTTAAAGAATTTAAATTATTAAAAATGTGTTTTTCTGGGCTATGGAAACCTCTTTTTGGCACTGGGGGAGTGGCTCAGGCTTGGCAGTAAGACAGATCTGGGTTCCAGTAGCAGCACTGCAAAATGATTTTTATTTTATTTTTTGCTTTTTAAAGAAAAACAGGGCAGGGAAGATACCCTAGTGGGTAAAGTGCTGGGTGCTCAAATGTGAGGATGAGAGCTGAGATCCCTAGCACCCACATAAAAAAAAAGCTGGGAGTGACCATCTGCCTGCAACTGTACTGGAAAGCAGAGAGAGCCGAATCCCTCCAGCTTGCTGGCCAGCCAGTGCAGCCAATTGGTGAACTACCAGGTCAGTGAGAGCCTCTGCCTCAGAAAACAAGAAAAAGTGATGGAGAGAAACAAGAAAAAAAATGTGCTGGATGGTCAACTTGATACAATCTAGAGCCATCTGAGAGGAGGGAACCCCAATTAAGAAAGTGCCTCTATAAGATGGGGCTGCAGCAAGGCTGTGGGGCACATTCTTAAATTACTGATTGGTGTGGGAGGGCCCAGCCCATTGTGGGTGGTGCCACTCCTGGACTGGTGGTTCTGCGTTCTATAAAAAAGCAGGCTGAACAAGTAAGCGAGCTCCATCAGGTCCTGTCTCCAGGTTCCTGCCCTGACTTCCTTTGATGATGAACAGTGATATGGAAGTGTAAGCAGAATAAACTTTTTCCTCTCCAACTTGTTTTTGTCGCAGTGTTTCATCACAGCAAACCAAGACAGAAACTGGATGTCAACTCCCAACCCCATAGCCACCACACCACACCTTCATGGGGGTTGGAGGGAGAATCCCTTGTTCCTTGTTTGTTTTCACAAGGTTCTCTTCCATCCAAAGATGCAATTCCAGGCTTCTCTGCAGGCAGCTAGCTGTACAGCCACTGTCTTTCCTCAGTGCCTGCAGGGACCCATCCATGGACACTGAGCGCTGTTCACTTCTGCCAGCCCCTCCCCCATGTCCCTTTTACACACGCTAAATGAGCAGGTGTCACCCCTCTCCCTCAAAGTGCCTGCAATCACATTCTGACTGTACTAAAACTTCAGACTTCCCAAAAGGTACAACACTAAAGGTCTCAAGGTGGACCCGAGGCCCAAACGTGTGCCACAAATGCCACTGTAAGGCTGTTGCTGGGAGTGCTGGGTGCCTGTCACTCTAGCACCAGCCAGAGCTGGGCCCTCTGGGGACTCAGGAAACAAGAAGCAGGGCCACCTCGGGGAACAAGACAGGGTACACAGCGAGCCTACGTGGGACAACAGGAACCACTGGCACCGCAAAGCGGAAGATGCCACCAACGCCCCCGCTCCAGTAAAGAAACCCACAGGAAACCGCAAAGCCCATCATAGCCGGTGACCGACTTCCCCTATCAATGCCTGGGCCTTGGTTTCAAATACTTTCTCCAACCTTTTCTCAGACCAAGAGACTCCTAGTCGGGGGTTCATGTTTTTCCATCCACCCTCATGGAGAGAAGGGTAAATGACCAAGGGACCCGTAGCAGATAGAAAAAGAGACAAAAGGCACACAGGCTGCAGAGTGCCTCAGCAGAACTGCCCAAGTGAGAAGAAGTGGAGAAGAATGCAAAAGCACTGGCCACAGAACCAGCAGCGGGTGTGTGCGGGCCAGGACAGCAGCTCACAGGCGCTTACAGGAGCAGCAGCAGGCAGGAAGCAGGGCTGGGGGTGGGGGTCAACCCTTCCCCTCCCACTGGGCACTGAAGTGCATCTACGGCACTTGCAGTTGGCTAAGCACACAGCTAGGTGAACATGGCTTGGGCCCAGCATGAGCCCCCTCTTCAGAGGCAAGGGTGGCTACTTCACACATCTTGTTGACCAAAAGGGGGACCCCTCTGCAAGTGGAGTACACAAGCGTAGAGGTATCACACAACCCGACACTTGGTGACTCATCAGGATGGTCAAGGGTGACTGACATCCATCCCTGTAGCTGTCTGTCATTTCATAGGGAAGGTAAATAAATACACCTCATCATAAAATGGCCCGGGTGTCGTACACAGCGGCGTTAAAGCCCAGCTTTGGTCACAATGTCCCAATGTCTGCTTCAAACACACACACAGAGCTCAAATAAGCTTCCAGGCAGGAAGGCAAGGGAATGGAAAGACAGATGGACAGGAAGAAGTCTACCTATGGTTAAAAAAAAAAAAAAAAGTGTGTGGGGTTAACATCCACTGTTTAGGTGGCATATTCTGGGCAACTAGCACAGGGCCAGCCCTAGATAAGCACTCCATAATACCCCATCCCTTCCCAGGTTGCTAGTTCATCTGTATACCCTGCTGTAAACGTACAGATCATCACTGCTTGCCTTAGCTATGGCCTGGTCAGCACAGAACCTCCCCAGGTCCCACCGGTCAAGCAGCCCCAGACAATCCCAAAGCCATCAGACGTAGTGCAACCGCCGCATGGCACCAGCTGCTGGCCCTCAGCTTACACGACTACAGACACTCAGAGCCTTCTAGGCAGCATCAGGCTGTAAGTGCTGGGAGATGCCTTCGGTCGGTCGTACACAAGAGGACTAGTGAGTGAACTCAGTGTGCAGACCCTGGCCTGCTATGCAGCGGGTATGAAGGATCACCGCCGTGAACTGTTGCACGAAAACACCGATGCGCGTGCAAGCTGAAAGACTGTGTGCCCTTGGTGGTAAGGAAAAGAGAAGTGAGAGCTCGCTATTATCAAAAGGCAGGTGGCTCACGGGGGAAGGAGCCACAAGTGCCCAAGAGCTCTTTCTAAGACCAGTTCAACTGCTGCAAGCAGGTTAATGTCTTAAAAATAAAATAAAGTAGGCCAGTGATGGGGTGGTGGGGCACACCTTTAACCCCAGGACTTGAGAGGCAGAGGCAGATGGACCTCTGGGTTTGTTTGAGGCCAGCATGGTCTACAGAGGGAGTTCTAGGACAGCTGGAAATACAGAGAGAAACCCTGTCAAAACAACAAAAAAAGTCAACTAAGGTAATAAAAAGAAAATCTAGAATTTAATGCAAACAGCAATGGCTAACTGAAACCACACTGAGGAGGGAGAGGCAAGAATGTATAAAGTCACAAGAACATGAAAAGAGACCTGCAAACATACCAAACCCTTATTAGGTTTTTTCTGCATCTATGAGCAGAGCAATTCAGAAATGCACCCCACAGGGCTGGCACTGGAAGTGGCGTTCTGACTTGGGGAGAAGACACTTAGATGTAGAATGAGAAGAAAGGAGGAACTCTGTAGGGTGGGACCAGAACAGCAGCGCTGGGCAGGGACTCAGGACTTTCCAGTGGGAAGTGTCTAGAAAAACAGCACTGGGCAGGGATCCCTGCGAAGATGGCCACGCTCTAGTGCTGGCTGCCCATGATAAACACTGCTGGCCACAGTGTTTAAGCTCCTGAGCTTAAAATGTAGCTAGGGCAACTGAGGACGTGGAACTCTCAATTTTTCTTAATTTAACCTTTAACTTTGTGGTGTTGGGGACTGAAACAAATGTTTCAAATGCTCTGCTGCTAAGCCACATCCATTTGTGACGTTTGTGTCACAGGCTACGGCTAGTACCCACTCTCTCAGAAGACTCCAGAGATACCCTAGTGAGAATAAATGTGACACTTGGCACCCAACGCTGGACTTCTGACCACTCCTCCCCATTATGGAGAACCAGGGAGAGATGAAGAGATGGCTCAGTGGTTAAGAATACTGGCTGCTCTTCCAAAGGATCTTGGTTCAGTTCCCAGCACTCATGGAGCTCATGACTGTCTGTAGGTCCAGTTCCAGGGGATCTGACATTCTCTCACACACATATAAGCAGGCAGAACACCAATGTACATAAAATAAAAATGATTAATTAATTTTAAAAATAATAATAATGGAAGAAGAACCTGGGCTTCCTGCAGAAGTGGCCATGAGGCCAGAGCAATGGGCAAGGAGTCTGGAAATAGGAAATCAGCAGAGTGCTCAATAGTAGAGAAGGTCTAAAGCAATCAGGAAGCAAAGGAGGGGCTGAGGGGCGGCTATGACACCAGATGAAATAGAACTCACGGGGCCATGTAAATAATAAACAAAAAGAAAAGTGGACACTTCTCCCCCAAGACAGGCTACACCAAAGCCGCTCACTGACCCCTCCACAGCAGTAATCTCACCCCACCTAGCTCCTCCCAACTCCCCAACATGCATGTTCTCAGCACTTCAGAAGTAACTGTCTTACTCAGGGTCACCAGTATGGCAAAACAAAACAAACAAAAAACTAGCTGGGCTCAAATGACTCACATGTCAAGGGTGCTAGAGTCACTAGGGGCCCCCCTCTTTCTTTGAAAGCTCCCATTGTGCCTCAGAACCACTCACTGACTCCGTCTTTGGAGTCAGTGATACTGGACAGAATCACACCATGGAGTCAGAGAAATACACCTTCAAGACCCTCTTTGCCAGTGGCTCAGACTTTGTTTCAACAATATGCCCTCCTCAGAACTGTGGCAATCTCCTTAACGATAAAACAAACAAGGCAGTTTGTTTACTTTGCTTACATACCATTGGCAATTTCTAGAAGGCCAGGACACACACACATACAAAATCACTTCGTATTCTCTTTTAAGATACAAAGACACCAGGATCACTCCTGACCCAACAGACAGTAGCTCTCACTGTCCTCTTAGCCATGAAATAAAAAGGAAAGAACAGGCTGCAGCTCCAATGGGACACACCTCATAAGTCAATCAACATACGTACTAAATACCAACAAGAGTGAGCAAGGTTGGGGAAAACACACAGTGTCAGTCTCTGGCCTCCACACATACCTACATACAAGCGCACCTTCACCAACATGCGTGCACATACATGAATATGCACACAGACTTTATGATATGTATATTTTACTATAGTAAAAACAAAATGGGGGAGAAGTCACCTAGCTGTTGGGAGGCCAGAGAGTATGACAGAAGGAGGACGCAGTCTCCACTTTTCTCAAACTTCGCCTAATGATGCTAATTGGGAACTGCACACCAAATTGGACAGCTCTTCTCTTGTTTCTGCAGTGCTGGGGGGGGGATGTTTGAGGACCTCGTGCACCCAGGAACCCAGGCCGCCATGAGCCTCACTCCTAGCCCTCACAATTCTCTTATGTAGGCTTAAAGCTCTTTAGAGTGTCATCATAGACTGGTATTTCAAGCTGTTGTTTTCAGATCACCAAGATGTTTCCAAAACAATTTTTTTCAACTGTTCTAACACTCGAATATTGTTCACCACAGCCAGGTGTGTTGCAGAGGCAGAGGCAGAAGGATCAGGAGGAGTATAAGGCCGGTCTGGCCCACATGAAGATCCAGCCTCAAGAAAATGAACAAATAAAGCTGAGCACTTGCTGCACCGGGAACTGCACAATACAAAAAATAGTCTAACAAGAAGGTATACTCACTGCCCCACGGGACACAAAGAAGGTGGCATCTGAGCTGGGGTATCCAGACTAAGACACACACATTCTCCAACACTCAATACCACACACTGTTCTCTGCTGGCATCACAGCCAACATCTGACAAATGGGGTTATTAATGACAAGGGCTTCAACAAAGCGTGATCCCAACCTGTCAGGAGGGTGCTTCTTCTACCCCTCCCCTCCCTTGAGAAGAAGAAGAAGCAGGAGAAGAAGCAGAAGAAGAGGAGGAGGAGAGTCAAAAGTCTCTTATTTGGGTTTTGGGAAGTTGGAAGGGAAAGAGAGACTCTAGTAATAAAAGCATGGACTCCAGACATCTCAGCAATGAGCAGCCATCTGAGCCCCTCCCCTGCAGCGAGTGAGAGAGGGTGCTGCTCTGCGCAGCCTCCGCTGCCGGATTCCTGAGTGTAGCAAATTCCAGGCTCCAGACTGCAGGCTCAGCCTCTGACTAACACTACAGTGATTTATTTGAGGATAAATACCTCTGTCAGTGTCTTATGACTGAACAGAGCAGAGCAGGCAGATTGGCATGCGTGGAATGCGAGGACGCGGGCTGAGGCAGCAGAGGCCAGGGCCGCCTCCAGCTGCAGAGCGCTGTCTGCAGGAGGGACCCTGCACTGCACCTGCTCCCGGCACCACTGCGCCCCTGTAGAGCAATTCCAGTGACTACACACCATTCATTTGCACATGAGGACATGGACTGGCACAACCCAGACGACCAAGGCCCACCAAGTCCTGAGAATGCAAAGTGGCACACAATGCCCTAGTGAGAGCCAGCCAGAACAAGTCACAGATGAAAAGAACTTCAGCCTAAGCCTCTTCAGGCTGAAAATGGGCTTAAGAGATAGGCTGGAGAGATGGCTCAGCAGTAAAGAGCACTGGCTGCTTTTCTGGATGTCCCAGGTTGAATTCCCAGCACCCACAGGAAGTCTCACAACCGTCTGTAACTCCAGCCCCCCACACCAACATACATGCAGGCAAAACACCAATGCATTTTCTTTTTTTTTTTTTAAAGTAGAAGAAAGAAAAGAAAGTTGTAAAGAGAGAAAGAAACAAAGAAAAAGGAAAAAAAATAGAAAATGAGGGCCACAGAAAACACTGGGGTGTGCAAAGCCAATCAAGGATCAGAATTCTAGTCCCCTGACACTAAGAAAGGCTTTCCTGCCCCAGGCTACCTCCAGCTGTGACTAGCCATACAATCGAGTGCTCCCCAAGGTACAGCACTGGACACCCCATGCAACAGCAGCCTTCCGGTCAGATACCCACAGACACCCAGCATTGATTTGCATAATGGCCAGCAGAGTACACTGGTAAGAAAAGCCAGGTTTTCCAGACTGTGCCCACAGGAGGTCTAAAGGGCTGCTGGCCTCCAAGAGGGAAAAGAGAGACTGTAGAGGTTGAAAGGAAATAAGATCTCATCTCTGGACTAGTCGCTTGACATCTTCCCGGCACATGAATGCCACCTATCTTTTATAAACAATGCCCTCTATCAATAACTCACGGCATCATAAGGCCATGATGGGTGGAAAGGTGAAAGGAGAACACAGCCCAGCCCAGAGCAAGCACGATCCCAAAGGGGCTGGAACTTACAGATGGGGGCTGAAGATACGGCTCATCTTAGAGACGTGATCATTTTCACAGTCCAGGTCCTTGTCCCCAGGTTCCATGCTGAATTTCCTCTTGCTGGGACTGATGGGGGGCGGGCCTGTGCGGTGACTGCTGAGAGCGGAGGCCACCGGGAGGGTCTGCATTCTGGGTTCTCCCCTGAGAGAGGCTTCACCTACGCAAAGAAGATGAGGAGGTTATCGCCAGGCAGGAGAAGCACCCCATTGTGGTCTCCACGGTCCCCTCGCTCCCTGCCCCCCCCCCCCCCCGCCTGGCCCCTTGCAAAACATCTCTCTGTGGAAAGTTTTGGCAATACAGCAGGCAGCCTGCCATTCTCAGAACATGGTCTGGGCATGCAGCCACTGCCAAGCAGGGGACATTTGACATCAGCAAGGTTTGCCAGCACTCGCTCTTTAGGGTAGAGTTTAATCGAGAAGTTGCTATAAACAGCTGAGAGGGGAAAACTGATCGTGAACAATTCCCAAAGGGACGTTAAAACTGGGAAGGCCCTTTGATTCACAGGCATCCAACCCTATACCTTTATGAGAAGGTAAACAAAACTGCTGTTGACAAGCTGACTTTGCTGTTCTTATTGCATTTTTGAAATGTGTACGTGGGTACTCATGGAGGCCAGAGGAGGTTGTTGGATCTCCTGGGGGTGGAGTTATGGGCAGGTGTGAGCTGCCCAACATGGGAGCTGGGAACGGAAGCCAGGCTCTCTGGAAGGGCATCAAGCGCTCTTAACCATTGAGCCACCTCTCGAGCCCCAAGCTGTAACTCTCAAAATATGTTTCACACTTTAGGGCTGTGTCGGGGGTCTACTTTGACAGGTGTGCATTTCTGGGCTACTGTCAGGGGGCTTCGAGCTCAGAGACAAATTTGTGTCTGGTTGTGAATCAAGACAAGCATGGCCTTTCAGATGCGAAGGGCTTTGCATCTTCTCAAAGTTGTAACGAGAGTTATAATCACTTTGCACGAAAACTCTCAACTTTCCAAGTCCTGAGGGGGCTAGCTCTTTCACACAGAGACCCCCCAGGGCTGAGCGGCTCCACATTGGCTTCTGAGGCCTGACCGATCTTATTTTCACCATCACCATCAAGAGTCATGTTAGCGTGAAGTCAGCTTTGTCGGAGGCACTGGGGCACTCAAGACAAGCCACCTCATGACCACTCACTTCCTCTCATACCATCCCTGATTTGCAGCCGTCAAACAGGCATCTGCTTCACACACAGGCAACAAACGCGATTTTGTTAGCAGGAAGGAGGGAGGGCAAGGCCTTTTGAGTATCCACCAGGAAAAACAAAAACTCTGCCAGTTTAGACAGCAAGATATAAACTTGCAAATATACAGTGACCTGTAATACACCCCCAGCAGGATTTCTTGTACGGCCCCTGGCCACAGGGCAGACTGGAACTTTCCATACTACACGGAATCGCTCCTCATGGAGTCCTATCCTGGTCTACCTCTCTCACCGACGCTGGCTGATTTCGCTGGGCCTTGGCTCCCTTTCTGCTAACCTTTGGTTGAGAAGTGTTCGTTATCAGACCTTGAGAAGATACAAGTTTTCTTCCTTCCCTGGCCTCTCATTCCTTCCCCAGCCGTTTCCTGGGCTTCTTCTACAAAGCAGAGATGCCTCTTTTTAGACTCTGCTGAGCAGACGAAGAACCCCATGAAACCCCAGGAAGCCACTAGCCCTGCAGACCAACCCACGCGGAATGGCCTACACTATACACACTCCCTGCCCAGTGTTTCCCAACACTCCTGGCAGGAGCAAAGGAGTGGGGAGGACACAGGCTCAGCATGGACCCCAGAGTTTCAGGAGCCATTTCATCAGCTGCCTGCTGGGGCAACAGACATTGCTATGGAAACAATTGCCACAGCAACAAGTTCCAAGGGGTCCAAAATAGGAGCAGTCATTCAGGACAGCAGCCCTGGGGCGGCCCAGCCTCAGGACAGAAGCCACCCAGGGGCCCCTTCGTGTGGGAAGGTGCCCATAGAGAGGCCAGGCCCTCAGTGGCTGCACTGCACATGCTGGGTGAAGACAGCACTCCACTCCACACTCCAGGCTATGGCAGGAAGCGACGGGTGTTTGCTCCGTTTGAAGCACAGTGGCTGAACTTCAGTGAGGCCAGCACAGAGGAAGAAACGTCCACAGGAGATTGTTTAGGAATAGAGTGGGGACAAAGGACTCTGAAGGAACTGCAGAGTCCCCTGCAGATGAGAGCATAAGCCCCGGGCAGCACCGGGCTACACAGATGAGGTGACAGACGACCAGGGTGAAAAGAATGGCTTGATGAGGTGAGCTGCAGACAGGAAGTGTGTCCTCTGAAAGTCAGACCAACGCCTTAACGCCTCCCTAAACACAGAGCTGAGGGAGGAGCGACAATCCTCAGTGGTGACGGGGTCTGGCCCTTTGCTCATGTTTGGGTCCACCTTTCCCAACCCTCCCCCAGCTACCTGTACCTCCCCCCCGCCCCCGCCCCACCACCAAGGGAAGCTGTCCAATGCTTATATTTTAGAGCCCATTTACTATGCTCTTGTATGTGGCAGAGCAGGTTAGAATGATTTCAGCAGGATGCAGGGGCAGAGCAACTTTTCCTAGGACATACCTGAGATTGATCTCCAGAACTGTTAGTGAAGAAACCCTCCCCCCCACACACACGCGCGCGCGCGCACACACACACACACACACAGGTTCCAACCTGCTACTTCCACCCTCGGCAGCAGTGCCTTAAACATCATCCCCCGATTGAGGATAAGCAAATTTTATCTTGGCCTAAGACTTCGTAAGTATCAGCATATATTTATTTTAAGGGGAAAAAAATAACAGACAGGAAAGAGCTGGAGGCCAAGCACTGCCCTAGGTACACAGGGCACCATCCCTAGCCCCATGTACAAAGATAAGGAAAAAGACAAAGCTATCCCATGCTGCCACGCGTGAGCAGTCACACCAAAGTTACACTGGAATGGACGGACAGGAGGAGGCCAGCACACTGCCTCATCCGAAATCCTGCCTGTGAAGGATTCTAAGACTTTATTTTCTGAACACAGTGACACTACCCAGACACGCCACCAGCCAGCTGCTGCTTTCTCGCCTTTTACAGTCAACAAAACACAGAACTTAACTTTCAAAGCAGCCTGCTGGCTGGCTGGCTGGCTGGCTGGGACGAGGTCTCACCGTGTGGCCTAGGCTGGCCTCAACCTCATCTTGCTGTCATAGCCTCACCGTTCTGGGACTACAACAGAGCATGCCACCATGGCCAGCTACACTAGCCTTTGACAAAAAAAACCTTCAACTAGCCCCAGAGCTTACTGTTCCCCTTCCCTTCCCCCAATCGCTCTTCCCCACACTTGAACCTAAAGTCAAAACACCAGACCACAGCTCCCCACAACAGCCACTCGGCTGTACTGGCATGTCTCCTGTCTGACCACAGCCGTGGTGACCAGGCTGACGTCACTGTCTCGGCGGGAGGGAAGGCACCCCGGTACAAGATCTGCCCTGCAACATTGCACAACGCTCTCAGAGGCTCAGGGCGGCGTGGGGCAGGGGCCCAGGCAGCTGAGGCACATTTATTTTCTTTTAAATAACGAGTCTCCCGTCACAGGGATGAACAGCTGGGGAGAGCATGCAGCAAACTCAGCCCCTTTTGAACAGTTCAACTGTGGCCATTCCCATTCTGGGTCACTTTTTTTTTTTTTTTTTTTTTTTGAAGGGGGTTGTTGGTCAACTCAGTGAGCAGGCCCAAGCCAGTAGAGATAAAAGATGTGACATACCGTCTGCCACAGTACAAGTCCGGCCCACACTTCTATCACTCAGTGACCAAGCCCTTGTCCTCCAGCCCTCCGGTTATAACAAACATTGCTCCTCAGAACCACAGCCCCAGTGCTCAAAGCCAGACCTGACAACCAGGAGGCTGAGCCCAGCCAAGAAGAGACTGCCCAGCCAGCCGGGCCTGCGTGGCCAGAGAGTGAGGAAAACCACCACCTGTATGAACAGCATTTAGCTAGCAACAGATCTCATGGAGAGCCCGGTGGCCTGGCTGAGCTGAGGGCAGCCTGTGGTGCTGAGGCCACTTTCACACAAGGACCACACAGGCCAGGAGGAGTAAACAGGGCGGCTGTGAAGACAGCAGACCTCCTAGCAGCATCAGGAAAAGCACAGCGATGCCCACTGCATCTCAACCCAGACGCACAGAGCCCAAACACCATGGAGGTACGAGGGCTCTGGGGAGCCCAGGGGCTGAGGTGTCTGCAGGTGGGGAGAAAGGTTCAGACTCCACTCAGAAGATAATGATAGAGGAGCTCCCAGTGTGACCTGGTCCCACAGAGCACCGCTGGTACATGAGGACCAAACAATATCCACAGCCTTACCCGGTTTTAAGTATCTATAATTCCACGGAGGATAAGTGACAACAGTGTTTATTCTTTGTTCGATTTCAACAAGGGGAGGGAGAGATGGCATTGAGGTTAGGAGCACTTCCTACTCTTCCAGAGTTCAGTTCCCAACACCCATATTGGGCAGTTCACAACCACCTGTAACACCAGCTCCAAGAGATATGATGCCCTCTTGTGGCCTGTTCAGGCACTGCATGTACATGATACATAAACACAGCCAGAGAGCATCAAAAACCTTAAAAAAAAAAAAAAGTCCCAACCACACGACACCGATAGTTCTCAACATCTACTGGACTCAAGTCATTTTTAAACACTGAGGATAAAGGTCACTTTGACTACCAAAAGGTACTAAAATATGCTGACTACAAAACTGCTATGGTCACACCCAGACACTGCCACAAGTCCCTACTATGTAAAACCATCTCCTGCCCTCTCCTCAGACCACAGCCTGTACCAGCGGCTCCAGAAATGCATAATGCTGCAGCTTCGGTGTGGCTGCCACCAAGCAGCTCCTACCACGTAAGCTTCTCCATGTAACAGCCACGGGAAACACTGTCTGGGGCAGCGCTTGCTTGCTAAGATTTATTTTTATTTGTCTGTCTGTGTGTGTGTGTGTGTGTGTGTGTGTGTGTATGTGTGTGTGTGTGCGTGCGTGTGTGAACAGGAGTAAGTGCAGATACTTATGGAGGCTAGAGGAGGTCATCAGATCCCTGGAGCTATAGTTACATGGCCTGGGTGCTACAAACAGAACTCTGATCCTCTACAAGAGAAATCAGGGCTATAAACCAACAGTCCATTTCTGCAGCCTTGGGGCTTTTTAAAACTTTTCACTCACAAACTCTTCTGGACCAAGAAACTTTTACATGACCCAAGAATATACATACATAAATTAAATATTTAAAAAAAATCAAATATTTAAGATTTATTTATTTATTTATTTGTTTGTTTATGCATACGAGTGCTCTCTTTTCATGCACACCAGAAGAAGGAAATCAGATTCCACTACAGGTGGTTGTGAGCCACCATGTGGTTGCTGGGAATTGAACTGGAAGAGCAGCCAGTGCTCTTAACTGCTGAGCCACCTCTCCAGCAAAAATCAAATATTTATTGATAATAATCTTTAAGAAATGTATTGCAAGGGCCAGGCCTGGTGGCGCACACCTTTAATCCCAGCACTTGGGAGGCAGAGGCAGGTGGATCTCTGTGAGTTCGAGGCCAGCCTAATCTACAAATCGAGTCCAGGACAGCCAGGACTCTACAGAGAAATCCTGTCTCAAAAAAAAAAAGAAAGAAAGAAAGAAAGTAATGTATTGCAATTGCATACTAATGAGATGGATGTACATCTCAATTAAATTTAATAAACAAATCTTGACTGAATATTCATCAGCATCTTTCATACATCTGTCAATGCTGAGAACACTGCTCTGTATAAATACATAGTACAAGATGTTTGTTTGGGGCCATTTCAGAAAGTGCTAGAAATTCTGTCCTAGGTTTTTTGGTTGGTTGGTTTTGCTGTTTTGTTTTGTTTCTCTGTGTAGTTCTGGCTGTCCTCCTGGAACTCAATGGTCTACTCCTGTAGACCAGGCTGGCCTCCAACTCAGAGATCTATCTACCTCTGCCTCCCAAATGCTGCGATTTAAGGCATGTGCCGCCACCACCACCCAGCCTTAAGTCAAATTTTATTGAACTATTTTACAAGAAACTCAACTCAATAATTCAAGCAGGAGTTTTCAAAATAAAATACAACACAAAGCAAAGAGACAGTGATTTTTTGTTTATTTGTTTTCTGGTTTTGTTTGTTTGTTTTGTTTTGTTTTTGAGACAGGGTTTCTGTGTATAACCTGGGCTGTCCTGGACTCACTTTGTAAACCAGGCTGGCCTCGAACTCACAAAGATCCACCTGCCTCTGTCTCCTGAGTGCTGTGATATTATAGACATGGGCCACTGCGCCTGGCTTGAGATAGTGATTTTTTTTAAGAAGGTTTATTCTTACTTTATGTGTATGGGTGTTTTGCTGGCATGTACATCTGTGCCCCCCACACACGCAGTGCCCATGGAAGCCAGAAAGGGTATTGGGTCCCTTTGCAACTGGACTTATAGATGGTTGCGAGCCACCTGATATGTGTGATAGGAATTGAGCTCTGGTCCTCAAGAGAAACAGCAGTGTGTTCCCCTTACCGTGAGCCATCTCTAGCAGAGATACTTACTAATACATGCAGAGGGATGATGGCAGGAAAATATTAAAAATCTTTGTTTTCCATAATTAGTATCATAAGGGCAGAAAACTTGATGTGTGCAGTGAGAAGCCTGGAGAGCATAACAAAGTCATCTGCAACACAAGCCAAGGTGCTTTCCGGAGGTTGCTGGCACCGTGCATGGCGTGATGGAGTATGCATGCTGGAGTATGCATGCTGTATGCTGAACTCACATGATGCAATATGGATAAGCATGGCCAGAAACACCTCAGATTCATCATGCTTACACTTTTTCCTCCCTTTGGGTCACCATGCATGCAGAACCCTTTAATGGTTGCTAGACTTTCCTGGCCCCATCCTGATTCTACACTCATGGGGTTACAATCCACACTTTACAAATCTGGAGTCTAGCCCTAAAGTTGAGTTTGGGATTCATACATCTTAACCGGGACTCAAATAACCGAACACCCGCTGGCATCCCTGCTTTCTGATCCTCACTTGGCCTGCATCCTCTATCTGGGTCCTCCCCTCCCTGCGCAGAGGGTCCTCAGGAGAGTGAGGCATGGAGTGTCCCCTGTGGCCAAGCCCATTTCTATGCTGACAAAGGCGTGCAGTTTTGGCGTCCAGCTGAACCTGAGAACATTTGGCAGGGACCCAGTGTGTCACATGTCCTGCCATGGCCACAGTGCCAACAAGACAAAGGTGGCTCAGAGCCCTGCAAGATCAGTACACTGAGCCCTCCTCAATGGAGGAGGCCCCGTGCCCATCAGCAACTTTTCTATCTAGGCTGGCGTGAGGAGGAGGAAGAGGAGGAGGAAGGAAGAGGAGGGGGTACTATGGGAGAAAGTATCTGCAGCAAGTTTTGGAATCAGACTCCACTTCCCAGTATTTAGAAAGAGCTGGTGGATGAATGTAAGCAGCAAAGGCCTTGCTCAGACCTCTTCCCCACCAGAGCTAGCTTCTGAAGGTCAGGACAAACCATGGTCAGGCAGAGAGGAAATGCTATGGCCTTCTCTATTTTTTTTTTTTTTTCGGTTTCTCTAAATGACCCAGAGCTGCTCAGCAAGCCCTCTGCCACACACAGGCTTAGTTAGCATCTAAGGTGGGTTCACAGGTCCTAGGATGGTGGCAATTTGAAGTCCATCACTGACCAATGAGGGAATACAGAGCATCTTGGGAATGGAAAGGCTGGAAAACCAAACTTCGCTTCCTCCAAAGCCCTGGGATGGGATGCTAACCCTCCAAATAGTACCTAACCTGAGTGCCTCTGCACAGGTGGACAGGCTGCCTCTGTGAGGCACTGGGCTTCTCATTCATTGTGGCCGAGGATGGGGACCTGTACACAGTAGGCTCTGAAATGGAAAAGTGTGCTCACAGTGGTCACTTCACGCCTCCCTTCCTCATTTACCATTCGAATCTGAGAGCTTGAAGAAAGCCTCCCTGCCCACCACAGAGAGTCTACGACACAGCCTACTTGCCGTCACTTGACACAGCTACTTCTAGGACAAGAGCATGGCACCAAAGAGCCAGCTGACAACACTCACTTCCTGCTTTCCTGGCTGCTCCTTCCAACTAACAGAGAAGGCCAGGGACACAGAGACCAGAAGCAGGGGATAATGAGCACTCTAAATGATCTACAGAGCCAGCGGCATGACCTGGGGACAGCTCCCTGACTTTCTAGGAATTCTCCACACCCGAGGCAAGGGCAATGTGAACCCACAGGCCCAGAAATGTGGGTTCAGGTCAACAAGACAGGGTTTGCCCCCAAAGGTTCATGGGTTTAAAGACTGGCCCCCAGTATGACACTGTTTGAGGGGTGGAACCTCTGGCAAGTAAAGCCTAAAGGGATCTCTGCATATCAGTGGAGAATGCGCCTTTGGAAAGGACTTCAGGATCCCAGAATCTCTCTGAAATCCTATTCAGGGATGTCATCTCCCCTCTTTATCCAATCCCACCAATGCTAATCTCTTTTCCTCTCCAACACCCCCTTATAGTCTCCTTTCTAGTGTCATGACTGTACTCACAACATACACACATATATAACAATCTAAAAGCCCACATGTGGGAAAACACGGAATGCTGATTTTTTTCAGAACAAGTTATTTCATTTAACAGTCATCTCCAGATCTATCTCAGGCATGCAAATTTCATTTCTTTCTACTGCTGAATAAAATTCTACCACATGTATTCCCCGCATGTCCTGTATCTAGTCCATCTATTGACGGGCTCTAGGCTGACTTCATTTCCTGGCCACTGTGAATAAAGCAGCATGAATAAACATGAATATATAAGCATCTCTGTAACAGGACTTAAAGTTCCTTGGGTATATGCCCATGGAAAAGTACAGCTCGGTCACATGGCAGCTCTATTTTGGGGGAAACCTCCACACTGATTCCCACAGTGGTTGCAAGTTTGTACTCCCACCAACACTCAATACAGCTCCTTTTCCCTATATCCTCTCCAGCATTTGTTGTGATTTGTTTTCTTGGTTTTTAGCCATCCTGACTAGGATGAGACAGGATCTCAGAGTAGTTCCAATCCATATTTCTCTAGCAGTGTTGAAGATGCTTAAATTGGGCATTCATGTTTCTCCTTTTAAGAATATCTGTTCAGCTCACTGAAGGCCATTTATTGCTTGAAGTTTTGGGGGTTTGATGGCAATTCTTTACGTGGTCTAGAGGTTAATCCCCTGCCTGGGGGATAGCTGGCAAATATGCAAATATCCCCCTCCTCCATTCTGTCAGCTGTCCTTTGCTCTGCTGATGGGCTCTTTTGCTGTGCAGAAGCCAATTACACATAATCCCACTCGTCACTCCTCAGGGTTACTTCCCAGGCTGCCACTGACTTTGCCTAGATGTTAAAATGTTTCCCTCTAGAAATAATTGCTATAATCTCTGGAAGTAACTTGGAAGTACTTAGTCCTACATCACTAAATGCTTCACCAAAAGCAGTCAAGAGCCTCTTCTCCAAGATGGCGCCGAAAGCGAAGAAGGAAGCTCCTGCCCCTCCCAAAGCCGAAGCCAAAGCGAAGGCCTTGAAAGCTAGGAAGGCAGGGCTGAAAGGCTCCGCAGTCACCCACCTTCCGGTGGCCCAAGACCCTGAAGTCCAAATACCCTGGAAAGTGCCCCCAGGAGAAACAAGCTGGACCACTGTGCCATCATCAAATTTCCCCTGACCACCGAGTCAGCCATGAAGAAGATAGAGGACAACACACTCATGTTCATTGTGGATGTCAAGGCCAACAAGCACCAGATCAAACAGGCCGAGAAGAAACTCTGTGACATTGACGTGGCCAAAGCTAATACCCTGCTAAGGCCTGAGAGAAGAATAGTCTAAACACCAGCGATGCTCTCCTGCACAGCCATGGCACCATCAGAGTCCAGCACAACCCACTGACTGCCACCACCTAACACCAACTCACACGCAAAGGTCCCCAAATGAGCTGCTCCTTCATGGTGGCACGGTCACACACTGCTCAATGCAACTGTCCTGACTTTTTAGTCTTGTTTCACTTAAGGAAAAAAAAATATTTTTTTCTTCTTCTATGACATGTTGTATTTTGGTCTGGTCACCTCCTCATGATTAGGTTCCAGTTAAATACCTCTGACAAGAACTCCACAGAGGTGACACTGATAACCCCCAACTGCGCTGCAGCAGCATCACCTGCCACAAGCTCGTCCCACACTGGATCAGAGCAGACCCTGTGGTGAGGGTGGTACCCGCAGCCCACACCCTTACCAAAACCAAACAGACAAAAAGGTCAACCTTAAACAAACCTGCAACTTCTTTTTCCTACTAAGAGAAGGGGCTGTGCCCCTATCCTTATTGATCCACCAAGACTATGTTTCGAGTGCCTTCTGTGGCGATGCAGGAGGCTGCGGCTACCTGGACACGGCACTCCTGCATACTACCCAGTGCAAATCTGACCGGGATGTGACATCAAGAGACAACAAAGAAGAACGCACAGCAGCCCTCTACCCTCATTAGCCATGTCCCACATTCAACCAAGTATGGATCTAAAACATTTTTTCAGAGACCGTGAATACTGAATACAAACAGAAACTCCGCAAAGGAAACACCAGGCCAGCCATTCTCATAGCACCGTGCTGGCACTGCCACCCGGAACTGATGCCATCCGAGTAGTCCTAAAACTGCAGTCCCCCAGATACGGAGAGATGATGGCCCGGCACAAGCTGAGGCTGGTTTACACACCACCATCTGGAATACAGCGGGTGGTCGTGACTGTCTGCTGAATAAGCGGTCTATAGAGCTCAGGCAAATGAGTGATGGGTACTGATCTCACCCTCCCCATCCTTGCCCTCTACCTTGGGCAGGAAGTTCCCACAAGGTCACCCCGCCTTTCTGAAATGGGGTAAGTTCAAACCATATACATCACATCTCAAGGCAGGGGGCAAAATCACTGAGAACCCAAGAGCTCTCCTTTCCACAAGCACCTTAAGGGTTATCACATGTTGTGATTTGAATGTGAAGTGTCCCCACCATGGGCTCCTGTGTTTGAACACTTGGTCCCTAGCTGGTGGCAATGTTTTTGAGGAGGAGCCTCACTGGAGGAAGTACTCATCAGGGATGGGCTTTGAAGTTTTTATAGCCCGACCTCACTTCCTGTGTGTGAGTGAAATTGGATCTCTGTTTCCTGACTGCCAGGCCAACCTCACACTCCAATTTCCCCACCTTCCTCATCATAACTGCCCCCTTTAGAACTGTAAGCCACAGTATAAATAAACTTGCTTTTGGTCAGGGGATGGATTCCATCAAGGAAACACTGAAAACTAATATCCTAGCTTAAGAACTGTAGTGAGCAGGGCTCTGAAACAGTGATATGAAGAAAAGGACTAAGGAAAGGAAGGGAGAGAGGGCTGTGGACGCCAGCTAGAGGCAGCAACTCCAGCTCTGAGAAGTAACAACAGAGTCAGCATCGTTGGAGATGGGAGTGTGTCCAGGCATCCCAGGCAAGGACAACTGAATGCATAAAGGCAGAAGACAGGATCAGGGTGGCTGCAACAGAGAATTCACTTCTTTTTGATGGCCAGAGCAAAAGCAAGAGGGTTGGGGTGGAGCTGGTGGCAGAATGCTCTCTTAGCATGGTGAGGCCCTGGATTCCAGCCCTAACACACACACACACACACACACACACAATGAAGAGGGAAGAGGAAAGAGGAGAGCAAGAGTCACCACACAGATATACCAAACCCCATTTTGTCTTTATTTTTATTAACTTATTGTCATGGTTCTGGGGTGTTGGAGACTGCCAGGCCCGTGCACGGAAGGCAAATGCTCTACCTCTGAGCCCTGCCCCAGCCAGCCCTGGCTTCAGTCGTGGGGCTGTGTTACGGTTTCCCAGTGACCTGGAATGGCTCTTGCTTGGTCCTCAGCACTTTTTAGGAGCTGTGGCAAAAGGACTGTTGCAGTTCACAGTCAGCCTGGACCACAGAGTAAGGGCAGCGCCAGCCTGTGCTACACAGCAAGGCCCTAGGTCTTAAATAAAATTTAAAACTAAAGACATAAGAGTATGCTTGCTAGCTGGTTGAAGCATTAAGATGCTTAATGAAGATTTATATGAGGGGTAGACAACCAATTCTACACATGAATGAGAATAAATATTTATTCCTGATTAAGAACTAAGGGGCTGGTAGTAGCTCAGTGTACAACAGCAGTTGACAGGAAAGCCTAATGGTCTGAGCTTAATCCTCAGATCCCACGGAAGGAGAGAACCAACTCCACAAAGATGTCCTCTGACCTTCACACACATGCCATCCCCCGCCACACCCATCTTATACACATAGACACAATAATAAATAAAAACTTAAAATAATTGTATAGCAGTGAGATGACTCAGTGGGGAAAGATGCCTCACTGCCCAAGTTCAGCCCCTAGAACCAATATAAAAGTTGAGGAAGAGAAAGACTACACAGGCACACGTTCACACACTCGCACACACGCCATGCACACACCGCTGAAACATAACGGTGCAGGGCTCAATCGAAAATCACATGAACTTGTGATTTGGTGATTCAAGACTGGGAACAAGTGTGGGCTTCACACATGCTCGGGCATGCTCCATCACAGAAATGCATGTTTTTGTTCTTGCTTTTGATGGGATAGAGATTATTCCCAAGATCTTAACATTAATTCAACGTTTACAATCATTATATAGAAGATGAGTCTCATAGAGGAGAACTGATAAACTAAAAAGTCTACCATGGGAAAAGAGACACTGAGCACAGTGTGCTCCCAGACAGTCTGGAAGCAACTGCAACTTGAAACTGGGCTGGGGGCTGGGGGCTGGGGGCTGGGGGTGGCAAGATGCAGTTGACTCTTGGTTTCTCTCCACACTCAGGCCTCTTTTTCAGTTTACACTGCCGGTGAGCGAACGTTATCACCAAGGGGCCAGGAAGGGCCAGCTCCCCTTCCGTGTATTTATTTGCTTAAGATATGGAGGCTAAGCAGTCATTGTGCTCATAAAAGCCGGGCACTTTCAGGCCTATTTAAGGTCTCCTCTTACCTCCAAGTGACTAAGCCTGAAGCCAAAGACAGACAAGAACTGGGCTGATCAAAGGCTGGGCTGTCATTAAGTGAAAATGAGGGAAGATGAAAGGCTGGCGGCCACTTCAAAGGTCCAGAAATGAGCCTCTAGTGCACACCAGAGCGCTGGGGCACTAGCCGTGGCTGCAGCTTAATGGACTGGATAACATTCCTGCAGCCACACATCTGCACACCCACTACACAAAACACAAGCACAACGACAAGCCCACTTTCCTGTGTTCTCTGCCTGGATGGGAGAAGGGAAGCGCTGCTCCCATGCTGGCAGTTTGGGTCTTTGGGGTTTTTTTTTCCCCTTTAAGAAGAATGAGCCTCCAGGACAGTTTGAAGAAACTGGCGTCTCAGAAGGAACGCCTAAGTCCACCTCAGCAGCTTTCTGTGGGCCTCACAGTGTGCAGCTCCAGCCATGTCGACCCTGGGAGGGGGTGGATGTGGTCTTAAGTCTCGGTTCCCAGCAATCCGATGAGGAGAGCTGGTGGGCGTGCTGCCCTGGCTTGGGACTGGCCCTCAGCTTTTGAACTAGAGTGGGCACAGAGCCACGTGTGTGAGAAAACCAGGCTGGCTGAGGACTGCTCCAGTCCACCTCCAGTCCACCCCAGCTACGCCCGCCCACCCACCCTCGGCAGCTCAGCGCCCAGCAGCTGCAGAAGCAGAAGTGTGACTGGAGCTTAAATCCTCACACACACGCTTTCTTCCCTAAAACAGACTCCTTGGACTGACTTTACTACTCAGGCTATCTTAACTTCAGCCTTGGCTTTATGGGAGATTGTCAGGGACTAAGGGAAGATAAGGCCCAAGCCGAGGATGCAGAGAAGAGAGCAGCCCACTGTGCCTGGAGTGAGAACTCAGGCGCAGGAAGCATCCACAAGTGTCTCCTTGGAGCTAAGTGTGGCAGAGGTTCAGTACAAGCACATTTATCTCCTGAGTCTTGTGGTGAGGCAGACTCTATGGCTGGTTTCATTTAGGGGGAAATGAAGACCAAAGTGGCTTAACAACATACCCATGGTCATACACTCCGGATAAAAGAAAAGCTGGAATGCCACCCAGGCCTGACTCAGTATCTGTGCCCCTCAGAGGGGGGTGATAGAGCGGGTCACTGGCAGGAGAGAAGTTTGCCAGTAAACAGATCCTGCAGGCCAAAGGGTGAAGCACCAAGCACACCTGTAGGTAAAACCTTTGCTTGCCGTGTGCCCTCCCTCCTCTCAATTCCAATCAAACTTGGCACCATGAAAACCCTCTCGCACACCTCTTTAAGAACTGCCATTTAGCTGGGCATGGTGGTGTTTGCCTTTAATGCCAGCACTCGGGAGGCAGAGGCAAATGGATTTCTGAGAGTTCAAAGACTACCCAGTAAGTGCCAGGACAGTCAGGGACACACAGTGGCACTCTGTCTCAACACACACACCTTCGAAAGGGTGCCTTAATAAGCCTCAATACGTGCAACCACAGGGAGCCAACAACATTGCCTGAGCTTGACCCAAAACAAAACTCATGGTCCTGTGGCCACCTGTGATTCTGCCCTGTTGACAAACTCCATCTCTAAGTCCGTCTTCCTCCTCTCCTCATCCACAGCCCACAACTGGCCCCATATGTATGCAAGTGCAAACACATGTACACGCACACACAACAAGCATCCTCTATAGAGATCTCAGTGTTCAACATGCATGGCGACAATCTCTTTACCATCGAGACAGCCGATACTAGTTGGGAAATAAACAGCAATGCCAGACCATCCACTTTTCTTGAGACTACGACAGCAGCACAGCGCTCAGCCGAGAATGCTCCGAGCTGGGAATGACCTACTGACGCCACCAATAAGGTTGCGAATCGAGGTGCCATTACTCAGCAAAATATTGTAATATAAACAAGTGCATAGACACAGAACATTCCAATACAGGCAGAATAACCGAACAGGTTGTATTGTAAATCTTTAAATTTTACAGTGGTTCTATTGAGAGTCACATACCCTTTAAAGCGTACCCATTATCTGATGCAATATGTCCTATGGGTCCTCCGAGTTGTGCAATAACCAAGAGTATCTGGTTTTGAATTTCATTATTACTTGTGTATGGGTGTTCTGCCTGTGTTTGTGCACGTGTGGGTGCTGGGAACTACAAACTGGGTCCCCCTGAAAGAGCAGCTAATGCTCTTGACCACTGCCTGAGCCCTCTCTCCAGCCCTTTGAGCTCTCTCTCTATTCTGAACAGTCCCTTTCACAGACATCCTTTGTGAAAAGATTTTCCCATCCTGTGAGCTATCTTCTTCACTGCTACAGTTGTGCATGGTTTTCAGAGTAGGGGCAAAGAACTTCTCCAAGGAACGGGACCTCTTTACCTACAAGGCATATGAGTTTGAGATGAAGGTTTGCATGCAGCCATTACCCTCCAGCCCCATTTCCTGAGGCTAGCCCACATGGCCCACCGCTAAATTCTCCCCACCTAATAAATGGGCAGTAAAACTCCGGATAACAAATGATACAGACGTCCCCACATTTCATCAACTCGGCCACCTTCCCAAAGCCTCCCTTCCTGGCGGTGCCACGCCCCAGTGTCACTGAGTGCACAAGCTGCCTGTGCTCTGCCAGCCTTTCTTTAAAACCTCCCTGACAAGGCTTATTGAAACAGCTCCCCTGCTACAATGTTCCTAAACTGTTGCAGCCAGTGAGGCAAGGTCAGCGGGAATTAGACTAACGAAGAAATAAGGCAAAAGTGAAATGTTTTGACTTGGGATGTTCTAGAGTCTATTAGCATCTGGCAGATTAAACAGATGAGTGGTTTGCAGCCACAGGTTCGGCTATGTCATGATGAGTTCTCTGGGTCTCTAGTCTCTCCATACTATTAACCTCAAGGGCCTAGCTGGTTGTCCATCTCATGTCAGTCATGATTTCTAGGATGATGGCAGCAAACCACGATATCCTCCAGCACAGAGGCAACAATGGGCTCCGCTTGAGGACTCTTGCGGTCTCCTTTATTTTCTGTCCCATTGGAACAATCCATTATACTTACACACATGTACTTCAGCAGATAACCTCAGATGGCCCACACATCAGCCTCTCTGCTCATTGAGTTCCACTGCGACGGATGCCAACAGTGGCTGAAAGCAAAGAAGAAAGTGGCCCCACACAGACCCAACCCCACTGCCATATACACCCGGGTGGGTATGCTCCCTCACAAAGATGCCCGAGCCTCTCTTGGACTCAAGTCACAGCACCACCAACATGCTGGGGGGACGGAGAGTGCATGAGATGGATACACTCAAGGAGCTGCCTCTCTGCAGTCTAGAGTGAGTGTTGGACCCTAGAGCAAAATGAGCTTCTTGATCTTAAGATTTCCTGAACACTGAGGACACACAGACGGATGACCATGGCTACCGGGTGTGAACATCTGCGAGGGTCAGACAGGTGAGCTTCTAAAGACGTGGGAGCCACTGAACTCGTACTGTCACTCAGCACTCCTGTGGGAAGCCCCAATAGCCCTTGGTTAACTCTAACCAATTCACAGATATCCTGCCTCTTTCCATGCAGGGCTTCTTCGCTTCCTTGCCTAGTGCAACGCTCTTCCAAGACCATTACAGCAGAACTACCCGACAGGCTGGAACTAGGTGTGTATTCCTGCGCCTGACCCCAGTCCCAGTTAAATACTACAGGGACGTCAGAATTCTGAAGTCATAGCACTTTCAGGAGCGCCTGGCAGAACTTCATGCCAACTCCCACTTTTTAAACCTATCAATACTGGAATCAACTGGATCCATATTTAATCTTTCAAACTGCTGAGGAGACCTCTCAGCAGCAATGTGGCAGAAGAGATGGTGTGAGATTCAGTGCCTCTCCTTACCTCACGAAACATCTGTAGTCGCAGCTTCCCCGTGGAGCTCACATCATAATCACCCCTGCACTAGACATTATTCTCATTGGTGTTTTAAACATGTTTGCCCTCCCTTTACTCTGCTGATACCTGTTTCCCCATTTGGAACCTACTTTTGACATTAGCTGCTTCCTGTTTTGTATAAGGCAAAAAACTGTCACATAATTCATGCAATTCATTCCTTGACAAATCCTACACAAAGCCCTAGGAGTCTGTGACTTCCGGTCAGTTAGTGTCTTGGAGTCTACAGAAACAGAAGGAAGCTTCAACTGCAGACATTGGCCTCGGTGTCCTTGGAGGGAAACAGGAGCATTCTTCCAGTTAACCTCCTAATGATGTTTACAGCATCCTCGAAGCCATGCCACACTCCTATGAGATGCTGGGGAATGGTCCAGAGCAGGGTGAAGAGCCTCTGAAGATCCACCTCTAGAAAGTCCTCATTCCCCTTGTGATTCTTAGAGGCAGTGGCCATAAAATGGACAATAAGACAACAAATGCTGTGGTTCAGGTAAGCGTCTCAAAGGCCCATGTGTTTAAGGCTGGATCCCTAGTCTGTGAGTGGGAGGAAGTTGGGTTGTTGGGCTTTGAAGAACTTGTGAAGTCTTGGCCGCCATGACCTCCCAACACAATATGCAGCCTCACCACTGGTCCAAAGCAACAGGGCCAAGTGACCAGGATTGAAACCCAAAGTAAACCTTTTCCTTAGTAAGTTTGTTCTCGCAGATGTTTGTGTCTGAAGAGCTGACGCATTTGAAAAGGTGCAGCCTTCTGAAATTCCAACAGCGCTAGGGGCTTTAGCTTCTGACCCAAGATATTTTTCAAAGGCTACTTGGCGCAGAAGGGCCACTTGAAATAGCCACGTGTGACCACGTGTGTTAGAAAATCCTCCATGGCACCACATCTCACATCTGGAGTCCACAACCTAGCTTCATGACAACTGAAACAAAACTCTAAAGCGTCTGGCACCATCCTTCACGCCTTTGGGTTAGATGACTTTTGCTTCCAAGGTTTTAGAAATGCACATTTGGTGTTTTATCTTCACCTTGAATTAGAGAAAACATCATGGGACCAAAAACGTCATTCAGACACCAATAACAAACCACACTATTACTGCTTCTGGGACCATGACACAGCTACAACAGTATCTGAACACAGAACGTGAGTAAAACATGGAAATTCATCTCAATCCCAGGGAAGAAAATGTACAAAAGTAAATAAGTCATATACCATACACACACACCACCACCATCACCACCAAACAAAATGCCCATCTTCACGGTGGATACAGATCCAACACCTTCTCATTTCCCCAAAGGTCCTTGTGTTCTCCTACTTACTTATAAGACTGTACTTGTTCTTGTCTGTTGCTGTGATAAAACACCTTGACCAAGGCAACTTAAAGAAGAGTTTATTTGGGCTCGTGGTTCCAGAGGAGTCCATCATGGCAGGGAGTCATGGCAGGAAGCATGGTGTTGGGAGGAGAAGGAAACAGAGAGACTGCATCTTTAAACACAAATGCAAACAAAATGCAGAGAAGAAAAAAACAAGTGGAGTAAGGCCTTTAATCTCGAAGCCTGTGCCCAGTGACATATTTCCTGCAGCAAGGCTGTGCTACCTAAACCTCGAATAATTAGCAGCAGCAAAAACTAGGTACCAACCAAGTATTCAAATGCCTAAGCCTATGGGGTCCCGTTGTTATTCAAACTATCACAGAGATCTAGCACAGATGGGGTTTTCAGAGTCTTTAAAGCACTAAAAGGCATTTTAAGATGCCATTTACTCTCTGCTCTCTAAACACCACTGTGGGATCTGAGCTACAATCATCCTATCTTTTCAGCCAGGGTCAGAGGGAGCAGTCATCCTGCAGAAAATTGCTTATAGACGGATGCGCGAGGGGAGCCATCGACCCCCATGAAGAGAGGTGAAGAACAGGTTGCTGGTGCGGCAAGCAGCCAACTGCTTTCTGCATTGCATGTAAATGAACTAGCAAAGCCAAACAGAATGAAGACAAGGCCAAAGATACCAGTGGTCCTAGGGCAACAACCCAGGCATGTCTACCCTCTAGCTGAAGGCCACTCTGACCTCAGTCTTCCTCATGTTTGATGGGGCCTGACTTGCACACAGCACTGTACAAGTGCTGCTGGCAGAGAGAACACACAAAAAGATAGATTCATATCAATATGTCCTCCTGTACAGACACCACCCTGTCCTCTCTGCCCAGGCTGGCTGTGAACTCCTGATCCTCCTGCCTCGTCTATGGAGTGTTGCCATTACAGGCATGGATCACCCCTAGGATTAGAACAAATGTCCTCACTGACTTGTCCTCGAGAAACTTAACACTTTAAGGTGATGTGATAGGGAGGAGGCCGACTTGGCTCTGAAAGTGGATCTAATCAAATGACGGTTGCCATTGTTTAAACAGTCAACCTTAGTGTGACCTGAATTCTTCTCAGTCCAAAGAAAACTGTCACTAGCTGCAAGATATTTTACACTCCACTCATGGAACTGGCTTCAGAGCAATCCAGAAAAAGCTCTTCAGTTTTTTGTTTTGTTTTTGTTTTAGGAATGCTTCTAGAAGGCATTCCTTCTAGAAGGCTTCTAGAAGTGCCCCATTAGATATTGCATCCAAATGTATTAAGACACAGCTCAAAGGCAGGTGGAACTGACTTTATGATGTCCTGTGGCAAGGGTGAGTAGCCACAAAGAGATGTCACAAGGTACTAGATGAGGCAGGTTTTCACTATGCAGCCCAGGCTGGCCCAGAAGTTCTCATCCTCCTGCCTCAGCCTCAGATGACTGTGTAAGATACCACACCAAAACTAAAGGATCTTTTATCTTTGTCTCTCAACCAAGATAAACATCTATAAACTCTATTTAAACAAACAATTAGAAACAGAAGGTACAGTCTGGAGATGCTAGGGTCAACCACTCACAACCAAGACGAAGGTCACCCCAACTTCTCCAAATGCTGTCTCTGAACAAAATCCCGGATGAGCTTTCTGTGTGTAGTTATCCTGATTCCCCACAACTGCACAGCCCCACACAAATCTGCTTAGAGACAGGGCCAAATGACTCCTTCCACTAACTGGCGTCACCGCACGCCATGAAATCAGACTCCAGCTAGCCTTTGCTTTGATGTCTCCCCATTCACAAACCGTTCTTTCCTAGGCACAACAAATTCAAAATTCCAACTTGGTGGGCCAGCAAGTTCAGTGGGGGAAGATGACAGATAACCAAGCCTGACCTCCTAGGTTCATGGAGAGAAGCAACTCTGCAAAGTTGTCCTCTGACACCCCCCCCCCCCACACACACACACGGGCTATGGCATGTGTGTCCATACATATACATGCACACAAAATAATGAAAATGTAATCACACTTTTAAAAGTAAAATTCTTACTTAGTACTATCTTATCTTTGAAACAAAACAAAACAAAACAAAACAAAACAGAAAGGTAAACAGTGATGCAGCCTTCTCTTGAGCAGTTGATGGCGTCTCAGTAAAGTGTGACGAAGGAGGATGGTAAGACAAGCAGGTGGAGAACCGAGGTCCAACGTCCAAGGGAAGCCTGGGATTTGCACCCGATTTTGAAAACACCAATAACTGTGGCATTTTAGAGTAAGCTCTTGAGACAAGGAGCATTACCATACCATCCCACTCAGGCATTATCCCCCCCTTTTTTTCTAATTAAAGACATTTTTTCATTCAATACAATTTCCCCTCCATCAGTTTCTCCACATCTCCCTACCCATCCGACATTATGTTCTTTTTTACTTCTCTTTCAAAAAAAGACAGAAAGAAAAGAAAAGAAAAACAAGACACACACACACAATTACAAAAAAAAAAAAAAAAAGCAAAAGAACTATTGCCAAAGCAAAATAAAACAGAAAGTCCACACAACACTGAGTTCGTTTTATGTTAGCAAACTACGCCTGAGCACAGGGCCTGCCCTACTGTGTGACTGACAGACGCAGTGGCACGCCATTGAAGAAAACTCATTTTCCCTTTGCCAGGGCGTATCCATCACAGGGAGTTTCTTATTTAGGACCCCAATCTGGCCTGAACCTGTGCAGATCCTTTGCAAGCTTCCATAGTCTCTGTAAGTTCATATGTACATCAGTCCTGCTGTGTCTGGAAGATACTGTTTCCGTGGAGTCATCTATCAGAAAAAAAAAATGCTCGTCACTAGGGGTGAAGCTTCCTAGTTGGGTACCAGCTTGACTTCTCTATATTTGATGACATAAGTGTTGTCCTCACTGATAGGGCTTTACTGTCATGCTGTGGAGGGCAACCAATAGTCCTGGCAATACTTTCTGATGTTTGAGGGTTGAGGTAACCAGACTCCAAAAGACAAATATTACGTTTTCTCTTATGTGTGGATGTTAGCTTTTAAGCTTTCGATATATGTGCTACAATCTAAATAACAACAGGGGTTTAGGTACCTAGTAAGGGAGTATGGAAAAGGAAAGGATCTCCCAAGGAAGAGCAAATGAAATATAGGATTATGGAGAGATAAAGGGGAAAGTAAAAATTAAAAGATTAAATGGGGAGAAAGGTGGAAGAGAAGGGTAAAGGAGGGAATATGGGGAAGGATAATTAACATTAAAGATTATTTGAAAAACCATATGGAAACCTGTTTTAGAGGTTTCCTAAAATATAAACATTCACGAAAGGAATCTAAATGGTGGCACCAAATAATGATGGAGACAGTGCTCCAACTAGACATCTTATGCCACCAAGCAAAACCTCCAGTGCAGGAATGGATTACATCCTGTTGAGTTGTTGCTGCATGGAGTCCCATGAACCCCCCCAAATATCACAAACTGTTGCCAAGGCTATAGGCTGCTCTCCACAGCATGGCAAAAAGGCAGAGTCTAACATCTGGAGGGAATCACACACAGAGGTTGTACACTAGTACATCATAAAGAGAAAGAACCAGGAGAGGAAGAAGGTGGAACAACTCTTAAAGCCTGAGGCCAACAGGGTTGCAGCCATGAACCTACTGGGTGAGCATGAACCTAGTAGTGAGTTGGATTTTCATAGAGCCAAGAGGAAGGAAGGAAGGAAGGAAGGAAGGAAGGAAGGAAGGAAGGAAGGAAGGAAGGAAGGGGTGAAGAGGAAGGAGTTCAAAGGAGTTTGTAGATGAAAAAGCAAGATGTCCTCTGACTTCCACACAAAAGCTGAGCTATCTGTGCGAGCACACACACAAGCACATACACATACACACTCACACATAAACTCATACGTACACACATACACATGCACACTAAAAAAATGCATTAAAAGTTTTTAAAGATGCATAGTAAGATTCAAAGAACATGGGTAAATGAAAGTGTTGCCAATAGAATAAAATCTCAAATCAGCTCGGACTCAGCCATATAATAGACAATGAGAAAAACTGTTCAAAAGCTTCATTCATGGCCCCCTTAACTTATCAGGGAAGAAACATGGACACTGCCCAGCTGGGTTATGGGTAGTGTAAACAGCTCTACTGAACTGCTTGGCAGCACACATCTGCATGAAAACATTAAATCCCAGAGTTTGTTCTATTAAAGTCAAGTCATTAGCCAAGAGGAATTAACAAGCCCCTGCTTTCATGTGAAAGAGACATAAGATGAAGACTGGGAACAACTCACATGGATAACGCTTTTCATTCATAACGTTAGTAGATGCATGGGACTTGTGATGGCTGTTCCTGGTTGTCAACTTGACTACATCTGGAATTAACTAAAACCGAAATAGCCAGGCACACCCACAAGACATTTTTTTTCCTTAATTAAATCATTTGAAGTGGGAAGACTCATTTCTAAACCTGATCTTTGAGGTAGAAAGATACAGCTTAAATTCAGACCTTTTAACGGAGGAAGAGTCATCCTTTAATCTGAGCCTCACCTTCTGCAGGCAGCCTATAGAAAGGACATGGAAGAAGGAAGCTTTCTCTCTTTGCCTGCTTGCTCTCGCTCTCACTTAGCCAGTCCGTTCCTTCCTTCACTTCTTCAGGATTCTGCCTGGCAGACTGAACAAATACTGGATTCTTGGACCTTCTGTTGGTAGACAGCCATTGTTAGATGAGCTGGACCACAACCTGTAAGTCACTCTAATAAATCCAATGAATGGATAGATAGAAAGATATATACATACATACATGACACATAGATACATACATATACAGATATAGATAGATAGATAGATAGATAGATAGATAGATAGATAGATAGATAAATTCAATAAGTTCTGTTCCTGTAAAGAACCCTGAATAAGTTAGGGCTACTGCTGAAATCAGTGCCCTCTTCCTGTGCCCACAAAGCTGAGTACTGTTTGGATACTGCCTCTGTCTAAGTGCTGTGTCTCCTTGGCCCCAGAAGGCTGTTTCTACAGTCACCTGATCCAGAATCAGTCTCCTCACTCAGGTCCCAATTTAGTCAGGCATTTCCACAAGTGCCACCCCATTGCACTCTCCAAAATGATGCAAGACCTTCTGGACATACATCTTTCCATCAGAATAGGGAGGAGCAGGGCTTGAAAGGGTGGTGGGGAGTGTGAACGTAATACTATCTGGGGAAGAGTTCCAACTGGAGCATCAGGAGCTGTTTAACAACTAGTGAATGAACAGGAAGGCAGTATCCATCCCAGAGCTGAGGCAGCCTTCTCTGCGGCAGCCTGGCTGCCCACGGGAAAGACGGCAACACTTCTGCACCACTCAACTGCTTCACAAGATTTCATTAAGACACAAGAGCTCAGCGTTGAGAGCATGTGCTGTGCATGTGTGAGGCCTCTGAATTCCACCCCCAGCTAGTCCACAACCCCCAAAAGCCGGCACACAGAATAATTCCGATTACATGGAGCTAGAACATCAGAACAAGACAAAACAGAGTTCCTTTGCTAAGGCTGGACAGATGGCTCGGCAGGTAAGAGCACTGCCTGCTCTAGGGGAAAGGACCCATCAGTTCCCAGTACCCACAAGCCCTATTTCATTGAACTATCTCTTCTGGACTTCCCCAAGCACTATATGCACATGCATAAACAAACACGCACATACATAATTAAAAACAAAATATTTTTAAAAATCCATTTACAGCCCAGGTATGGTGATGTATGTAGTCCTTTAATCCCAGCACTCTACTCCAGAGGTAGAGAGGCAGGTGGATCTCTGTGAGTTTGAGACCAGCCTCATTTACATAATGGGTTCCAGGTCAGCCAGGGCTACATAGTCTGTCAAAAATAAATAAGTAAATAAAATAGATTTTCTACTGGTTTTGTTTGTTTGTTTGTTTTGTTTTGTTTTTCAAGACAGAGATTCTCTATGTAGCCCTGGCTGTCTTAGAGCTCATTCTGTTCACTAGGCTGACCTTGAATTCAGGAGATCCACCTGCCTCTGCCTCCTAAAAGCTGGGACTAAAAGGCGTGTGCCACCACCACCCAGCTGGATTTTCTACTTTTATCTTGCATGAATAAACGTTCTTTCAGCTAGCAGTGACCCACACTGTAAATATCGAAAGATATTCTACATGAGGAGCGAAGTTAAAATAATCCACACAATTCTAAGGTTGACATAGCAGCAGTTAAGCGTGCTTTCAAACGCTGATGTTCCATCAAGCAATCCTCAAACTGTTTGTCATTGTTTAGTAACAGATGAACCAGAAAAGCCACTTTGAGGCCTTACATAGCCCACAATAAAACCAAAACAAAGCAAACAAACAAACAAGCTATTCCCTCCTGGCCCAGCACTCGTGAAAGCTACAAGGTAATACAGTAAAAACGAATTTGGTTAGTCTTCTCCTATCTCTAGCACCTATCATGAGTTTGAGGCCAACATAGAACACCTCTTAACTGATCCAAGCCCTACCCCCTAGGTAAGAATCCATTAACAATTGTGGATTCTAGAAGAGAATCAGCTTTAAGGGTCTTTATCTGTTAGGTTGGCCACAATGCTCCAGCAAATGGCCCCACACCTGGGAGTTTATGACCAGCACAAAGTGGATTCGGTCAGTTAACTAAAAGGAGGGAAAAAGAACATGAAGTTGGGAGGAGGGGGAAGAATGGATTTGTGTCTGGAAGGAGTTAATGAAAGGAGGATATTATCAATTGCATTGTATGCATGTATGAAATTATTAATTAATAAGGAATAATTGTACTTTTTAAAAAAGGAATGCCAGCACCCACCTCAGGCAGCCAGAACGATCTTTAATACCAGCTCCAAGAGAGCCAATGACCTCTGCTGGCCTCCATTGGCACCCCACCACACACACACACACACTAAAACGAGTAAGACTTTTAATGTTTAAAGAAGTCAGCACAGGAAAGCAAACCAGCAGAAAGAATTCTCAGAACTTCTAGAACACGGGTGGGCAGGCGGCTCGGCAAGAAGGGCAATCGCCTCGCAAGCCAACGCCTCTGGAACCCACAGGAAGGTGGAAGGAGGAAGACGGACTCCAACAGAGTTGTCCTCTGACTGCCACCCATATGCATGGCGCGTGCCCACACAGGAGCACACCACACACACCTGGCCATATCATACAAAAAACAAAACAAGCAAAAAAAAAAAAAAAATGCGAAGCTCAAAGGCAGTTAATAAGCTTAAGCATACTCGATGCTCTTACAGGGGACAGGACTTTGTTTTCCACCAAACATGGGACACTCACAATTGCCTGTAACCCCAGCTCCTAGGAACCAATAGAGATTGGTCTCCTCCGGCACAATCCTCACGTGTGCATGGTGCACACACCCATGCGTGCATATTAGAAAACTTAGTCTTCAAAAAACTAATAATCAAAATAAACTTGGAGAGCATGTAGCCTTCCACAGGGGAGTATGGTACAAATAGAAGAGAAACCATTTTTTAAATAAAGTACCCATGGGGGTGGGGATGTTTGTTTTTGCAGGAGCACAACTAACTCGTGACTTCTTTTTCAAATAAAAAAGGGAGGAGGCCTGCTTCACACAACAGGCTCGCACTGCTGAGCAAGGCTGAAAAATAATTACCATGAGCTAAATACACAATAGTATTAAACATAAACTGTCATTAAATAAACATTAAACACATAGAGATGGAGCAGATACAGACAGCCAGGAACGATCCCCGAGAAGACTATTTTTTTTAATATGTTTGTATACAAGCGAAGGGCTAAATCTGGATCTTATTTCTTCATGACAAAACCGTTTTCTGCAGCGCCCTGGCAGTGAGGCAGAATCGGCTGTGCTGAGACGCTCTGAGCACATCAAGGGGGCTTCTCTCTACCTCCTTCTTTTACTTTTATTCAGAGGGGGAGTGGTTGGAGTGCCGAGGACTCAGCATGGAGTTAGAGGACAACTTTCTGGAACTTTCAGTTCTCGTCTCTTACCACATGGGTCCCAGGGATTGAAATCAGGTCGTCACTGAGCTTGGCTGTAATGACCTTTACCCACTGAGCAATCTTCCTGGCCCAGAGATTTCTTTACCTCTACACTGCATGATTAAAAAAAAAAAAAAAAGAAAAAAGAAAAAAGAAAAGAAACTTGTTTCACGGTAGTGAACCCAGACACCTTAGGAACACAAGGCAGAGGGAGAGAGGGAGGAGGCAGTGCTGCCTTCTGAGGCTGACTTCTAACAAGCCAAATGCTGGCTCCCAGAGATAACAAGCCAAGTCAAACAATCTTTCCAGAAGGAGATTGAGAATTATGGGTGTGAAGCTGGAAGAAAGGCGGCTCTAGTCACACCTTCCGGGCACAGGCTGTAATTAGGAGAAACAAGGACAGAAGTGTTCACACTCACCTGGGCTCCTGTCAAGCCCCTCCCACTCTCTCTGTCAACACACACAACACACACACACACACACACACACATCTGTAACATGCTAAAATTGAAAGGATGTAAAACTGCTTCTGTAAAATGGTTGCAGAAGCACCACATAGAATACATCCGGATCAGGACCACTTGATCTGGGACTTGTAGCCTGGCTCCTGTGGCCTTTGCACCCAACAGCGTTGGAGGCTCCAATTCCTCTGAGTTCCTCAGACAAAGAACAATGAAGCCAGGCCTCCATCAACCTGTTGCTGGTAGACTGGCAAGAAACAAAAGAACCATGCCCAGACTTGTGGGGCCTCACTGCTGGGCAGCCCGAGTGTGTACGTTCCCTTCCGGTCCAGGAAAATGGATCCGAATGTAGCCTGCGGTGAAACAAGTGGTAATTATGTTCTAAAACAGCCAACAGTTCTAACCCCCGAGGAACTATCCGCGCCCTTCTCTGAAGCTTTGAGCCTATCACAATACGCAATTTATCCTTACTTTCTCCCAAGACAAATCACACTATTAAATTAAAAGGAGAGACGACTTCTACCAAATTACACACTAATGGCTCTTAACCCATAATTGAAGAATCACTAACAGCAGTTTATAGTCACGGCCAACCATGAGCATTTATTAGGACCTAAGTTTTCAGAACTGAGTAATTATGTAAATATGGCTTTCAGCCATCTTGAAACATCCCACTCTCCTCTGCTTCCTGGAGGACTCACTCTTGGGGATCTGGCCTCTAGCCAGGGCCTTCTCCTCCTCCTTCAACCCCACCCCACACTAAACAGTGGCAGGGAGAGAAAGTTCTAGAAAGCTGGTCACCTACAGCCAGCATCGCGACTCTTCCTTGGACATGAAGCGGTCTTGGAACCTGGACCGGCTGGCATCAGGACAGTGCACTGCAAGCTGGGGCGTGACCCGCCCTGCCCTCCGGCGTGCACAGTCCTGAGGATGCGAGCAGAGATGAGACAGACAGTAACTCTGGAAAGGCAGTATGGGAAGAAGAGGCCAGAGAAGGGTGAGATTCCCTGGCCTGCAGCCTCAGCTCAGTCCTGCAACAAACCCCAAATCCACCTGAACAGAGAGACGCTCCGGGCCTCAAATCTCCTTGGCTAAAATAAGGCCGTAGGTATGAGATGATGTCTAAGGCCCTGGTTGTCTCTGTGGTGACAAGTTAATTAGAGAAAGCACAACAGCTTACAATTAAAGACAACGTTATACAACAGTGGCCCCAAGCCCAGAGTAAGGCCTGCAGACCTTTTTTTTTTTTCCCCTGTTGTTGCAAGTTCAGCTTCACCATAAACCACTTCCTGGAGCCCCAAAGGGCCCTGAGCCATGCCATGGGTTTTGTGCCAGTCACCAAAGGAGGAGCCCTGACTTCATGAGGCTTTTGACCATCTAGTGGAGTGCGCTCAGCAGTTCAACGGGAAAAGATAAGAGAGGGCTGGCTGGGGTTGGCCTATGCCTTTTTTTTATGGAGACAGAGGCAAAAGTGAACTTCCTGTAGGTACAATGGGATCAATCAGATGGTCGAGGAAAGATGGAGTGGTTAACTGTTGGGCACGGTGATAGGAGGCCATGAGGCTCCTGGGCCTATTCACGAACACAAGCAAGTCTACTAAGTCCCTCGTCATTAGCGCAGAAACTGGTTCTCAAAAGTTTGACAGATTTTTCTGTTTCACCACCTCAGGCTCCCCAGAACATGCATTGGGCTATTTGTTTTCCTTTATTGGCCTTTCAATCCTCCTTGGAGGTGACTATGAGGGAGGGCTAGGATGGGGTTAGCATGCAGGGAGAGGCCTCAGCCATTTAGAGCAGGTTTGGGCTATGGGAGTGCTGGGGGAGAAGGTAGATTTAGCAGAAGATAATGTGGGTTCCGGCCCAAGACCTCAAGGAGGGAGGGCAACCCAGGGTGGACACAAGAGTAAGATCCAGGAGTCCTTGTGCACAGCATGGTGAGTGGCCAGGCCCCCTCGGTGGGAGGTCCCAAGAGAAGGAAGATGAGGAGGACACAGTTCACCTGACACAACGGAGGCTGTGGAAGAGCCACCCTGGACAATCAAAGCTCCCCGCCTGCATCTTCGCTTCTAACGCAGGCAGAGGGAACACTGAGTCTGTCTCCTGCTAACAGGCAGGAGGACGGCCGGTGCCCCAGATGAAATCCAATGCCATCTACCCCCATCCACTCATGTTCCACAGTATGGTCAGAAGTGTTTGTCATTTAAACTGTACCAACTTTTATTTTGGTTTGTTTGTCTATTTGTTTGAGACAGGGTTTTTCTGTGTAGCCCTGGCTGTCCTGGACCTCACTTTGTAGATCAGGCTGGCCTCGAACCCACAGAGATCCACCTGCCTCTGCCTCCTCAGTGCTGGAATTAAAGGCGTGCACCACGAGGCTTAGCTGCATTCTGACTTCTTACAGGAGAGAATCCCATGTATGATTTATACCCGTGGTTCCACGAGGCCCTGGCAGTCGAGGCCAGATGTGTGTGGTGTTTACAGTAAGGAAGCCAGAGGACGTAAACAACCGGCTCCGAGCGCCACTCCAGTTTTGCTTCGCTTTTCTTCATTTCCTGTGTATTTATTTTGGTGTTAGAATAATATTACCTTTCATAATAAGGAAAACAGGAGCAGATGTTTAAACTAAACAGACGATAGCCTTATGATCCCACACACCCACTCCACTCCCAGAATCCAAGTCTGTTCCTCCAAACAGTGAAGGAAACAAGACAGCTGACTGCTGGCGTTTGCACTTTCCACGGAACCGCACACCCACCTGGGGGAGCTGCCGAACTTCTTCCCAGGACACAAGGAACAAACCACTGCCCCAACAGTCTCTGTGTCCCTCACCCGGGCCAGCCAGGCACTCTGTTTTGGTTTTTAAATATCAGATTACTTGTTGACAAAGAAATCGTATTAAATTTTTCAACTTTTTTGGGGGATAGGGTGTGGATTTTTTTTTTTTTTTAAGGTAACGCATGAATACCAGAAGTGATTTCTGGTGATTTCTAGAGAATCCTGCCTTTGAGATTAGGGGTTTTAGAAGCCGAGACACTCTTAACGTGTAGAAGAAACTTGTCAAAGTAAAGTGATATTCTATTTTTAAAATGCAAAATCACAACAAAATCTTTTTAAATGTGAGATTGTCCCCGTAGAGTTAATTTTTTAAAAAGCTTGGGAAAGAAAGGGCTGTGTTTCAACAGACCCAGAAACAGATCTGCAACTTTTACATGAACACAATGGCTCCGCTCCCCCTCTTAAGTCCTGTTCCCGAAAGAGCAAACAACCCACTCAGCTCAAGATGGGAGGAAACACACAGCCCACTGCCCACAGGAAGATGTGCCCTGATTCCTACTTGCTTTTCCCAGGAGAGACTCCCTGACAACAGCAGCTCTCTCCCTGCCTGTCCAGTACCCCAGCTCAACCCCATTACTCCCGCCTCAGATCCCACGTAGGTAAAAATTCCAAAAGATGGAATTGGAGTTTTCTCCTCTTCTTCCCTACTCCAGAGTAGCTTAAAATACTACAGGGAGTGCCCAGGGGAAGGGGAGGCGATGGGCAAGGGGAACCCAGGGGTGGGGGCATTTTCCACTTTCTTCAGCCTTCTAGCTGCTTGTTGTGTAATTGCCCGGGGCCTGGAGGGAGCCTGTCTTCACTGTCAGCTCTCTGTACAGGAAATGGGGCCCCACAGACAAAGAGCCGGCCTGGGCTCCCTGACACCAGGCCCTGCCGGCCCCACAAACTCAACACAAGAAGAAGAAGAAGAAGAAAAACCTTCGAAGGCTGAGACAATGGCCTGGAAAACAAAAACTTATTGTAGCTTTTTGTTGTTGTTCCTCCACCACACCAAATCCAGAGCGGGAGTACACACAGAGTACTGTACACCGCGATATGTTTAAAAATAGTCTCAAAGCCCCTCCCCTCCGCCCTAACACCCACATTTAACTTTTCCTTGTTTCTCTAAGCTCCTCGCCATACGTAAAATGCCAGCAAAATCAAAAGGAGGAATAACTTAAAATGTAACAACCTCATCAGCTCTTGCTGGAACGTAGCGGGCAAACTTTTAACAATGTGTCTGTCCCTTCCAGCCCTCCGCCGGTGCCCCCCTCCTGCCAGGCAAACTGTCCTGAAAAGGTCTACAACCCTCTCTCCCGGCCACTCGACCATCCCAAGAAAGACAAGAAAAGGTTTAGGAGCCCGCAGGCCAGGGGCCCCCTCCAAAGGAGGAGTGGATGTTCCAAAGGCAAAAGAGAGGTACATTCTACAACATCTACCTTCGTAGCACAACACGCCGATGCTGTTGCTCATCTTGTCCAAGTACTGGTAGTTCAACAGGTCCATCTTCATAAACAGCATTTATCTGTCCGGCTGGCAAAGAAAAGCAGTTCTTTGCTTTCACCCCCAAAAAGAAAGTTTCAAAATTCAGTCTTAGCTGAGTAGCTCCAGGCTCTCCTAAAACTTCAGGAAGATAGAGGCCCAGCCTCACAAGATCACAACAAAGTATATATAAAAAGGTGGGCTTTTTTTCTTTTTCTTTTTTTCTTAAAAAAAAAAATCTCACACACACACACAAAAAAAACAGACTCAAACAAAACCCGTCAAGGGCTTATTGGAAAGCAGCTGTCTGATTGTGTCCTCTATTCGGCTTTAAAAAATCATTTCATAAGTCTTCAAAAGCCTGTCTTGGGGGTTTAAAAAGAAAGCAGTAGAAAAGAAAAACACAAAGCACATTTCTTAGGACAAAGGCACTCTCCCTCACAGCCCGCTGCAAGCTGACTGCACTGACATGCTGGCTATGCTTGGTATGACTCGTATGTAAACCAGCTTCCTGTGCTGGTGGAGGGGAGGAGGGGGCCCGGAGCATGCTCACTGGAGCCTCGGCACAGGCTCAGGGCTCTGGGCGCAAGCAGAGTTAGCAGGAAGCAGAAAGAGGAGGGGACAGTGGGGCGCAGGGGGTGAGGAGTTTTTCCTCACAGTTGCCAAGGGCCGCCAGAAGCCAAGGAAGAAAACCCAGAAAGTTTTTGGGTGTTTTGTTTTGCTCTGTTTTGTTTGGGGGTGGGGAGGGAACAGGCTAAGCACAAAGTTTAAAAAAAAAATCTGCCGTGGAAGCAAACTGCAAGGACTTTAACTTTCGGTGACTTCTTCCAGGGGCTGGGAACCCAGGGTTTCCACTGGGGCGTGCTCCGCTCGGTACAAGGTTTCTTTGTAAGACCGCGGTTTTATTGCGTCCAGGGACACAGTGAGTGTTTACACTTTCAAAGTCAATGTTACTTGTAACTAACTTCCTTCCTAAGCCGTGTAGCAGCACAGATGGACAGGGCACCAGAGAAAAAGCTTTCCACAGAAGAGGAAACTGAGGTGCACGTACACGCGAACTAACTAGGTGGCTAGGTGGCTGAAAGCACTCACTGCTTTTGCAGAGTACCGAGTTCAGTACCCAGCACTCACCTGTAGCTCCAATTCAAGGAGACCTGATGCCCTCTTCTGGCCTCCATGGGCACTGCATGCATACGGTTCACAGCTATAACATGATGGCAGAACATCCGCATACATAAAATAAATTTTTAAAGATGTATTTATCATGTCTACAGGGTTCTGCCTGCATGTGTGCCTGAACGCCAGAAGAGGGCACCAGAGCTCATTATAGATGGTTATGAGCCACCAAGTGGTTGCTGGGAACTGAAATCAGGACCTCTGGAAGAGCAGCCAGTGCTCTGAGCCATCTCTCCAGCCCGGTAAAATACTTATTTTGAGTCCAATTGCTTTCCAAAGCCATCTGGGAGGTTGTGACCAATCATGGAAAGTTTCAAAATGTTCCAAGTTCTGAGAAAGGAAAAGAACCTGCCTTAAGTGACTCTTTTGCAGCCTGGCAGTGTGATACAAGCCCATCAGCGACTGAGGCAGAGGGATTGCCACAAGTCTCAACTCAAGGCCTAGCCCAGCTACACCTCCAAAAAAAGACTTCATTGCTTTCACTTATTTTAAGATGAAGATTTTTTTTTTTTTATTTAAGCACATGATTGAAACAATACAGATAGAGGGATATGCACAAAACACTTAGCCACTTTTCCAGGACTCGATGTCAAATACAGCGGTTTACAGGAGGAGACACCAAGCTCAATCCCAGGAAAGAACCAACTCCCCCAAAAGTTGACCTCTGACCTCTATATGCACCATGGCATGCACACACTCACAAATGCTAAATAAATAAACGTGTTTATTATTATTATTTTATTTTGAGGACAGGCTGGGAAGATTGCTCGGTCAGTGATGCATCTGCTCCACAAACTTCGGGACTCACATGAAAAGCCAGGTACAATTCATGTGCTATAATCCCAGCCTTGGGGACCAAGGAGAGAGATTGTGGGGGGGGGGATGGGTGTCACTAAGTCACTAAGCTTACTGCCCCGCAGGCCTGAGCTTCAGGATCACTGCAAAAGCAAAGAGGGACAGAAAATACCTTATGTCATCTTGTGCTGGTTGGTATTGGTGAACATAACATGACCTAGAGTCACCTAGGAAGACGCTGGAGCCACAACCTAGGAATGGCCTCCATCAAACTGGCCTCCAGGCAAGTCGGGGGGGGGCGGTTTTTTGATTAATGATTGATGTGGAAGGGCCCAGCCCACTGTCAGCATTCCCACTCCTAGGGGATGGGGGCTCCTAGGAGCAGGGCCTCCTAGGTTGTATAAGAAGGCAGGCTGAAGCCAGGCACGGTAGTGGTGTAGAGGCAAGTGGACTGCTATGAGTTCAAGGCTAGCCTAGTTGACATAGTGAGTTCCATGACAGCCAGAGCAAATAGTCAGACCGTGCCTCAGAAATAGGAGAAGGGGGAGAGAGGGAAGAGGGGGGTAGGAGGAGGAGGAGGAAGGTGCAGAGGTGGCAGGCTAAATAAGCAAGTCATGAGGAGCAAGCCAGTAAGAACGGTCCTCCATGGCCTCTGCTTCAGCTCCTGCCTCAGGTTCCCTAATCACAGGCTGGGCTGTAAACTGAGATCTACCCTTCCTTCCCTCACTTGAGTCAGTTTGCTCAGTGTTTTAGCAAAGCAGAAAGCACACGTGAACATGCCTCCACACATACATACACACGTGCACCTGCATATACATGTACGCTATCACACACTCACACACACACACATACACACTATAATGTAAAAACATAACACACCCTTGGGCCAGCATGACGGCTCAGGGAGTGAGCATGTGCCATTCAGGCCTGACCAACTGAGTTCAATTCCCAGAACCCATGGGGGACAGAGAGCTGACTCCTAAAAGTTGTCTTCTGACCTCCACACATGCATCATACACACACGAACACACACACACACACAAAGAAGTAATAAATGAACTTTAGAGCATCTCCTGAAGGGGAGCCTCTCCCTCTTCCATGAGCACCGCCTGATCCCACCCTGCAGGTTCTGTCGTTCAGATCAGCTCCTCCACTGGAGCACGCAACGCCTAACACACCCATTCTCAAGCCCGCCCACCTGAAAGGCAGCAGCAGGAGGGGCTGTCCGCTCTCATGAGGAAGTCGGTTCTAAACGGTGGTGGGGTCAACACCATCCTCCTGCCTCAGCTTCCCCAGCAGCCCAGCAGCCCAGCAGCGTGCGCTCCTCACACCCATCTTTTTCTGAGGATCCAACCCTGGTCTTCACACGTCCTCAGCAAGGGCTCACACACCAATTCCCACCTTTGGCTCCATGGCTGCTACGGGAGGCTCCAGAGTTTGAAGGCGAATCAAAGCTGGAGCTGCGGGTGTTGATGGGGCTACCTCCCCGCCTGAAAGAACAGGCAGCCGCCCCGGCACCTGCTAAGTTGTGCCCCCACAACAACTGGGAGGGGGGAACTAAACTGAAACATAGTTACCAAATTCTGTGTGTACGTGTAGGACCACACACTTACATACACAAACTCTATGAGTGGCTGGGTTTTTTGTTTTGTTTTGTTTTGTTTTGTTTTTTGTTTTTTTTCTTCAAAACAGGGCTCACTTTAAAGCCCTGGCCATCCTGGAACTCACTATGTGGACCAGGCTAACCTCACACCCACAGAGATCCACCTGCCTCTGCCCATGTCACTGTGCCCGATCAGCCATGCTCAGCTTGAAATGCTTTCACATGTCTCCACAATTCTCATCAACCCATGCATAAGGAGTATTTTCCTTACGCAGTAGTGAAGGTGAGGGAGAGAGGTCTCCATTTTAAAGCTAAAAGGCAAGGCAATATTCCCTGGGGAGACCACATATGTCACTTTTTAAAATTTATTTTTAATTATGTGTATGTGTTAGACTGTGGGGCTTTGTGTGGGAGTACAGGGGCAGAGGAGGTTGTTGGATCCCCTGGGGCTGGAGTTAGACAGTTAGGAGTTGCCCAGGGTGGGAGCTGGGAACTGAACTCGGATCCTCTGTAAGAACCATGCGTGTTATTAACCCCTGTGCCTCTCCTCAGCCCTTATTTCTCTTACTGGTGGTGTTGGTTTTGTTTTTGTTTTAAGACAGGGTCTCATTTTATAGTAAAGGCTGGCTTGAACTCATGATCCTCCTGCCTCAGCATCGCTGATGCCAACCCAACTGCAGTATTTTTTTAAGTTTAGTAATGAAAGGCAGTAAAAATTCTATGCATTTAATTAGCCATTCAAGAGACCAAGATTGAAGATCTGTCTTAAATAGCAAAGTTGTCAGGGAACTCTAAACATTCAGAACTGCAGACATAAATGTCTATGCGAGTGTGTGCGTGCGTGTGTGAGTGTGTGTGTGTGTGTGTGTGTGCGTGTGTGTGCTCTTGCTATTCCCTGATTGTGTCACATACTAGTATCAGTTGGTATCAGATGACCAAAGTAGACAACTTGTGGAAAAGACGAAAACCAAGCCGCAGCTGCTGTCAGTATGAATCTCACCACAACACACAATAGGCGCTCGACAAATGTTGGTTATGGCTCAGCCTCCTGGTGGACCAGAGATGGTGCAATCGCCACAGAAGCAAGCCCAGGCTAACCACTAAATTGCTCTACCTGCCCAAAGGCTGACTGATGAGTTACACTATGTCAGCCAAATGAACAGGCTGCCTAGGAAAAGCCAGGGGTCTGACAGCATTTTCCAGATACTCATTAGACCCAACTGTCTCTCCTTGAGAGGTCAGAAAGGAGTCTGACGAGAATGTCTGTAAAGCCTCTAGGAACAGACACAACCGTCCTGAGCTATCAGCTCCCTAACCCCCAAACTGCTCTCTCTGAAATTTTATGTAGCTAGACATTTAGACAACGGTTTCTGTCTAAAGGTGGTTTCCCCTCACCATTTATGCAATTAAAATCAGCCTAACCTGATATGTGAACAAGAAACAAACAAACAAACAAACAAAAAGACTTTAGCAAATGAAGAAAATGAGCTCGGCCTCAGCAGAACACTTGGATGTGTGAGCATTCAGGCTTCCGGGCTTCTCCAGAATGCCCACATCCACTGTGTGGAGAAGCGCTCCTCAGCAGACTATGAGCAACCCTCTGAGACACTGCACTGGTCAGGGCACTGTCACCCTTGTCCTGTGTAATCACAGGACAAGGAAACCCTTGTGTGAAGGAAACCATGGGTAGAGGGGTACTGGTTGGTTTCTGTGGTGCCCAGGATGAAACCAGAGCCTCAACCAAGTCACCCACAGCCACAGCGCTACAAAGCGTTTTAAGTTAAAACCTTGTGCCGGGTGGTGGCGGCACACGCCTTTAATTCCAGCACTCCAGAGGTAGAGGCAGGTGGAACTCTGAATCTGAGGACAGCCTGGTCTACAGAGCGAGTTCCAGGATAGCCAGGGCTACACAGAGAAACCCTGTCTCAAAAAACCAAACCAAACCACAACAACACCACCCTTGCATTGATGATAAAGGAAAAAACTTGAAACTGACTTCTTCAGGATACAAAGCTACCTGGTGGGAACTCTCCTCTAGGAACCAAGACCAAGAGAGGACTAAACTGTCCAGGCCACTATACTTGAGATCAATCCTGTACTTAGCTCTAATGCAAGACTCAGAACTTTTATATAGTGCTCCCCTAACAGAGTAGGAATAAAGTCCAATCAGCACCCGGTAGGTCTTCAGACAAGTTGATGGTGACCTACTAAGTGAGTTGGAGTACTTAACAGGTGCACACCTGTTACCCAAAGGGAGGGGAAAGAATCAAATTTCTTTTTACTATGTGTCTCTCTGTACCTGTCAGGCAGGGGTGTAGGAGTTGGGGGGTGTCAGATGACAACTCTCCTTCCACTTTCCTGTGGCCTCTGGAAACTGAACTCCAGTTGGACAGGAGCACCTTTACCTGAGCCATGGAGGAAGGGGTGGAATCAAATTTCAAGTGGTCCCAAGTACCAAAAAGGTAAATGTGAATTATCTATTAAGTTCCTTCTCCCATGCTTTCTTCCAAGGAAAGACCCTAAAATGTCATGCTATTTCTGCAATGTGAACTTGCTCAAACTGACACTTTTAAGTGTATTTTATCAAAAATTTTTCACAGAGTATATCGTTAACTTGTGTCTTAAATTTGGTTCCCTGCAAAAATGATACCAGTTTTAAGTTCGAACATACTCAACTTCCTTAAGATAACACAGGATCACTTTGTGCATTGTTGAGGGGTTTAATGCACATTCTTGTAATTCGGAAAACAAAGTGAAACAGCTCCTCAAACAAGATGTAAAACTTCAATACAACATCTCCCCCTAGGGGCCGATTTCAAATCACACAGGCAATTCAGACACAAAAGCCCCTTGTTTTCACTTAGGCAAGTCACAGAAAATGCCTCTTACCAAATAGCTTCACCTTTATTAAGTGTCATAAAAATACTACGAAGAACCAATTCTATTGGTGTCACATGACTAACAGGACGTGGGCTTTAAGATGAACTCAAGAAATAAGTAAACATAAAGAGTACACATTCAGAATAGCGGCTCCTCTTCTTTTAGCTTTAATTTTTAAATATTTACTAATTTATGAGTTCTCTGTTTTCATGTACACAAGAAGAGGGAATCAGATTCCATTACGGATGGTTGTGAGCCACCATGGGGTTGCTGGGAATTGATCTCAGGACCTCTAGAAGAGCAACCAGTTCTCTTAACCGCTGAATCATCTCTCCAGCCCCTTTGGCTTATTTTTTATTTTACATGTATGGGTATTTTAACCTGCATGTATGTCTGTGCGCCATTTGCATGCAGTACCCATGGAGGTCAAAAGAGGGCGCCAACCCACCAGAACTGGAGTTTAAAAAGTTTTCAGACACAGTGTGGGTGCTGGGAATCAAAGCCCAGCTTCTGCAAACGTAGCTCTCCTCACCACTGAGCCATCTCTACTGCCTCCTGGTGTTTAAAATAATTAGAAAAGGCCAAGTATGGTGGAGCCATTGCCTGTAATCCTAGCATGTGTGACTCTCTGATCCAGGAGGACCACCAGCCCACCATCACCATAATGGATCAGCACTGTGAGAAGGGGATAAATTACTATGGCCACAGAGGTCTCTAGTGAAACAGTCTTTCAGCTGCTGCTTTCCATGCCCAGCAGTGTGAGCGACGGAAAATGATTACTGTCATTTCTGTTTCCACAAGTGTACTGGCCAATTTTACATCATCTTGACACAGGCCAAAGTCATCTAAAAAGGGAGAACCCCAACTAAGAAAATGCCATAGACAAGCCTGTAGAGCATTTTTTAAAAGACTGATGTGGGAGGGTCCAGCCTGTTGTGGTGGAGTCATCCCTGGGCTGGTGGTTCTGGGTTCTATAAGAAGGCAGGCTGAACAAGCCATGGGAAGGAAGCCAGGAAGTAGCGCCCCTCCATGGCCTCTGCATCAGCTCCTGCCTCCAGGTTCCTGTCCTGACTTCCCTCAGTGATGGATTGTTGCCTGGAAGTGAAAGCTGAAATAAACCCTTACCTCCCCAAGTTGCTTTGGTCATGGCGTTTCATCACAACAAAAGTAGCGATGATGATGATGTCCCCTAACTAGGAAGACAAGTGACTTAGGAGTCATAGAATCCTATTCAAGGACCATTCCCCGGAGAAGCACTACTCTGATGTTCACACGGTAACAAATCCTAACCATCCACAGGGATCCTGCAAAGCTGGCCAGAATTAACTTCTGCAGCAGACGGGAAGAAACATTCCCAGCAGCCTGGGTCAAGCTAACATCCCAGAGGGCAGCACATGCCCAAGCTCACTGCCGGTGCTGATGGGAGACCCACCGTCCCTTAACCACCCAGTGGCCTCCGAGCTTCATGATGTAGACGGCACTTCAGAGGCAGCCTCCCTCAGTCATTCTCCCACCTCCAAATTGAAAAACATGTCTGTCAATTTGACAGATCCCCTCTTGTCCCTGTCTTGTTATTAACTGGGGGTGCCACCGGCACGTGCTAGATGAAGCCTGGGGTGCTGTCGAAAATCCACAAAGCACTGGGAAGCAGACACAGACACACACACACACACACACACACACACACACAATCTAGACAAAAATGGTAATTACGCTGCTGCCAAAAAGTCTAAGCAGAATGGTTCCCGAGTTCTCCTCCTTAGACTGTCTGCTGCCCACTATCCCAGAGCTGCCACTTCTCCGAAACTGAGGGCTGTAAGGCAAAGGGCATCTTTCTGTGCATGGAGACGATATTGCATAGCATGAGGGTCTTTGCAAGCAGAGCTTCACCCACCCGAGGGAAGCACCCCGAGTGGGGACCCAGCCCCGTTCCTGTTTTAATCCCCTCAACAGTGTTTTTAGAGTAGAGTAGGATGTTGTAATCCACAACTGCCATCCCAACACATACCAGCCTGAGACAGAGCAGATGCTTTAGGCTAGCCTAGACTACACTGAAACCCTGTTCCTAAAGAGACAAAGGAAGGAGAGGAGGTTTTCCCATGCACGGGAGCCAGTCAGGAGCCCTCCAAGCCATGCACTGTGTGGTCTCCTCCATAGCCAGGCCTGAGGAAGCCCAGCCAGATGAAGTCCGGACTCACAATACATGCCACAGACAGCTTCAAACGCTTCTCCTAGTTCAGTGGTTCTCAACCTTCCTAATGCGGCAACTCTGTAATACAGCCTCTTGGGTGCCGGCCCCAGCCACACAATTATTTTTGTTGTTGCTACTTCACAACTGTGATCTTACCATTGTGATGAATAGTAACGCAAATATCTGTGTTTTCTGATGGTCTTAGGCGACCCCTCCCCGCCACACCCTGAAAGGGTGATGACACACAGGTTGAGAACCAGTGACTTAGTGGGAAGCCCCTGGCTGTAGGCCCAGCCTTACTGGTGCAGTACTCTTCACTCTGGCTAGGGGGCACTGTGAGCCAACCTAAGACGCAACAGCACACCATTCCCAGTCACACTTAAGCCATCAGTATTACTTTACATGGAATGGCACACAGGCAAACACACACACCATCAGCTTGTCTTCTTAAAGTAGGCTAAGTGAGAGGCCCCTGGGGCTGATGCAACACACAAACACACAAACACACACACACACACACATCTATCCTCAGAAGGAGGTCACTCCTAGCCCATTCACACCTCCTGTCTACTTGACATCGCATTCCCCAGAACCTAACCAACAACCTAACCCAGCACCACTAGACAGCTAACAAATATTTTCTAAGAGAATAAACTGGAACGAGGACCTCGAAGTCTAATCTGGGTACAGAGCGAAAGCAGGCGAGGCCACAAGGCCCCAGAGCTACTGTGATTCCGATGATGTGTGAGTTGGAGCCCCGTCTGTACACCATACAGCCCCTGGTGCTTTGAAGAGTTAGAGAGCAGAGATGGTCAGAGGAGAGATCATGGCCCTGTAGTTTATTTTTGCCATAAAAAAAAAGTTTTCCCTTAGGTTCGTAATGTGTAAAGGATGGGAGAATAGTTGAACAGACCTTACAAGGGGTACACCGGAAAGACGAGGTACGTAAGCCACACATGGTTCCAGCCATCCACACCACCTGTGTGGCAGTGGGCTCCTGAAGCTTGAAGTGTATGGATGGCATCAGCACAGCAGGAATGCCGGCAGACAGTGATGTCCTCCTATTACAGGGCCTCCATTGCATCACCCCTGTCAGCTCCTGGGTCCCTGTGTTTCCAAGTCCCACAGTGAGAACATAGCCCTGTAAGGGTCAGACAGCATCCAGCCATGGTGTCCAATTCTCAAGAAGTGGAGGACTTCGCCCCAGGTCTCACATGTGGGGTCAGAAACATTACCTCACTCTCCCCAGCACAGGGAAGCAAGCTTGCTCTTACCTCATAGCCAGCACAAGTCATTTCTCAGCTAAGCAACACATGAGATAGCCTTGGAAATGCACTAGGTACCCCACGACCCCACTCCCCACCCCCGTTGCAAACCACCACCAGTGCTAGGCAAGCACTCCCCCGCTGAGTCACACTCCATAAGCCCCCGAAAACCAACAGCAGCCCATGCTCCAACAGCCCGTCACAATGAGCCATGGCCCTGGCAAGGGAAGCAGAATCTCTTGAAAGTGCACACAGGGTGCAGACACGGAAGACTGAACCTGGAAGGACAAACAGAACATGCTCCTGCAGGCGGGTGCAGGAGGAGGACACAAAGGACGAAGTGGGCAGAACTTATTTTTCATCTCAATGCGCAGCGGCTTCTTAGTACAAAGAGCCCTGGATGTGGTCAGGAAGGATTGGGTTCACAGCCCAGCTCTGACATAAACTCAGCTGCTCGGTCTCTATCAAGTAACTGCCCAGCTCCTGACTGAGCCCTGCCCTCGAATCAAGCAGGGTGTCTAGGGCCGAACCAGAGAATTCGGACCCAGGGCTCTAGCCATCATTGTTCCTGCACAATAGTTTCTTCATGTTCCACAAAAGATGTCAAGTCTGTTAGAGTGATGTGATAGGGCTGCCCTGCCCCACTCCTGCCACTGTTTGAGAACTTCAAACAGAAGCAGCCATAAAAAAAAAGGGGGTGTTGGGGGGAAGAAGCGGGAACAAAGGTCGCAGCTACTGCCCTGTTGCAGAGGCCATTTAACGGCTTTCCTGACACTGGGGTGGAGTTCCAAGACTCAGCTGGCGCTGGCCCCTTAATGGTGACGCAGGCGGAGTGCTCGGAAAGTTTTAAGATTATTGATCTGAAAAGCTGACAAATGCTCAGAACTCACAAGGACCACACGTCTGTCACTTCAACAGACTGCATTAACAGTGGGGTGCACCTCCCGATGGCCGCCTCTCTTCCTTCCTCGAAGCAAGGAGGACAGAGAGGGAAGGACAGACAGCGGCCGAGGGAGGATTGCTTATAACCGACACGGAAGCTGCCATCTCACTTCCCTGGGAGGTTAGCTCAGCAATAATTTACAGTTAACCGCAAGTTCTGTGTTCCTCTGGGGACCACACGGAGAGAGACACACGGGTTACCTGGGATGAACCACTGGCTGCACACTGGTCTGGATGAGGCCAGCCACGGGACAAAGGACCATAACGGACTTTACAAACCCAAGTTTCATAGAAGATCCTATTACTCATGCAGGGCTCTGGCATCTACTCTGTCTGAAATGGTTATTAGCGGCTTCCAGCTACAGGGTACCTGTATAAACATTCCCACCTAAGAAAACAATGGCCCCAACCACAGGGCTTCCAATTCACATTACACCCAAATAAGTGCTTCCTCCCACTCACTCTTCTGTTTTCTCCGTAAAGCCCATGGTAAGTAAGGGAGAAGAGAGAGCTTAGCCTTTGTAGCCAGGCTCAAGGGCATCCCCTCCCAAAACAGTCACCAAGCCACCACGTTTAGACACAGCTGCCACCAAAGCCCTACACAACACTTTCTTGCTTGGCTTTGGAAACACCAAGAAGGGGGACCCCCGTGTCCTCCCAGGGAAGGCTGACACACAAGCGGCCACTTCCCTCCAGTCAGTGGGCCAGGAGGGAAGTCCACATCCTTGGCGTATCTCGGCCACATTCCTGCTCTCAATATCATGACTAATTAAAACAAAAATAAAAACAAGCACTAGCTGCCAGTTTAATACGCCAGGAAGACCACAGAGAACAAGAGCGTAGGGATTCATTCTAGATCTTTCACTTTCCCGTGGCCCAGGAGTCTTCATCAAAGAGAAAGCTCATGCCCTCAGACGGCCCCTCTCACATACACGTTTAGTTAATATTGAACAAGAAAGTGAGCTTGAGCAAGGTGGCCAGTGTACATTTATGAAGTGTGCAGCAGCCTGTTATGTGCATGAAAATATTTTAAAGAGCCAAAAAAAAAAAAAAAAAAATCAGGCAGACGCCTAGCTTTTCTTCTGTTAAACGGAAGAAGGTAGCTGAGTCCCAGCAGCAAGGTCACAGCAGACATACCTGATCCTGCCTGCATGCCTTGGCAACAAGTTCACCCTGTACGGGATCGAGGTACACAGGAAAATCTGAAGTGTACTAAACCTAATGCACAATTTTCGAGTGCCGTGTGCCGATTTTGGTGGCCCCAAGCACGGCAAGCAAGGCATCGCAGAATTAGGACCTGTGCACAGAGACACCACCTCCGCACAGGCTGCAAGTCTAACTCAGCAGAGGGATTCTGCCCAGCTCTGCAAAGAGAAAAAATCCTCCCACCTCAGTGGCCTGAAGCTAATGGGGTCTGGACAGAAATTCAAAGCCTGTGTTGCAAGAGCTACAAATACACACTAAGGCAGGGAAGGGAGAAAGCCCACTTTGTAAAAACAGGGACTTGGGCTTGGATTTCATTAATAAAGTGGCGTCTGCCCAAGGCCTTAGCAGACTTGCAGAGCCGGGCTGAGGAACAAGGTTTTCCAAAGGGAGAACTCGGTCAATGAAGCGCTTGAGTTAATTCATAGCCGTCTCACAAACAACCGGGTGAGCGCTGACTGACCACTTAGCAAGCACTACTGAGAACCCAGGGCTGGTGGTAGACTCATAGACAGCCTGGGCTACATACAGAACTCTTGTATCAGTTAAAAACCACAAGAAGTTAAACAGCCCCCTCAGAGGCTCGGTGCTGGAGGTGGGGAGCATGGATCCTGTGAGGAGGTGGGCTCAGGCGTGCTATCTCCCACCTCCAGCTCTGGAAAATGAAGATGACATCTGGCTGGCCATTCTCCTTCGACGTCACCAGTGTTTTGGTGGCATCTGAAACAACCCGCTGGGACTCTGCTGGGTTTTATTTCCCAGGGAGCAGACTGGGGGGAGGGAGGGGTTTCCCAGATGTGCTGTTTGCCCCAAAGCGCTGTCCACATGGTACTGACAGCAGCAGACCCCCTGAATGCTAAGCTCTCTGCTCTCTATTCGTACCCATTACTCACAGGACACTCTCCTTACTGACCTCAGTGTGTGGTCCTGTAAATAGCCACCCCAGTCTCAAATTCTGAGTTTACCATGCAAGTTTCTGCATGACTCCATCTCAGCTGGGTCCTTCTGTGTAACTGCTCTTGATTTCTTGATTGATTCTAGTTAAAGAGGAGAGTAGGGCTGGGGAGATGACTCAGCAGTTAAGAGCACCTGTTGCTCTTACAGAGGATCTGGATTTGTTTCCTAGCATCCACGTGGCAGTTCACAACTGTCTGTGTGACTCCAGTTCCAGGAGCTCTGACTGCCTCTCCTAACCTCCTCAGACACCAGACACACATGTGGTGCACATACATACATGCAGGCAAAACACTCATAGACATAAAATAAATAAATCTTTTAAAAAAAACTTTTAAAGAGGGGAAAACTTGATCAAAGCACACTAACATGCATGTTTGAAATATCATAATGAAACCTAATCTGTGCAATTATTACATGTTAGCAGAAAAACAGAATGGGCGCTAGATTGAAACTGTGAGCTGAGAAAATAGGTCTGCCTTTTTCTTGTGAAACTACATTTGTTGCCAACCCTCTCTATATTTTTAAGATGTGTTTTTATTTTGTAATTATGTACACAGGGAAGGAGGGCAGAAGCACCGGGTCCCCAGGAGTGAGAGCTACACACAACTGCGAGTCACCGAACATGGCCCTGGGGAACCGAACTCCAGCCTGCCCCTCTTTTAAAAACTGGTGCAAAAATCAAACGTGGTATCTTAGGAAAAACTGCCCAGTACCATGGGCATCGCTGCTGGCTCTGATCCGGTGTGTCCCAGCCATCCTTTCTCCCTGCCCTCTCCATTCCCTCCGGTTAGATTACGCCCCTCTAGGTCTCACTTTCTGGGCCTTCGCTTCTTGCTGCTACAGAAACTGAAATAAATGAAAGGAAGGCAGAAACAGCGGCAGGACCACGTGCAGCGTCATCCAACCAGACAGGCAGGCAAAAACGCACGTCCAAAAGACAGGGCTTGCCTCAGCAGAGGAGCCAGCACCACTGACATGCTAGAGGCCGAGGAATTCTGCCAAGTGCAGCCAGGGCACAGTCATCTTGAGTCATCTTGGCCTCAAATGCCAGTATCTCAACAACACACACACTTTAACACCTTCCTACAAACGATGCGAACCTCTCAATTCAATGTCCTGGATACAACCTTGTGGTGAAGTCTTCCCGTCAGTAGCAATTTCTGGGGATAGCAAGGCCAGTCAGTGGCTAAAATGTTCGCTCTGCAGGCGTGAGAACCCGAGTTCAGATCTCCAGCACCCACAGCAAGAGCAGGCGGGTGCGGTGACCTGTCCATAATCACAATATTAGGAAAGTCTGGCGTCCCCAGGGCAGGCTGACCAGCTAACAGTTGCCAAATCCATGAGACCTAGGCTCAGTAAATAAAGTGGAAATTGATCAAAAAAGATACCCGATTAACATCTGGCCTCCTCACACACATACGCACAGGCACATACTACAACCGTGCATAAAGATGCCATTGCTGCAAACTCCTATTCTTTGAGCTTTGCTGGAACAGAATATTAATCAAATGTTCTCGCCAGTTGTAAGTTCCCATATAAAAATATCTCCAACTACTTAGAAGACAGCCACAAAACAAATACCTTAACAAGGCATCACCACAGCAGAGTAACATCACAGAATAAGCAGCCTTCCTCAGATGTCCTGGCCATGCTTCCCCCAGCCATCATGAGAGGAGTCTGTTACCTAAGTCCAGGGTGACTCATGGTCACTGTGTCCCACACTTTCCAAGCATCACTCAGCTAGAGATGTTTGTATTGATTTTTAATTATTTTTTACTTATTATTACAGTGTATGTATGTGCACATGACATGGGTAGCCATGGGATATGGGACACATGTGGGAAGCTCAGAGGATACACCTCTGTGGAGTCAGTTTTTTCCCTTCCACCTTTAGGTGGGTTTTGGGGGATCGAGAACGCACAGGTGATTTTACTCCCTGAATCATCCCACCAGGCCTGTACCTGTGTTTCTTTACCTTGGTAATAACATCAAGTTAAAACACTCAGACCCGACAAAAGCGGCATTTGCAGCACCACATGGTCTTGATAGTTTACTTGAAGATAAGTAATAGTTCCTTCTATCACATATCTGAGCAGGCTGCCCACAAAGCTCCCTCACAGGAGGGTGCATAAAATGGCCCAAGAGATGAAAACACTTACCCACCTTGGGAAGCTTAAAGCCCCTTGTAAGTCCAGGCACAGGAGATGCAGCGTCCTCTTCTGGCCAGCATGGCATTCATTCACAGACACGCGTATGAATAAAAATAAACGTAATTTTTGGAAAGCTCCTTAAAGCCAGGTGTGGTGACACCTGACTGTGATCCCAGCACAGGGGAGGGGGAGGGGGAAGGATCAAGAGTTCAAGGACACCCCTTACTCTAAGGGGTTATCAAGAAAAACATAACAACCACAGAAATATACTATGTGAAATATTCACGACAGTATTCCTGTGGTCTCTCTTATAGCCCAGGTTGATCTTCCCACTGCCAACTCCTCTCAAATGCTAAGATTACAGGCATGCTCCACAAGACTCTAGGAAAAGCTTAACATCAGGAGGACAAGCTTTAGCACACAAGTAAGTGCCCAAATTTAAGTATCTGTTTATATAGCCAGGGAGACAGCTTTGGGGGTAAAAGCACCTGGAGTGCACGCCAGATGACAGAGGACTCCTGTGAAAAGCAGCATGCAGTAGCATGCATCTGCCATCCCAGCATCCCTGTGGAAAGGTGGGAGGTGGAGACAGGAGAACCGGCCAGAAGCTCACAGGGCCTTGGAACACACAGCCAGGAAGCAGAAGCCAGGGACCCTAACTCAGTGAGGTAGAAGCAGAGAATGGACCCCTGAACACTGTCCTCTGACTTCCACAAGTGCTCTCTCCCACTACATACGCAAAAGAACCCTCAAAACAGAAGTGATTTTAACTCTAATTAAACAGTTACATCAGTTTAAAATGTGCTTCTCCGCTTCTTCTCACAGCTCAGAAGTCTCTCTGCCCTCCCTCCCTCTTTCTAGATTTTTTTCACTGCTTCTTAGTTACCTTTTTTATCAATGACATTTCTTACAAAACCAAGCTCTAAGCATTGCTCGCCAAAATTAAAAATATCCCCACATCCCCGTCTGCTCTAAAAGTCCATATTCAGATCCCAACATGCCTCAACCCTGCTCCACCCCCACCCCACAGCTCTCCTGATGCCATCAGGCACCGCGGCCGCCAGCCCACACCCAGAGGTGAGAAAGTGCTGAGTAGGCAAAACACCACTGGCAGCTGGAAGATTCTAAGCAGCCAACCAGGTTCCATCCTTGTGCACAGCTGCCACCCACCATCAACTGTCAGAGGAGCGTCAGAATCCCAGACTAGATGCTGCTCCAGTCACATCCATCTGCAGCCCCCTCTATATCCATCCTCAGAGTTCACTCAGGAAACAGAATCACCAGGTGCCTGGACTACGGGAGAAAGACTGGGACCATTCTCACATCCCCAAAGAATGATGGATGCGCAGTAAGTACTGGGTGCCTCCGTCCTCAGAGAGTCACACTCCTTCCCAGAATTTCATCCCTCCCCGATGCCTCTCAAGAATCAGACACACCCTGACCACGTGAAACCTCCCCTCTTCCTTAGAAACCTCAAGAAGAAATCATCACCTCTGCCTCATGGCCTGGGCTCTTGTCAGAGCCTCCAGCATATTGTTGTCTGTCTGTCTGCACATGGTGTCAATGACTCACCTGATAAATATCTTACCCAAAAGGATGATTGGCCTATTGCCCCTCCTTGAGCCCCAAATATGAGTCTTTGCAGGAAGGATCGAGGACAGTGTCCGTCCCTTCTACACACAGTTCCTGACCCCTTACTATATTCCTGGATCTGTTCTAGACGCCACAAGACAACAGGAATATCTACTCCCAGAGCTGTGCATTCTAGTATATATAGGAAGCAGAAAAACACACACACACACACACACACACACACACAATAAAATGGGAAAACCTAATTAAACCAGTGGTGGGACACGAGGAAGGTCACTTTAAGAGGGTACATTTGAAGAGAACACATGAAGACGCCTGCACATAAAGCCATACTTTCTGAGCTGTAAAAGGGCAAAGGCCCTGAGGTCCCAGAGAAGATGCTGATCTACGTGGTGGAGAAGCCAGCTTAGGCCAGAGGTCATCAAAGCCCTTCCTGCATAGCCTCGGTGTGGGAGGACCCCTACAGGAAGCTTTCTGAGCAGGAGCCACACAATCTGATTGACATTTCTAAAGAATCTACGTTGAGACCTGAGGGAAAGGGCACAGGGTCCGAAGCCGTGGGGGCATCAAGGAAGCTGCTGCAATCATCCAGGCAAGAGCCGGTTGTATGAAAACAAGGATGCCAGCAATGCGGCCAGTAAAAGGCGGCCAGGTTTGGGACATACACAGAGGCAGACCTAGCATGTTTACCAGTTAGCAGTTTGTAAGACTAGACCTCTGCTAACAACATTGATGAAAAAACTTCAATTAATGTATCTATACCTATGTGTATGAGTGCCTGAATGTATGCACCATGGGTGTGCACCATGGGTGTACAGTGCCCACGGAGGCCAGAAGAGGGCGTCAGACCCCCTGAACCTGCAGTTACAGACAGTTGCGAACAGCCACATGGGTGCTAGGAATTGAACCCGGGTCTTCTGCAAGAGCAGCAAGCCCTCTTAACCGCTGAGCCATCTCTCCAGCCCCACGGGTTAACAGAAATGTTAAATGTGTGCATCTGAGCATCAGCGCTACTCACTGCAAGGAGGGTAGGGAAGCTGAAGCCTGGAAACCTCTGCTATGCTAGGTCACCTTCAGAAACTACAAAAGGGGTTGGACACCTGCCATAGCTGGCCTTGAACTTAAAATCCTCTGGCCTTAGCCTCCCTAGTGTCGGGATAGGCCTGCTCTACCAGGCCCAGCCTCCCCACCCACCTCGACTTCTTTCATTGAGCAACTCTGCATAAGCAACAATGCCCGCAGACAGGAGCACACAGGCAGCTCTACACAGGCAGCTTTACAGACGCGCTCCGGGCCACTGCTGTGTATGTTGGAACGGCATCCTGGAGAGATGTACTCATCACCGTGCACCTTTGACACACTCGGAGCTACTCTGAGCCACTCACCTCCACCAACATCTCTTGTTACAGCCACAAGTATATGGCTGGGGACAGAAGCCATAGAGGGTACCCCTTTCTTTAGCAACAAAGGAAAGATGAGTTTTCCGATACCGTCCCTTAGACTTGCATAACATTATCATGTTTCATCTTCACAGTGCGTCATTTCAATCTGCTTAAAGGTAGAAAGTGACTGTGTGTGCTGTGACAGAATCCTACATACCTCTTATCTGTTTGCTTTATCTTCCCCATTAGGCTGCACAATCGATCAGGCAGGATCATCTTGACTCACCTTTATATAACTTCTGTGTATTGCCAGCATACAGATGCAGCACACAGAAGGGCTACAGTGGAGACTCATGCTGGACAAGGCAGTGGCTCAGTGGTAGGGCATCTGCCTGGCACGCATGATGCCCTCGGTTCCATCCCCAGTGCCAAAGAAACCAATAGAACACAGCAGGGAATACCATGGACGAGTGAGACAACAGAGGGAGACCCAGCATGAAGCCAGAAAAGGAAAATTAACTCTAAAGCTTGACATCACTACTTGCCTGGCATTCAATTCCAGTGCAAACAAAGGTTCCCTGCAAATAGGATTTTTTTTAGCTTGTGTCCTCACCGTACCAATTTCCTACCTTCTGTTTTCTGGTTGGTTAGTGGTTTGTTTTCGTTTTGTTTGTATGTTTTTGACACAGGGTCTCACTATATACCTCTGACTGTCCTATCTAAACAAGGCTGGCTTCAAACTCAGAGACATCCATCCACCTGCTTCTACCTTTCAAGTGCTGGGATTAAAGTTTCCCATTAAACTATAGGAAACTACGTATTTCTTCAAGACAAGAGAGAAAGCAAGACAGAAAAGGAAAGGAAAGGAAAAGAAAGGTATCAAAGAAACTACCCCAGTGTAATTTTCAAATCACTAGAAAGGCAGAAGACAGGGGAACTTTTGTGAGTTCAAGGCCAGCCTGACCTACATAGCGAATTCCAGGCCATCCAGGGCTAGATAGTGAGCATCTCAAAAATATATATATATTATTTTGTTTTAAAGAGAGAATGGACGTGTGTGTGTGTGTGTGTGCTCTCGAACATTTATGTGTTATCTGTAATGGTCTTAAACTCCTGACCTTGAACTCAGTGTTGCAAGGAGCCAATTCCCTCCAGCACCACGTGAGCCCCAGGGATGATACTGGAGTCCTCGGCTCGGCAGAAGCACCACTACCTGCTGAGACATCTTCCTGGCCCAATATAACTTTCCCCCCAGTAAATAGGAAGAGCAAACTCTAACCATAAAAAATACAGTAAATGCACAATCCAACAATGGTCCTTAGTCATTGTCATCAAATAACCTTCTCTGCCCGTCAGTACATGTGTGATTTCACACAACTGCAGCATACTCTGTTTAAACCAGCATCACCACAAGCGCATGAGTCAAGAATTAGTCCATCAGTGCTCCAGTGTCACTAGGTGACAAGAATCTTTCTGCTTCATTAATAACCTTTCGGGACTGCCGCTGGGCTTGTGGGTCACACAGACTGAGCCATCACGGCACGGTGCACAACATGCATTTGTCACTTCACGGCTGTTTCTTTTCAGCTCATCTTCCAGGAGGCCATTTTCTAAACCTCTGCTGTCAACTCAAGAGCAAGCAAGCTGAAACAAACCTCACCCTGCGCAGCCACACTCTGACTCATGTGTGAATGCCTCCTCCTCCTCCTTTCTGGGCGGAACACCTCAAGGGTGGGACCACACGAGGCTCACTCTGGCACCTAGTGCTTGGGATAAGCAGTCATGTGACCAGACGGCTTCTAACCTGCAGCTCATAGATGTTGCCTTTGGTCACAAGCTTTTTGGAAAAATACCTTCTTCCTTCCTTCCTTCCTTCCTTCCTTCCTTCCTTCCTTCCTTCCTTCCTTCCTTCCTTCCTTCCTCTTCCTCCTTCTCCCTCTTCACCTTCTTCCCCTTCCTTCTTTGTTTTTTTGAGACAGGGTTTCTCTGTATAGCCCTGGCTGTCCTAAAACTTGCTCTGTAGACCAGGCTGGCCTCAAACTCAGAGATCCACCTGCCTTTGCCTCCCGAGTGCTGGGATTAAAAGAACATGCCACCACAGCCCACTGACAGTCTTCTTTAAAGTGACAGAAAGTGTCAACTCTGACATGACTCTGCAAAGCCAAACAGAATTCCACTTCAGCAGGTAAAATTTCCATGTTGCTTGTTTGGTTCTGCAGAACCCAGGGCCTTGCCCCCTGCAAAGCAAGATCCTACCACAGATGAACCATGCCAGCCCCAGACCTCATTTCCTTTCTCTCTCCATCTTTCCCAACCTACCACCTCCCATATTTAAGAGAAAGAGACTGCTATATTACCCAGGCTTGCCTTAAAATTCCTGATCTCAAGCAATCCTCCTGCCTCAGCTTCCAAGTAGCCACAATAATGGGTGCAAGCCACAATTCCCAGGTGTATAGCAGTTTCTTTGTATTTAAAATAGACAGGTTTCAAATCCCTCCAGTGTGTAGCATGACTCTATTTCAGAGTGTCTCCAGCTTTGAATGAGGAGGAGCTAGCTCACCTGAGTCATAGAGGCCCCTTCAGAATGTAAGCATGTGGGTACTACTTAATGTGATGTAACTAAGGAGCCAGCATGAAGTGTGTGAACATCCATACCCCAGATAGTTCTTCAATCTCTGTTACATACAAATAATATCATTAATACAACTATTAAACAATAGTACACGCCACTTTTTTTTTTCCTTAAACTAAAGTGGACACAAATAAAACTTCTGTCGACCTCCTGTACCCCTTCCCCACATCCTTGGTAGAAACCACCCGCTGGCAGGAGAATGTGTAAAAGTGTGAATTTGAATTCAAGACAATAAGTGTAATGGGGCCCCAGACCTTAGGACAGCTGACTCCAGGATAGAAGCACCATTCAAGCCATAAGCTAAAACCAAGATCCAGTCCACCAAAGTCCACAGTTCTGGGAAGGTCATTAACCTTGCTTTTTAGCTTATACAGTTCTGCTTCTGGCTAACTGTCCTTGTTAACTAAGTATGTCAACCCAGAACATTGCTTTTGTGCTTAAACGCTTTCTCTGAGAAAGATTCAGGGTTATACTGGGATCCAAATATCCAATGTAGTTGCGGGCTGGCTAATAAAGACTTTCTATTGGCTTAAACCCATGGCCAAGTAGTCCTCTCTGGTGCATACCTCACAACAGTAAGCAGGATCCACCCTGTCCTTGGGCCTCACAAAGATGAGTGAAGTCTGTTGAAACAGAGTCCACCTAGATAAGAGACAGACCTCCGCACGAAAATACCAAAATGCTATCTTGCAAAAGCAGTCAACTGAGAAAGTCAAAAGTCTTTCTCAACATGGTAAAGCCCTGAACTCCTCCAAGTTTCCAGCACATACTACTCACTTGTGGCTCTGGTCAAAATCGGCACTGTCGGTACCCTACGCCTCCAATCACTTCTGAGCACAAAGGTTTAGGGGACCACTGCTGGGAGGCAGTGAACACCCTCGAGGGTGGGTGGGGGGTGTCCCACTCCGAGGGTTCATAAGTTAAACTTCACTTTTGGTTTTGCTTTTTGTTTGTTTGTTTTGTTTTAAATTCAACTGGGCAAATTCCACAAAGCTAGACCCTGGCTCAAAGCCCAAGATCCCAGTCAGGTGCCTCTCAAAAAACGGATTTTCAAAATGCCTAGAATTTTTTTTTTTCAAGAAGAAAGATAGCTGCCTAAAAACCTAGCCAAAACTCTTGATCCCCGCCAACCTGATGATCCCTCTACCCATGGAGCCTTCCTCTTACTTTGGTTCTTTTCCAGCTCTGCAGTGTGCAGCTGTTACTGGGTAGATAGGACCATTCACAATAAAACAGCAAATCCACACATGTCTGTCCTACCAGGACAGGCTTCTCAGCCAAACTCTACTAAGTAAGAGGGAGAACTATCTATCTATCTATCTATCTATCTATCTATCTATCTATCTATCTACCTACCCACCTACCAAGTACCATTAACTTCAGTAGGGCAAAGAAATTCAAGAGGCTGGGTAGGCAGGAGCTCTTGGAAGCATCCCTCCAACCTGTGCTCCATCCCACACAAATCCCACACAGCAGAAGGAAAGAACTAACCCTGATGAGTTGTCTGACTTCTGACCTCCACACACATGTGCAGTGGTATTTGGGCATATGCCTGTACACACACACACACCCACACACACGCACACACACACACACGAAAACAGGTTGGAAAGCTCTTTGGTAGAGCATGTGCTTAGCACACACAAGGCCCTGGGACTGATCCCCAATGTCAAATAAATAAACACGGGGCCGTGGTCAAAAACTGGAGACCACAGGGCATGGTGGTGCACACCTTTAACCCAGCCTTGTGACAAAGACCACAGGTTTGCTCAGCCTGCTTTCATCATACACACCCCAGGGTCATCTGGCACCACCCACAGTAGGCTGGGCCCTCCCACATCAATAACCAATCCAGAAAATGCCACACAGGCTTGCACACAGGCCAATCTTATGGTGGTATTTTCTCCATTAAGATTTCCTTTTCCAAAATATGTCCAGGTTTCAATACATTTGACAAAAACCAACCAATACACTGTAACATCAGGAAGCAGCAAATATTATAAAAAGAAGCCTGGGCCACACCAGCCTCACTGCTGAATCCACCACTGCCCAGTTGCAGCTTAACTGGCCAACTGAACAGCATGCATGCTCCTGCATCTCAATAATGTCATGGTTTAAGACATAGGACGGAGGACTAGCGAGGACTGGTGACAAGCCTGGGTCTTCAGCGTCCCTGCTTTCTGCTACTTTAAACACCAAGTGAAAATGGCACACCGATGACACATTCCCCACCTGGCTCCCAGAAAGCCAGCAGCTGGACTTCTGAATTCTAGGGACCTCTAAGAAACTGGACTAGCTCAGGGCGAAAGGCCGGCTGAGGGTTCCGCCCCGGATGCCCCTCAGGCATCACCCAATACTGGGACTCAGACCGAAAGTTCTATACACAGAATTTCTAAACTTGATCATTCCTTCCCTGGGAAAATAACTAGATATTTGCGCAAAGTCTAAAGGTGGCAGAGTTCAAACCAAAGAAAGCAACGCAAGCCAGACTTGGTGGCACACACCTTTAATCCCAGCACCTGAGAGACAGAGGCAGATGAATCTCTTAGTTCAAGGCCAGCCTGGTCTACAGAGAAAGTTCCAGGACAGCCAGGGCTACACAGAGAAACCATGAATTGGAAAACATATACATAATAAATTATATATATATACACATATATATTTAAAGAAAAAGTAGTGTGAGGAAGGTAGAACATGTGCTTAACATGTATGAAGCCCTAGATATGATATCCAGCAACACATACACACCTCAAAAATTAGTGAACTAAAAAAAAAAAAAAAAAAAAAAAAAAACCAAAAAAACAATTGCTTCACTGTAAAATAATATCCATCAAATCAAGTATGAAGACACCATTAGATTTAAAAAAAATAATTAATGGAAGCATTAGAAAACAAAGTTGAGGTCAGAAGTTTAAGATGGGCCTATGTAACTGTGAAACCTGGAAGGGACAAAGATGAAAAGTCAGCCATGTCAGGGACACAAAAGCAGAAAAACCCTGTTGCCAGAAGAGAAAAGGAGTTAGCAGACACAAGCATAGTTAATGATGAAATTATTTACAAGTTTCCCAGGAAAGAATGCACACACTTGAAAAGGTTGTCTGAGCTGTCAAATGGAGAAAACAAAACAAACAAACCAAAACCACCTACAACAACTGAGGTCGAAGATTACAGCTCTACAGAGGAGTAACCCCTGACATCCTATACGTCATAGTGTAACTACAGGTAACAATCATGCTTTCAAATAAACTAACAGAGGGGGTGACGAGACTTGAACCTGGGGCCTCATGTTAGGCAAGCAGTCTACCACTGAACTATACCCCCAGCTCAAAGAAAGGATTTTGAATGTTCCCAACAGAAAGGAAAAAAGAAAAGAAAGACAAATATTTGAGCAATGGGGTGAGCCAGTTAATCTAACCTGATCTTTACCCATTAAAGTATTACATAGTATCCCCAAAATACGTATGGTGGCTATGCATTGATTTTTATAAAAAATATAAGCTCTCAAGACAATGCTGCAAAACTTCAATCTGTTGAGGTGATACCAACAGTTTTCTGAGAAGGGGCAATGGGGGGGAAGACAGTTGCCCATAATGAATAAAAATTCAGAATAGCTATCTGGGTACCATCACACTCCAGAGGCCAAGGAGGGAGGTGAAAAGATTCAGTGCCAACCTGGCCTAGAGGGCAAAAACACTGTCCAAAATTGGAAAGAGGAAGAAAGAGAGGGCCTAAATGGCTTCCAACTTCCTAACAGCTACTCAAGGTCAGAGGACACCGTGCTCGCATCCACAATCCTGAAGGAAAGCTGCAATAGCTCTATGCTCAGTCAAGCTGTCAATCAATGGTGACCTCTGCCCTCCATATGGCCTTCCTCAGTGAAAAGGGAGAGAGCAAACCTGAAAGACCAAACTGTAGGCAAAGGCACTGGAGGAAGATGAAGGACTGCTTGGAATGAGGGAGAAGAGGGACCTCAGGAGGACCCAGCTTGCATCCTAGTTACCCGAGCACACCAGCTTGGTCCCACATAGGCCCTTTGCAACCCAGAAGCCAAGGTCACATGCACGGTGTCATTTAACTCCTAACATAACTGACGCGGCGGCTCTCATCCACTGCTGTTGTGCCCTTTTCTGCCTCTTTTTGAGAATACTGATGGGAGCGTTGTCCTTGAAGACCCCTTCTCTCAGCAGCCATTAATTGCCTATAGTTCCTTATCGGTTGGGTGGGGGCTTGTGTTATCACCCCCACTCTGAAACATCTACTGGTATTATCGTCGTTCAGGTCTTGCTTAAGAGGCCATACTACTGAGATTTCACGGGTGCAGCTCTCTGTCGTATATAGGAGACAGCCATCTCACAGCAGACATGTGGCTTTTTACTTCACTGAGGCTTAGCAGGAGTAATCTCCAGGGTCACGTGGCTGTCAGTGGCAAGGCCAAATAGTTGGTCTCTTGCAAGTGCAGTCATGACCCCAGCAAGGCGCTAAGCGGAAGCACATGCTTGGACATCTGAAGAGTGAGGACAAAGAAACATGGGTCAGGAGACAGGGAGTGAGTGAAGACTAAGAAAGGGAGGGTAGGTGTCCGGCAGTGTCAGAGGAGACTGGAGCTTCTCAAAAACACCAAACCCCACAGGCACTCAAGTCTGCTAGGTTCAATGGTTTTAACAGGTACCTGAGATGTCTCTAGATGGCTACTAATACAAATGCGATCAACATAAACTGAGCACCAACCGTTTCTTACTGTATTCTTTGTGAATTAAAAAAAAAAAAAGTCTATGCATGTTCAGCACGGATACAATTTTTTATTTTGGTGTTTTCTTTTAAAAAAATACACTTTATTCTTTGAATAAAAATCACAATTTTTAAATTGTGCACTTTTGAAATTAGATCTATTGATTTTATGTGTGTGTGTTGCTTGTATGTACATATGCGCACCACAGGCACGCTTGGTGCCTTCTGGGGGTCAGAAGAGGGTATCAGGTCCCCTGGAACTGGAGTTATGGATGGTTAGAAATCACCATGTGGATGCTGGGAATTGAGCTTGGTCTTCAGCAAGGGCATGTGAACCCAGGCAACTCTCCAGCTTGACGTTTTCATGAATTTATGCAGTTGTATACAGGTCATGTCCAACCCATCACCCCCTCCCTCCGGCGCCCCAAGTACCTCCGTCCCATCTCCCCGTTGCGATCAGTGCTGCCCACATACGCCTGCCTCTGCTGCAATCCACTGCACTCTAAAGGCACCTATTTCAATGAACGCACTATGAAAAGCCCAGAAACCAAACATCAGCAATACCTATTTCCCGATGTTAAAGATTTGTTGTTCTCCCTTCCCACAATCTAACAGAGGAAGGATGAGGAAAAAAGAAAAGGTGGTAAATAAGGAAGGGGGAAAGAAAGGGGGAAATAGAGGAAATGGGGTAAAGGTCACCCTCGGGGACTGGGTGGAGAGCACCGGCAGAGCATGCGTGAGGACCTGGGTCCATCCCCAAAAGGGCAGGGGGAAAAGGCTGGAACTTACAAGGAGGCGCTAGAGCATCCTACCTCAGTAGCATCAGGTGAGAGGCCTCACTCCGTACGTCAGCACGCCCTTCAAGTCATGTCTTCCGCGTTCATCACAGAGCACACTGCCCACTGCCGCCCAGCTGTTCCAAGCAGCCCCAGGTGCCACTGGGCTCATCTGACTCTGCGGGCTTGTTGACTCACAAGCCAAATCATGGCTTTACTCAGGCCCTGAGCTTTCACTGTGTTTACGTCCTGGGGACTAAATCTGGGACCTCAGGCAAGCTAGGTAATGTGCTGTGTTGCCAATTTGCACCCCATCTCTGTTTGGTTAAAAAGTAAAATGGCTCATAAGAGGGTAAAACCCAGGAGAGAAAGCAAAGCTATAAATGCATAATATATGTTATCTGCTCCACGAACCGTTACAGAAGCTCCCAAGAGCCTGAGCTGGGTGTGGTAGCGCACTTGCAATCCCAGCAACGGGGAAGAGAGGAGGGGGTCGGAGAGCCTGTTCAAGGCCAGCCTGGGCCACAAAGCAAGCCAGCCCAAAACAACAATGTCTGTCCATAGGAAAACGAATCTGGCTAACATTTGACAACCTGCTCTGCCAGAATAGCCAATCAGAGCTATTTTTAGACCTCTTAAGAGATGAGGCAATAAACGTTATTTGGTTAATCATTTTCAATCAAACCAAATACATGGCATAAACCATACCGGGTGGAGCTGAAAGACCTATTCAAAGTCTAATTGGAACTAATAGGTTAATTCTGGACTCAGTGTGAACTTCTCTGATTCTCTGTCTATTTTCCTTTCATTTCATTCCCACACGGTAGTGTACACTTTCCCATTGGGCATGGTGGCACAAGCCTTTAATCCCAACACTGGGGAAGCAGAAACAGGTGGATCTCTGTGAGTTCCAGGCCAGCCAGGGCTAGATAAAGAGACTATGTCTCAAAAACAAAGCAAACAGACAAAAAACCATTCCGGCAGAGCTGAGTGGACTCAATAGGCTTAAAAAGAAAAAATGATGATGAGAGGGAATAGCTAAAGGGTGGGCACAGGAAATGGAAACAAGGGATTGGAGGAGGACTTTGTATGCGCGATATGGAACTAAACACAGAAAATATATACTTTTCCTTTTCAGGTGTCTGTTTGTTTGTTTGTTTGTTTGTTTGTTTGAGATAAGGTTTCTCTGTGTAACCCTGGTTGTCCTGAAACTCACTCTGTAGACCAGGCTGACCTTGAACTTACCTGCCTCTGCCTCCTGAGTGCTGGGATCAAAGATGTGCACCCCCCACCACCTGGCTTTCCTCTTCTGTTTTAATGTTATATTTTCTGGGACAGAATCTCATAGGTTGCCCAGGATGACTCACTACGTAGCCAAGGCTGACCTCAAACCCACAATCCTCCTGCCTTCAGCCTCCCCAACTCTGGAACTGCTTTGGGACCTCTTCATTTTCTCTTACCTACGCTTTTCCTGTGGCTCTAAAACCCACAGACGATGAATATGAACAAATCAAAACACCTATAGACTTATGCAACAAAAACCTCCCTATAACTCCTGCAGCCATTCATCCGCACTAACAAAAAACAAACAAACAAGCACTGGACTTAATATTTTATCTACTGAGTCACAAATTCTCAAAAGAAGAGAGAAACCCAGTCTAATATCCAACACAGGGAACGTAACTATAAGAATATTTGTATCTGTATAAACTATACACAGTACATTGGTACAAACCTTTTAAAAGATATTAAAAAACAGTGAATAAAAGTCTTGGGGGTGGTGAGGGGTGGTGGAGAGATGGCTCAGAGGTTAAGAACACTCACTGTTCTTCCGAAGGTCCTGAGTTCAATTCCCAGTCAACCACATGGTGGCTCAGAACCATCTACAGTAAGATCTGGTGTGCAGGCAGAATGTTGTATAAATAATAAATAAAAATCTTTTAAAAAAAAAAGTCTTGGGGGAGCTGGAGAGATGACTCAGCAGCTAAGAGTACATCCCACAGCCAGGCAGTGGTGGCAAACACCTTTGATCCCAGAAGTCGGGAGTCAGAGGCAGGTGGATCTCACAGAGCTAGTTCCAGGACAACCAGGACTACACAGAGAAACCTTGACTCAAAAAAACAAAACAAACAGAAAAATATTTGTAACCTATGAAAGAGTACGCACTGCTGTTGCAGAGGAGCGGGGTTCAGTTCCTAGCACCCATAACCGGGCTCACAGCCACTTGTAAGTCCATCCATCTCCAGGAAAGCCAGTGGCCCTGACCTCTATAGGAACCTGCACTTAGATGCCATTAACAACAAAAATAAACAGCTCCATTGGTAGACTGCTTGCCTGGCATGCAGGAAGCCCCGACTGAATTTCCAGTGCTACATAAAAACCAGGCGTAGAAGCTGGAAAGATGGCTCATTGGTGAAGAGCACTGGCTGCTCTTGCAGAGGACCCGAGTTCAGTTGCCAACACCCACATGGTGGCTCACAACCATCTGTAAACTCTAGGGTCACTTCTGCAGGTGCTGTATACATGTGCGGCACAGACAAACACACAGGCAACACACTCATACACACACAATAAATAAATCTTAAAGAAAACCCAACAAACAGCTGTGCTTATATCCAGGGTGGCTGGAAATTCAAGGTCATCCTTGGGTACATGGTGACTTCAGGGCCAGCCTTGGCTACTTAAGATCTTCTCTCAATATTAACAACAGTAATAACAGGGTACTCCTCCCTGAGCCCCTCCCACCCTCAGCAGCTCTTTCTTTTCCCTCATCTACAATTTCACTACTAAATAATCTTTCACTTGAGAATTTTGTTCCTGAAATTATGAAACAACTAAACAGAACAGACAAAGTCACTAAATAGAAACAACTCAACAGAATAATTAGTAAGTCATTATGTTAAGCGAAGCTCATGAAATAAGTTAAGACGCGATCATTGTGTGTTTAATCCATTAATTTTTTTTAAAGTATAGGGAAATGATTACTTCTAATCTTACCACCCAGAGATAATTACAGCTAAAACCAATGTTTGTTATGCTGCTTTTGTGTGTGTGTGTGTGAGAGAGAGAAAGAGAGAGAGAGAGAGGATCACACCACAAGCATGTTTTTCTAAGCTGTTTATTTTTTAAATTATTTTCTATGGTTTTTGGGAGAGGGTCTCATAGGTAACCCTGGCTGGCCTGGGGCTAGCATTGTAGACTCGGCAGGCCTCAAACTCAGCGATCACCTGCCTCTGTCTTTCTTGTGCTGGGGTTAGAGGTGTGCACCACCACAGGTGTCACGAGCATAGTTTCATTTTTAGGTTTTTCACGGCTTTTGATTTTTTTTCCAACTCTGCAGTGAGTGATGCAAAGATCAGATATGCTCCTAGGGCACATTCCTGGAAACAGACCTGAGTGAATTAGGCAGAAATGGGCTTTTGTTGTTTTGTTTGTGCTTTTGCTGGCTTGATGCTTCTTTCACCTCAGGCTTCCTGCCAGCAGGGACCACAGAGACCCTGAACACGTGGAGGCTGTGCCAAAGGAAGAAAGCATTCCACTATTGAGGCACATTTCCAGCCCCGGCCATACTGCTTCACAACCAAAATGAGCAAATGAACAATGAAGTTGTAGCCCTGAGTTTACTGCTCAAGAACAGGGCTCATAGCATTCATTCATCCAAGAAAAATTTTGACTCAGAACTTAATTCTTCAAAACATCCTATTTTTCACTCTGAAGGGGGAAAAATTGCTAGGAAGAATGGAAAATGCTTTAATACATGAATTTAGTATGTTCATCTTTGTATCAGTCAGTGCAATCCCAGGAACTAGTAATTAGGTTTTTAATGAAGGGTACAGAGTTCAAGGCCAGCCTAGTCTACATAGAAAGTTTGAGGCCAGCTAGGGCTCATAGTAAGAACATTTTCAAAAGAAAAAAAAAGTTGGGAGCCAGAGATGGTCAAAGGATCGGTTTGTTCCTGCATACAAGAGCAAAGGCTGGCACAGGAGAGTGGACTTCTAATCCCACTCCCGCAAGGGCTGCATTCTAACTCCTGAGCCACACAACACAAAGAAAGGGAGCACAGCCTTCTCTCTTCCTGTAGCTCACCCCTCCTTCCCTGCACCTTGTCTTCAGGCAGAGGGAGCCACACAGAGGCTTACATTTCACTCAGCTGCCTCTGGATTCTGGAGCCCTCCCTGCAGGTCATCGAAAGCTCAGGCTTTAATCCCCTTCTCCTATGGATCTGTGTTTCAAGTTACTTTTCTTTTTTGTTTGCTTCTTTTTTTTTTTTTGGTTTTGTTTTCATCTGAACTGGGGCCAGGAAAGTACCCCGCTTCCTAATTGTCCAGCACTGTTCTTTTTTTTTCTTTAAATAAATATCTATTTTGTTGTTGTTTTTTAAAGGACTTTTGACAAGGGGATACCCATGGATTCAGAATTCATGGACTTAGAATTCCCAAAGGAGATATTCCTTTCTATTTCTATTTCAAATTATTCTATTCACGAGAATAACTTTTTTTTTTTTAATTTATTTAAGAAGCAAGCTCTTCTCTAGGGAAGTACAAAGCCTTTCCTGGCAGCCTCTAGAGTACAGCTCTCCTGCTCAGTGGAATTTATCCTACAGGTCAATCAATACAAGCTGGGTGCAATAGAGTGTACCTAATCCTAGCAGAGAGCCAAAGACAGTATCATGACGAGTTCAAAGCCATCCTGGGCTACATGAGCCTTTGTCTAAAACAGAAGTATCACCTAGAGTCCAGTGTAGTTGTACAGCCTGCCAGGCTGGGGCAGGGAAGAGTGAAGACCAGGCTGGGCTACATTACAAACCTTTATCTCAGAAACTGGACCTCAAGGGTTAGAGAGAAGGCTCAGCATTAGCACATCTCATAGAGCACTCACATCCAATTCTCAACACCCATGTCCAGTGGCTCATAGCTGCCTACTAACTCCGACTCCGGGAGCCCCAAAGCCTCCTTCTGGTCTCAAGTGTACATATCCACAGACAGCACAATCAAGAAATTTATCTTGTATTCAATTAATTGTTTATTTTTTTCATTTTCTTTCTTTCTTTGTTTCAAGACAGGGTTTCTCTGCATAGCCTTGGCTGTCTTAGACTCACTTTGTAGACCAGGCTGGCCTCAAACTCACAGCGATCCCCTGCCTCTGCTTCCCCGAGCAGTGGGATCACAGGCGTGCGCCATCACACCCAACTTGAATTGTTTTTTTTAAAAATTGGAGTATGGTCTAATTAATGAGATAAGTTCTCTAAAACAAGAGACATTTAAGCAGCATTTTACAGAGGAAAAAAACACAGCCTGCATAAGGCTTGCTGAGAAAGGCTGAGGGAATGGAGCACCAGCTCTTTACCTAATCTGAAAGGCGAAGATTGATTCATTTCATTTACAAGGGACCGAGAGTTAGAATCAATAAAATGGCAGCTGCGATAAAGCCAAACCCGAGAAGGATGCACCAACTTGATGCTTCAGACTTGATTCGATTTCTCTGAAAGTGTGAAGGCTAATGTAATTTTGCTGCATATTACACGCACATCAAATGCTCAGTCAACAAGAATTCGTAAGCCCGTGACATTCATCTCTAGGAAAGAGAAAGGAGGGAACAGACACAGCTTTAATCTTTTAGCAGGAGAAAAACCCTGAATGGTAAGGGAAAATATGCACACAAAAAATTAATTTCCGAATCTGGGGAGCTAGTGTCCACCTGAAATCCATGCACTCAAGAAGATGAGCCGGCTTGAGCCACACAGGGAGAAAAAGGAAAACGTAGTCATGTATGAAATTCTCAACAAAAAGAATTTTTTTAATTGAAGCCAGCAGGATGGCTCAGTGGGTAAAAGGTATTTACTCCCAGGCCTGACAACCTGAGTTCAATCCCAGAGGCCATCTGGTGGAAGGAGAGAACCAACTCCTGCAAGTTGTCCTGTGACCTCCACGCTAACACCACGGCACACACGTAGCTGTACACATTTACAGATGCATACACACCCACAGACACACACTCAAATACACAAAGGTTAATGGTTTTCTAAGTGAATCTCCTCAGGGAGCTAATGACAGAGCTGTGAGAGGGGCCAAGGGAGAGATCACCTTCTGTGTGGAAAGACCTGCTACCATCACTCACACCTAGAATGGAGGGTGAGAGAGGCAATGAGGGTGCAGTTAGCCTGGGCATGGCGTGCTTGCCTCTAATCCCAGCAGGGGCATGAGTATGTCTGTGAGTTCAAGGCCAGCCTAGTCTACCACAGGGCCTTCTAGGTCAGCCAGGTCTACACAGGGAGACACTGTCTCAAAAAGAAACAAACAAACAAACAAAAAGAGTGAAAGAGGGAGCTGTAAAAGGAATCTGCCAGGACTGAGGGCACAGTGCAGTGATGGGCACACTTGAGTCACATGTGGGGTCCTAGGTTGATCCCTAGCTAGCACTTCAAAATGGGGTAAAAAAAATAAAACAAAACAAAACAAAAAAAATACTGTTACCTTCTCTGACTAGCCCAGAAGACATTTATAAAGTCCAGTCTGGCTAGAGAACTCACAGAATTCTGAAACTTATAAAGTTAGAATAAATTTTGCATAAAAAATTTTCATAAAGGCAGGTTTTCCTCAACAATTACAAAATTTGACAATGCTAGCCCTGTAATCCATAAAAGAGCAACTGGCTAGAGCTGGTATGTACTGGCAAATAAAAAAAAAAAAAACAGTAATAATAATAATACATAAACAGTCTCTACAAAAAGAAAGGAAATTAAGGCCCAGGCACTTGCCATTGTGCAAATATTCCCACCATGACTGCCTTGAGCTCTCCGGGGCTGTACCTGAGACGGGCCAGAAGGTTGCTCGGGCTGGGCTGGAGCTGAGGGCTGCCTCTCTGCAAGAACACCAGCCTCGCCCCGCCTCTGTCCGCTATTACTAGAACTTGTGGGCGATTTAAAAGTGTGGTGGTCTTGGGCACACTGTGTCCACCAGAGTGCACATAGAAAGCAGTTCTGGGCAGTGTACCACAGGGGCCACTGGCAGCCCAGGGCTGGCCGAGTATCTCACAAAGACCACGGAATATGCTGGACGCTCCATTAGATCTGATTAGGGCAGAGGATCCTCACTATGCAAAGGAAAGGATCAGAAGGGGAGCAGCCAACACAACAGCAAAAAAGTCCTTCACTGAGGCTGGAGAGATGGCTCAGTGGTTACGAGCACTGGCTGCTCCTCCAGAGGATACAGGTTTAGTTCCCAGCACCCACATGGTAGCTCACAGCCATCTGTAAGTCCAATTCTAGGGGATCTTTCTGGCCTCCACTAGCAACAGGCGGGCATGAGGTTCATGAATGTGCATGCAGGGAAAGCACTCATACACATAAAATAAAATAAGAAAATGTTTTTTGTTTTTTGTTTTTTTTTTTAAAGTCAGACCTTTCATGGATTCTTGGCTCTGATATTTTAATTTGAATTGCAAATGACATGAAAATAGCCTGCAACATTTTTTATCTGTATAAAGGAAAACATGGGTTTCTAAAAGGTTGAGAAATATTTGTCTAAGGGAAGGTAACACAGCCTCGAGTGTCTGAAGAGCTATTCAACGCTATTTTCTACATCCATTATGCTAATTAACAAGCCACTTTATTTTTCCACAGCACAGATCCATTTCTAACACTCATTATGCTGATCAGATCTGATATGAAACTATAAAAACAGCAGATTTTAAATAGCTGCCTCTGGAGGGAAGCCCTTCTAATTAGATGCCTAGCTTGGGATGCAAATTTGATTAGGTAACTGCCTGCACCCAGAAAGGGGCTTAAGCAAGCTCAGAACACTACCTCATCTCAAGTGGTTACTTTAAGAAGCAAAAGGAAGCTTGGGAGAGAGGGTGTTCGGCGATGGGAGCATGTGCCTAGCATGCTTCAGACACCATCAAAAATAAAAGAGGCCAAGAAAGGGAGCCTCAGCATAGCCTGTGATACCCAGAACCGAAGAGCTTTGCAGAACTCAGCAGTGGTTAACCTCATCTATCAGGTCTCCGTTTATTTGAGACCAGATCTCATGTAGCCCACTCTGGCCTCACACTTGCTATGTAGCCAAGGATGACCTTCACCTCCTAACCCTCCTGCCTCTACCTCTGACGTAATGGAATTACCACACCTAGCTAATAGTTGCTCTTCTAAGGACAGCGTGTTATGGAGAGAGCATGTTGAGTATTGCAAACAGTATGTGTGTTTGCTTTCATCTTGAATTAGGTATCTAGCTTCTACGAGCTTAATTTTCTCTCTGCTAGCCTGATTGCATGTTCTTGCTGTAAGAATCAAAAGAAAATGCTTACTACAGTGTACTATCATACACAATGGCTGGGGGTTAGGCTCTGTACATTTCAACTAAAACAATGACCATTATAAGTCTGTTTCACTAGCGGTTAAGTAAACCAGTTCCTCAGAGAAGAGCTGAACCCCAGTGGTAATTTTATTGCCAATGCATGTTTCTTAAGTGCCTGCCATATGCTCCAAATGGTGTGTGCTTATGCTTGGGACACACAGCAGAAGAAAACTCACCCTCAGCCGGCAGAGATTCCAATCGACAGACTCTAAGGATCCAGGCCTTTGTTCCAAGGGACTATTTTGACATCTTACTTTTCTGAAGTACAAACTCATGACATCAAGATTCAGAGACACAGTAAAACAACTGGTCACTTTCCAGCTTTGGTGGTGGGGGATGGGATTCCTGCTCAGTTTTGTCCCTTTCATTTCACAGAGCCAGAGTTCAGGCAGACACATTCTAAGCTCCAGGGTGTGCCTGTATACAATTCTTGTACCCTATGTCTCCACAAAAGCCGCCTTCTGGCCATCTGCTCAGATCCACTTCTGCCAGGCTGAATGCCCCAGTTAGTTGCATATCCACAGTCCATATGTTGGTCAATGCTCCTGGCATGTAAGAGGAAGAAGTCCTCAAAGCAGAGATGCCTTCAAGCTTATTCAAACTGTGGGTCTCAGGTCATTACCTTGGGCAGAGTGTGGGGCTCACTGCAGAGCTTCTCAGAGATCAGTTCCCTGCACAGGCTGGTTTGACATGGGGGTCCAACACAAGTCACCACAATCTACTGGGGTAAGAAAATGCTGAGAGCATGTTCACTGGGACATAATCTGTTATTTTTTTTAATTCTGGGTGTGTTTTTGTTTGTTGTTTGTTTGTTTGTGGCAAGGTCTCACTATGCTGCTCTGGCTGCCCTGGAACTATGTAGCCAAGCCTGGCCTCAAACTCACAGAGAGCCACCTGCCTCTGCACTATAGGCACCTGCACTCATGCGGCATTCACTCACACAGCATATACAAACATACATATATAAACCTTGTAAAATTAAATCCTAAAAGAGTAAATAAAACCATACCTTTTAAAAACTTAAGTCAGGTACAGTGATGGCACACATCAGCTACTTGGGAGGCTGAGGTGGGAGAATCACTTGAACCCAGAAGTTTAAGGCCATCTGGGCACATCTCAATAACAACTACCAGAAAAGATCTTCATTTTGAGTTCTTCTTCTCCTCCTCCTCCTCTACATCCTCCTCTTTCAGTTTTTTGAGACAAGGTTTCTCTGTGTGGCCCTAGCTTCCTGGAATTCACTTAGTAGACTAGGCTGGTCTCAAACTCAGACATCTACCTACCCCTGTCTCTTGAGAGCTAGATCAAAGATATGAGCCAGCAAGATTTTGTTTTTAAAGTGGAGATGGGTTCATTAACATTATTTTAATATGCATATTTTATGCATGGGGTTAAAAGACAGGCATTCAGAAAGAAAAGACACGCCCCTGAACAAAGACTTCTCAGACTTCTCAGAAAAGCATTACCCAAAAGATTCCAACCAAAGAATGCAAACCAGCTATAAAATCTTATACACAAGAATATACAACAAAAATAAATAAATAACAAAAAATATCTTGTAAGCATCGCAACAGGATAAGGTATGGTATAAAAGACACCAAAGTAGGAACCTTCAACATGGATCGTGGGTATAGTGGTTTGAATGAGAAATGTCCCTCACGGTCTTGGGCATTTGAACACTTGGTCCCAGTTGGTGTTGAGGTTGGGGAAGTTTAGGAGGCGTGGCTTTGCTGGAGGAAGTATGTCACTGGGGGCGGACTCTTAAGTGTTTAGTCTTGTCTGTTTCCTGTTCATACTCCAAGCTGCTGCTGCTCCTCCTCCTTCTAGTTTTTTGAGACAGGGTTTCTCTGCGTAGCCTTGGCTGTCCTGGACTCACTTGTAGACCAGGCTGGCCTCAAATTCACAGTGATCCGCCTGCCTCTGCCTCCCTGAGCACACTCTCTGCCTCTTAATTATGGTTCAACATGTGAGCTCTCAGGTTCCTCTTCTTGTTGGCATGGCCTGTGCCTGCTGCCATGCTACACCTGCCATTATGGACTCTGGAACCCTCTGGGAACATAAGCCCAAATGAATTTTTTTCTTCTATAAGTTACCTTGGTCATGATGTTTTAGCACAGCAACAGAGAAGAACTAATACAGTGGAAAAAGACACTTGCCACAAAGTTGTCCTCTGACCTTCACATGTATGCCATGACATGCACACATCCACACATAAACAAGCATCCACACAAACAAATATAAAAACAAAGACACTAAAGGTATTATTATTCTATGTCAGGTGTCTGGTCCCCCATTTTTGATCACTTTTTTTTAACTACTAAATGAGTAAGTCTGAAAAAGTTAATGGCACCCCAACCTCAGCACGAACAACCCTGAGAGGAGAGAGTCTCCCAGACAAAGAGAACAAGAAAAGCAGCATCAAGTTGCATTTTCACGGACTACGTTCCAGGCGTGCCCTGGTTGCTCATGGAATTAACCAACGTCTCATGAGTGGTAGAATGATTATTTTGGGTAAATGTATTCCTTTTAGGCCGCCCAGATAAGCTACTATTGTGTTACCACAAAACCTCCCTTTTTCTTTTTACTTTCACTGGTGTCCTCAGATCTTGCCTTTATTCTCTGCTGGATGACCTCATGCAGCTTTAAGGCTATCAGGTACCAGGAGCCTTCCACTTGCTTCCAAATGCTAGAACAATCATATCCTCCAAAATACCCCCAAGTTTTCAGTTCTCTGGGAACCAAAGAACGGCAGAGAGTCTCATCTGGGTCACCAAGATGTGCTGGGAAGCTGATCTCAAGAAACAGTTCTGTGTTCGTAACAAGACACCCAAATCAGATTATACACACACACATACACACAAGGCTTTTTAAAAGTGTTGAGGAGAATGTTAACCACCCTTAAGAGCAATTTATAACAAAAGCCAAAATAGAATTAATCTAGGGCAGAGTAAGCTGAGTCGGGCTGGGCTGGTCCAGATAAGTCTAAGAAATCTGGTAAGAGATGCTGGACCTCAGGGTCAACTGTGTCTCTAAGCCGCGTGACCTCTCACGCAGCCACATGAGGATACACCACTACCACCACTACCGTAGTAAACAGACACAGAAAATGCCTATGCCTCAGTCTTGAGTCCTTTGACCCCAACTGTGGCATAGAGAACAAGACCAGAAGGAAATCCACTCAAACGTTGCCACGGACTGCGTGTAGCTTTAGCAGAACAGTGTATACCTCTTGCATGAGGTCCCCTGGGTCATTCCCTAAGACCACATACAAAAAGAAGTGTATACACATCAATAAAGACTACAGACATCTTTGCAGTCTCCCCCTCTTCTTTGCAAAACCAGATCCCAAGATGTTGAGACCATGGAGGGAAACATGGAGGACATAGAAGCACACCAATCCATTCCCGAACCAACAGGACTCACCAGAGGAAGAGTGTCCCTGCGTGCTCCTCAGTCCTCCTTCTGATCATTGTGGCCTTCCGTGTGATTCACTCTTATTCTGGGAAACACCTCCAGGCCAAGGCCTCATGGGCTGAGAGCAAGATGTCCTCTCCCGCTTGGCAGTAATTATTTCTGTGTAGGTGGCCCTGCCCTGTACACTTATCTCCTCTTCTACACATTTTGAATTTCTACAACAATGTGTTCTTAAGCTCTACACAAGAAGGGACTGTCCCTTCATTATTCTGTGCCCCCTTACACAATCATTGCTCATGAAATTGGAACCTAGGTAGGTAGGTAGTTTCCTTTATAAAGGAATCCTAGGCCTGAGATTCATGAATAGGCGGGGGGGGGGGAGCTTTAGAAGAGGTGGGGGCAGGTCGGGGGTACCGACAGGATAAGAAATTCCTCAACTCTACACTCAGGGATAGGAGTGTCCTAAAGCAGCTGTCTTAACCAGTGGGCCACAACCCCTTTGGGAGTTGAATGACCCTTATATATATGGAGGCACCTAAGACCATCAGAAAACACAGATATTTACATTATGATTCATCACAGTAGCAAAATTACAGTTATAAAGTAGCAACAAAAATAATGTTATGGTTGGAGAGCTGCAGCATTAGGAAGGTTGAGAACCCCAGTTTCTTAAGTGATCCCATACTGGGATGTTAACACACAGAAAATAAAACGCTACCTAGAGGGAACTTTCCCATCAGCCACGGCAGAGTGCAACACAGCCCAGATAGCTACAACCCAGCATGCTGCCATCTTAGCAGCCAAGAAGTTTGCTGATATTCTGATAAAATCCTGTCATCAGAGTTCCCTCTCCCTGTGCCCTTGGAAATGACACTCAGCATCCCAAAGCTTCCATTTCCCTGCGGAGGGGTAATTACACCCTCATCACAATGCATTCAGTCACAGCCCCCAGGAATCAAAAGCTCAATGCCTGGAGGTGTAAGCGCCTGGGGGTTGGGGGAGCCTCCAAGACTATCCTGTCCAATCCCTTCTCTAAATGATGTCTTGTGTGACGGGAGGAGACTGGGGGTAGGGGGACGGCAGTGGAGCACAGAGGACCCCTTGATAACACTGAAGACCAGGAGAAAGCAAAGCTTGGCACCAGACACATGAGAACCCACTAAAACCCTACAGCATTTGGGGGACAGGCATCACTTCCCATCCTTGATTATGTAACCAGGCTTAGGAAAGGAGGCCCAGCAGCTAACAGCACTGTACAGCACGAGGACATGAAACTCAACCAACACCAGGCATGGGTGGCACACAGCTTTGTTCTAAGCACTGTGGTTTCAGGGCCAGACTGAATGCCAGGTTAGCCAGGGCTACAGTGTGACAATGCCTCAAACCGAAAAAGAATTTTCTTCATTGCCGAGCCCAAAAAAAAAGCAAGATGCAGGAGAACAAATTACAGTTCTAGCCCTAGCACCCTAGCACATAACAGCTAAAATGTATGTCCTGGGATGAGACTTAATGGTGGGGCACTTGCCGGGCATGCACAGGGCCCTGGGTGCCATCTTCCAAACTGCCACAAATATAAATAAACCATCCCAGGTACTTGGAAATGAAGATGAGGACAGCAACCAAAATTACCAGCACACAGTCACAAAACCAGATAGAGAAGTGGGTGATTTTAACTTGGCACAAGAGACACTAAATACAAATGGCGTGACTCACGTTTTTCATCGTCAGCATGCACCAGAGAGGCTGCCCTGGACAATACATCCAACGGCGTCTCCATTCCTGGGTGAGCCTGAAGGGGAAAGGATGGGTGAAAAAAAAAACAAACAAACATGTGAACAGAACTTACAGGACTCATCTGAAATCCTGGTACCTAACAGCCCGCTGGGGTTACAAACTGAAGTAACTCGGAAAAGAGAAGTGAAGATAATTAACCATCAACTACAACTAGCTCTTCTTTTGGAGAGACAGCAGAGCCCTGGTCAGGAATGAAAACTGGTGATAAATTGCCAAGCCCGGGAAAGCCCTATTGGAGCTCTGAGGAAAGATGTTGATAATTCAAGCCCGTGTCACTGGTGTTTATAAATATTTACGTACATTGATGGCGAGCCTGTGCAGACACACCCCATAAAAACTAGTCTGGGGAACAAAGGCTGTCTGTGAACACGGCATTGCCACCAGTCTGGGAGTTTGGCGGTGGCGGTGATCACTGCCAGTTATGCGCCTTTGCAGAAACAATTACAACTGTAGTATTTTGTCCTTTTGCCTTTCCCAGCTGAGAGTCACTGAGCAACATCAACGGCCTCAGGACAGCCAGACAGCTGCAGTTTCGAATCTGCAGCATGTGCCCAAAACACTGAACCTCCTGGCAGGTTAAAGCACATTTCGAGTCCAATGGGAATCTTCTGACGTCGTCTCATACAGTGGACCTTGTGACCACTGGCACTGAGTTCTGTGCCATGGCGTTTTACGAGCCTGTTTTGTTTTGCAGCCCTGTGCAGTGAACCCCAGCCTGGCATGGTACACAGACCTGACCCCAGCCCAGATCGCCATGCTTTTGTCGACACGGGACTGCCAGTGGAACTGTTCCCACGGATTATGATGGAGCTGTAAAAGCAGAGGCTACAAGAGATTTAAAGGGACAAGAAATCCCTAAAAAGCAAGGCTGGTTCTGACCAGTTTTCCTTTTTTAATAAAACAGCCCCACCAAATAAAGAGACATATTCCATTATCGTGGGAACGCCCACTATTAATGCAGGAACTAAGGAGGAAAAGTTCAAAATGCCACTTTTTAAAGACACCCAGCTTTTACTCAGTACTTGTCAACACTTTCTACAACCGACTATGAAGGTCACACAGTGTGTGGCAGCAGGTCTTCCTTCCCTCCTCCTTCCTTCCTTCCTTCCTTCCTTCCTTCCTTCCTTCCTTCCTTCCTTCCTTCCTTCCTTTTATGGTTCTTCAAAGACAGGGTTTCCCTGTGAAGTCTTGGCTGGCCTGAACTCACTTTGTAGACCAAGATCCACCTGCCTCTGCCTCCCAAGCACTGGAATTACAGGCATTCGTGAGCTAGCCCTCATGGGCTTTTCTTTCTTTCTAATGCAAATACTTCATCCAGCAGCATGACTTCGCTTCGTAAACATGGAGGATGTACTTGATGTTAAAGGAAGGGACTGGGACCAAGATAAGCAGCTGCCTTCGAAGAGCTTGTGTGGCACATGACTCTCCAAGAACTCAAGCTACAGGGTTTCCAAAGCATGGCTTTGAGATGGCTCCATGATTACGAGCACCTGCTGCTCTTGCAGAGGACCCAGGTTTGATTCCCCAAAACCTACATGGCCACTCACATTTATTTCTCTTCCTCTCTACCCTTACCTCCATGCCCTCATGTCTCACATGCAGGAGTCAGAGGACAACTCACAATTGGTTCTCCCCTTCCTGGGACTAGAACTCAGGTATCATGTTTGGTGGCAAGGGCCTTTACCTGCTGAGCCATTTTGCTGGCCTGGGGGTTGTGTGGGGAGCACTTTTTATTTGGAGAATCTAAATTCATTTGGAAAGTCTTGAAGCCAACTGTGGTAAGCAGATTTCTTGCTTGTGCTGTCCCTGTGCTGCTGGGCCCTCTGCAGGGGACAGAGTGCCGCACACAGGCCCTTGCCCCACCTTCCTCAGGCTCCCTGCTAACCTGAAGATGGCCTAGGGTGACGGTGGATTACAAACAGCTGTGTGAAATTCCAAAAATTTCAGGAGCCTTGCCCTGCAGGGCACCGGGGGACTCTAAAAGGTTGTGGGAGAAAGCAGCTGAGGAACCTAATGAGAGGACATCTGTGGGAGCCGCGTGAGATAAGGACAAACAGGGAATGGGCTTTCCAAGAATTTGTGTATAAGGAAGTGCATGCCTGCCATACCAGCACTGGGGAGGCCAAGGCAATAGGCTGAGAGTTCAGGTGCTGCAGAGGTGTCCCAAAGGTTAAGAGTTCATACTCTGCTTGCAGAGGACCTGGGTTCGGTTCCCAGCACCCACACTGGGCAGCTCAGAGCCACCTGTAACACCAGCTTCTGGAGACTCTTAACATCTGTGTTGTCTGTGGGCCTCTGCACTTACGTGCACATACCCACAACCACCACACATACATGAAGATAATTTAGAATCTTTCTTAAAAGAAGAGAGTTCTAAGCCAGCCTGAGTTTCATGAGATTCTACGCCAAAACAAGAACCAAAAAGAAAGAAAATACTTGTCAATACATGTACAAGCATATTAAACAAGTTGTAGATAACATAGTATATTTCTATAGACGATGAGGACTGGGCATGTAGCTCAGTAGGGGAGCATGGCTCAGTCCCCAGCGCTCAGTAAAACCAAAGCGAGAAAACAGTTCCCTATGATAAAAAGAGAAACCTTACTAAAACAGGCCAAGTATCAGCCACTATTCTTTACAGGGTGACCTAGGGTGGTCTCTGTCAACATGGGAGTTGAGACTGAGACCTGACAGAGAAATTAGGGCAGAGGGGTCAAAACCCAGAGACCCCTTCAAGAGGGGTGTGGCTGCCTGGCCCATCTCTGGCCTCAAAACACAAGCTCAGCCTGCAGAGGCCTCTCAAGAACTAACCGCAAGCCAGACAAAGAGGCACATGCCCACAACCCCAGAACTCAGGGAGGCAGAGGCAGGCAGATCACTGTGAGTTCAAGGCCAGCCTGATCTACAAAGCAAAGTCCAGGACAGCCAAGCTACCCAGAGAAACCCTGTTGCAAAAAAACAAACAAAAACAAAACACAACAATAAAAAACAGCAAGGCGGTCAAAGGGCAGGCCCACAACATTATCTTCTGCTCTTATAGGAGCAATAACCAAATACAGAACCATTTGGTACGTTGACACCTGGACTAGCACTGAAGAGAGAGGAATACAGCGCAATGCGGTGAACAAACCCCTTCTGGACGGTCCTGCAGCCTTTTCTTCATGGCTACTGTCAAATCCAAGCATAACTCATGAAAACACACACACACTCACACACACGGGTGTCAGCGATATGTGTGTGCACCCATGTGCATGTCTGTCTGTCATGCCAATGCTCATGTATTTCCTCTGCCAGCCTCACACCCTTCTTAAGGTTGACTTGTCCCCAGTCAAGAGGGAGGAAGAAGCCTCCAACTCCGACGCTATCGATCAAAACGTAGGAACTTTCAGTGCTACCGTGAAGTTCAACTACAAACCTGAGAACCATTTTCCCTTTCACACCAAAATAAGTATCTGTGCCTTTTCAGTCAACAATGGGACAGCAGCACCTGCCTTGGGAACAGAATTATTACAGATATCTGATTTTTTTTTCTTCAAGTGAAGGATTGGAATTCAAGGCACGTGTCATGGAAGTTTTCAGGAGATTTCCATGATGGAAGGTACAGAGTTGGCGAGCTCCTCCCAAGGAGCACCAATGACTATGTCCATCTAGATCGAATTTATATAGATTTGCTTGCCTGGAACAACCTTCTAGCCAGCATGGCCACCGGTGGAGATGGAGATGGCAGGAGTTACCATCAAGACACCTAAAGTTCCTGTCAGGATATCACTTGGTCACAAGTTAAAACTGTCTCAGGGATGTTTGGTGGCTTCCCCAACTTCCAGCTGCACGTGGTTAAGTGTCCCCAAATTCCTGCTGGCCCTGTTCCATCAGCAGTCCAAACCATTCCTCGGCCAAGCTCACCCTCCTCAATAAGAGGCAGCGCCCCAAGCCAGAAGCGGCAGTGTTGCCCATGACTGTGGCCTTCTTGGCCATCGACAGCTTAGAGGACTTCACCGGGCCTCTTATCTTTCTATCCAACAGCAGATTTAGACAACACAGAAAACCAAAGGTGAGTTCCCTATCTGCAGCAGACCATATTGTGGTTAGCTAGGAAACCGAAATGAAGGGACAAGCCAAACAGTCACCAAATTCCAGAGGCCACAAGCGACTGCATCTCCATGAGGACCCACCAGCTATGTGACACGCTTTAGCCACTTCTCAGACCGCCCCTCTCTGTTCTTCTTGCTAAAAAACATGTCCCATTAGTGTCCCCTCCCCCCTTTTTTTCTTCTAATCTTTTACTATTCATTAAAAGTCAATATAGCCAGAGCACTAGTATCAGAAAAACCAATTTAATCACAGATAGGATATTGTGTGCTAGGCTTTGCTGCAGATGTCTAAAGCCCATGGGATGACCAGCCATTTACCTTCTCTCCAGGTCCCCTGTCCCTATGGTGGTTTGAACAAGAAATGTGCACATACACACGTATACATACATACATATATATGTATACACACACACACACACACACCCCAATAGGCTCATGTATTTAGATACTTGGTCCCTGATTGTATGTAGTACTGTTTGGGGAGAGTATATAGAATCTTTGGGAGTTCAAGCTTTGCCACATCACTGTGAGTTGGGCTTTGAGGGTCTGTAGCCTTACCTTACCGTTCTCTCTGCTACCTACTTGTAGATAAAAATAAGCTCATCCAGATTCCTGCTCCTACCACACCAGGCCTTCCCTGCCACAAGGTCTAGGCCTCTGAATCTATAAGCCAAGATAAAGCCTCAAGTTGTTTCTGGCCATGGTATATTATCATAGCAACAGGAAAGTAATAACACAACCCCTTAAAGGCAATGATGTTATGCACAGTGGCACTTGCCTTAACCTCAGCCTTCAGGACACCTGACTATCTTCCCCTCTGTAACTCGGTACCCACGAGCCAACCTCATCCCATTCACTCCTTCCTGGTTTTACTATTTTTTTTAAATATGTGTGTAGTGTGCATGGTGATCATGTATGGACATGTGAGTGTGTACATGCAATGCAGAGGGCAGAAGCTGGCACCAGGTGTCTTTGCGCATTCACTCTCTGCTCTGCTCAAAAGAGGCTTTGCTGCTGAACCTGGACCTTGCTGATTTGGCTAAACTTGGCTGGCCAGATATCTTCCATCTCCCCAGCAGTAGAATTATAGCCTATTAAAACCACCCCTTCCTCAGGCGTGCCCAGGAGAGCCTTCAGTACCCCAGCTTTCCATCCCTGGGCATGTCCAAACATGGGTACCGACCTACATGGCTATCCCTTTGAAGCACCAGGGAGGCCAGGAAGTTAGCCAGCTTTGACTTAAACCCACCTCTTTATGTCTGCTGTACACCAGCAGGCTTAAAAACCCATCACGGCAGATGCCTGAAATTCAAGTAATAGCCACACATGTCCTATGAATTTAAAATATACACACATACTCAAAAGTCCTCATTAGGGTTCCTCCAGGTAGTTGTTAATAAAAAGCTGCACAGCAAAAGCTGGCACCGTTGGCAATGACCCCCACGGTCCTAGAACGCGTTCCCTTCCTGCAAGGGCTTGAAGCCCCTTCCATGCACCTCTGCAGGAGATGAGTGTCCTCTAGAATGCTTCATCATCCTACCTTTCAAACTGGGCACATTGGACTTCAGAAAGAAGTATTAGGCCCCTGCCATTAATTCACCGCTACCATTAATTCACCTCTACCCACAGTTCATCTCTACCTTTCTTTGCTGAGCTACAGAGGACCTCAGTGGGCTTGGACTGAACGAAGGGGGCACTGTTCTGGGCCAGAATCCTGAAAGAATGTACTGCTTAATGTTTTCTCACGCTACAGTGGCCCAAGGCTTGACTCTGCAGCCTTCCTCAGCCCCACAGGAAGGAGAGATGTGACTTGTGTCTAGTCTCCTCACTGATCTCGTGCAGTGTCTACCAACCCCAGGCGCTGTCTACTGACCCCAGGCGCTGTCTAACAATCCCAGTCACTACAATGCCATTGGCACTGGGGAAAAAAAAAAATCACGGCTTTTTCATAGGGCTGGGGAATCCAGGCCCTTGAGCACAGGAAGAAACCACTCCACACTGAGCTACATGCTCAGCCCTGACAACACAGTTAGCTCTCCACCGCGCAAATGCACAGACTTAGGAAATAGAACACGAGCCAGCGGAGGCCATCTACACAGGCTCAAAGCTTCAAGGCCAAACCCATAGCACGCTACATGACCCTTCGGCAAGGCTGCCTATTGCCAGCACACACTCTTTCTGCAGGCTGAAGCTCATTCATCTCTCTCAGAGAACCCATGGAGAGTAAACCATGTGACCAGCACACACTGACATACTGTGTCTAAAGGCTTAAAACTTCTTGAGGAGTCTTCCAATTCTCAGCATTTTTCAACACTGTTGTCAGCCTACCTAAAAGTGAACTTTATGACTCACAATCACCTGTAACTCCTGCTCCAGGGGATCCCACACCCCCTTCTGGCCTCAACTCCCAGTCTGTCAAAACATAGATAAGTCTTCTAACTCGGGGATATATGGTATCATTAGGCCAGACTGGCCGTGGCCATTAGGAACTACAGTTAGTTCTCTTAACTTACTATAACTAAGTTCTATAAAGCCAGCATGAACTGGGGCTGGAGAGATGGCTCAGTGGTTAATTCCATGCTCCTGCACAGAACCTGGGTTTAGTTCACAGCACCCACGCGGCAGCTCACATGATTTATAACTCCAGCTCCATGGGCTCTGGCTCTAGCCTCAGTGGACTCTGCACATAAGCACACATGCGCCCATGCACACACATAAATAAAAATAAGTAAATGTCAAACTCCATAAATACTTGAGCAGGTCCCTTTTGGCCTCTAGACACATTTTTCTGACTGACCAATCCACAGCCTTGTTTCAAGTGTGTTTCTGTTTGAACACATCTTACTGAGTATCTGTGGACTCATTAACATGGAGTTCACAGCTCCCGGCTCTGCCACACACCTGGGAACCGCATTTTCCTCATAATCCATCTTCCACACAGGGCACACCATAGTCTCCCTAGCTGAAGGCACTGAAGCATCTTCACTATCATGCTTGGAGAGTGTTTGAAACAAGGCACCCACAAAAAGCATGACAACGAAGAAAGGACAACATGGTACTTATGCCAGCTCCCTCCCCGACACCCACCAAAGCACGACATGCTTACACATAGTGTGAGCTGGAACAAGACTGAGTGTCACCCTACTGAACCCGATTTGGGAAATGCGAGTGGAGAGACTCAGACCTGTCCAACCCAGCGGAAGCTCTGCTTCGGGAGCTGCTCACAAACTGCGGTGAGTGGCAAATGTGTAAATGTGAAATGCGGCCATGGACTCCCTCTCACTATCAGACAGGAGGCATAAGGCACACAAAGGAGATCCTGAAAGCTTTTGCTCCTTTGCCAAAGAACCATTAAACTAAATCCCACATAGATTTCCGCCTCCTACCCCTGGTGTCAACACTTCCTTACTCTCCTCTCTTGGCAGTGGGCACCTTCCAGTTCTGGCAACCCTGCCTCTAAGTTCCTTGACACTGCTATTTGTTCTTTAGGTGGACAAATCCCTGCCAACCAGATGGTAACAGTCACCTTAAATCACCTGGTAGTCTTCTATCAAACTCCAATAGGTAGCCTGTATTAATTCTGAAAGTTCCCCCTTGGAACCATGAATGGCCCTCAGCTAACATATCCAGTGGAGGTGGCCTTTTGTTTGTTTGATTTTTGGTAAGATAGGGTCTCCTTTACCCAGGTTGCCTAGAACTTGACATGAAGCCCGGGGACAGTCCTGTCCTCCTGCGTGAGCCTGACACATGTTGGGATTACAGATGTGTGCTAGTATACCGAGCCTCAGAAAGTTCTCACACACGCTTTTCTTTTTCTCCAGGTTTCTCCTACCTTATCAATCAACAACCTGGCACTGAAAATCACCAGTGTCCACAATTCCCTTGCATTTCCCAGGTGTTTGGCTTTTGTTATCAGAACCTTCCACTGCCACTGTTTTATAAAGTCATACTCTAAGCTCCAGGAAAACTCTTCATGTTTGGGTATCTTCCATCTCCTATTTGAATCTGTTTGTTTGTTTGTTTGTTTGTTTGTTTTGAAGACAGCTTCTCACCCAATATACAGCTCACTCTTGCTAGACCCTCAGAAGCCAGAACATCTGAAAATCTAGAACTGAAGCTATGTATGGTTGCAAGTTGCCATGTGGGGTGTGGGGAACCGTACCCAGTCCTCTGAAAAAAGCCATCCATGCTCTTATTTGCCAAGACATCTCTCCAGCCCCTGTGGCCTGCTTTTCAATGGGTGCTGGGGATATGAACTCAGGTCCTCACGCTTCCTCACTGACTATGTGACCGGCCGACCATCCTCAGCCCCATGACACAGCTTCTATTGTCGTTTCTCGTTCTTGTTTTATATTTTTAAAAAGGTTGTGCGGATAAGCTACAGAAGACAAAAACCTTAGCAGACGCAATGAAAGACTCCGCTGAGGATCTTTTGGCAATCACCAGAGGTGTGTAATGACATTCCATTAAGGAATATTTAAAGGTGAAAGTTTTACTCTCAGAGGCCTGTCTGCAGGAAGTGTTGAAATCAAGCTTCAAGTCACTGGAAGTTAGCTGGGGAACTAGTACCCGGACCATGTTCACGAAGCACTTTCAACTCTTCAGAGATATTTCTAAACCTGACACAAAATCTGCCTGAAGCACATTGTTCTTCTGGAATTCTGGAAGCTCTGATGTACTGGAATAAAGTGCCAATGTCTCAAAGAAGAAAAGTAAACACACTAGAGAGATGGCTCGGTGGTTAAGAGCACTGGGCGCTCTTGCAAAGTATCTGGTTCAGTTTCTAGCACCCATATGGTGGCTCACAGAGCTCTGTAACACCACCACCACCACCACTACCACCCCGGCCAGGGGACAGATATGAAGCTCTTGCGGTCTCCCCAGCCCTGCATACATGTGCTACACAAACATATGTGCAGGTAAAACACGCAAACCTATAAAAGAAAACTGTAAAAGTGTTAATTAAAAAAGAATGCAGACTGCTAAATATCTCGGGTATTTATCTGGGCAGAACCAGAACGTGGCAGGACTAAAGTCAAGTCTCCAGACGCCCTGAGCTGAAGTGGTTTTTACCACAGCATTGGAGGTTTTGGAATGCAGACGTGGTTATTGACAGCAGAACTATTTTCTTAATTGCATTGTGTTTTGGTCAACACAAAAAATTAGTTCACATTCTCTCTTCCAAATAGAAGGCAAAGGCAGACTGCCCAGAATGTTAAACAAGAGCGCACACGCACTCACAGGTGGCAAGGCAAATCGGCCTGAAATGAAAATTTTGTCAGTCAAAACACCAAGTATCCCGGGTGTGGTTGTGCACACCTTTAGTCCCAGCACTTGGGAGGCAGAGCCAGACCGTTCTGAGTTCGAGGGCAGCCTGGTCTACAGAGGGAATTCCAGGACAGCCAGGGCTTCACAGAGAAACCCTGTCTTGAAAAGCCAAATAAGTAAATGAATAAATAGAAATAAAACCACAAATGGAGGAAGACAGCTTCTCAGCCCAAAACACACACAACCGCGGGGTGGGAGGGATGGCGAACTATCCCGGGTGCAAGAGAGTCTTCTGAGGAAAGTACCCATAAATCTGTCATTTAAAGGAGAGGTGGAGAAACAAGACCTTGCTAGAAGACACTACAAGCTTCGACCCAGCCCTGAGGTCTCTAAACGTCCCACTCTGCAGGCCTCGTGGGCATGCGCGGACTCCTAATTAGCTTCTGCAGGGAACAATGACTGAAGAGGCTGGAGAGGAGGTGAAGTTCGGCACACCAGAATGGTATGCAAAACTGACCTTCAAATCCTAAATCACAAATGGACGTGTATTGTTTTTTTACTTTGTTCCCAGAAGGAAAAAAAAACAGGCGCCTACTTTCTTGGGTTTAGGGAGGGGAAAAAAAAAAGTCAAAACTCCACCGTCAGGGTGGTAGTAAAATTCAAAGAGAGGGTTCTGTGGACGTGGTAGCTCACGCTTTTAATCGCAGCACTCCAGAGGCAGACGAAGAGGCAGGTGGATCTCTTTGGGTTTGAGGCTAGCCTGGTCCACAAAGCGAGTTCCAGACTGGCCAAAGCTACACAGAGATATCCTTTAAAAAAAAAAAAAAATTAAAGCGGGTTCCGATAAACACTTCAAGCCCGCCCACCTCCCCCACACCAGGCTGCTGGTTCTTATTAACCAGAGGAGGAAACACAAGGAACAGACAAACGGGACCAACGATCAAAGTGAAACCGACTTTTTAATCATCTCGTTGAAACCGACGAACGCAAAGCCAGGAAAGCACCAACGACGAGGCCGGCCCCAGTAAGTCCTGTCATCCTTGCCTAAGACCTCGGTGTCTCTGTGAGATGAATTCGAGAGACTCTAGAGCAAAACAAAACAACCCCCCACAAAAAAAAAAAAAAAAAAAAAAAAAACAGGCAAGGACCGGAGCTTTCCGGGGAGGCCTCGCGGGGTTAGGGAAGGGAGCGGAGCCCTATTTCGAGCTGAGGGGAGGAAACGTGCGGGGAAGGACGGGTCCCGCAGCCCAGAAGCGCCGCCGCCGAGACCCAGAGGGCGCCTCGCTCCGGGGCCTGTGCGCGCGCGCTCGGGACCTGGGTCAGCCGGAGCTGGACGGTCCCGCGAGCTTCAACAGCCGCCCCCGGTCCTCAGCGGGTCCCGGTCTCCCAAGGTGTCCGGACGTAGGCCGGGGTCCCCCCACACTCACCGCTTGCGCGCCTCCTCGGGCCGGCCGGGCCCCGCCGGGGGCGCTGGGGACGGAGGCGGGGCGCGCGCGGACGCGGGAACGCGCTCCCTCTCCTCCGGGCTCTCCAACACGCGCGCACTCTCGGGAGCGCGAGGAATCCCTGGAATGAGGCGCAGCCCGCCCGCGCCCGGTCTCCTCCTGGCAGGCATGGCCACGCCCCGGGCACGCCCCCGGCACGCCCCTCCAGGCCGGGCAGGTGGAGCCGCGCCCAGGTGAGCCCGCGGGGCCGCGCTGCACGACCCCGAGCGGTGCGCGTGCCCTCCGGCGCCCCGCGCGCTCCGGATCCAGAGCTCCGGCTCCGGAGGTCGCTGGGGACCCGTTGCTCCCCGCGAGGAGCTCCAGCGGGGCAGGGCACGTGGACGCAGCGTTCCCCAACATAACCCCCCCACGCGCCACACCCCAGAGCCCCCCGGGACGCACCTTCCCAGTGGACACCCGCGGACACTCTCGTAGGTGCCCAGGTGCCCGCCGCCGCCGGCCACGCGCGTCCCCACGCGCTCGCAGCGGGCTTCCGCCCTCCCGAGCGTCCCGCCACGCTCCGTGGCCCCGGCTCCCCGTAACCTTCCCGCTCAGTCGGCCCCGCGGGACCCCTGGGGTCACTTTGGCAGACACCCCCCCCACACACACACACACACACACACGGATCCGCCTCCCAGCAGCCCGAGGGCAGGCGCGGCGGGAGCTGCTCGGGAGTCTAGGCTCCGCGTTTGCACCCCACGCGGCGGGGAGCTCCGCGGGGCGCCACCCGGGGTCACTCGCAGCCTCGCCCTTTGGTCACCGGACCCCAAGCCCAAAGCTACCGGGACGCGACAGTCCCGCAGCCTCACGTACCTGAAGGCACAGCGCGGTGGCGCAGGCTCGGGAGGTAGGGACTCGGAGGGGTGCCGCTCGGAATCAGAAGGGCAGCCCGGGATCAGAACACCCCGAGCCGGCTGGGTTCTCTCCCATTCCACTACTCCACGCGCGCGCGCGCGCCCACACTCACACGCGGTCTCTCCCCCCTCCCAGCCACTAGCAGCGAAGAGGAAACGCTGGAAAATCCGAGCCGCCGACGGGGCACCCCAGGCGCGCGCTGCACTTTGCTGCGCTGGGCAAACTCCTGCTGCCACCGGCCAGCTCTGCAGTGGGACGGGCAGGGGCGGGGGAGGAGGGAAACGCTTCCAATTGGTGCTGGTTCTGGCGGGGGCACGTGACCAGGAGAAGGCCAGGCCTGGCTTTAATTTCTAGCTGTCATTCTCTGGAGATATTTGGGGTGGGGGAAGGCCCCAGTAGCCCTGGGCTCTCCATTGTTTTTCTCATACTGCCACAGTTAAGGAAAACATTTGCTTAACATAACCAGACGCTAAGTTCATAAAACAGGCAGAGCTGGACTTCTGGCTGGTTTTACCACAGTTCCACCTGCATGCCTTCTGGCTGTCCTCGAACCTTTGTCTCTAGAAAACACACACACACACACACACACACACACACATACACATACAGAGAGAAAGAGAGAGAGAGAGAGAAAGAGAGAGAGAGTCTTTTGTGCACTTGCCATAAGCTAGAGTCATTTGAGAAGAAACCTCAATTGAGAAAATGATCTGTGGACAAGCCTGGATTCATGATGGGAGAGGAAGGGCCCAGACAAAGGTGGGTGGGAACACCCTGGGCAGGGAGTTTTTGGGTGAAAACGGGCTAAGCAAGCCATGGGGAGCAAGCCAAGAAGTAGCATTCCTCCATGGCTTCTGCTTCAGGCCCTCATCTGACCTCCCTACAAACTGTAAGCTGAAATGAACCCTTTCCTCCCGAGCTGCTTTTACTCGAGGTGTTTACCACTGCACAGAAAGCACACCAGACAGCGACAGCCTGGACCGCCAGGGCTTCCCCCAAGAAAGGGCTCCAAGACTCCATAAAAATAATCAGTAGCTTACTTCAGTGTTGGAAAGGAAAAAGTGTTTTCCGGGTCCCAAGCTATTTTCCGTTCTGTTACTGGGTCGTATGGCATCCCCAGCAGGTTTCCATCCACAATGGAATAACAGAAGAGGTAGGGGCAGTTCATTTCACAAAACAGGTTCCCTGGGGCTTGCGGCCCTTCATGAGGCACACAGGTACCAAGTAAGAAGATCCAGGTGCGGCCACCCTCAGGTTTCCTAGTTATTCCTTTGAAATTTGTGGGTCAGGAATCCCAACAAGAGGCAAGAGTTTAACAGTTAATGGGACTGGCTGCTCTTCCAGAGGACTCCAGTTTCATTCCTAGCATCCAAGTCAGGGGCTCACAACTGTTAACTCCTGCTAGTGGACGTCTGCTGCCCTCTTCTGGACTCTGCAGGTACCTGCACTCACATGTGCAAACCTACATACAGACACACATATACACATAATTTAAAAATAAAAATAAATCTTGAAAACAAAATCAGGGATCAATGCTAGGAAGGCTCCCAGACTTTCTGATGATGGTGCGGCATGGTGTGGTATGGTGTGTGTGTGTGTGTGTGTGTGTGTGAGTGTGTGTGTGTGTGTCCATCGCAGGATAGTACTTAACTGCAAACATCCTTACTCTCTGAGCCTCACAATGATGTTTTGAAACTTAGACTGTAGTTTATCAAGTCGCTTTGTTTGAGACAGAGTGTCTCTGTGTAGTCTTGGCTGTCCTGGACTTGATCTGTAGACCAGGATGGTCTCGAACTCAAAGAGATCTGCCTGCTTCTGCCTCCTGAGTGCTGGGATCACAGGTGTGCACCACCAAGTTTATCGAGTCTTAAGAGTGGATAAAGAGCCAGGCTGTGGAGGCACCTGCCTTTAATCTCAGCACCAGGGAGGCAGAGGAAGGTAGATCTGTGAGTTTGAGGCCAGCCTTGTTTACAGAGTAAGCTCCAGCACAGCCAGGGCTACACAGAGAAACCTGTCTCCACACCACCACCCCAAAAAAAGAGTGGATAAAGAAAGTGTGCAAAATACACTAATGGGGAATGAGGACAGACAAGGGACAATTTGGTCAGGCACAAGAAGGTGTCAAAATGAAAAGAGAGATTTGGATTCGAACCCCAGCTCATCCCTATTCCACAAAGGACTATGGGCTTGTTAATTCTTTCTCAGGGGGTACTAGAAGAGGCAGAGGGATGCAGCGAAGCTCCACCCCCACCACACCCCACCCCCGCTTCTCTCTTGATTGGAATTCAGAGCTGCTTGGCTCTTTATAAACACACACAAACTTAATTCCAGAGATGGAGGGAAGAAACTTGGTCAGGTGGAACACATGAAGAAGATTAACAAGAAGTAACAGAACTGTACATTTTAAACACCGGCCTTGGGTGGACAAAGCGACCCCACACAGCATTATCTCATTCAGTCTTTGTGACAGCATTGACACTTGTTGGCTGCTAAGTGATTTTCGTTAGGGGTCGGTGCAGAGGTCTAAAACTGCCTCTTTGATTTCCATCACTGGCTAGACGGAGCCTTGCTCTGTAGATAAATCATGGGGACCGAGGGCTTTTCTCATGGATGTGACCGGTCGTTGACCTTGGCAGGGCTTAATCTCACTCCTTGCCTTACATCAGCAGGAGTGAACTTAACTCTGGCAGCCTCCAAACTGTATTAAGTCTGGCTGTTTACATTGTGTTGATGAACACAGGTGAGGGGAAAACACAGGGACGAGGCTGCTGTAAAAAAAAATAATAATAATAAAACAGGAGAATTGGAACCAGAACTCAAGGTCTGTGTTAAGTATAACCAGCCTGACAGTGCACAGTAACCAAAGAGATATTACTTGGATCCAGGTATTAAATGGCAAATTCAGGCATGTGGCAAAGTATCTTGTATGAAATGCTAAACATGAAATGAAAAATAGTTTAGGAGGATATAGTATATATATGTATATTCGTGCAATAAAGACATTTTTAAGCTAATGCTGAGGGTGAAGGTGGCCGCCTGCAGTCTGAGCTATGCAGGAGACTGAAGGATGACTTCTTTGTTTGTGTGTATGAGTGTTTGACCTGAATGTATGGCTTCGTACCACCTGCCTACAGAAGAGGCCAGAAGAGGGCCTAGACTCTCTGAAACTGGGGTCACAGGTGCTTGTGAACCATCTTGTGGGTGCTGGGAACAGAACCAGAGTCCTCTGCAAGACAGGCCAGTGCTCTTAACCACTGAGCCATCTCTCCAACCCCCTCCTCCCAGGCCTTCTTTTTTATTTATTTATTTATTTATTTATTTATTTATTTATTTATTTATTTGAGACAGTGTCTCACAACGTCTTAGCCTGGGCTGGGCTGAAACTCCCAGAGATCTACTTGCCTTTGCCAGCTGAGCGCTGCAGCTAAAGGAGTGCGCAACCTTCATCACAGTATTTAAAGTCTAAGAAACTGAAGAAAGACACTGGGAAAAGTAAATGAGTGAGTGAAGCTTATACATACGCGGCTGCTAAAAATGCATTTCAAAGCCAAGAATGCATACATTTCCAGTTTATTATTAAAAAGTAGTGATACGGAATTGAGGAGATGAGTACCTGACAAGAGAGAAGCAGGCCTGGTTCGGTCCTCTGAGAGCTCTGTGAAAGACACAGGGAGGAGGATGTTAGGAGGCATGAGGGACAGGGTGTCCTGTCTACTTTTAACCAGTGTTTGAAACTTTCCACTTAACCATCAGAAAATTAAAACAGGAGCTGGAGAGATGGCTCAGTGGTTAAAAGCACTGGATGCCCTTGAGGAGAGCCTCGGTTCTTTCACCCCACTCCAGCACCAACATGGTGCCTCTCGACCATTCGTAACTCCAGTTCTAGAGGATCTGGCAGCCTCTTCTGGTCTATGTGGGTGCTGTGTACATGTGGTACACAGACATACATGCCAGCAAAACACACATATACCTGATATAGATAGATGACAGATAGATAGATAGATAGATAGATAGATAGATAGATAGATAGATAGAAAGATAGATGATTGATAGATAAATAATATATAGATGATACATAGACAGATAGATGATAGATAGATGATTGATAGATTAATGATAGATAGATAGATAGATGATTGATAGATAATGATAGATAGATGATATATAGATAGATGATTGATGGATAGTTTCTAACTAAATAAAAAGAACAAGAATGCACATAGGACCTGAGGACACTGTGCCACTCCCCTGTGCCACAAAAGTGTTTTCTGCTCTCCTTGTCTCTCTATGTGTGCCTTCCTATCCCCTGTAATCTCAGCACTTGAGGACTTGTGGGGTGGAGGCTGACTATCAGAAGTTCAATGTCATCCTCAGGTACAAAGCAGGTCAGAGGCTAGCTTGGGGTACATGAAACAGTGTCTCAAACATAGAAAAAGAGAGAGCGATGACATCACATCTGAGAGAGGTGGGGGAAGGGCAGATCATTCAGCACCCTCAGCAGAGAGGGATTTTCCCAACACCATTATGTAGCTTGGGAGGAAAGAATTAAAAAAATCTACTTCCAAGTGCAGAAATCTTACAAAGAAAGAGGTATACAAAGGGAACTTCCTGTTCCCAAAAGCAGCACCTTCAACACAGTGTTTACTACCAAAACCAGAACAAAAAGGCCTTGGATTCTCCAGAGGGGCAAGTTACAGACAGAGCTGTTGCAGTTACAGAGCTGCCATGGGGAACCTGAGTCCTCTGAAAGAGCAGTAAGTGCTCTTAACTGCTGAGCCATCTCTCCAGCCCGACTTACATTATTTTTGTTTTCTCCTACCTCAAATATGCACCGCATAAAACCAAGAGAAAACTGCAGAGGACTTTTGGCTTTTAAACACCTGAAAACACAAACATATTTTACAGAGAAAACACAAGCTACCAATCTTAATGTCACCCGATGTGGCAGCTGCCAAGAGCAAGTGACTGAGCTAGGCTCTGGGAATTTCTATTTTGGGAGGTAGTAGTGTTACTGTTTGAGACAAGGTCTCTCTGTGTAGCTCTGGCTGTCCTAGAACTCTCTGTGTAGACGAGGCTGGCATCAAACTCCCAGAGATCCACCTGCCTCTGCCTTCCAAGTACAGGGATTAATGGCGTGTGCCACCACCACCACCACCACCACCACCACCACTACCACCACCACGACCACACCCTGGCTAGGTTCTGTTATTACTGTGGGCCCCTCACTGGCTTAACTCTTCCATCTCCTTTCCCATTCAGGCCCCCTTGAACATTTTATGCATTCCTGTGTAAACTTGGCCTCAGGGTTCTTGCTCTCCACAGGGCTGCCATTATATAAGAAGCCAGCTGTGTTCTTTGATGGGTTAGCCGGCACAGTTTAAATGGCTCAGCATGGCTCTGTGAAATGGCTCATTGGATAAAAGTCCCTGTGAGGACCTGGGTTTGATCCCCCTTGGAATCCCTGTAAAGGTAGGAGAGAACTAACTCCACCAGGTTGTGCTCTGCCCTACACACACACACACACACACACACACACACACACACACAATACAACAAGTGCTGACTCCTCCCACAATATCAATAAAATATAACACATTTGATAACTGCCCAGTCTGTGCCAGTGCAAACGCCAGGCCTTGAAATCAGCCAGCGGAGTTGTCTACATGACCTGGTATTTGCGTGTATCAAATCTTTGAAGATAAATATAAAAATCGGTAAACTGAGAGGTGGGGGGTGACTCAGCAGTTAAGATGACCTTTCAAGGGTACCCAGGGTTCCATTCCCAGCACCAACATGGGGCCTCTCAGCTGTAACTCCAGTTCGGGGGGGATCTGATTCCCTCTTTTAAGCTCTGGGACCACTGCATGCGTGTGGTACACAGACAAATACCAATACCTATAAGATAAACATAAACAAATCTAAAAAAAGGCTAAATTGGAAGGCTTTCCCTAGGCAGCTCATAAATTCCTACGAATGTATTTGTGAGCCCCAACTTCATAAATCATGACAACGAAGTTAGGCAGCTACTAGAGTTTCAAGTAAAAAAAACCCTGGTTTTGGATCCTAGCATCACTCTTTATTACTCTTAAGAATCTTAAAGCCTCTGTCTGCCCTAGAAAATAGAATCACAATATCCATTTTTTAGAAAATCTATTAATCAAGATGGAGTTACCAGGCATGGTTGTGTATGCCTTCATTCCCAGCACGAGGGAGGCAGAGACAGGAGGGGCTCTGTGAGTCTGAGACCAGCCTGGTCTAGAGAGCCAATGCCGGGCTACACAGTGAAATCCTGTCAATCAGTGTTACTGACTATTGTTGCTCATGCCCTCATTTAGAGAGACAGTTGGCCAGAGAGACCGAAGAGAAACTGAGTCCTCTAATTTTCCAGCCCGTTGATTTTCATGCCATATGTTATGGTATAAACATGTCTCCTCACCAAATCTCATTTACCAAAATCTTAACCTGAAAAGCCATACTCCAGTAGCATCTAGAGATGAGGCCTGGGGAGGTAGTAAGAGCTAGATGAAGTCATGAAGGTAAGCCTCATGTGGTGGCATCAGGGCCCCTCCCATGGGACGACAGCCCCAGCCTTTGGCTTTTTGAAATGGGATCTGCCTTTAAATCCACTGGCTCAGGCTGGCTTGAAACTTAGATTCGGCCTGCCTCACTAAGTGTTAGAATTAAAGCTGTGTACCACCATGCACAGAACCCTTTTTTCTTTGCAAAATATCTAGGCTCAGTTAGGCATGTTGGCACAAGCCTTTGATCCCAGCACTCAGGAGGCAGAGGCGGGCAGATCTCTGTGAGGTTGAGGCCAACCTTGTCTGTGTGGCTACTTCCAGGACTTCATAGTGAGCTGCTGTTTTAAAGAAATACCCAGCCCCACGTGTTTCAATATAGTAACAGAAGACATATTAATGCACTCATAATGATGAACTCATTGTATCAAGACCCTCACATTGCAAGCTTAAGGATAAAAACATGTAGCTGGTTATGGTGGCTAGCACCTACAATGGCAAGGCAAGAGGGTTACCATGAATTCAAGACCAGTCTAGATTACATGGTGAGTTCCAGGATAGCCTGACCTTTAAAGAGAGACCCTATCTGAAGAAACATGGGAAATTTAAGACACACTAACAGAGGGTGAAACCTGGGACACTGATGACCTATGAGGCCACAGCTTTAGCTCTGGTCCATTGTCCCCAGACTTCAGACTACACAAGGCTCAAGACCATCCATTTCTTCCTGGAGCCGGTTTTGTTTTCCATCCAGAGCTAACAATGCAGCCTCTGAACAGTAAGAAGGGCTGCCTTATTTCTTCTGCAATCTCTGGTGTCTGGCAAGAGCCTGGCTTCTTGCAGATGCTTACGAAATGTCTGTGGAAGGAATGAGAGGAAGAACCCTTCCTGGTTATTTCTGCTGCAGAAAGAATCCAGGCTTGTGCATGGAGCCTGAAACTGCTTTCCTAGAAAATCTGGGAAAGTACACAAAGGGGGGATGGGGGGGAGGCGGCATGCAGGGGGTGTTATATTTTAAATTTAAATGTCACAGCCGTAAGTCAGGCCAGGATAATATTATCCTAGCATTGGACAGAAAATAGATGCTAAATGAAGACATGTGTCATGCCTGAGAAAAATTCCTCAACAGTTGCCCACAGCCCTTAAAATAAAACCCCAGATTCCTAGTGTTTTTGGCTCCCTATTGCTCCCCCACAGCTTTAAAAAAAAAAAGGGGGGGAGACAATTTTAGATTCACAGATACTTGTGATAAGCAATATTGCAGTGAGATCCCATAAACCCACTCCCAGCGCCCACAGGGTACCACTTTCTCACAAGTAGGATTTTGACATTGACACAATTCATAAAGAGCCTGGGAAGTCCAAGGTCAAGGCAGAGACATTGGTATGACGGAGGCTGTTCTCTGCTTTCAAGATGGTGCCTGTTGCTTTGTGCTCATCTGGTGTCAGGCAGGAGAGCAGAAGAGAGACTCATACGCTCAAGACCTTAGGAAGGGTCCTGTCGAAGTTGCTTTTGCTTCGCTGTGAAAAAACACTCCGAGTAAGCAACTTAAAGGAGAAACGGTTTATTCTGGCTCGAGGTTCCAAGCTGGTGAAGTCCATCATGGTCAAGTCAAGAGAGCTGGAAGCAGCTGGTCCTGTCTCCACAAGCCACAATCAGGGAGAAGAGAGAGATGAATCTGCTTATGCAGTCCAAGTTCACAGCCAGGGGAAGAGTACTGCCCTCAATGGTCAAGTCTTAGCCCAAGTAATGCAATCAAGATACCCAGAGGCCAATTTATCTCCCATGTCATTCCAGAATTCATCAAGTGGATGAAGGTGGATGAAGCACAGGAGAAGGTTATGAATCACCCCAGAGAGGCTCCACCTTCTAATTCCATCACTGTGGTAGGTGCACCTTTCAATGGGTGCACACACATGTACCAACCACATGTGTGTATACTCAGTTCTATATGTGTGTGTACTCAGTTCTACAGCATCATAACATGTGTGGGTTCACATGTATACCCCCCAACTTACGCGATAGGATGGTTCTGTCACTCAAGAATTTTTGATGCGGCTTTATGTTGTTTAGTTTCTGTGCTTGTGTGGCAGGGTTTCACTATGTAGAGCAAGCTGACCTGGAACTCACTGATAGTCACCTGCCTCTGCACCCTGAGGGCTGGGATTAAAGTCATGTGCCACCATGACCGGACCACTGAGGTAACTATACTCTCTCCTCTCCCTATACTGTCCCACCATCACTGACCCTTGGAAAAACACCAATATATTCTCCATTTTCTAAAATGTTATTCTCTCAAAATGTTATATATGTGGACTTATACAGCATGGGGCCAATCTTTGGAGGATTTCCTTTCTTCTCTCCGTGTAAATTGTTGGCAATTCATCCATGCAGTTATATGCATCAATAGTCCTTCCATCTCCTTGCTGAGTGAGATTATATTGTGTGGACACACCACAGTTTGTGCAGTCACTGAGCTGTGGACAGACTGCTGGACTCATCATGGTTTTAAGCAACACACACAAAACCAGAGACGAACATTCGTGCATATAAATGCTCATCTTTACTGTCACCTTGACATTTAGCATCACCATGGAAACACGTGGTTGGTGTGGCCATACGAGTTTCTAGAAAGGTTTAACTGAGGAGGAAAGACTCATCCTGGATTTGGGCAGCACCATCCCACAGGCTGTAGTCCCAGACTGAGTAAAAGGGGGGAAGGGAGCTGAGCACCCACAGTCTCCATCCTCTACTTCCTAACTCGGGCCACAATGTGACCTGCTGCCTCACACTCCTGCTGGAAGGAATGCTTTCCCCACCGTGAGAGGCTGTGCCCACAAACCGTGAGCCAAAAGAACAGTCCCTTCCTTAAGCTGCTCGTGTTAGAATAGAATAAGGAAGGGGGTCTGGAGAAATGGCTCAGTGATTAAGAGCACTTGCTACTCTTGGAGGACCCACCTGAGTTAAGTTCCTAGTACCCACAGCCACTTGAAACTCCAGCTCCAAGGGATCTGATGCTGTCTTCTGGCTTCCGAGAGCACCCACACTCATGTGTAAAAACCCTCAAACAGACAGACAGACACACACACACAATTAACTAAAAATGAAAATTAAATAGTTTAAATAAAAACGAGAAACGGTTACTAATACCCTGTGCTTGCCATATATACACGTATAAGATATGTGTATATGTGAGACACGATAACATATTCTCGACTGCTTTTTGAGTTAGCTTTTTAATGCTATGGTGAACACACACAATGACATACCAGGGGGAAATGTTTATTTTGGCTTGTAGACTCAAAAGATTTTGGCGCATGGTCACTTCGCCTGGTTGCCTTGAGCTCATGGCAACACAGTTATCATGGCAGGAGTCCATGGTAGAGGACACTGTCACCTCATGTCCTCCTGAAAACCAAAAAGAGAAAAAGGAAGGGCTGGGGTCCTAACATCCCCTTCAACATCTCAAGTGCTGGGCAGATGACTCAGTGGGTAAGGCGCTTGCTGTGCAAGTATAAGGACACGAGTTCAAATCCCTAGGACCCACATAAAACCAGGCGCAGTGGCAGGTCTGAAAGCCCAGTGCTCCTGCAGCAGGCTGGCAGGTGCAGCTAGAGTTCTAGAAGCTCGCAGTCTGGCTAGTCTGATGTTCACAGGACCAGACAGTAAAGTGACGCTGCCTCAAACTAGATAGGAGGCAAAAACTGATGTCCAAGGTTATCCTCTGTTCTCTACTGTGTGCTGTGGTGCACACATCCCCTGCCCCAACATGCATACACACATATAATGCATGGACATGCACACGTACACACACCAAACAAACAAAACAAGGGCACACCCTAAGTGCTGTAGCTTCCTTCCGACTAGGCTGTACCTCCCAAAGATTCTTCCAGTCCCCAGCACCACCACCCAGTAATAGTGAAGCCTTCAAAACATGGGCCACCAGGGAGCATTCGAGTTCCAAAACTATAACCTGGGTGTGGTGGTACAGGCTTGTACTCCCAGCACTCAGAGAGAGGAGAAATAACTTCAAGGCCAGCCAACGCTACAAATCCCACCCTCAAAAACTCTAAACTGTAGAAAAACCCTCCACACCCCTCTCTGGGCCCCGATTACCGAAGCAGGATGCCCACATCCCCCTTGAACTTGCTGGGGACTCCATTCTCACAGACAACAGGTGTGGCGTGTTGTTCAGAAGGGAGCAATGAATGCTGGGTAATTGCATTTCCCAGAAGCTCACATGCCTGCCCTCCCTTCTCCCTCCTTCCTTTCCTTCTCTGCCTCCCTTCTCCTCGCTCTCCCAACTCTATATTTAATTTTATTTATATTCCTGTTCAATATGAACTAATCCCATCATGTAAGAAGCGTCTACAAATCCAAACGTGGCCAGGCCAACGCAATGAGTCATTAGAAACAGATGTGAGACATTCAGATGCCAAGCAACAGGAAGAGCTCCTTCACACCCATGGCAGCTTGGGACCCCTTGCCACTGCTCATTTGCATGTTGGCCTTAAAGATGACAAGAGTTGGTTTTGCTCAGCACTAGTTAGAGTACTGGAATATCTTAGCTTGTGCGCACAGAGCCAAGGACATCACAGACAACCAGCTCAAGGAAGCTTCCTCTGTACCGAATTAGCTGTAAAATACTTTCTAGGATGTAGACTAGCCCTGTAAAACAACCCCTAGGTTGTAAAGGTCGCAAATACTGACCTCCGCCAACAGCCCTGTGACATGGTGACTGAGGTCTTCGGGCTTAGACTCACAGTCTAGCTCAGTAAAGTCCCAGACAGTGCCTTGAGCTGCGTGAGAAGTGAGATGAGACGAAGTGATCGCCAGGATTCAGAGAGAGCTACTGGCAGGACACACCCGCCATCTTACCACCTGGCAGGTGGAGGCAGGAGAATCTGCACCTCGGGGAGTCCAAGGCCAGCCTGGGCTACAAGAGAACATGCCAAGAAAAGAAGAGAAGAGAAGTTGTCCCGGGAGCTGATTACTTTCAAGAGGAAAAGACCAAAACAAAGGTTTGAGTTCAATGGGTAAAGCTGCTTACCACCAAGCTGAATGACTTGAGTTCAATCACCAGGACTCACACGGTAGAAGGGGAGAACCACAGGCTGCCCTCTGACCTCCCCTCATGCTCACAAGTCCTCAACAACCCATCTCTCCATCTTTGTACAGCCGTCTGCATTCAGTAGGCCGCACCTTGATGACCTAATTACTGAACCCTGAGCACCTGCCTCCTGCAGGGCCTCTTCCAAGCATGAAGCACCAGATCACATGTCTCTCTTCAATGTCTCACCTTTACAGTGACCGAGAGGACAGGGGTTTCACTCTCTTGCCTATATATGAGCAAATGGAGGCTCAGAGAGGTTCAACTATTTCTCCAAAGCCCCACAGCCAGCCTGACGGGACCAAGGGGAAGTGCAGAGGATCATCTCAACCAGATGGACATGACACTTCCCTGAGGAGCCACACCAGCCACTGAGAACATCTGACCTGAGTCCTGCTCTCCTCCAATCTTCATATTACCCACAGAGGATGCTTGCTAAGGACACCCGCTTAGCCTGAGAAATACAGGGAAAGCCCACTGTCCTAATCCTGGCTGGCAGCAGGCTCCCTTTTTCCCACATCCCAGTCCCTCCCAGCCTGGCCAGATCTCTACACGCAGCTGGCAAAGGATGCCTTAGGAATGGCATTCACGGTTAGAGAGACCAGACAACACGGCACGTGGGGATCCTTCAAAGGATGGCATGGCTATGTTTTGTCGGAAGTCTCGGCCTTGCAGATATCTTCCCCACGTGACCCAAAGAACAAGTCCACCAGTCAGCTTTCTATCACTGTGATAAACCCCATGCCCAAAAGGAGCTTGTGGAGGAAAGGATTTATTGTAGATACAACTCCCAGGTCACAACGCATCACTGAGGGAAGTCGGGGCAGAAACTCGAGGCAGGAGCCAGCAGACGGAATCTGAAGCAGAAACCACGGAGGAATGCTGCTTACTGGCTTGCTCCCCATGGCTTGCCCTGATTGCATTTTCATGTAACCTAGAACCACTTGCCCAGGGGGCTGGCACCAGCCACAGTGGGCTGGACCCTCCTACATTAATCGTTTATCAAGAAAAAGCCCCACAGACTTGCCCACAAGCCATGAAACGGAGGCTTTTTCGCAACTGAGGCCACTTCTTCCCAGAGGGCCCTAGCTTATATCAAGTTGACAAAAGCTTATCAGTACAGCATCTTCCTAAGGTGATGAGGGGAGGGGTCAGGCAAGCAGAACAGCCATTCAGTGCTAGGAACACAACTTGATTGTGTCCATCCTGATGCTCTGCTTGTCCCTGAAGAGAAGGCCCTTGTCTCCTTTGCTGAAATGTATGCAACAGCCCCTGCTAAGATGGATTGGTAAAGTACCCCTCCTGTCACAACCAAAGGAACCCAGAGAAACCTCCAGGCAGCTCTGCCCTGCTGGGCACACCACTAAACAGCCCTGAGGTAACTGACTCATCCACTCCATGGAAGCTGCTGGCTATGGGCTCCAGATTTGCCAGACTGCTTGCACAACCCACAGTGATTTCATTCATAAAACATCTGTCTTCCTCAAGCTGGATCCTGGCTTATGTCTGTTCACCCTCATGAGTGATATTAGCATGGTCCAGCATTATATACTGACTGATCATCAGGTAGTCTTGGATTCAAATTCTAGCTTTCCTGTTAAAAACAAGTTCAGGTCTTTTTGAAGCTCAAATGACCTACAGATAGTACCTGGTATATAGTAGATGCTCACTAAATGTTGCCACTTCTTGAGGTGCTCAATATGTCATAGTCATTGAACAGCTACTGCGTGTTAGATTCTGCCAACAGGATCTGATCATGTGGCGTCTCCTCCCTTTACTGGTCACTGAATGCCATTCTCATTTAATAAACATTTGAAGTTGTTTTGTGTGTGTATGTGTGTGTGACATGCATGAAGAAGATCCAGTTCCTGCATCTTCAGGAACTGGAGTTGTAGCCAGTTGGGTAGGCTCTGGCAACCTCGTCTAGATCTGCTACAGGGGCAGCCTGTGCTCCTAACTACTGAGCCATCTCTCCAGCCCCCTCACAATACATTTGCTGTGGTGTCTTTTCCGTGCAGAGCAGTAGGGGCCATCATTTCCTGGGTGTCCACTCTGGCCTTCATCAGGGGTGTTCTGAATAGATTCTCAGCTGATATCCACAGTGACTCCTTGAAGTCAGTCGCCTTCTGCGCAGAACGTGGACCCAAGATGCTCAGGTGCTCTCCTGAAGTCACGCAGCTAGAACTCTAGCTGCACTGTGGAGACAAGATGGCTAAGTCCAGAAGGCCATGAGGAGGGCAAAGGGATGGAGAGACGACAGTTTGTCACCCATCCCTTGAGAGTGATGGGCTTGTGAGCTGTAGAGATGACGAGAATCCCTGGAGACCGTGGCCAGCCCCTTCCAACCAGAAAACAGCAGGCTGACTCAAGCAGTCCCCTGAGATCATGGCACCATGATGTCACCTTGTTTATTCCCCGAGAGGGAATCAGGCCCACACAGCGGCTTGATGAACCGCTGGCCCCAGACAACAAAATGACAATGCCTGTGACTTACTCTCGGTGCCACCAGCGGCTCCTCAGCCGAAGGTCACCCAGAAGTAAATCATGGGGTTGTTTAATCTTTGCTCCAATTCCACAATTTAGAAGCAATTCTGTGTCACTTGCTTCCATCACTGGTCATGCCACTACTTAAGGGCAGGGTGACAGGAGCACATTTGGAGATAGCACGCATACTCAGGGTCTCTTTCAAGCCTGGTTGTGTGCTAGTTGCTCAAGAATAAGATGTGACCCTAGCGGATTTCTTTATATTTAGTTTAAAAATTTAATTTTCTATATGTGTGTATGTTAAGTAAATTCCCCCTCAGGCCTTACTTCCTCCCTTTTCCCACACTCCCATTCTTCCCCTTTGCTAGCTCCATTGCTTTGCAGCTTTCCTTCCCCCTGGCAGCTGGGAAGGAAAGAGAAAAGAGGGGCCGGGGTTCCAGTAACCTCCAACTGGGCCCCACCTCTTCAGGACTTCACCAACTCCCAACACTACAACAGACAGGACCTAGCTGTCACCTCATGTGCCTTCAGGGGACCAAAGTGCCAGGTGCACCCTGAAGTTACTTATTTATTCTGTGTTCATACATTCTAGGCCATCTCTTCTTTTAGACTTCACGGGTGCGTGCGTACACACACACACACACACACACACCTTTTAAAACGCTATGCTATTAAACCTGGTGGTGGTAGCCCAAGGCCTTTAATCCCAGCAGGGAAATGTCTTCAGTTCGAGGCCACCCTGATCTACAGAGTGAGCTCCAGGACAACCAGGACTATTACACAGAGAAACCCTGTCTCAGCAGCAACCCCTCAAAAAAAAAAAAAAAAAAAAAAAAAGAAAAGAAAAGAAAAATCCAGTTCTGCTGAGTGCTAGCAAAGAACTCTCAGGCCTGTGAGACAGGCCCTGCAGGAAGCGCTCTGTGACTTACTGGGCACCTACCGGCCTGCTACACAGCTCCCTGTTCTTGCCCTTCTGGTGTTCTGCTTTCCTTTAAAATCCTACGCGCTGGAGCCAGCAGTGGAAGCAGGCTTTGTTCTCTTCCCATCGTTTCTCCTGCCGAATTGACAACAGAATATAGGCCTTTTGTGTGGGTCTCTTTAGGGACAATCTCATTATTATGTGGACTCAGGAACCACCGGGTTTCCAGCCTTTATTACCCCAGCCACCACACACAAACATACATGGAGGCAGCTGCGCACAAATCACCATCCCACGCCAGTCACCATGTGTCGAGCCCTCGCCAAGGGGTGGGTCCCATTAGGCCTTTTACATGTGTTAGTCAGTCATTAAATTCTAGTCATCAGAAGTCCATGGCAGCCACACCATAATTTCCTTTTCAATACACAGTCAAATTGAGATTCAAAGTCAGAGCTGCAGGTTGACAAGAGGTAAAGATGAGATTTCAAGCCTAGTAACTTCTAGTTTCAAATCCTTAGAATATACATTAAATACACATATGTGTGCTACACACACACACACACACACACACACACACACACACACACACTGCAGGAGTTGCTACAGCTGTTCTATGAGCTCATTTGTGGCACATATTTAACACTGATCTTATAGCTCCTTTCTTCCTACCTACCTATCTAACTGGAGATGAGAGGAGCTCAGGGGTAGACACGTGCTTAGGATGTATACACACAGAAGAAAGGAAGGAAGGAAGGAAGGAAGGAAGGGAGGGAGGGAGGGAGGGAGGGAGGGAGGGAGGGAGGGAGGGAGGGAGGGAAGGAAGGAGGGAGGAAAGGAGGGAGGAAGAGAGAGAGAGAGAGAGAGAGAGAGAGAGAGAGAGAGAGAGAACTTAAGTGATGCAACTAACACTTTGGTCCATGGTGTAATTTTTATAGACACCATGGGCTCAACCTGTGGTTCCTAACAAGTGTAAAATGCCATCCAATGAGGACAGCATTTAAAAATCTTGGGCTGTAGGGGCCAGTGAGATAGTTCAACAAGCATAGGAGCTTGCTGCTAAGCCTGACAACCTGAGTTTGATTCCCAGAATCGCATGATAGAAGAAGCACGTGCACACGTGTGTTTATACATGTATGTATTCATACATACTAGAGAGATGCAGTGCTGCCTCCCTGTAGTCGTGGCTTCTCAAAGGCCAAAGCGGCAGGGTCACTGGAGTCTGGACAGCCATGCGGAGCCACCACATCCACAGCAGCTTTACGGTGTCATAGCCCCACCAGCAATGTGCCAGGGCCCTGCCTTTTACCACAAGAGCATGTAAAGCGATTATGCCCACGGTGGCTTTGATTTACAGGGTCCTAACGAGCATTTTCATGTGCTCATTGGCTACTGGCATACCTTCTCCCGAATGTACTTGAGGATGAAATGAATAAGGTAATAAGTGTTTTGCATCCTGGTGCCGGAAGAAAACCTGCATGCGTGTCTCAAGTTACACGCCCATCTAGCCACCTTCCTTGCACCTTGGCTGCTCCAGCTACCAGAGAGATACAGGGAAGAAGAATGAAGTCACAGACAGAATGCTACGCTCAGGTTCCTGGCATTTTAATGAAAGTCTGGACCTAACTTGGCTGTCGTCCAGTTTATCTGTTCCTGGCAGGGGTAGAAAGTCAATGAAACAGGATACCCGCTCTCTGGTGGCTCAGGGTCTGTGCACCCTGAGCTCCAGGAGCATTGGAAATGGTGGAGACATCAGCCTAACATGTCCCAGGCTGGCCTCGAACTCACCGGGTAGCTGAAGAGGAGAATTCTTTTTTATTTTATTTATTTATTTATTGTTAAAGACATGGTCTTTCTCTATTGCCCTGCCTATCCTGGATCTCGCTATATAGACCAGGCTAGCTTCAAAATCCCAAAGATCTACCTGCTTTTGCCTCTCAGGGCAAGGATCAAGGTGTGCACTACCAAGCCCAGCTTGGATCTGGCCTTTTTTTTTTTTTTCCCCTTTAAGGATTCATTTTATTTATGTGTGTGCGCATCTGTGTGTGCGGTTCAGGTGTCCAGGAAGGTCAGAAGTGGGGTGTCAGGTACCCGGGGCTGTGGTTACAGGCATTTGTGAGCTGCCCTGGGTCCTCTGACAGAGTGGTGGCTGGCCCTGGTCTTCTCTCTTGCTGCTTGGATCTGACCTTACAGGATATTTGTAAGGATATTTACAAATATCCTTACAGGAGAAGACAGGGCATGACCTAGAAACTTCTGATTTTCTTGACTCCATTTTCCAGGTGCTGGAGTTGTAGTCTGTACCATGGTGCCTGGTTCGTAAAGTGCTGAGCAGTGAACCCGGTGCCTCCTACATGATATGCAGGCACTCTGTCAACTGAGCCACACGGCCGGCCCTGGACTGGGAGGCTTATGTTTGTTTTGGTTTTGGTTCCTGTTTTCTTTTGTTAAGGCAGGGTCTCATTCTGTGGCCCACGCTGGCCAAAAACTCACTATTTAGCCCAGCGTACTCATCAGTTAGCTTGGAGTGGAGCCTCTGAGAAACATGAGTGCATGCAATGCTTCTGTGAAAACGTGGATGTGTAGAGGAGACTGGAGGGCGGCTGAATGGGCCGGTGAACTGTTCATAACTACTGTGCCCCATCCACTAGCTGAGCCTAAGAACAGTCTGGACTACATGTTGGCTCTCAACTGGGATTTCCCCCCAAAGCAGTAACAAGGTCCTCCTGTAAGCACTTGTGGGCTTTTAAAAAGCCATTTAAAATATTCTGCTGCCTGAGGAAAGCTGTCAAGTTTCTTTGCTTTTAGGATTATGTCAACCCAGGTAGAAACACTGGTTAGGCCAAGTTGATCAGGAGCTCTGATTGGCTGTTGATGACCTAATGGGGCTTTTGGGAGTGCCATTGGCCTGGCAGCCACTCCTAAGCAGCAGAGCCACAAAGCAGGAAGGCGGTGCGCGCAAACTGATAGCATGCTTAAGGGCAGGCAGTATGTTCGAGGAGCTTATGGGGGCAACCAAACAGGGACTTTTAAAGCACACAGTGTGTGGTAAGCAATAAGAGACCCTCACATTCGAGAAGCAAGCTACCCCCTAGGTCCTCCTGGGTTTCTTTGTGTTGCTTCAGTGTCTGGCATATGCCAGGTGTCTCTTTCTCCCCAGAGAGCTGGCTGAGCACATAGACAAGTGCTGACAAGTCCCTCCCTCCCTCCTGCCCCCTACTACTGCCCAAACCTGCTCCATGCAGCCCTGAGGCTGCCACCAGCCCCTGCCTTGAACTCATGCCAGACTAGCTACCTACCCAGTCCTTTTCTGCTCCAGGTGGCCGCAAGGTCAGCATGTCGGGCTGTGGCCTTCTGCTAGGGCAGGCACCTCCACACACACACATACACACACACACATACACACACGCACACTTTCTCTCTCTCTCTCTCTCTCTGAAGTAAGGAGGAATAAAAATAACAGGGAATACAAACTTGTGGGCACAGTTGGAGAGGAGCGTTGTGTGTAACAGGAAGAGTCGCTGGGGACTGCCTCACCTGGTGAGTCATTGCAGGTTTGTTCCTCTTGGCTGGCTACCAAAGAGAAGAGAACACAGGCTACAGCCCCTGGCCTCCAGGGAGCCATGTGGGGCATTTTAGAGAGGCCACAGTTGGTAGAAGAGGACAGCAGAGCCAGTGGAGAGCCACCAGGGATCGGATTCTGTGGGACCTTGCTGTTTCTGTGTAACCCTGGGTCCCCCTCTGCCTGACCTCAGCTGCCTCTTCTGCTAATGAGGGAATTCTAGCCAGGGGCACCCCCTCCCTTTCCAGCCCAGCCTAGCCCTCCTGGTGTTTCATGAGCTGGGCAAAGTGTCCTGAGATTAATGGTACTGACAGCACCTCAGGCCACGGGCAGGGACCCTGCTATGGGCTTCCTATGCTCCAAAGCTACTGGGAATCCTGCCAAATGCATGTGGGTTCCTGGGACTAAGACCCTCACCCAGTGTCACAAAGCTAAGGCTTCTGACCCAAACCTCTGGCTCTGTGACTCTGAAGTTTCCCAAATATGATTTGCCATGCAAGCCTGAGGACTTGGGTGAATACCCAGCAGCCATGTAAAAAGATAGACGTGTCTTCGCATGGGCTTGTAACCCCCAGTACTGCAGGGGACAAAGACAGGAGAATCACTGGGGCTGCCAATCTAGCTGTAGGTTCAGTGAGAGAGACCCTGGCTCCAGGGAATACAGTGGATAGCAGTAGCAAAGTCCTGTCTTCCTCTGGTCTACACACACACACACACACACACACACACACACACATGCGCACACGGCCTCACACACATGCCCATATACCACACACATACACAAAACACACATAAACAAAACACTCAAATAACAAAACACATATACAAAAAAAAAAAAAAGCAAATGGCTGGTGCCAATTTTACATTTTCTTTGATGACCAAAAACCATAGGCTAATAGAGACCCTGGCAAACATGGTCCTGGCCAGCCCACCAGCTTGTTTTCTCAACAGCCAGCCTGCTCATGGCTGTAATTCTTCTCGGTTTATAACAGCATACATATTTAATTAAGCAGAGTGTTCCTAGCCAGAGCTACTGAACCTACTGCTGTGTTCAGAGCTAAGCAGACACTTAAAACAGGTTTGGGCGCCTCCTGCTTTGATTAGATGGGTGCTCCGTGCATATGCAGGGAACTTCCTGGAGCAAACAGTGCCAGGGAGAGCTCTCTCAGCTGCTTGGGCAGTGCAGAGAAAAAAAGTATGTACAACAGCCTTTTTGTCTGAGGAGGCTGCTCGCCTCCAAACTGCCTAACAGACCAGGCCCCCACAGCGTCCTCCTTCCAATAGCCAGAGTGCAGGATGAGCAGCTGTTGGCTGGAAGGCAAGGCTGGCACAGGACCTGCCGGCTGTACGGAGGGCAGAGAGGGAGTGCTTTCCATACAACAGCCACATGCCTCTGTCCCTCAGACATAAGACATGCCCCGGGTCTGACTTTACCTCTCTCCCTTCGAGGCTTTGTCTTCATTCATTTGGCTGTTTAAAAAAAAAAATGCTGTAACAGGCTGGCTTATAAGCAATAAAATCACATTTTTTTTTTTCACAGTTCTGGAAGACTTGGGGTCTGGTCAGGCTCACCTCCTCACAGTGAGAGAAGAAGATCAGGTTTTCTGGGCCCTCCTATAAAGGGCTGATCTCCTCCCAAAGGCCTCCACAAAGGCCCTGTTTTTTAAAAGATGTATTTACTATTTTAGTTTATGTGTATGGGTGCACGTGTCACAGAGGACAGAAGGAATGTCAGATCCCCTGTAGCTAGAGTTACAAGCAGTTGTGAACTGACTGATGTGGGCGCTGGAACCAAACTCGGGTCCTCTGGAAGAGCAGCGCAGCTTTTAGCAGCTGAGCCATCTCTCCAGTCCACAGCCCATCTCAAGGACTAGGATTTCAACATGGGAACTGGGGGAACAGAAACCTTCAGATGTAGCAAGGTTCAAGCTGTGACCTCGTCCATTTCCTCATAGCTGTTGCTGAATAAGCATCGTTCACCCATCACACTGGCCCCAGGCTTTGAGCTCCCTGCATCCTCTTTATCTCTGTCACATTGCTGACTCCATCCTGGTGCTTTCTTATACCCATGTGAATGATCTTCCCTGCAGCTGTGTTTCTTAGGACAGGGTTACACTTTCATCAGCGTGCGAAAGCTTGTCCATCCATTTCCAACAGCTGTATACAAACCCACACTTTTTTTTTGTTCATCTGTCTTTCATGTGTGGCATGTTTTTGTCATGCATGTATGTGCATGTGTGCCCGTGTACAAGTGTGTGCTTGTATGCACGCATGTGGAGGCCAAGGTTCATGTCAGATGTCTTTCTCAGTTTCTCCTCATCTTATTTGTTAAGACATAGTCTCTCATTGAACCTGGAGCTGGTGATTCAGCTGGACCAGCTGGCTAGAGAGCCTAGGGATCCCCTGTCTCCCAAATTACAGGTATATGCTGCAGAGCCTGACTTGTTTTGAGACTGGGTCTCAGTATGCAGCCCTGGATGGCCTAGAATTTACTATATAGACCAGGCTAGCCTTAGCCTCAGAGGTTCACCTCTCTGGGCCTTCTAAGTGCTGGGTTAAAGGCTTACATCACCATGCCTGGTCACAGCTTTGTTTTTTAAACCATGGGTTCTGGGGATCAGCCCTCTGTTCCCATGCTACACAAGAGTCCTTTAAGACTGAGCCATTTCCCCTTATGTAAAGGAGTTCTAAACGGTTTGTTCATTGAGAGGTTTTGTAGAAAGTCACACTGATATGCTGGTGGAGGTGACTTTGCTCAGGTTTGGTTTACTGATCATTTACTATGATCCAATTGTGAGGAAGGTATTACAGGGTGTCTGGCTGGACCTGAAATTAATCATTTGAACGGACTGAATCACGACAGGTATGAAACAGAGACATTGAAAGAGTTGATGACTTACCCCCCTCCTTCTCCTTCTCCCTCTTTCTCTCTTCCCCCAACCCCCACTGTGTATGTGTAGGTAGGAATGAGCACATGAGTGCAGGTGAACACAGAGGCCAGCAGAGGGCGTCAGATTTCCTAGAGTTGGAGTCACAGGCAGTTGTGAGCCACCTGACATAGGTGTTGGGCACAGAACTCTGGTGTTCTGTAAGAACATGCTATCTTAACCAGTGATCTCCAGCCCTGTCAGTCATACCCCAATAAAGCTGGAAGAAAAGCGAAGAACCACTTGATCTTTCTTGCTTTTTTTTTTTTTCAGAGTCAATGTAGCTCTAAGGCATTATTTGGGTTTTCAAAAAGGAGTGGACAGGTTTTAAGTGGTGTCAGGGTTAATGAGACTACAGTTTCACAGAGAAAACTGAACATAGTAATTAGAATAAATGAAATCCCCAAGGCCACACAGTAAGTGGTGAGTGGAAACTTGAACTGAAGCCTACGAGGTACAGCGAGGCAACTGCAGAATGGAAATATTAATACCCTCCCCAGGGCTGCTTGAAGGGGAGCGATAATGCTTCCATCAGGCACCAGTCTGGCAGTGGGTTCATAAGAGCTGTAGCCTTCTCTCCCATGTCCAGAATTCTCTCTGTTGCAAGACACAGTAGTCACCTGACTTTATCATAGGAGACAACATCGACACACTTTAGGATGACTGAAATACTATGGCAGTTATGAGACTTAAGGCAGCCCTGGGAAGTAGATGTTATTCTCATTTTCCAGAGGAAGAAAGACAGTTTCTTGGAGGATAAAAGGCCTCCCAGGGCCATTCTGTTGAGGAGCAATAGGCTGGGATTTGAACTGAGTGCCGACCACCTGCTGAGGCCTGTGAAGCCCACAGTCATTTTCTGATGTGGGCAGTGAGCTTTGAATTGCGGTGACGTAGGAGGGCTGAGGATTTGCTTTGGGACAGGAAGGGCTGTGTGCAGAGGCTGTTCTGAACGCCTGTAGTAGAAACGTGCCCTCCTGTGAATAATAAGGAAGAAGCTGAAAGCGAGGCTGTGGGGTCCGGTATACCTAGGTGACCATCTGCACAACAACCGCGTGTTCCAGCCCGCTGACACCACCTGCTTCCAGAGTCACCGACTACACACGTACATAGTGCAGCCTTAGATGGTTGTCTCTATACTGAACATCTGTGACTTTTTTCCTTCTCCTTGTTCCCTAAGTAATAACGCCATCACTGTTTACACAGCCTACACATTGAATTGGGCATTGTGAGCATCCTAGGAGATATAAAGCGCGTTAGAGGATGCTGACAGGCAAACGAAAGAGCACCTGCAGGGTTTGGTACTTCTGAGGCCCTAGAAGCAATCCCTTGTAGATAATGAGAGACAAATGTACTCTTTTACGAGGATGGTGTAAACTGAAGTATAGTTTAAGTGACCTGCCAGAAGTTAGACAACCAGCAAGCAGAGTCCCAGGGCAAATCCAGGGAACCTCTGTGGTGTGTGTGTGTGTGTGTGTGTGTGTGTGTGTGTGTGTGCATCCAGTGGCCTAATCTGTTAGTTCCTGGTTCTTATATAGCAAGTATGTGCTATCATACACCTGAATTTGGGTTGTTTTTTTTTTTGTTTTGTTTTGTTTTTTTTGTTTTTTCTTTGTTACTTTTCAGTTTTAGGTTGTTTTTTGTTTTTGTTTTTGTTTTTTTTTTTTTTGAGATACTGTTTCTTTGTGTAGTCCAGGCTGGCTTTGAATTCAGCAATCTACCTGCCTCTGTCTCCTGAGTGCTGGGATTAAAGGTATGCACCACCATGCCTGGTCTCAAAACCTGTTTTAAGTGAACATAAAAAGCCATGGGTTTCATGAGCATTTTCATACAGATATGTCATGTATTCCTTTCTTGGGGTGACTATATATATATATATATAATTTTTTAGATGCATTTTACACTTATAAACAAGTTAAGCCCTCACTCTACTGGAAAAAAGCCAGATGCTTTTTTTGTCTTGAATAAAAATATCCACAAAACATATGCTTGTTGTTCTAGTTAAAGCAAACCTCTGCCCTAGCTGCAGTTGTGATCTGCAGCTTCAGTCCTAATAAAAACATGGAAAACACAAGCACCCACCCTTCCCGGCCCGCTGAACTGGCGTGGCCCACCTCGCAACAAAATTGGCTTTCTGCTTGCAATAGTTTCAGATTTGGAAACAGGTCCAAAATTTGAAGCACACAGCTGTTACTCCCAAGAAGGAAACTTTAAAATAATCTCTGAGTTAAGAAAGATATCTACCACAGTCAGAGAAAAACTGGAATGCATGTTGTGATAAAACACTGACCAAAAGCGACTTGGGTTTCTTTAGCTCTCAGGTTACAGAAGCCAGGGTGGGTGACCATGGCAGGAGCTCGAGCAGAGAACATGGAGGATCACTGCTGACTGTTGCTTTGATGCTATATCGTTTCATGATGTCTAGGAAAGAAGGTTTTGGGGGAAAGGGCTCCTTGGATCTTTCTCCTGTATTACAGAGGCATCAAAGTTTCCCAACCATTAAAAAAAGAAAAAAGTCCAGAAGGCTTTCTGACTTCAGCGCCATTGAGGTTTCCTCTCTAGAAAAGGGCAGGCATTCCTTCAACTGCCAAGACTCTTGACTCTAATGGCTGGCAGTTGGGTCCTACTGTGAAAATGATAACATTTGAAGGAAGCCATCTGCCAAGCTTAAGCCTTCATCTCCAAGCATCTAAATAATGCCATACAAAGGCTACCGTTTTGCCTCAGTTTGGAACCAACTTCTAAAAGGCCATCTTACAACATTGTTGAGTCAATTGATGTGAATAAGAAAGGGCCCATTTTGGCTCTCTGTTTTGGAGGTTTCAGTTCATACTCAGCCACATTGCTTTGGAGCCTGTGGTGAAATGGCACATTATGGTTGGGCAAAGATGCTCACCTCATGGCGGAGCAAAGAGAGATGAGGGACTGGGCCCCCCAAATCCCTTTAACTGCTGCTCCCAGTGACCTTTCACTAGGCCCCTCTTCCTAAGCCCCCCCCCCCAACAAGAGGGCTACAGATTGATAACCAAGCTGTTGGCACAGAGACATGTGGAAACACTACAACCAAAAGCCCAGTCCCACTGCAGCCAGCTCCTGCACGGCTCGTGGGGACTCTAGCACAGTGCAGGTATGCTGCAGCCCAGTCAGCTGCTGCCTGCACACGCTGCCTCCACATTCTCCCAAGCGATAGTCTTATGAGCCTGTCCAGTCAGGTGAATCCCATTCTCCTGGGCACCACATGAAGACGAGGGCATGGAATCCCCTGGAACCAGAGTTACAGATGATTGTGAGCCACCATTGTGGCTGGGATTGTGGATGCTGGGAACTGAACACCACACCAGAGATTTTTAATGCTGAGCATTTTCCCTAGCTCATTACTGTTTGAGGAATGGCCTCTCAGCAAAGCTGGAACTCCCTGACTGGTCTGCACAGTGAGCTCTGGGGAACGGCCCGTCTCTGCACTCACTCTCATGCTACGCAGAGCAGGGGTTACAGATCCATGGTGTCATGCTCTGCCTCCATGTTGGTTCTGGGGTACAAGCTGAGCTCCTCAAGCTTGGCAGCCAGCGCTTATCCTCTAAGCTGTCTCAGCCTCTTCACCTCAGTTTTTGAGAGAGACTACCCCACTGAGGCTCTACCAAGTGGGACAATCCCTAGCCCCATGGTATTCAGTTTAATTATCTATTGATTACACTCTGGAGTCATGCCTAAGAAGCCAATAAGGCTGATAAGGTTTGCTCACGTCTTCCTCTGAATTTTGTAGTCTAGATGCTGTTTGGGGCTCTGAGCACTGAGTTGGTCTGGTAGGTGGTGTGTGGTGCGGGTCCAGCGTCATCTTCCTGTGGGCATCCACAGTGCTACTCTTCGAAAAGGTCATTCCCTCCCCCATTTGTCATGTCATCAATGACATGAAGGCCTCTGTGCCCCTTCAGAAGCTAACTCTGACTTCTTTGTTGGTCAGGCCAGGCCAGGCCAGCTATAATAGCAACAACGGTTCCTAAATCTCAGGGACTACAACAGTTAAGAGGGGCTCATGGGTCATCTGTGCCCTTGCTCCACAGGGTCCTCACACCTGGCCCCAGCTGGCAAAGCTGCATCTGTCTGGAATCTCCCCAGTCTGTGGCTGAGGGAAAAATTAGTAAACTTGGGGCCACATTAAGGTTTCTTTTCAGGAGTGACATGTACCATTCCTGGTCTCCCTGTATTGGTGAGAGTCATAAGTCAAGCCTGATGGCAGTCAGGAAGGAAATTTATTTCCCTCACAGGGATGAAGCCATTGTAAGAGGCAACAGGCTGTTCAGGGAAAGCACCAGGCACAAACCCATCCTCATTACACTGGTCTCTTGTGACTCCTGGCCACCACTCTGAGGACTTTGCCTGTTCCCTTCCTGTTGCATTTGATGGATGCAGCCCTGGCTATCTTCTCTGCATGCTGCAGCCTCCCTAGAGACATCCCACCCACTGTTACGGTGTCAGTAACAGCCATCCATTAGTTTTTGGGTCTCATGCTGACATCTGCAGCTCTGGACCCAAATACATATTGATTTACTGAATGTGTTCCACCGACATCATGGGACATGCTCAGACATGAATTTGTCACTGTCCTCATACCATCCCCAAATCTGTTCTTCTGGATACCCAGCCTGGGACCAATGAACATCCTTGTCCTCCAGCCAGAACCTTGGTGCCACCTTCTTCCCAGTCAGCCAGTGTGTGCACTGAATTTGCTTCCATACGATTACCTAATGGGTCCCTTGCCACCCATTGTCAATGATTCTGCCCTTGACTAGTCTTTCCCCTTTAATCCACTTTCTATGTTATAGCTATACTACCTTTTTACAAAGTGCAATCCCTGCTTTGTCACTCTCTGACACAAACTTCCCGCTTTCCATCACTGCCCTGGGGATCGGGGCTGGCCTTTCCTGACTGGGCCTGTCACAGCCTGACTCCTGAACACAATCTGCCTGTTCCTTTATTCATTGTTGGCCAATCATTTCCTAAATCCCTTGCTCTCCACGCACAGAGCTCTCAACACCCTCACCCTATGCATGGGACACTTCGCTCTCCTCTGGGCAACTTCTCCTTGTTCTTAGAGCAGCAGCCAAGGGATTAACTTGCTTCTCCCTCCTGACCAACACAGTAAGTGATCAAAAGTGCTTTAACCAAGAGGGTGAAAGAGAAAGGGCTTGGAACTGGATGACCCGGTTTTGAATCCTGGCTCTCATGTATGGCCTGCACCCCAGTGCACAAGATCTTACCTCTCTGGGCCTCTGTTGCCTCATGCAGAAAATAGAGATTAAAAAAAAAAAGTCTTATTACATAAGGTTGTGGTGAAGATTAAACAAGTAAGTATGTAGAAGGTCCTTAGGACAATACCTGGCATACTGTAATAGCTCAACCAACGTTTGCCATCGCTTTGATGAAACTCCACCGCACCCTGTAATTACCCCCACAATTAAGCACTTGGAGAGAAGCAGAATCCATAATTTACTCACGTGACCACTTTCTGCATTGTAAGATCATTACAGTTGGGATGATGCTCCAGGCCTCCAGACCCTACTACACCATTATTTTCTTTCTTCGTGAAGGCAGGCTCTTGCTGTGTAGCTCTAGCTGGCCCAGAACTGACTATGTAGAGCAGACTAGTCTTGAACTCTCAGATCTGCCTGCCTCTGGAGTGCTGAGATTAAAGGCCTGTGCCAACACACCTGGCTGAATTTGTTAAATTTTTGCTACTTATTTGACCAAACAAATGACTGACCCCCAGGCCTCCTCATGGTGTCTTGTGAGGGAAGAGTCTTGTCCTCTCTCCTGTTTACTGAGACAGGATATCATACCCCTCTCCCCAGCCCAACACTGATGAGCGGCCTTCTATGACTAGCAGACACTTAACTGAAACCAGGTGGGACACTTTCTCCTGGGAACAGCCGAACAGTCTTCCCAGTGGTTCTCAACCTGTGGGTCATGGCCCTGTTGGCATCGCACAACAGCTATTTACATTACTTTTCCTAACAGTAGAAAAATTACAGTTATGAAGTAACTTTAGGGGGGGGTGGTCGCCACAACATGAACTGTATTGAAGTCGCAGCATTAGGAAGGTGCAACCTCTGCTCTTGACATTCCCATCCTGCCTTCTGCTTCTACACAACCCACTGCAATCTGCAATTCTGGGTTTCTTCTGTCTGTAGCTCACCAGAGCAGATTACTTACACAGGGGTAGGTTGAGGACAATGAAATGCAAGCCAAAGGCAGGAGTTCTAGGGGTGTCCTGAACTGCTTAAAAATACTGAGTCTATAGACCGTGTTCTTTCAGACTCTTATGCTATGGAGGCCCTGGACTCTATAAAACAACCTCCCTGTGCGCTGAGGAGGTAAAATGGAGGGTAGAGGTGACAGGGGAATGAAGAAGAGACATAGGTTTGGTACAGGCTGTCATCAAATAGCTGTGACCCTGGAAGTTGAATCCTGTGACTGGCCTGCCTTACCTGCAAAGGGAAGGCATTTCACTGGCTTCAAAATCTCTTCTTAATTCTCACAGGTCACATGCCATCTCTCTCCAAAGTGGCTCATTCTAGATTTTGTGGGAGAGGTGATACTAGGGATGGAAACCAAGGCATCTCCGCATTAAGTGCTTGGCCACCGAGTTCCATCTTGGGAGGAACTTTTACAGCCTTCTTTGATATCAGAAGGAAATAGAAAACGGAAGGAAACACGCCAAGTGTCCTCATATCGCAGCCACCGGTGGGAAGCCGCTGCAGGGGACATCATCGGGGTGAACTCAGAGAGAAGGGCCCACACCTTGAGGGCGAGGTCCAAATGCTCCAAGTGCTGGGAGGCTGAAAGGACGTTGAGGCAGCAGAACTGAATTCAGAACCGTGCTGAGACTGCTTGCTTGTTACCTGACTTTTGCAGTCCTCAGAGTCCCTGATGGCTGAGGAAAAGGAAAAGGTAGAAAAAGGTCTTATCCTTGTTGTAAAATTAATGAGGCCAGTTATGCACCATGTTATCAGCTTCCTATTAGTGCTGGGTCATTCTCCCTTTTCAAAAAATTTAAAAGGGTTCTATTTACTGCCTGTACCGGATAGTATAAATACATACCAGATGTATGGTATAAATACATACCATATGCGTGTAGTGCCTGCAGAGCCTACAAGAGGTCACCGCATCCACTGGAGCTGGAATTACAGGTGGCTGTGAACCTACGTGAATGCTGGGAAATGAATGCAGGTCCTCTGTCAGAGCAAGTGTTCTTAGCTGCTGAGCCATCTCTCCAGCCCCGACTTAAAGTTCTTAGTATGTATGTATACATGTGTTTATATATGTACAAATGTGGAGAAGTCACATTAGTACAAATGTATCCATGTGTGTGTTTATGTATGCACACATGTGGGGATGCCAGAGATCAATGCCAGGTGTCCTCCTCAATTGCTATTTTATCATTTTCTCTCTTTTTAAAATTTATCTTTTGAGGTTTAACTAGAAATGGGAACAGGGACCGTCTCTGACATGAACTCAGTGGCTGGCTCTTTGATCACCTCCCCCTGAGGTGGGAGCAGCCTTGCTAGGCCACAGAAGAAGACAATGCAGCCAGTCCTGATGAGACCTGATAGGCTAGGGTCAGAGGGAAGGGGAGGAGGACCTCCCCTATCAGTGGACTTGGGGGGGGGACATGGAAGGAGATAAGTGAGGGAGGGTGGGATTGGGAGGGTACGGGGGTGCTACAGGTGGGATACAAAGTGAACAAACAGTAATTAAGTAAAAATTTATCTTTTGATGGTTTTGAGTTAGTTCAGTGGTTATGAGTATGTATTACTCTTCCAGGGGACCCAAGTTCAATTCCCAGCACCCCTGTGAGGTGGCTTACAATTGTATGGAGGATCCAATACCTCTGGTCTCCACAAGAACCCACACACTATGCACACACATACACACACTTAAAAGATTAATCTTCTAAAAATTATTTTTCCTGTGTGTGTGAACAGTGCCAGCAGAGGCCAGAAGAGGATACTGGATCCCCTGGGACTGGAGTTAAGAGATGGTTGTGAGCTGTCATGTTGAGTTCTGGGAACTAAACAGAGGTCCTGGAAGAGCAGCTAGTGCTATTAACCACTGAGTCATCTTAGTGCCCCAATGGTCAAATTAGAACAAAACAGTCCTTGCCTTACAGGGTCGAGAGGGTTAACAGGAGAAGTGTTTTAAACACTAAGCACTCTCAGCAGCGCTCCCTGCTCAACAGTAGATCCTGATGGCATGTTTGCTGGCAGGGCGAGAGGACAGCTCTTCCTTCGTGAGGGTTTGGGTTCCTCTGGCAGGCCCGGGACTCTGCCCCACTGAAGCACAGGCTCAGGACAGCAGGAGCACAGAGGCAGAATGACACCCATTCTCCTGCACCTCATTGCTACTGTGAGTGCGGACAGTGTTCTCCAGAACAGGCAGTGCCCATCCAGGGTTGCTTTCAAGATCACCATTGCCCGGAGCGGGATGAGACAGCTTTAAGAACTACGTACCTGCTCCATTCAGCCAGCTTGAGCACATTTTCCTTGCAGTTGCTTGTTTGAAGCTGCTGACTGCAGCTGTTGCTGGACAGATGTCTCCACGTGGAATGAAGAACACAGCACATGTGGTGTCACCCCAAGAGGGGACCAGGTCAGGTTCTACTTGGTGAGCCTGTTTTATACCCATTCTCTCTACTCCATCCTGCTCTGCTGGGGATCAGAGCTTAGAAACTATGCTCCTTAGGCTTTCTCAGCAGCCAGCAGCTTTCCATTATGTTTTGCCATTGGGGACACCGTGGGAGATGAGGCAGGAAGAAGAGGTGCCTGGCCTGACTCCCAGTGCAGTAGCAGCAACCATGGTGGCTGCCAAGTGGCATCTGGCAGTGGCAGGGCACCGTCCTCTTTGACTAACCTGGCATATAGGTCTCAGGCAAACTTACTTTGAACAACCCTTATGTGCTTATTCACTCTTGGACCAGGGAGTTGACTGGGCCCAGATAGGCAGAGGCCAGGGTGGGGTCTCACAAAGCTCTGCTCGCTCACCTATCTGCCAGATCAAACACGTTTGGCTCTCTAAATGGTCTTTGCCTCCTCGGGACACAGCAGCTTGGTTCTAAGAGGAGGTATTTAGAGAGCCAAGTGAAAGTCGCGCTGCCTTGAAGGATCTGGCCTCTGAAGTCACATTAACATCTTGTTTGCTGCATTCTATCATTAGAAGTTAAGTCACTAAAGCCATCTCGTAGTCGAGGAAAAATTAGATTCCACGTACTGGTGGGAGGAGGGCCAACATTTACATACATTTTGAAATCACCACAGGCAGTAACTTTAGCAACATAGCAGCAGGCATGGGCCTGTAGGTTCCAGCCCAGGGGTGCCAGCAGCTTCTCTGCTTTCTGTGTGACACCCCTTTCCCTCTCTAAAGTACCCTCTTTTTTTGTTTACTGGTCCTTCCAGTGTTTGGGAACTGGTATTAAACTCTAGATACACCTAAGGAGTTTTTCTTTTCTTTTTATTTACAATTGTGTTTTGCCTCCCCGTGTGTCTGTGTGAGGGTGTCAGACCCCTGGAACTGGAGTTACAGACAGTTGTGAACTGCCCTGTGGGTGCTGGGATTTGAACCTGGGTCTTTGGGAAGAGCAGCCAGTGCTCTTAAGCACTGAGCCACCTCTCCATCCTCAGAAGTTTTTCTTTTCTTGACGAGACTCTGATAGGTACATCTGGTTTCATTTGTGGCTGTTAAACAAACTCACCAAATGCTCACACCTAGCAGACACCTGTGTAACTCCTCTGTGCTGTGAAGCATGCTAGCTGCTCTATGGATACCATCACATTTAATTCTGATACCAACCTGGTCACACTGATATGAGGATGACAATATTATGGACACAAACACTGGGGCTTCCCAGGCTGAACGCCCAGGATATAGCTTCGAAAAGGACCTATTTCAGGTTGAGAAGGGCCTTCCTGCCCACAAGTTTTCCTCACAGGACACCTCATTTTTCACCCTATGTACCTGCTTGATGAGTCCCAACCTAGATATAAATCTGCTGTTAGGAATGCACAGAGGAATAGGCAAGAATCCAGGGCAGGAGGAAAGGAAGGCTCACGTGTTCATGACTTGTAAAAGCTGTGGGTTGTATGGGAAATGCCAGGGGACAGAAGACCAGAGGCGAGGGCTGACTTCCCAGCTGTTCCTCAACCGTGTCATGACCCTAGGCTGTACCTTCCTCTCAGGAGACCTCAGATTCCACATCTGGAAAATGAACCTGAGGTCTCAAGCTCTACCGAGTAGCTACTTTGCACAGGACTTACCGTGGGACAGAAAAGGCTTCACTGTTATGAGGTGGAAGGTGCAACAGAGCTCAAAGGGTGCTGACTAGCCTGGGGGGAGGCTCCCGTTATGTCTTATAAACAGCAGGGACCACATTAGCTTCCTATGGAAACGTCTGAAGACATGATACAAAAGGACAATGGCACTGACCACCACTGAATAAAGGAAAAAATGTGGGCTTACAGTACAAACATGCTAACCACAGGTCACCTGAAGGAACAGTGGAAGGCCATTCCCATTTTACAGAAGGAAACACTGTTCACAGAAACTAACCAACTTGCCTAAAGTCTTAGAGTCGATAGTGAAAGTTTACTCATATGCTAAGTGTGCTGGATACTTCCGTCAACTTGACACAAGATGAGTCCATCTTCAACTGAGAAAATGCCGCCATCAGATCGGTCCAAAGGCAAGTCTGAGGGATGTTTTCGTAACTGACGATAAGGGAGAGCCCATCCCTCTATGGGTAGTGCCACCTTTGGGCAGGGGGTGCTGAGTGCTATAAAAAAAAGCAGCTGAGTTAACTATAGGGAGCAATACAGGAAGCAACAGTTCTCCGCAGCCCCTGCTTCAGTTTCTGCCTCTGGCTGCTGTTCTGACTTCCCTGGATGACGGACTACAAGCTGGAAGCTGCAATAAAGCCTTTCCTCCCAAGCTGATTTTGGTCATGGCTCTTTCATCTCAGCAATACAAAGCCAAGCTGGGACACTAAGTATATGCCACGAGGCTTCTAATTTAGGTTGGAACGAGATGAATTCTAAGGTAGAAAACCTATGTTGTCAAAATTCACAAAAGACTGGAGGGCCAGTGCTGAAGTACTAAACAACGGAAACAGCGTGAGGTGGACAGAGACGACACAAGGCTACAAAGACCCTGAGGTTTGATGGGACAGATAAGACATGCGGGGTTGGTGATGTGACTGCTTCCTGGTCTCCTTCCTCCTCGTTCACATTCAGGTGGCTCCTCCTATCCTGCCGGCTGGGCCTGGGAGAAAGGAGCCTTCTGTAGAAGATGAGGAGCTCAGGTATAAACTGATCAAGCTGGCTCCATCCTTTGGCCAGTTATTCACACCAGTACCAACAAACAGAAGAGTGTGGGGGCTGTGGAAAGCCAGCCCTACCCTCTTCCTTTTACACAGATACATGAGTTCTTATTATGGAGCTCAGGATGGCCTTGAACTCATAAGCCTCCTGCTTCACCTCCTGGGATACCAGGTTTGTGCCACCATAACCAGATGATATTTTTGCTTTTTCTGAGAGAGCTTCCAAAGAGTCTCTGTCAGCCAGGTGGTGGCACATGCCTTCAATCCCAGAACTTGAGAAGCCAGAGGCAGGTGGACCTATGAGTTCTAGGCCAGCCCGGTCTACAGAGCAAGTTCTGGGACAGCAAGGGCTATGCAGAGAAACCCTATCTCTAGGGAAAAAAAAAAAGTTTCTGTCTTCCCAGGTATGGATGCTCTTACGTTGTTAGCAGTCTCCTAATTAGGGCATGAGCCAGTCTTAGGAGGATGCCAACACAACAGAGGGCAGAGAGGTGACAGGAAAGCATGGTCAGTCTTCCTGTGTTGCTGGGTTCCTGGTGCCTCCACATGTCTCAATACAGCAGGGCAGAGTCTACAAAGGGTGGTCTTGGGCTCTGCACCCAAAGATCAGTCTTTCATATAAAACAAGTACCAAACCAACCAACCAACCAACCAAACAAACAAACAAAAAACAAAAACCAAAACAAACAAACAAACAAACAAACAAAAAAACAACCGAAAACCAAGCAAATGGGGGCGTAGCACCAGGAAGGGAGGCCAGCTTACACACCTGTAGTCTTTCAGGCTGCCAGTTTACAAGCACAGTGGCATTTGCAATTCTCACTCCTTGTGTCCTCAAAGACAGAACCTCTTCCTCCACATGGATCACAAAACACCGTCACAACTCTACCTAGAGGACTCTTCTTGGGGTGCAAAGTCCTCTTGTGTGCTGTGGCTGCACCTGAGTTAGTGTCTGACAGAGAATTAAAAAGAAAAAATCAAGTACAGCCACACATGCTGGCTTACACCTTTAAGCTCAGCACTCAGGAGACACAGAGAGAGGCGGGTGGACCTTTGTGAGTTTGAGTCCAGCCAGGGCTACAGAGTGAGACCTCATCTAATAAAAACCAGAAAGCCAGACAAGAACAAACCCTACCAAGGATGATCAAATCTTGGTCTTTTCGATTTCAAGTAGCCAGCCAGAGTGACAAAGCAAGCTCCATCAAAAAGCATGGAGCCATTTATTCACAATCTACACGTAACAAGAACCAGGCAAGTCAGGATGCTTTTCTCAGCCAACCTTTCCACATTTTGTTCAGTTTTCGTGAACTATAAATCACTGACTTCTTCACACCTGCAAGAGAGAAGAAGTGTGGGTGAGAAAATATGAGTCCTCTTTAGTGGACATTCAAGCTGGAGTCCTGGTGCCACTTTGACCAGAGGCCTGTCTTTGGGTTAGGGCTATGAGGGTTGACTGGAGCGTTCTGGAGGAGCTGGGAGCTGAAGGCTATTAAAGGCAGAGAGTGCACTGTAGCAGACACTTGGGCTGGGCCTCTGTTGTGCAGTACCATGCTGCTCACGTAACAGGGCTTCTGGGGGTAGCAAGTCTTTTGAGTTATGGGGGTTTATGGCAGGCACTGACTTTCCCGGGTCTTTCAGAAGGGAAGAGCCACTGCAGCTCAATGCTTTCTGTGTCCTACATGTGCCAGCTGTCTGTCTAGAACAAACGCTATTGTAACTACTTCCTGATTAGCACACATGCCGGGTTGCTCTCATGCCTGGTGTCCATGTCCCTCACATAGCATTTAGTGGTAAATGCACAGCGCCTGTCTCTCTCTGCCTGGACTGACAGCTCCCCCAGGCCAGGGGCCTTGTTCTGGTCACTCCACATCCCTTTCACATGGTGCAGCACCTGGTACACACCAGCACACAGTAGGTGCTTAGCTGAGTCGCCTGCAGCAGCAGAGTGAAGGCTGGTCCTCACAGCCCTCTCACTTCACCCCAACTACAAGATCCCAGAGAAGAGGCTCTCTGAGGCTTATGGGAAACCCATGCGTTGGGACAAATGGGATGCTAGTCTTCTCCAGCCCTGCTCATGGAGGTTGTTAGGGATCTGACTTCCTGTGTTCAAATGAGGCTGGCGAGGTTGGGGGTAGCTGAAGCCCTTTTCTTTCTGAGCTGTACACTGACCTGTGAGGTGGCTTGGGATGTGCATGCTCTTGGCTGTGGCTTGGTGACAAGGTGGCAGGATTCATGCCAGGGAGTGGTCTTTTGAACTACCTGGCCCTGTTACTTGGAAGCTGCCTCGCCTGTTTGGAACCTGTGGCTACTGCAGGCAGTGACAGGGAGAAAGAAAGGCAGGGTTCCCAAAATCATTAGCAGATGCGTCTGCATGCACGCTCTCAGCCTGACGCGATCTCATTGAGAAACGCAAGAGCTTTTTCATTGCCTCCACCCCTCTTAATTTTCTCCCTGGAGCAACAACTCTGGCCAGCCTCACCCACCTGAACACTAGGACTGGAAGATCATTACATAAGGTGCAGTTTTAAATTCCAGCGGAACCAACCAGAAGACAGAGCAGAGCCAGGCAGTCACACACGCAAAGCTCAGCGTGGCGAGCCCAGGCTGCTGAGTCACGGCTGGAAGCAGACTTGCCTTCTGAAAGCCTAGCGACAAGCTCCTTGGCGTTCAAGCATCAGGTAAATACTGAGCATGGCTGAGCGGCCCTGGGTGCCACCTTAGCTGCTTAGAGCACTAGAAGCCTCCCTTGACTGGACAGAAAGACTGGAGCAGAGAACTGCGCTACAAAGAACACTAGGAAATGATGACGAGGCCTGGGTAGTGGCCTATGACTGGCGAGTCTCCCTTTCTTTCTGGGCCTCGGTTTCTCATCTGTAGGATGCTATACCCTAGGTATCAAAAGGTCCACAAGACAGTAGTGGCTGGGAATATGAGCTCCCAAAGCTATGGGAAAGTCGGCAATGCAAGTGTTTATGTGCTCAGCTATGCCGAGGGGCTGGAGATTAGATTTTCACGGGCTCTGTCCATAGCCATACCATCCTGACTGTGCTCAGTCCCATCAGGTTGTCATAGAAGCTGAGGTTCGCACAAGGGTAAGAACAGATTAATTTCAACAAAGGTTTTAAAAATTTCAATCAGCAATTTCATAAAACTGAAATAGACAAAGTGTTCTTCAAAGGACAGCAAGGGATGCGAGGCGCGGGGGACAGGTGGGTGAACCTGGCTCGGGAAGTGGAAAGCCCCATAAAGATTCTACAGAAAGTGCAGCGTGGCACCCCAGGGCAGGAGGTTGTTTGCGTTACCCACATCCAACAGGGCTGGGGCTGGCGTAGCTCTGAGTGTGTGCTTAACATGGAAGGGGCCCTGGTATAATAAACAAAGACGGGCCGGAAAGAAAAAAAAAAATTCATCTAAACAACACACTGAACTGAGCAAGAAAGAGGATCAACAAGAAGGGGCCATCAATGGATGAAAGTGTCCGGCAAACCCTCTGTAATTCTATCCTCACACCTTTGAGGGGGAAGTCAGTAGACCTCCCCACTCACAGGGAGCTTCCAGATGACCTGTCCACAAAGAAAAACTGGTCTGAGGCAGAGCTACAACTTAATTTGACAAGTTTTAGACTTAGCTGGGGATGGCAGTGGACATCTACAATCCTAAAATTCAGAACAAAGCCAGAAGAACCAGTACAGAGACCCTGTTAAAACTGAGGAAGGGAAGGAGAGAGGGAAGAAAGGAGGGGGGAAAGGAGGAGGGAGGATGCTCAAGCTTAAGTGATAAACACATCATTAGAAAGATGATGTAAGACAAAAGTAATGATTGGCTCAACTGTGTTTCAGGAAAGGGCTGAGAAGCAGTGAGGCATGCTGGGATAGTTTTTAGGGACAAGACTAAACGTGTCTTGTTAATTCAGCTGAATCTTTTGAAGTTGGGAGAGGGATCTGCCCCCAGAGTTAATTGTGATTGACCATAAAGGCAGGTGGGGAAATTAGACTCACCAGCACCCCAAGCCTCCAGCGCCTCAGAGGGTGGCTGTACTGCCTTCAAGGCAGCGCTCTGAGAACTGTGTTTGCCTCCTGCCTCCTTCCAACTCCTGTGGTCCAGACACTCCATTCTGGGCTCTCTTGTCTGGGTGACCCTAGCCCAGGCTTAGGCTGCAGAGGTCCCTCAGCTGGCTGGCTAGCTATAACCCTATCTGTTGGTCTTGCTGGCAACAGCTCTGTCCCTCTTTCTACATCCTTCAGTGGCTCCCCTCTGCCCTCAGGGAAGCTCTGCATTCCTTGAATGCTGAGCGCAGCTTTGGGACCATCCTTTGCGCTGCTCTTACCTAACTCTCAGGGTGGTCACTGACTCTCCCATTTCCTACCTACTGGTTCTCACACCAACTCCCTCAAACTGCCTCAGCTGTCTCCAGCCAGGCAGACACTTAATAAATGGCTACTGATCAGACAAAGACAGTTGGCTTAGCTGGTCTTTTGTTAACAGAGATGTGAGGCCCTCAAAGGCAAAGCACTTTCTGCAAGGGCACCCTGCTGGCTCTAGTTCTTGATCTAGGAAACTTGATGAAAGCCCTGCTAGGTATATGAGAGATGGAGACCAGCTCCTGAAGAAGAAACTTCCCGAGGAAAGGGGCAGAGCGTTTCTGCGTTCAAACTAGAACATGTGTGTATCTGACAGAGAGAACTGCAAAGGGAAGCCATGAAGACTACTCAGGCTGCCCAGGAACACACCACACTGGCCATGCTTCCCAACACAATCTGCAGAGCTGGTTACAGGTGTCACAAGCTACCACCATACACAGAGAGGCCCGGAGCAAGGCCAGAAGACCCCCAGAACCGCAGGACCATCACTTTCTAGTTTCCCTGCCTATGGATGCCCACAGTACAATGTGGGCCCCTTAGAAGGGAAGCAAGTCACTGCTCAGGGGAAGCGGGGCAGAGCTCCAGAGCCCCTAGGGAACCTGGGCGGCAGGTTCTGTCACCACTGCCCTCTGCCGGCTAATGGAAGAACTATTGGAAAAGGACCCAGGGCCTGTCTCAGGGTGGAGGTGATCAGGAGGTGGTGATGGGATTCACATCGATTTTTTTTTTTCACTTCTGTCTAATCTTTACTATTCAAATAGGAAAAGTAGTTTTAGGTTTATTTTGGAGTATCTCATGTCTGTACTGTCATTCAGTTTTTACAGTCAGAGACTGCTCTTCTCAGTAAGATATTGCTATAACTAAAGTTAATTTTATTAAAATCAGATACATAATGGGATGGAGTCCTTCAGTTTCTCAGTTGTTTGGACCCAAAGGATCACAGGTTTTAAGTGACAGTTTAGTTTAACCCACAGTGTATGGAGCAGCAGAGTTCTTATTGGCTAAGGAGGCCAATGAAGAAAAACAGTTTGGTTTTTCTAAAATTCCCCCCCACCAAAAAAAAATTCAAACATACTCACACACCAACTGACATTAACAGATAGAAATTGCAGCATTCAGAAGAATCATCCTGGACTACATAGCAATACACTGTCTCAAAAAACAAACAAGGGCTGCATGTGGCTCAGTTAGAGCACTTGCCTAGCATGAATGAGGCCCTCAATTTGGTCAGCATTAAACCAGGTACGGTGATACCAACTATTATCCCTGCACACTGAAGGTGGGGGCAGGAGGATTGAGAATTCAAGATCATCCTTGGCTACTGAGAAAGTTTCAGGCTGGCCAGCGATATACAACACCCTGTCTTAAACAAAATTATACTAAGAAGATAATAGAATACTGATACAGTTCTACTTATCTTTACTGGGTTTCAACAACACCTCAGCTCAGAAACAATTCACAATCCACTACCTTCTGTCATTTATTATACAGCAAATCCCAGGTATCATTATTTATCCATAAATATTTCAGCATGTCTATTCTCTGAAAGACCAAGTTTAAAAGAGCAAACAAACCTAAATAACACTATTACCACAACTAAAAACATTAAAATGTTCCTTCTGGCACGGAAGCCCAGCTCAAGAAAACCAAAGGAGCAGGCAGCCACATGCAAACGTAAGTCAAGAGCCTGGACTCACTCAAGCTAACAAAAGCACCCCCATGTCAGCCCGGCCAGGACACAGCAGCAGGAGCTGTGTGACCTAGTGTTTAGTGTTTAGTGCTGCTGAAACCTGGCTAGATCTTTCCACAGACTCAGGAGAGCAATGTTGTATCCTGGGAACAAACGGGAATGCTGTGAAACTCTAAGAAATGTAGCCACACCAGCTCCAGGGCAGTCTCACACCCAAAGAACAGGTGCAGGGTGAAAGGTCATTCTGCTTGGGAGCTACCTCTGTGCCATTTCCATTAACACGAGTGTCTGTCTGCCTTTCCAGCCCAGGAGGTGGGATGGCCAAATCTCATTTTCATACCCTGAGCAGCCAGCACACACAGACGTTCAACGCATGATTTGAACAACTACAGTGTTACGAAAGGCTGGAAAGAGTGGGGAGACAGGAGCTACTTTGGAGGGCAATACCTAAGGATATATTTGACGAAAGCGCTGCAAGTCAATATAAAGGCGTAGGGGCCAGGAAAGTCACTTGGTGGGAGAGTGCTTACTGTGCACGTGATTCTCAGTCCCCCAAACACACAGACAGACCTGCAGGATCACAACTAAAGTTGAGAAAACCTCCCAGGGAGCAGAGGAGAAAAGACCGCGAGGTAACACATGGAAGACAAAAGAGAAGAGAAACCCCTGATCGAGGAGTGCGGGCATCTGAATAAAGGACTTAGAGAACGAAAACTAAGGAAACAAATGGGAAATGAAAGAACACTCTGGGTTTCCCCACTGAACGAGTGGCCGGGGAAAAGAGATCAAAACAGTCACATCATAGCATGCCATCAGGACTCCAGAGCCCCGGGGAGAATGAAGACACAAGGAGCTTCCAGAAAGAACACTCATGATGGAATAAGGATCAGAATAGCTTTGAACTTCAACAGTAGTCCTGAAAGTGAGAGATTAATTGCAGTAATTATTTCAAAATTCTGTCTTTTTCTCTTCCCTCCCCTCTCTCTTACTCAGAGACAGGATCTTGCTATGAAGACAAAGATGGCTTTGAACTTGTGAATTCCTGAGTGCTAGGATTATGTGTGTGCACCACCAGAACTGATGACCTCAAGGTCCTAAGGGAAATTATTTTTACTCTCTACCTGTCCTAAATATCAACCACATGTGAGGGTAGAGAAAGGAGGTTTCAAACAGTTTCCAAACTCATTCTTTTTCAGGAACCTGCTTGTCAAAAGGATGCTATGCACCAAGAGAGTGAAAGGCACAGACAAAGGGGACCAGACAGCCCCCACAGGGCAGATGAAGACAAATCCCTGGGCAGGGGAGGCAAAGCACGCCATGTGCCTCAGCTCAGTGTTAAGTTTTCAATAATGACTTAGCCCAAACTGCAAGTATGAAAGGACTACTGAGATAGGGGGATGACAAGAGCGGGCAGGCCTGGCAGGAGCACGGAGACAGAGGGGAGGACAGAACTATGACTGAATCACTCCCTGCTGATTGCCCACAGGGAGATGGCACCTAAAGCAGGGGAGCAGGGGAATGGCCACATGAATCCACTCTTCAGGAAACAGCAGTGAAAACAAAAATATGTTACTAAGAGAAGGAAGCAGGTCTCTGTGAGCATGGGGGATGGGGAGGGAGCACCCAGCACCGATGGTTTTGCACTGCTTTTCAACATAGAAATGTGAGGGCAAAACCCCATGCAGGAGTTATTTGAGGAACTGAGAGGAGAGGCCATGCCTCCTGCCAGCATTCCAGCTGGTGACCTGGTATAGGGTCAGGCCATACTACAGTCATGACTGGGACTATGGTATACTGCTTTATCAGGGTTTATGGCTGTGAAGGGTCAGAACTGCTCCAGTGCAGGGGATGCAAAGCTTTGTATTTCAACCAACAGCACTGACGCCATTTTGTCTAGCTTGTACACCACAGGCGCCTGTTCCCAAGGTTCTTACCAGCAGTAAAAAGGCCTTTGGTACTCTGGCTGATGCTGGAAGGTCTAACGATTGATGAGACCCCTGCAAAACACAAAAACAAAAAATATACCAAGAAAAGCCCAGAAAGATGGTTGCCATCTTAGTGGTCTTAAAAATCTGAAACTAAATATTATTTCCAGCTACTCAACAGAACTAGTGGAGGAGCGCTGACCCCATTGGGAAGCGACCCTGAAAAGGGCATCAGAACAGAGGGTTGGGTACTGCGGAGGCTAGCTGTCATCAGGCTCTGCTGGGTGAGTGCTGGCAAAGGCCTGGGCTGCTTGCAACTTGGCCTCCTTAAAATAAGAGGGGTCATCTTAGGGATTTAAAGCTGCTTGTGTCTTCTCCTTCTCAGTTCCGACATGCAGAAAGAGTTAAAGAGAGGTGTTTTTGTCGTTTTGTGTATGTGTTTTTTTTTTGTTTGTTTGTTTGTTTTAATCTAGGAGAAAAGCATCCATTGTAAAAGTAAATGAGAATATTTACTCTAAGACCCAGGGTCCCAGTCTTCCATTGCCTCAGGACAGCAACAACCACCAACAGCCCGGGCTGGCTGAATGAGAGTGAGCACAGGGGCATGTTCAAGAAGCCTGGTGCAGGCTCCCGAGACAGGGGAAGGGAGCCACCCTCCAAACTTCTCACTGCAGACTGCATTTTTCAATCTATAAGTATTTACTGGGGGAAAGTGGGACAATGAATTAATCTAAGAGATGAGGTCATTTTCAGTTTCATAGTTATTTCTCCCCTTTGCTACTGTCCTTTGCTACTCCAGAGAGAGGTGGGTCTCTCAGGAAAAGGTTGGGATTTTCTGTGTTTAGAGATAAAGCCTCACCTTGCTAATTAACCTAAGATGACCATAAACTATCTATGTAGCCCAAGCTGGGGCTGAACTACCTGCCCCTGCCTTCTGAGTGCTGAGATCACAGGTCTGCAGCCCCATATAGGCTTCGCTCTTTAGATAAACATTAGGGAGGTTGTGGAGTGAATGTGGAGAAACACCACTTGAGGGCCACCAGAGGGTAGCTGGCTGGATACAACCTGGTGAGTCAGAGAGAAGCCTAAAAATACCATCAGTCTCTTTCCTTCTCAGGCCACCGCAAGAGACAGACACACCTTTCAAATAACATCTAGAAGTTATGCTCCTGAAACGACAATCAGCATTGGTTCAGCCACTGGCGGTGGCTTTCACACTGCTTGCTTCAAGCAAGTGAACTCTGAGATTTGGAAAACCTTCAATTGTTCATGCTTTTCTTCTCCCCAGATGCAATCTCTCTCTTGATCTCGTTAGGGAAGAAGGAAAAAATAATGTGTCTGAAGGACACAAAGGCTGCTTTCACCCACAGCCAGCCCTTGCTCAACACCAAGCCACAGACACACCTAGCCGCACCACGTCACCACAGTCGGGGTCTTGAGCCACTTGCAGTAAAGTCTCTTCCACATCCCTGTTTCTCCCAGGAGGGTCCATGATGTGATTGATTTGCTGCTGTAAGGTTCTGGGCAATGTCATCAGCTGAGTGAATTGTCCTTCTGGGCTTTTATCTATCTAGGAAAGAGAGAGAGAGATGACAAGTGCTCTGAAGTCCAGACACAGCTGGACACATGGCTTCTATTTAAAAATCACACAAACAAGAGTCTCATATTATGTGGGACTCCCATGCACATATTTGTCATTAAGTTCCCTTCCTCTGATATAAGCCCAACACCTGCCCCAGGTGGCAAGGGAAACAAAGTATTTACATGGTCAGGATTACAGGTTCCTTCAAAAAGGACAGCCCTGGTTCCTGAATATTCCACTTCTACATGAAATTTGAAGAGAAGCCTCTTAAACATTTTTTTAAAAATTTTATTCTATGCATTGGTTTTTTGAATGAGAGCATGTATGTGCACCACATGTGTGCTGGGAGCTCAGAACTGAGTGTCAGATCCCTTGGAATTAAAGTTACAGTTCTGAGCCTCCATTGTGGGTGCTGGGAACTGAATCCAGGTCCTCTGCAAGAACAGCTCTTAACCATTGAGCCATCTCACCTCTTCAGATCCAAGAGAAACTTCTTTGGGGGGGGGGTCAATTTCTGACTTGGAGTTTACAATGTCCTACGTGCCTTGAGCCAGCAGCTAAAGGGGGTGGGGCTGCAGCCAACAAGTCCAGATCCAATCTAGGGACTCAGGTTCTCCTGTCCACTCTGAATGCTGTGAGACAGTGTGATCTGGATTTGTGTCCCTGCTCTGGGCGCCTCTTGTATACAACACTGTACTTCACCAATGACTGTAGACACATCCTGATGACAAAGGCCAGGCTTACTCTGAATCCTCCAGAACACAGGTGAGTGAATTAGTAGCTGATCAGCATAACTTAGTTGTCATTACATATGACTGAGCTACCTAGGCGGTTCTGTTTCTAATGCTGTCTAAGCACATTAAGTTGCTCAGGGACAAAGACATAAATAAAACTAAGTATTGCCTGGAGAGCACCGAAACAGAGGTCAGCCCACTGCTGAGACAAGACTAGTTCCCTAATACAGTGTATTTTGCTCCGAAGAATTAAAAATATAAGAACATGGAAGCTACACTCGAGCGCTGCTGCCTGCTCCGTGCAGAAGGAACAATGCCTCGCTCAGCAGCTTCTTCACAGTAGTTTTCAAGTAAGGATCTGCCTTGAGTTCTTTCAGCAAGTGTTTAGGTTTCAGCATGAAAGAAAAGAGGCAGGCGGATGGCTCAGCAGCCTGGTGATCTGAGTTCCACTCCCAGGCTCCATGTCAAGGTAGGAGAGAACCAACTCCACAAAGCCTGTGGGACCATGCACGCATCATGTAAGTTCAGGGCCACCTTGGTCTACATAGTGAGTTCCAGGCCAGCCATGGCGTCAATCCTGTCTCCAAACAATAACAACAAACAAACCACAACAGTCTCTGGGTGAAGGCATTCATTTACTTGCTTTTGGTGTAGCACCCTCTGAGAGCGCTCTCAGGCATGGATAGCTGCTTGCATACACAAAGCATGAAATGCAGGGTGAAGACTGGCCTCCTGCCCTGAGCTGGGAGAACTCTGAAGGGCCCACTCGCTTTCCAGCAGCCTCTCAGAGCCAGATGGGCCCACTGGATGCAGACACACCTAACCTGAAGATAGGTACTAGGAGTGTTCCAGTGAGCAAAGCCCGAGTAGACATGTCAGAGCTGTCACTGTAGAAGATGAAGCAGAGGCTCCGAGGCTGTCACCAAAAGAAGAAAAAGTAAAACCACACCTCAGGAGGGGGAAATCAGTGTTACCTGCACACCTAGATCATATAGGGGTGTGGTGGCCATTCTGTGTACCCTGATTAAGCTGTAGTGCTCAGCCATTGGTTATTTTAAAGATGCAATTAACACGTCAGCTGAGGGTATAAAGACAGCTGACCACCCTCACGGTAACAGGGCAGGCTCATCTATCCGCTCAAGGATGCAAGAGAAAAGCACACGGTCCTTCCAGGAAGGCAGTCTGCTCTAGACTCAAGGCTGCAGCACCACCTCTTCTCTGAGTCTCCAGCCTGCTAGTCTGTCCTAAAGATTGGAAACTGTCCTACGGATGAACTATAGCTGGTGTCTCTTCCACCCACCCCCGCTACCCTAGCTGTGCCATCTCTCTAGAGAGCCCCAGCAAAGAAAAGGGCTGAGCGCCCTCATCATGTCCCCAGAAGTCTAGCCTTTACAAGAACTCAGTGAATCCTAGTGGGTTATAGCAGAGACTACAAACCCTAGCAAGCCAAGATCCTGAGGCATCTGCAGCACCAGGTACAACAGATTATCGGAGTGGCTCAGCAGAGCCAAGGCTGTGTCTGGGGCTATGGACCTCGGGAGCAATGGGTTGTTTTCCATTCCTGCTGGGAAGGAGGGTCGGCATGAGCTCAGAGTCAACAATAGTCAGCCAGGCACTGGTGGCATATGCCTTTAATACCATCACTTGGGAGGCAGAGGCTGGCGGATCTCTGTTCCGCCATCCTGGTCTACAGAGCAAGTTCCAGAACAGGCCAAGGCTACACAGAGAAACTCTGTCTGGATCAGAAATTAATCAAACAAACAAAACAACAGTTACACCTTGGAGTCTGCCTCAGGGATGGGTTCATGTTTAAACTGGAAACGTGGACATTCCACGTGTCACGTTTGTCTACACTAGCAGAGGCAGAACATCTTTCCCCTCCTTTGACGTTTTTAAAACTTAAGTTATTTATGGGCGTGGGTGCACATACCACGGTGGGCATGCGGCGGCCAGAGACGACTTGTGGAGTCGGTTCTCTCTTTCCACCACGTGGGCTCCTGGGGCTTAAACTCTGGTCGTCAGGCTTGGAAGATGTCTTTACCCACTGAGCCATCCTGCCAGCCCAATCAATTAAATAGCATTAATGTCACCTGGTGAGCAATATGGGGTTGGGATAGCAACAAATGGTCTAATGAACAGAAGTTCGCAAGAGACCTGGCGTTATCTTAACTCCTGGGTGCTACCTGAAGGAGTCTAAGTCTACACACCACAGGTAGAGGTGGTCTTTTGCTACTCTGAGCACTCTTTACACCCCCTTTACCCCACCCCGCCACGCCTAACACTAGACCAGACAGGAGGGAAACAGGAGAGAGGGGAGAGAGAAATTAGGAAAATCACTGAATCTAATTTCTTTCCTTTTGTTTCTTCTCTGACCATGGCTGCAAGCAAACCACAACCAAGTGAGCAACAACCACAGACCCTGCTTCTTGGGTCCCTTGTATTTATGTACCCTCTGGAAAGTTCCCAGAATTCCAAACATCACACAACTGCAGAAATTATCTGCAGTTGGCAAAACCATGCTTCTGCTCGAGCACAAGGCAAATCATAGTCAGCTGCTGTGGAAGCAGCTCTATATCCCCACACCCGGGATTAAAACCAAAACACATTCTTATAATATTTCTGGATTTTTAAAGAAATCAAAATTCCAAAATTGTTATTACTTTTGGTACACCCATCTTATTGCTGCATTATTCACAACAGCCAGGAAACAGAACTGTTGTTCACGAACAGATGGATGGATAGTACAGTGCTGGCATATAGGCCCAGCATGCAAAAAGCCCCAGGTTCAAGCCCTATATAAACAGTGCATGGTGAGAGAAGCCTGAATTCTGGTACTTCAGAGAATTTAGGGTAATCCTTGACTACATAGGGAATTGAAGGACAGCCTGGGCTGTTACTGTCTGTCTAAACTGACTGTCTAAAATAAATGTAGCCCAAATATTCAATGGAACCATAAAGAAAAATGAAACCACGGTAACTACAGAAATGGACAGCTGGACATAAGGTGGTCTTACTAGGACAAGAGAGGCATCTTAAGGAGAAGGGCAGCAGAGGGTGATGCAATACATGGGGAAAAAGCAGAATGGCAACTGATTGACTACTGGACAAAAGGGAAGCAGCCAGACTGGGCCAGGGCATTCAGAGGGTGGGGGTGTGAGAAAGAAAAAGTCTAAGGTCACAGATGCATGAAAATGCCACTGAAGCACATCATTTTGTTAGCTTAAAAAAATAGCAACAGTAAAAAAAAGACAGTTCTTGTCACCAGGCCTCTGGCACTGGCCTGTAATTCCAGCTTCCGGGAGGGACGAGTCGGAAGGACTGCCAGGTTCAAGGCTTCTAGGGCATTGGAGTGAGTTCAAAACTATCCTAGGCAACTTAGAAACACTGTCTCAAAATAAAAAGTACCAAGAGGGTTGGATGTAGCTCAGGGGTAGAACACTTGTCTAGCATGTGTGAGGCACAGGTTCAAGCACACCTACTTCAGAAAACATAGATATATAAATACTCGCTCTTCCTTTGGTAGTGTGGGGTCAGGGCCCGCACACAGCTCACCTCCAGTTGGCCTTGCTGTGTTTTATACACCACCTGAGGATCCTCCTGTAATATACTCCCATAGAGCTCTCTGAAATGGGCTATGTTGGGCTTCACGATGTTCAACACTTTGGCTTTTTCCTCGCCAATCACCATGCGAAAGTCACCTAGTTAAAACAACCAGAAAAGTCAGTCTTCCTCGAAGAAGTCACACCCTGACCCATGAACAATGAGGGCTCGCTGGAGCAGCATGCTAGGATCCCCCGGCAGAACACCTCTTTTCTCCTTTAAAACAGTCATCATGGTATACAATGAATTAGAGAGTTGGGGGAAAAGGTCCTTTGAAGTCACAAAGCAATACAGTGTTAGGTAAAGCTCACACAAGGTCACTGGCCTGGCCATGGGTTTTATTTGTTTTTCCAGTATGGAACCCTCTGGGCTGACAAACATTATGAAAACCCTGCCTGTGGCCAGTTGTTGACCATTGCTTTAGGTTCCTAGCACCCGGTGGCGGTTCACAACCAACCACCTGAAACTCCTCTGATGCCATCTTCTGGCCTCTGTGGGCATGGCGTGCACATGATATGAAGACACACACATACACAGGCAAAACTTATTCACATACAATAATCTTTAACTGATTCAAGTGGAGAGAAATGAAGGGTGTAATGCTTGCTACAGGATGAACTGGGGACAAAATAATTTCTCTGAAGGAAAATGAGCCACTTCTATTTTGTTTACTTTTGCCCTTTGGAGTCAGGGCCTCATAAGTCTAGACCAGCCTATAGCTTGCTGTGTAGCCCAGGTTGTCCTTCGACTCCTGATCCTCCTGCTCTGCTGGGGTTCAAGGCACATGCCGCCACATACTCTGCAGCAATCTCAGAGGTAACTGCTCTGCCACTGAAGATGATCAGCCAGTCCTAGAGAGAAGACTTGTAAAATGGGGTGCCTGAGTGAATGCAAGAGGCTGGTGGGGGTGGGGAGGGTATGTGCCTCAGGGGTAGAGCACTTTCCTGGCTGGCACAGGGCCTGGGGTTACATCCTGGTGTTTCCAGGAAAGAACAGGTAGGACTCCAAGGTGAAGTGGCATGAGGGTGATGTGCTGAAGCCCTGGGCATATGCATGGCACAGCTGCCGAAGAGGCCCCTGGGAGTAGGATGGTGAGAGAACCTGTCACTCAAAAGCGGTCACTTCGGGGAGCAGAGAGTGTACTTTGGGTAATTTTATCAGGACCCATGCCAATTCTTTTTTTCTGAGGGGAGAAGGACTCTTAAGAGGTTATGGCCTGCCATAGTGGAATTCCCTTGAACAAACTGACGGTTTGTTGGGGGAAAGTAAAACTATGAAGCTGTCTGCAATGGAATGAGTGTGGCGTGACTCCTCTCAGGCTCATGTTGAGGTGTTGGGGTACAGTCTCTACTGTGAGGAAAGAGTGACCCTGACCTTTGAGCGACTATTAGACAGGATCATCATGGTGGAATCCCCAGGACTGGATACGGGTGGCTTCACTGTATACTGAGCAGAAAATATATATACACCTGCTCCCATCCTAGGTGCCATCTTGGGACTGCCAGCAAGAAGGTGACCAGATGAGGTCCCATGTCCTTGACCAGAACTGGACGCCAAATCAAACATCCTTCCTTAGGAACTGCCCAGGCTATGGTACTGTGCTACCAGCAACACCAAAGAGACTAAGCGAAGGCCCAATAGCATGTACTATATAGCAAGAAGTAAGACTCTCTTTTTTTTTTTTTTTTTTTTTAAGCATCAAAGGACCAACTTATCCTATAATATGGTGGACATACAACTGAGGAAGGTGAGCCTCAGAAAAACAGCCTCCTAAAGAGCCCATGGACGATGACCTTGGTATAGATAGTTGTTGACATCACAATTTGCTGAAGTCCTTCTGGGAAGCAGTCAATCAATAAACCCATGTCTAGAGAGCAGGCCTGAGGACACCAGCTGTGGAGTCAGGAGGCGGTGTCATCTACTGAGTGCCTGGCAGCCACTGGTGGTCTTCAAGACTTGTGTTGTCTCATCTAAGGCATAACGCATCTTCTCAGATTCCCATCAAGCGCACACAACAAGACACAAAGATTAGGTCACGTGCCTGAGATTTCCCAGGTTACATGTTAACATGATACATATAACATACAAAAGAAATCTATTCATTAGGCAGAGACAACAGCTCAGCCTCTGAGTATTTGCTTAGCACACACAGGCCCCAGTGTCAGGGTCTAGGCATGATCCCTCTCCCCCATACAGAAGTCCATATGTTGAAGGTTTGGTCTCAGCTAATGGTACTCCTGAAAGGGGCCTGGATTGTGAGGGTGCTAACTTTCTCCACGAGTAATTCTGCTCTGAGCTCACACTTTAAATGGACTATTCAAGAGGCATGACAGTGAGGGGTATATCTTGTTTCTCGGTGTGTCCGCTCTCTGATTCCTGGTTGCCATGAAGGAATGGCTTTCCCTCACCATGACTTCCTTTGATGCTGCTGCCTAACCATAGGCCTAAAAGCAACAAAGCAAGCTGGCCATGAATGGAAACCTCTGCAACCACAGGCCAAGATATTTTTTTCCTATTTTTGCTCATTTTGTCTGATTAATGAAAACGGAGAAGCGCACTGGTTTAAGCTCTGCCCTACCCCCACCCAATTCCAACAGCTCATTGCAGCATCGGTTATAAGGAAACAGCTCAAGGGTCTAGGGGCACCAAAAAGCTGTACATTACAATGGTATACCCATGCTCTACCATGTACGTTACCACTAAAAAGTAGTTGTCTTACACAGCATGGTGGAAAAATGAATTAGAAACAGACAAAAATACATAAAACAAGGACTGGTAAAATGGCTTAGCCGTTAACAGTGCTTTCTGTTCTTGCAGAGGACAAGGTTTGGATCTCAGCACACAACTGGCTCACCACAGTTGGCTCACAACTGTCTGTAACTCCAGCTCAAGAGGACCTGACATCCCCTTTCGGCCTCTACAGGCACCAGGCATGCATGTGGTACACATACATGCAGGTGACACACTCATTATAGACATAAAATTTAAAAATCTCTTAAATATATACACAAAATAAGGCAATGGTATGATCTAAAGAAAGGGTGGCGGCAGCAGGTTGCCTGCATACAATCAGCAAGGCCCTGGCTTCCATCCTTAGCACTTAATATGCACATAAGAGTATTTTTCAATTATGTAATCATGTCCACGTGTGTGAATGCACACATAGCATGTATTCGGAGGTTAGGGAAAGTCGGTTCTCTCCTCCTACCAAGTTGAGGGAGGCCTCTTGGTTCTGTCACACTGTGCATACCAGGCTACTAGGCCCCTGGGCTCCAGCTCGCATTTAACCAGGGAACGCTGGGATTACAGATGTGAGACCTTTCACCTGGCTTTTTAAGAGGGTTTCAGGGATGGACTCGGGTTGCCAGGTGCTAGACGCAAGTGCTTTTATATGCTAAGCTCTCCCCAGCAGCCCTGTAACAGGCTTTTGTGTATAAGCATTACACACGCTCTCCCATTTGGTGGCAAAGCCCTATGAAGCAGGTGTTACTCCAAGTTTGACAGGTGAGGGGACTGGGATGCCAAGACAATCTGTCTCTTATTTCCAGGGTACCCATGGCTGAGGCAACTATTTCCCTCTGCTCTGTAATTTCCCTCACTTCTGCCATGTTGTTATATTCCAACATTTTAAAAGGCCTGGCACACAGAGATGAAATGATTTATCAGGTATGAATGGAACGGCGGCTGGATTAGTGTCCAGCTGTGCAATCTATATGTGGGCACACGCATACACACGTGTGTGGCCTCACGCATATACAGCTGGCTGGCTACTGTCCTCAGTTGCTCTCCAATTCATTTAACGGGGCAGGGTCTCGCTGAACCGGGAGTTTACCAACTCCAGGTAGTTCAGCTAGTCAGCTCCTCCTGCTAGGGGATGGGGAGGGCGCAGGTATCATCTTTGCTTCCCAAATGTGAGGATTACAGGCAGCCAACACACCTGCCTGCTTTTTACATGGATTCTGAGGATGCAAACTCTGGATCTAATGCTTGCTTGGCAAGCACTGAGCCCTCTCCCCTAACCTTCTTTGTGCTTTTATGACATTGAAACAATAGAAACAAAAAAAAAAACCACATGGGGGTGGGGGGACTGGGGAGGAAGACGGCTCAATGGTTAGGGACAATGGCTACATTTCCAGAAGACCCAGGTTCCATTTCCAGAGCCCACATGTTCGTTCACAACCATCTGTAACAGCAAGCCCAGGGAATCCAATGCCTTCTTCTGGCCTACACAGATACTGCATGCATATTGGATATAGATGAACATGTAGGCAAACAGATAAAACATGAAAATAAAATAAAATAAAATAAAATAAATATAAAAGAAAATAAAATTTTAACATAAAATATAAAATCTGCCTTTCAATCACTTCAGGACTGAAACATCAGTAGACACCAAGTCTAAAAAGATTAGCCCGTAAAGTATAAGAGAAGCTCATGTCTTTCTCCCCCTTCTTTAGGTCCTGCAGATGCAAGTTCTAATGTCTGAAGGCAGTAACTTTCTAGGAAAAGGGCTGTACTTAGCTGAACTGTAGAAACAAGCTGATGCAAACCCTCTCACAAAGTGATGGTGGAGATTAAGGGCCTTAGAAAGCCCTCTGGTCTCTAACAGGGCCTTGGCTTGTTTGGCTCTGGACCATTGGCAACTTGTAGGCTGTCTGGTGCAGGCAAGGTGCAGCCATCTGCTAAGCTGAATTCTCCCACTACAGTACGGCAACAGCAGCTCAAACGTGCGGAGGTGAGCAAAATGGCAGGATACTCAACTCTTCAGGACAGAATGAGTAAAACAATAGCACTGCATGCCATATCTGATGGTTACGAAGTTTTCTTACCTTCAGAAATCCCTCTGCAACCAAACACAGGCATCACAAGAAACTGAATACTGCTTTTAATTTTGTATCTCTGCTGATGGGTTTAACCCAAGGCTGTTCTACAGAGAGAGCTGCCAGGATAAGCCACAGAGGGAAAATCTGTCTCTGACTTTGTCAGGAGCCGAGCTCAGAAGCTTGGAAACCCCGAGCTGGTCAGTGCCGTGGCTCAGATGTGCTGAGCAGTGAGGGACAGGAGCAGCTGCACAGTACAGATTCTGATTTTCAGGGGAGGCAATGCCCCTTGGTGATTTAAGTTATTTCCTCTTCCTAAGGTAGAAAGATCTCAAGTTCTAGGCTAGCCTGGGCTACACAGTGAGATTATACTACCTCAAAGCAAGCAAGCAAACAACTCTCTCTCTCCATCTCTACTGGCTACTTTATGTCAACTTGACACAAGCCAGAGGTGCCCAGAAGAAGAGAACCTCAACTGAGAAAATGACTCTGGTAAGATCTGGCTGTAGGTAAGCCTGTAAGGCATTTTCTTAGTGAATGATGGGAAAGGGCCCAGGCTATTGTAGGTGGGGCCATCCCTGAGCTGGTGGTCCTACATTCGATAAGAAAGCAGGCTGAATAAGCCATGAGGAACAAGGCGGTAAGCAGCACCCCTCCATGGCCTCTGCATCAGCTCCTGCTCCCAGGTGCCTGCCTGGTTTGAATTCCTGTCCTGACTTTCTTCAGTGATGAACAGTGACGTGGAAGTGCAAGCCAAATAAACCCTTTCCTCCTCAGCTTGCTTTTGGTCATGGTGCTCATCACAGCAATGGTAACTCTAAGATACCACCTGAGCCAGTTTCCTTTTCTGTAAAATACCTTAATCACACCAGCCTCAGTTGCTTTCGGATTTAAGTTGGTGAACAGATGAGGAACATTTGTTAAGCTGTAAGCAGATACCACTGGTAGGAAAGGACAGTGAGTAGACAAAGCCCTTGGTCTAAAGTAAGAACTACTGGTTACCTTTGCCTTTTTAAACTAACCACAGTACCAATGTCATTTCAGACAATGAACATTTAGATAGCTAGTAAGTACCACAAGCCACACTGGACCCTGGAGAGATACAGATGCTACTTTGTGCAGCAAGGAACATGTGAAGGTTTCATGTGAAGCTGCAGGTCGGTATGAGTCAGTGTTTAAGGACTCCAGCTCCAACGGGATCTGCTATGGCAGAAACAAAACATCTTCTTTCCTAAGAAGTTTCTGAGCTCACATGCCAGGCAATTCACTCAACTTGAGGTGGCGACTCAGTGTTCTTAGTATGTCTAAGGGTAATGAAATCAACATAAGACCATTCTGTCCTCCTCACAAAAACCCTGAGCCATTAACAGCTGCCCACCATCTGCTGTCAGCCCCTACCCCTGCCTCAGGCAGAGGCTGACAGGCTCTCTACACGCTTTCCTAACCGGCTGTCCAGCTCAGGCCAGCCTGGGATTCATGATCCTCCTGCTTCCGGCCTGTCATTTGTGCCCATCATTCTTGGCTCTTCATTATCTTCAGGATGAACTGAAGAGCTTATGCACGCTAGGCAAGTGCTATCCTACTAAGCCGCATACCCGGCAGCCCTGCTTCCTGTGGAACCAATGCCTGTGGTCTTGCGCTACATTAGCAAAATGTTTCGTCATTCATTGTGTTTTCTGCAGCATGGATCAGTCTTTATGAGATTTATGGAGTTACGTCTACTGGGAGGATGTACCAATACTATCTACCCATTTCAGTTGATGGGTTTTGGGCTGTCTCACCTCTGAAGCTATTTATATCAATGATGTTGTGGCATTCTAGGACAAGTTTACGGGTAGGTGTGTTTCATTTATCTTGAGGACACGCCTGGGAGTAGGCTCACTGGGTTGCTAACATGTTTAGTATCCTGAAGAAGTGCATTCTGGGCCACTTTACATTCCCACTGGCAACCAGGAGGGCTCCAATTTCTCTTCTCATTAGCACCCATTCTTGCCTCCTTTCATTACACTGTCTCGAGCGGAAGGCATTGCCCTGTTTCTGCTGGTTGTTCCTCAGGCTGATTGGCTGGGACGGGGGCATCTGTATGCTGCTGGAACATCACACTTCTTCCCCAAGGACGTGCCCATTCCTAGGCTTTGCCTACTTTTAATTAGGGTGATTTCTGCCGGGATTCTAAGGACACGGGTCTGGTCTCAAAAATGTGATTTATGAAACTCTTGTCTTTTCACCTCTTAGGATGACACTATTTACAGTACATTCACTTTTTTCATTTATTTATTTAATGTATGTGAGTGCTCTATCTGCATGTATACCTATATGCCAAAAGAGGGCATCAGATCCCAGTATAGATGGTTGTAAGCCACCATGTGGCTGCCGGAAATTGAACTGAGGAACTCTGGAAGAACAACCAGTGCTCTTAACCACTGAGCTATCTCTCCAGACCATTGTTTTGATTTTTGAGACAGGGTTTCTCTGTGTAGTCCTGGCTGTCCTGGAACTAGCTCTGTAGACCAGGCTGGCCTCGAACAATCCCCCTGCCTCTGAGTGCTAGGATGAAGGATGAACTGTTTTTGTTTTATTTTAATTCTTTGTCATTTCAGCATTTGGTATAATCTCAGAAACCATTTCATAACTCCAAGTCTCTCTAAAAGTTTTAGTTGTAGCTTGTACACTAACTCTTATGTTAAGGATCCAGTTTGAATTCATTTTGTATACGGTATGACTTAGGTCCAATTTCATGCTTCTGTGAGTGGGCACAGGTTTATTGTAATAGAAATGACTAAGGCAGTGTTTTCAGGAGGTGGCCCAAATGCTACTCTGGTTTTCCTCTAGCTGCAGAAAGGACTCTATTCTGTGCTGACTGACAGTGCAGAAAATGCTGAGGGGACGCTAACAGATGCATTTCCCTTTCCACCTCACACAAATGCAGCACAGCTGAGCACAGGGAGGAATGAAGGACCAGGCTCAAATTACGGTTCAGGCCAGGCAGTACTGTTTGCCCATCCTCAGATGCAGCGAGCACCAGGTGCTCAGATGTCAGGTGTAACTGGCAAGCACAGGAAGGGTCCAGCATCTGCAGAGTATGCTGGACACACATGACAAAACACTTTTTTTGGCCTCATACTAATGGCTGAAACAAAGGCTAAAGATAAGCCAAAAAATTAAGATACATACCTATGTCTGACCAGAAGGTGAAACAGAATAAAAGCAGGGAAGAAGCTGGGGTGCCAGCACTGGTCAGAGGTCTGTATCCTAGCAGAGGGCGACCGGAGAAGACCCATGGCCTCTCCTTCCCTGAGGGATCAGCTTCTGGGCCCAACCTTACTTAGCTCAGTACTCAGCAGCTGGGGACCTATGCACACAAATGCAGCTGGGACCCATGGTTTGTAACCCCAGGACTAAAAGACTCAGGCACAGGACACAGTGATCGTGGGAGGGGGAGCCCACAAGCTGCCACTGCACCCCTGCAGCCCAAGCTGGGGTCCTGTCACCCGTGAGCCTGGCCAGGCCCCCTGGTGGTGAAGGCCACACAAAGCGGCCCCTTTCTTGGCTGTGTGGAATGCCCACCAGTTATGGTCCTCCCTTCAGTTCTGGCACTGAAGGCAGTCCATTCTCTTGCACACAAGCACCTGATAGTCTTGTTATCCCTTAGACCTAAAAAGCTAGAAAACATGGGGGCCACCAACCCTGTGGTCTAAGAGCTCACTTAACATTGCGTAACACTTTCTACCAGCATGTGTGTAGGACTTGTGACTGACAGCTCAGCTCCACCCTGGAGATATAAGGTAATCAGTGGCCCCTTTGCCCTTTTCTACCCAGTAATTTATACAAATGGACTTGCAGGGATTATCCATAACAATGATGAAGAGAGCTAAGCTAAGTGTCAACCACTGACTGAGGGAGTAAGCACAGTGCCCAAGCCTGAGGAAGTCTCTACAGCCCATAAAAATAACTAGACGTAACAGCAGTCGTTTTCTGAGCAGCAGCCATCAATGAGATAGTCAGTGTAGTGTTGTATTAGCTCAAAGAATCGTCTTTATAGTACATATTTCTGTTCTACAAACAAAAAATGGAGGGAGGACTTTGAAAGGATTGCGTACCCACAGAAAGGCTACCAGCTATTAGATAAGGGGTATCAGACTGGTAATTTCCATGAGCCTCAGTTCCTGCGTCTGTAGAGTGGGGCAACAGCACCGTACCCAAATGAAAAGTCACTGTTGGATTAGTTATTACACTTGGAATTACTGGGGGTTGTTCCTGTTGCACAATAATAAATTACATTTACTTTTTCCCATCATAAGGCACACTGGGCTCCAGCTGGACTCCAGGCGCCCAGCTGATTTCCTCCCAAACAGTCCCTTGTCTGTTTCATGCATTGGTATTTTTCTTTCATAAAGATTTATTTTAGTTTTGTGTGTATACACACATGCATGAGTGCAGGTGCCTCTGGCATCAAGAAGAGAGTGTTGGACCCCTGAAGCTGGAGTTATAGGTGGTTGTGTGTTCTGGGAATTAAACTTGGGTCCTCTACAGAAGTGGGAGGAGCTGGGCTGTCTCTCTGACCTTATGCGGCAGAATCCTATCTCAGCTTTTTAAGGCAGGGATACTGAATGGCCTGATGAATGCTATGCCAGGACCTTTGCCGGAAACTAGTCATGTTAATAAGAAAGCCCAAGGTAATCCCATCATTCATTAGGAGTCTCTCTTTGGACACTTGTCAGAACTACCTAAGGGCTTGGTAGTCTCTGTTCTACCTACTCCTTCCTTGCCTCCCATTTATGTGAATGCAGCAAGCAAAGTGATCCTCACTGGCACACAAACCCGGCGGGCTCATTACTATTCCTGCTAACACTGGCTGAGCTTCCCCCACCCCCCAGGAAAAACATTAAACTTCACAGCTTTCAACTTGGAAGACTTATAAAATGGGGCAATTTGAATGCTGAAAACTTGGGGAGATTTGGGTTTTTGCCAAAGGGATCGAAACTGAGCAGTTCAAGGACACTGGGTTCTCAGAAGCCCAGGAAGGACAGGAGGAAATTGAACACACCAACACACTGCCTGAGGCAGTCCATGATGAGGTCTTCTGTACAGCTGGGTCCTCCTGCCGCTCACTAGTTTAGTTCCAGAAGAAAAACCAGCTGCAGGTTCTGGGCAGTTTGAAGATTTACTTAAGAAAATGAGGGGCCAGAGACAGAGGTGCCCACTTGTAATCCCACGAGACAGAGGTAGGTACCTACTTGTAATCCCATGAGGTAGAAGTAGGTGGTGTTAAAGCTCATTCTCAGCTACAAATCAAGTTCAAGGCCAGCTGCTGTTACAGGAGACCTTGTCTCCAAACAAATATATTTTTGGAAGGTCAGGACCTGGGGTTCAGTGTTGGAGTCAGTGTTCAGCAGGCTGGAAGCCCTGGGCTCTATTCCCAATGGCATACACACACAAAAATATTCCGTAAGTAGGTGAAAACTGTTACATACTTTGATGAACCTCAGTCAAGGCTCAGCATTTATAGGTAGCTGTTCCCAGAATCCACCCAGCCTGACAGTGACACTCATTTAATGGGAACAATGGAGTGACTGCAAATGCTGTGGGCCAAAGACAGGAGTCATGCATCGGCCCATGGTCAGCCAGGCACAGGGGACTTAGGCCCTTCTTTCCAGCACAGAGTCTGGAGGAGGAAGCTGGACTAATAAGAGGCTCTCTCCCACTCGTCTCCCAGGCCTGTTCCTGTGGTATACAGCCAGTCCACTCTGCCTCTGTGCTCTCGTGGGGGCAGGATGCTGCCAGGTAAAGCGAGAGACAGCCAAGGCCGAGCTGAGCCCATTTCCCCTCTCCAGCTGCAATTACAGATGTACTGTGATAGACACGTTTTAGGAAAAAGACTGGAGAACAAGACCTCCAGAGTCCCTCCCAGCATTGCATTTCTACGGAATCTTATCTGCACTGGGCTTCAGAGAATAAGCTCACCACTGCTGTGCATTCAGGGTTCCTTGAGTTAAACACTGGATAACAGGGTATTTATCTAAGGGAGCCCTTCTCAAAACTTTTTTTTGTGGTTGTGGGGATTGAACCCAGGGCCTTGCTTGTGTGAGTTAAGCACTCTGCCACTGGCTGTACTCTCAGCCCTCAAACTAAAAACATAACAAAACAAAAATCCTACATTTTAATTTATGGTTTCTTTTTTTTTTTTTTCCTTTTGTGTATGTGTGTGGGGGTGGGGGTGGGGTCAGAGAACAACTCATCAGAATTGGTTCTCTCTGTCCACCATGAGGATCTCAGACCATCAAGCTCTGAGGCAGACGCCCTTACCCACTGAGCCACCTGCTGGCCAGAGACCACTTTTTTTAGAAGCATCATTTTGCCGGTACGATCTGTGTATGCATGCGGTGCTGGGACCTGACGAGAACAACCTGTCGTTCCCGGGAAAGGAAAGCCTACACAGAACCTTACTGCCCTGAACAGGCGACTGTGACAATCCCTTGCGGCGAGGGTGAGACACTGGGGCCCTGTCCCTAGCTGCCCTCCTGACTCCCTCCTGGGAGGGGGTGCTTTGCCAAGGTGGAGGAACACACTGGCTGAACGGAAAAGTGAGCATCTAGACGGAACACAAATAAATCACTGGCGGGGGGAAGAAGAGCGGAAAGAGCGGACCGAGGAGCCGCGGCGCTATCACTGGTACTTAGATGCGTAGAGTGAAAGGGAGTCCACGGTGGCGGCTGAGGACGGGGTGAGCAGCAGCAGCTATGTGCGTCAGCTTCACACATACACGTCACACGGGACGTGGCCAGCGTGAAGAGAATCTTGGTTTCAGGCAACACAAGCCAGGGTGTGGAGCCTGAAGAGAACACTGGTGGTGCAGTGCCGTGCGTGTAGAGAACACGGGGGTGGGGGCGGGGAGGGGGGCGGTGGTTCTCGGACTGGGCTCCCTGGAGGAGCACCAGCCACCCACACCCTGGTCAGCAACACACATGCCTGGGCCACGCCTCAACTGTACGGCAGCTGTCTGGGGAAGAGATGGTCCCGTAAACTCTCTGGGCGCCTCCCCGGGGAGGGTCTGGTGTGTGCTGCACTAACCTGAGTAGGAGAGCCCAGCAATCTCTATGAAGAGGTCTTCTTCTGAGAAGCTTTCTGGCAGCATGAGGCAGGCGGTGGTCACCGCGCTCTTCAGGTTTTTATCCATGGCAGATCGAAGGACCATGTTCTCATTCATTGAGACAATCTTCACCTGGAAAAAGCAGGCTGTTCAGGAGCGGCACTGCGGAGGCACTGCAGCTCGGACACTGGCTGACCCCTCTATCAGCCATTTGCCCAGCGACTCAAAGTCATCGTGGCTCTAACAAGAAACCCCAGAGCCTCCTGCTGAATGTCAAAGTCAGAGAAATTGTGACACAGAAAAAAAAAAAAATCAGTTCATGGAAGACAAATTAATATTCTTTTTTTTTTAAAAAAGATTTTATTTTGAATGCTCTATGTGCATGTACGTCTGCACGCTAGAAGAGGGCAGTAGAGGGTATAGATGGTTGTGAGCCACCATGTGGTTGCTGGGATTTGAACTCAGGACCTCTGGAAGGACATCCAATGCTCTTAACCTCTGAGCCATCTCTCCAGACCCCCTAATATTCTTATTTAAAAATTATTTTACGTGTATGAGCGTTTTGCCTGTGTATCAGTACATGTAGTGTGTGTGTGCTGTGCCTTGAGAGGCTGGAAGGGCGTCAGAATGCCCTGGAACTGGAGTTAAGTCCCCAGTAGTCGCTGGGAACGGAACCCAGATCCTCTGCAAGAACAGTCAGGGCTCTTAACCACCGAGCCATCTCTCCAGCCCCTAATATTCTTAAATAAACTCACCACAGGCTTTGGAAAGGAACAGATGTCCTAGGAGGGGTTACACTTTAAATTTTGTTTTTCATTATTCTTTCACTGACTGTGCTAGCAGAAGGTGGCACTTTCTTTCTTTATTTAGAATTTACTCTCTTCTTGTCCATATGTAACCTGGGTAATTCATGTTTCATTTTATTATTGTTAGATACATAGATTTATACTTTACTAAGTAAAAAGAAACAAAATCAGCTATAGAAGAACAATCATGGGGCTGGAGATAGGGGTCAGTGGTTTAGAGCACTGGCTGTTCTTCCAAAGGGCGCAGTTCCTAGCACCCCTATCAGGTGGCTCACAGCTGCCTCTAACTCCAGTTCTGGGGGATCTCACTTCCTCTTCTGGCCTCCACGGGCTGGCGTTCACACATACACATGAATAAAAGTAAAGAGAAGTACTGGCAAGACACAGACTGGTTTTGTCTGGAGTGAAGATGAGGTACTGTACCACCCAGGTAAGCCTGGGACCAACTACTTCGCAGGACTCAAGTCCAGATACAAATCTATCACCCACAAGGGGTGGGCGTGACACAAACCCGCAGCCACCACTGCACTACCATCGCTTTGCTCAGTAAAAGGGCCTTGGCTTGCGACACAGCAGGAGTTGTTTCCTGGCTCCAAGGGCACTGCCACACAGCAGCTGGCCTGCTCGGAGACCCAGTTTTAAAATCTACACCGTGGTTAGCAGAGATCTTGCAAGTCCTAGCTCTGCTGCTTCCTGCCTTCACAACAACAGGCATAATCCTGAGCAATAAGATGGCCTTACCATGAATCCCGCCAGTTTGCTGGGAAGATGGAAAGAGACACTGCACACAAGCCCAGGCCAAGGTGAGCCTCTCTGGTTTTCTTGCACACAGTATGACTTCCTTTGATTTTACCTTTTTAGGGTTTTTTGTTTTGTTTTCTTTTCTGCATTAATAAAAGTTTATCTTCATGTTTTAATTAGGCAGGCCTAAGAGAGCCCTGAAAATGAGCCAAACAATCTACCTTCCTTTCTTCCTTTTTTTTTTTTCTAAAGACAAGGTATCACCACGTAACCTTGGCTGACCTAGAACTTGCTATGTAGACCAGGCTAGCCTCAAATCAGAGATCCTCCTGCCTCTGCATCCTGAGGGTTGGATTAAAGGCAAGTGCCATCATGCTTGGCTCTTTGATTTTGGAGACACGGTCTTGTTATGTAGCTCAGGCCAGCCTAGAACTTGTGTTACTGATTCACCCCTCTGTCTCAAGGGCTGAGATTACAGGCGTGTGCTACCCGAGGTGGGAATATTTATAGCGTACAAGCTCAGGTACAGAGGGTGAGGCAAGGCCACCTGATTCAACACCACCTCTTCCACCCTCGTGAGAAGGTAACAGTCCTTAATTAAGCCTTTCAACACGTGCTGAGCTTGGTATCCTTCCTCTCGTGGAGAAAAAGTAAACAACAGCTAGGACTGTCAAAGGCTGTGTGATGAAGCAGCAACAGAAGTGAGGGTGAAGCCTACGCTAGGCAGACCAAGTTCTATGGAGCTTTCCTCATGGAGGCAGCCAGGGATGTAATTCTCATCTTGACAGATGGTTAAAACAAAACATTTTTTTTTCCTCAGTGCGGAAGGATGGATTAAACCCAGGTTTTCTACATACCAGGCACCTTATCCCTTAGCTATACCCGAATGCCCCCTTTTTTAGGTTCTAAAATAACTCCTATGCTCATTCCCTAATTTTCTTTATAATAATTTTTCATTTGTGTGTGTGTGTTCTCCCCTTCTACCATGGTTCAAGGAATCAAACTTGTCCATTACCCACTGAGCCATCTCACCCGCCTTATTCCCTAGCTCTCTCAAGCCTTGCATTCCATATGAAATCATGGACCCAGGAGTGCAACCTCTAGGAAAACAGACCAGGTCTTGTCAGCTCCTGATTTGTCCCATGATGCTCCTCGACACCTACGTTCCCATTCTTACCCTCACTTACCAGGTCCTTCTTAATAGTGTCACAACCTCTTTTGTGTATACTTCTGTGGCTTTTACAGAAACCCAATGAAACCAGAAGCTATTTTGGGATGTGAATAACTAAACGATGCAAAGAAATGAATAACCCTGGGCGTCTTTTCCTGGTTAACAAAATACCACTTGTTCTCTAAGAAGGCCGCTCTGCTTGAGTTGTCCGAGAGCTGTCTGCTTGCTATTTGAGGTTAAGAGAGTGAAAAGAAAAGCATCCTTACTCAAGGGGAAAATGTGCGGATCTGGTTCTCCAACGAAAGGTGAACCAGGACCTCGTCTCTGCAGCACTGTTATTTGTTGTTCAGAGTGAAAAGGCAGTGAAGGCTTGGGGCCCTGCCAGAGAGGCCTGGGAAAAGAAGAAAGCCCTCGGACTTGTGAATAGCTGTTTGTACCTACTGGGAATTCTCCAACCTGGACTACACAGACAGCATTAGCAATCCCAACTACAGGGAGGAAGGGCGACGCTTGAAGGGTCTTTCAAAGGGGAGATTTGTGAGTACCTTTCAAGCCAGGGAAAGAAGACAGGGTCACACCAGGGTCTGCAGTATACCACAGTGACAGGCAGAGACCACTTGGAGTGCAGAGTAACTTTTAGTCTTGAGAAGTCGGAGCTGTGCGGTCCTGAAATGCCAGGCTCCCAACAGAATGTTCCCATCCAAACACCAGGGCAGGTGACTGCTCCAAGCCACGAGGGCTGGAGCCTCGTCTACCTGCTGGACTGTGGCCTCTCAGGACAACTGATTGGGGCGGAGGCTGTTCTTAATTTTTATTCCTTCAGCATGCAGAGAGGAAACTTGGCTGGCTTTTGAGTCACTGAATGAATTGCTCGGTCTTTGCATTTCAAAGGTGAGATGCCAAAGGCCAGCTCACAAGAGTGCAGAGCCTGAACTAGTAAACCAGATCTCCCAATTCCTAGTTCAGATCTCTCTTAGACCATTGGGACTTTCCTATCCTCAGAATGTAAAACAATAAATCTACAACTTGGCAAAAAATCACCTAAAGGTGAACGTGCTAAAATCCACTCAGTTTTATGCTTTACATAGATAAATCACATGGTACATGAACTTTTTTCTCAACAAAACTGTTATTTTAATTATTATTATTATTTTTTTTATTTTTTGAGACAGTATCTCACTGTGTAACCCTGGCTGGCTTAAATGCTAGGTAGACCAGGCTGGAATTCCGAGATCCACCTGTCTCTGCCTCCAGAGAGCTGGGATTAAAAGCTTGGCTCCTTTAAACACTTCAAATTCCATGATTCTCTACTGAAAAAAAAATCTGTTGTAGGGCTTGGGATATAGCTCAGTGTTGGCCTTCTGGGCTCCATGCATGCACTATGTATGAATACACACACGCACACACACACGTACGCAGATAGCAAGTGACACAGAACCTAACGCTGTCCGGGAAATAAAAATGTGTGTCTTTTCAACCATGAGGAGAGCTGATAGGAAAGTATAATATAAACTTTTTATTCATTTATTTTTTCTTTTCCTTTTTTTGAGACAGGGTCTCACTATGTAGCCCTGGCTTTTCTGGAGCTCAGAGATCCAGCTGCCCCCCGCCTCCTGAGTGCTGGGTTAAAGGCACGTACCACCATGACTGTTTAATTACAGTCAGCCCTTTCTAGAAACGTCCACCTTTCCAAATCCTTTATGTTCCTTTTGAACACTTGCTAGTGGGTGAGAAATCCCCTTTCTACTTGCAAGACCCAAGCACTGTGAAAGCGTTAGACAACAAGACCTGACACAATGCCTTTTAAAAACATAAAGACGAGGAGTTCGCACATTTCAGAATTCTTTTCTTGAGACCTCTGTTCATTCTTCTCAGATGCTGCCACCCTGGCGGCTTTGCTCAAGTGTCACGAGTATTTGCTGCCACCTACAGGTCAAAAGTTTGACTGTGGATCCTAGTGGCAGGAGGCGGATTTATTCTCACAGGAGTGGGAGCCAAGGAGAGAGGGGAGGTGCTCACTTATGTTCTTCAATGATTTACTTCAAAATATTTATTTTTAATGTGCACGAGTAAGCGTTGCTTCCATTATGAACACACACGTGTGCTCAGGGCCCAAAGAAGCCAGAAGAGGATGTCAGACCCTGCGGAAGTACAGTTACAGACAGTTGTGGCCCCAAACTCAGGACTCGGGCTTAGCACCCAGGAGGCCCTAGGTTTAATCCCCAGCACAGTAAACAATTCTGAGGACATTATGTTCATTCTGCGATTCCATAGCAATTTTGGTTTCTAAAGGCTAATTTAAAAACGTTCTTTAAAGGGCTGGAGAGATGGCTCAGCAGCTGATGGCACTGGCTGCTCTGCAAGAGGATTCAGGTTTGATCCCGAGCACCTTCACTGTAACTCCAGTTCCGGGAGATCAGACGCCCTCTTCTGGCTTCTACTGGTACTGCACGCATGTGGTGTACAGACATAGAGGCAGGCAAAACATCTATTTACATACAATGAAAAATAAATCTTGAAAAAAACTTTGTAAGTATTCCAGGCAAAAGCAGAGTATAGAGACTACCACATTTCGGTTCAATCTCCTTTTATGTAAAAATAACAGACAGCCAAGAACACTGGGAGGGAAACAGCATTTTCTGAGTGTCCACTAAATCAAACACTTCGGAATGCCCACACACAGATGGACTATCCTGAGGGGAGGGAGACTCAGTCAGTGGCGTGGGGCAGTGCAGTTAGAGGAGAAGCAGACATCTGAAGGCTAGGTGTGTTGGCTTCTAAAAGCTGTGTTCTTTCATGCACACAACCCTGCTTCCAGTTAACAGGCAGGGCACGATTACTATCCCCATTCTACAGATGGGCTTAATGACATGTAGAGACAAAACCCAACTGCGTAAGTTCATATAAGCAGGTAACAAGTGGCAGAGCAGAGGGGGACCTAAGGCTCCTCATTTTACATCCACTACCTTCCCATCAAGCTAGAGAGTGTGCAACAACAAATAATGCCCTCCACCCCGGGGCTTGAGGGGGAACCACCCAAATCAAATCCCAACAACCTTCAAGGGGCTGGGGTGTCACCCAGTGGCAGAGCACCTGCTGCTCACACTCTTGGGACCTTAGACCCAGCCACTGTGGGGAACACGACAGGACCACGTATCAAGGAAAAACAAGGCAAGAAACAGGAAGAAAACGTGGGACCGAAAATGGGTGCTTACAAACTTCCATTTGCAGTAATTTTCTCAGTGTCGGGTTTTGCTAGCTATAGGACCCTGAAATGATTTGACCATGGAAACATAAAATTATTTCTTATGAACACTATGGAACAATTTCAGTGTGTCTGCTGCTCACGGACATTTAGAAATGTTTCTCCTGGGATAGGGTGAGATGCACAGCTAGAGTGTCTTCACCAGGCCCTGGGTTCTAGCCCAGCGCACACGAATGTTCTAGCTGAAGTAGGGACTATAGCACACAGGGAAGGTACCACTATGTGTTTACCTAAGCACATACATGTGTAATATGCACACAAATGCGTAATAGGCACACGTAATAGGCAGTATAGGCATACTGCTCCAAATACACAATTCTGGCCACGTTAATGTGTTTTAGTTGCATGTACATATGTGCACCATTTGTGTGCCTGGTGCTTGAGGTCAGAAGATGGCTTTGGATTGCCTGGCGCTGAAGTCACAGATGGCTGTGAGTAACCACGTGGGTGCTGGAAACCGAACTCCAGAAGAGCAGCTGGTCCTCTCAGCCACGGAGGCATCTCTCCAGCCTGCTGTTGTTATCTGAATGGCTGATTAATTCCCAGCCTTCTGTGTTAGACTCCAGCCCCTCTCCATCCTGGAGTTGGGCAGGAGGGCCCTCTTATCACATGGTTGCTTCCTCTTATCCCAAAGCTAAGCAGAGGCTCACCTGGAGTCACCAGCCTGTGAGTGTGGCTCAATGGTGACAGCCGAGGGTCCCTTGTTCCCTTCAGGAATTCCAAGGGTTTGGGAGCTCTCTGCCAGGAGCCAGGACAAAGCCCACTACGTGACTTACATGCACGTTACAAGCACAAAGCTGTGTATGTGTTACGCATAACCTCTCCTCTTACGGCAGGACGTCACAGGGTAACCTCCTGACATTGTGGGTGATGAACCTCATGGAGGGTAGGACGACGACTCTACCTGTGTTTCTATTTCCTGGAATTCCACATCTATGAGCTCCCAAAGATCAAAGAGGGGTCAAGTTCAGAGACAAGGGGATCTGCTAACTGTGGTGCCCTGAGGGGCACAGACTCACTGGCTTTTGGAGGCGTCCAGCGATGTACAGGTTATTCCAGTTCAGGAGGTCGTCAATCAGAACACCAGTGCCGATGACCCCATATTTGATAAGCTGCAAGAGAGGAACTGAGCATGACAAAGAGCAGACCACCAGGCTGCTGCTTCCATAGGTCTTGTCCAGGAACAGGATGCTCATCTAAGCAACTCAAAACACCTACCCTTCAAAAACCCACAGCTTGCCGGGTGTTGGTGACACATGCCTTTAATCCCAGCACTCAGGAGGCAGAGGCAGGCAGATCTCTGCATTTGAGGACAGACTGGTCTTTAGAGTGAGTTCCAGGACAGGCGGGACTATCCAGAGAAACGCTGTCTTGAAAAACAACAACAACAAAAAGGCCACCAAACAAAACAACAACAAACAAACAAAAAACCCCCACATCTCTATTAAAACTGCCCAAAGATTTTAGTGTCAAGACTGACCTGGCTTCCAAGGTACAAGAAGTGAGATGGCCAGTATTTTAACACACATGATACTTAAAGGCAAACTGGCTCTTGGACACCATCTAGTCGAATCCCTCAACGTTAGATCCTTCCAATTTCAGAAGTGATGATTTGGGTAATGTTCCTCATTTGAGAAATAAGAAACTGAGTGCTAGAAGCCAGTGAAAGGGCTCAGGAGGTAAAGCTGCTTGCAGTCAATCCTGATGACTTGAGTTTGACCCTAGGCCCCATAAGATGGAAAGAGATAACTGATTTCTGCCAGCTGTCTTCTGACTGAAACACACACACACACACACACACTCACTGTAAATCTTAAAAAGAAATTGAAGTCCAGTGACAGTAAATGACACGTCACAGTAATACTACATCAGCAGACTAGGTCCTACAGCTGGGCACAGTACTGCATGGCCTACTACCCCAGAGCCTGGTGGAATGCTGGACTGCTTGAACCCAGCGGTAGTTTGTGGCTAGCTTGGACGACAAAGTGCATCAAATAACAGACAACCCTAAGGGCTTAACAATCACACCCCAGCATTGCAGCCTGGTCCTCCAACATTCCTTGCATTACTAAATTTTAGAAATTCCTCTTTCATTAAAAGTTTTCACTGGCCTTGTCCCTACAGTGACTCTCAGTGTTGTTGACTCTTTCAAATGGTGACAATTACGAACTAACATCCAAAGGTGAAAACCCTCTTATCACTGCTAAGCACATGGAATGACAGATGAGGCCGTTTCTACGATAATTTGTATAAACCTCCAACGTGGACCTCCCAGCTAACTAAGTCTTACAATTGTGTCAGCGAGCATCTGTGTTCTCAGGCTGTAAATATTTAAAAAGCGGCTAACAAATTTCCATTAGAAAGTACAGCCCCCGTGCCACACAATCATGCACAAACATTGTGTTACTTGAGCTTATAATGTTGTTTGGAAATTACTAATCCAAGACAGGCCTGGCAGATTATTCATTATGAAGAAAGAACCTAACTATGTGTTTTGCACAGCAAAAGAGGAAGCATAAGGCTGTGTTGCTTCAGACAAGTGGCAGCCAGGAGGCCCTAGGGACACTGCAGGCCTGCAGTTCAGGGGCCTGCCACTAGCCACATGACCTTATGAAGTCCCATCCCTCTCTGAACTGAGGTTTCCTTCACTGCATAGAGCAGGCGGGTGCCCAAAGGACCAGAAAAGCTAATGCATATCTGGGTGCGGTAGTGCACACTTTTATTTCTAGCACTCGGGAGGCAGAGGCAGGTGGATCCCTGAGTTTGAGGCCAGACTGGTCTTCAGAGCAAGTTCCAGGACAGTCAGGACAAAAACTCTGTCTCAAAAACAAAACAACAACAAAAAAATAATAAAAATAAAATAAAAAAGAAAAGTTAAAGCATGACCTTAAGATTATGAATATAGGCCAGGCACAGTGGCACATGCCTGTAATCCCAGCACTTAGGGAGGCAGTGACAGGCAGATCTCTATGCGTTCAAGGCCAGCCTGGTCTACAAAGCTAGTCCAGGACAGTAAAGGCTACACAGAGAAACCCAGTCTTGGGGGGGAAAAAGATTATGACTATATCTCTGCAGCCACATAATCACTTCTCAGCTCTTTAAGGCCTGGACTTTTGACCAATTGTATCTGGGGGCTTATCAAATATGCAGAATCTCAGGTTCCATCCCAGACTAATTGAATCTGGACCTACATTTTTAACACAATCCCCAGGAGACTCACACAACTGTAAAGGTTAGACTGCCCTAAGCAACTAGCATTAGTATTGGCACAGGCAAACCCACAGGCCATCCTTGACTCCTAGCCCCCACCTCTCCAGCAGCCCTCTAAGAAATTAGGATGCTTCATTTAGTTTGATCCCCTTCTCATGCTGGGGTTCAAACCCAGGACCCAGGTAATTACTCTGTCACTAAGCTGTACCGCCAGTGCCTGAAGTGTCATAGCAGGTAGGGTCCCTGACATAAGACAAGCTATTTTGGGGGAATCCAAACATTCTATCTGCCCTCTGACATGCGACTCTCAAATCCTACCCACCTGCAGACACCAAAAACTTCTCTTCCATGAGGTAACAGTGCACACTCCCAGACACCCAACACTCTCTTCATTCCCTGTAGTACCTGGTCCTCTTCCTAGAAGACATCACTCTTTATCCTGGTCCTCAAGTGGTCCTGCTATTTCTCCATACTTCCCAGACAGCAGTCCTCAAGGTGTGAATCCCTACCCAAGACTCCAACTAAAGCAGTGTGGCCAACAGATTAAAACATGACAACTACTTGGCCAAAGGTCAAAAGGGAAGATGAGGTCGAGTCACAGTCACAGCCAATGGCAGATGAACACTCCAGGCATGTCTATGCCTGGGTTTAAGAAAGCTGGATGAGGTGTGGCTGTTTCCTGAGAATGTGGACGTACTTAGTTCACTGGGATTCTACCCCCAAATTACAACCACCCAGTTAAGGCCAAGTCCTGAAGGCACTCACCTTCCCCTCACACATGATTAGTGGGTTGAAGTAGACCCCGGCACCGTAATTATTCTGGATAGATGAGATGATCCTGGGTCCCAAGAGTTTGAGGAAGGAGTAGTGGCTCCAATTCTTCTTCAGGTTCTTTGAATGCCAGGCAACAGGATCATCTACTGTGAACACTAAGTCTAACATGGGATTCTGGGAAGTGAAGGAACAAAGACATCAGCACTACCCACTTAGAGAAAACAACTGGAGAAGTAACAGAAAGTTCCAGAGTGCTACAGTATTACGTCTCGTGGTCAGAAGAGCCAGGGCTGTCATCAGAAACCTGAGCAGGTCCCCCAGAGCGATGCTAACTTGGCTTCCGTCCGTATAAATGATGGCATCACACATTCACTTACCGTGTGTTGTGGTGTCAGCACTTGTCTGATGGCTAGACATACAATGAGTGAGTTTATTTCCAAAATGATCCTACAAAGCGAGTATGCTATTCCGATCGCACAGGAAAGGGAATGAAGGGGCAGAGGAAGCCCTTTGTCCAGGGGTGTAGAGTCCAGGGAGGCCTAAGGAGAGGTGGCTTGGTGGCTAAGGGCAGTAGCTGCTCTTGCAGAGGACATGGGCTTGATTCCAGACACCCACATGGTGGCTCACAACCACCCATGACTCTAGTTCCTGGGCATCCATGCCTTCTTCTGACTTCTGTGGGCATTGGCATGCTCATGGTCCACATACATCCACACAGGAAAGATACTAATATACATAAATACTCTTAAAAGTTTGAAAAAAAATCACTGGGCAGAGAGCTCAAGAGCCTACCACTAACGATGGGCAAATTATACCAAAGTTGACTCTATACAGGAACACTTAACATACCAGCTGCACTCAGAAGCGACTGGGCCAAGAAAATAGGGAGGAAAGATTTTCCTTAGATGTGACATATATGAGTTCTGAAGAGCACAGCACGGAGAAGCAGGGGGAAAGGTAGTCAGGTTGGGGAAACTGTTCCCCACAAGGCGGTCAGCCAGGCGTGCTCCAGGACCTTCAGTTTGATGCTGGTGTTACAAAACATAGTCACTGAAATGAGAGCAGGGTGATTTTCCACCCTAAAGAACTTTCCAGAGGAGCTGAATGGAAGGGGGAGAGATTATCGGATGAGGAAACAAAATGGCATTATTAGCTAAAGCACGGGGTGGGAGAAGGTGCCAGGTGTGTTAGCATGAGTGTAGAGAACGGAACTGAAGAGAATGGGATCCTTCCTAGGAGAGAATCCTAGGTCAGCCCAAAGGAAAACCTCACTGAAGATGCACAAGGTGGCTATAAGGAGGCTAAAGGATGCTATGGTTTTCCCAAGACCATCTCAAACCATTGGTGATATTAATATTTGAAGGCAACATAAATGGGGCATGGTTTTGTGTGTGAACTGATGTATGAGTCCGTGTGTTTGCAGGCCCGAGGGCACTGGTTGGTGTTCTCAGGTGCCATCCACTTTGTTTTACTGAGACAGGGTCTCTTACTGGCCTGAAGCTTGCCACGCATTCTGGGGGCCAGTAAGCCCAAGGGATCCACCTGTCTTTGCCCCCCTAAGGTTGAGAGTACAGGTGTGTACCACAATGCTGGGCTGATAGATGACTTAAAAAAAAACAACACTGTAATTATGATAATGGGTACGAAGTAACTGCGCCAGAATAGGCCACAATTTCTTATATGCCCACAATCCACACTTTCCCATATGCAGCCAAGTTGGAGAAAATAGGTGGGATACGGACGAAATTCAAGCAACACCAGGAGGTGAACTTTGACTGCAAAACATCTGGCCAGAAGCTAGATGCCCTATTGTCAATCTGTACACTGAATTCTGCAGACCACAGGGAGCCTTGTCCCAACTAGACTCCTGTTAAATGTTGTCGAGGAGCTGAACAAATGCAGCACCAACTGGCCCAGCCTTACACCCAGGAATCATTCCGTATTTCTTCCTTATCTTTAGCTGTGACTTCGAAACTTGGCTGCGCATTAGTGTTACCTGGGATGTTTTACACACTGCAAAAGTCCTAGGCCAGTGAAATCAATCTCTGTAGACAAAACCAGTCTTTGTATTTCTTAAACGCTCTGGAAAACTCCACTGACAAAGGCCAAGAACACTTAAGTAGGACCTGCAACTGTTCTTCCCTTCCCACTCACGTGGTGCAAGGAGAGAAACGAAATTCAGCTCACACCGAGGGACACTTTGGTAGGATGGAACATTTTACTAGTTGGCGCTTGGCGTGCCGGGGCTCTGCGGGGATGGAAGGCACACGGGGACCGGCGAGGGCGAGCAGGTGCCAGGCCTGGGGAGGGAAGGCGGAGGCCTGGACTCACCTCCTGGTGTGCATTGGGTCCCGCCTGGCGGTACACCGCCGAGCCGTAGGCAAAGGCCAGGCTCACGTCCTCCGGGAAGTGAGCCAGGATCCGGCGGAGGCCCACGCCCGAGCTCTGCAGAGCCTGCAGCGCCATGGGCATGCCCGCCGGCAGGGCATAGGGTGTGGCACCGATCCGGAGCTCGCAACTCCCGGTCTTGCGGCCCGCGCTTCCGTCCCGGCCCCGCCCCTCCACGCACACGCGCTTCAGAGCGGGCGGCTGGCGGCCTGCGGGGAGGCCGAGGTTCCGTGGCGCCCCCTGGCGGGAGGAGGAGCACGCTGCAGGTTCATTCTGAGACTGCTAACCTTGCAAATCCTTCCTAGCACCCAAACCAAACCACGAGCTGTTCTCCATCATCCATATATTGTGTAAAGTTTTCTTTTTTGGAGACAGGCTTTTTTTTTTCTGTGTATCCATTGCTGTCCTGGAATTCCCTCTGTAGACCAGGCTGGCCTCGACGTGTAAGATGTTTTTGAGACAGAGTCTCACTTAGCAACAGGCCTGGAATTTGCTATGTAGATCAGGGGGCCTGGAACTCATGGTCATCCACATGTCTGTCTGACTCCCAAGGGTTAGGATGAAGGCATGAGCTACCTCATTCACAACATTGTGCAGCTATCATCTCAGCACCAAGTTGTAGGAGATTTTGAAGATTTAGAAAAAAATATGTAAATCATGCCTCCCCTACCACCAGGAGTTTGCGATTGTTAGAAACTGGCTGTGGCTTCCTCCTGTTCAAAGTCCCTTTCATGTCTGATAATAGATAAAATGCTCCATTAAGGGAGCATATTGTACAAACATTCCCTCATACTGGTGTTCAATTTTAGGATCTGAGAAAGTCCTCAACCCTTTGGGGATCAGTCTCACAAAGGGCCTTTTAATTTACATGCCTTTTCTGGAGAAAATGGGATCCTGAGGTAGAAGATTTCATAGAGCTCTTTACACGGTGAGAGACACTTGCTCAAGATGGCAGGAGCCTTCAGGACACGGCTGAGCTCCCAGACTCGTTGAAACTGTGCTTTCTTCTCTAACTTGCACTCAAAGGCCTCAAAGACCAGGACCTCCATCTGCAGTCCCAGCCCCTTGTGGGGCTAAGACAGGAGGGTGGTGAATTCTAGGCAAGCTTTGGCTACATGCGAGTCTGAGGTTGGACTCAGATACTCTGAAAGATCCTGCTCTACATGGAAACCAGCAACAAACTCTCAGGGCTGGGTGGTTGGCTCAGGGCCAGGGAGATTGCCTAGCATGCACGCAGCCCTGGGTTCCATGCCAAGCACACCATGGCAGGAGCCATGGCTCAGCACTAAGTTCCCAGCTCCCACATGGTGGCTCAAACCATCTCTAACTTCAGTTCCAGGGGATCTCCTGCCCTTCTGACCTCCAAGGGTAGTAGGCATGCATGTGGAATGCATCCCATGTTCTCCAGAAATGGCATGTAAGTTCAAGGGCCCTTTAATAAGCAGGTGATGGTTCACACACATATAATGATAATGATAATAATAATAATAATAACTTAAAACATCAACCAACTCCCTGGTAAGGGGCCAGGGAGAGGGTCCAGTTAGGAAAGTGCTTACCTGTAGCAAGCGTGAAGAACTCAGCTTCCATCACCAGAACTATGTAAAGCCGGACATGGTGGCCCAAGTCAATAATCCCTGAACCCCTATGGTGAGGTGGGAGGCAGAAATAGGAAAACAGCTTGAGGGTTGTCTAGCATAAAGTACACACTGGAGGACACGAAGAGACCCTGTCTCAAACCTCCAGAGACCTTCATGTGCGTGCTATGGCACTTCTGCATGCATGAGCATGTACATGTGCACACACACACACACACACACACACACATACACAGGTGAAAAGGATAAGTAGTAACATTACTTTCATCTTACAGGTGACACTGAGGAGAGAGCCCCTCCTCTGAGCGCATATAAGCATGTGTACGTAAAAGCAGACCTCAAATTCAGGTCTGCCCACACATCAAGGCCTCTCTCATTCTAGTCCATCCTTGAAGGGTTTTGAGCAGGAACCCAGTAGGGCCAAATAAGCTGTGAGAAGAGACAGGGAAACTGAAGAGCAAACTCCTGTAGTGTCATCATGAACTAAATAAAAAATAGCCAGGCCCGGCAGGGGGCAGAGCAGGGGGCGGAGGCAGGATGAGCTGCAATGATGGTCACTTGCATTCTTGTTCTCCTCGCTGCACTGAGCTTGGAGCTGAGAATTTTGCAGTGAACGAATTAGAGCTTCCGGCTGTGCAGGAACCCAGGGTCTGCAGACAGACAGTTAAACAACACATGTGCAGTAACGCAGCAGGCCCCCGGGTGCTAGGGAAGATCATATCCTTCCAATAAGGGGGCATGAATCAGCTCTGGCGGAGCAGAAGGGCAGCAGAGGAAAAGTGTGGGCCACAAGGCCAGGTCTTGAATGGCCTGTGAGGCGTTTGGCAGGAATGGGAAATCAGCTGGGTGGGAACCAGGAGCGGAATTTCAGGAGGGAAACGTGGAGAGGGAGCCGGGAGACCAGAGGAGGGAGGCAGAGTGAAGGCTTAGGCTCCCCGTGAGGCAACAGCACTGGGAGTCGCTGATGAGCCCTTACTCTTGGACCTGAGATGCACTCACCTAGGAAGTCCGCAGAACCCTTCCGCCTAGAGACTGAAAGAACCGTGTTTCTAGCCGGTTCCTATCTTCTTTCTTGCCTTGAGGAAATAACTCAATGTTCCTCCCACCCTTTCGCTGGCAGGAGTAATTCATGCTCATAAAAATGTAAGCATTACAAACTATGTATCTCATCCCCCCTGAGGTAACCACTGGAAATCTTCAGTACATGTTCTTCCAGAGAGTCTTATGAATATATTAACATTAAAAACATTTTAAAATGGAATTGGATGATGGATATTATTTTTCAATTTGCTTCCCCCCCCTCACATATCTGGCATCTTCACCAGAGTATATAGATTTATTTTATTCAGTCTATAAGCAGAGAATTATTCTACAGTATAGATATTCTGTATTGATGGGCATAGATTATTCCTTTTTTTTTTTTTGCACTCCTGGTATTGCAACACAGGGCCTTGCATATAGCAGCCAATCCTGTAATACCAAGCCAACCCCCAGCTCCATTTCTAGTTTTCACACGTGAATATGGTACTACAGTGAATATCTTTTTGGTTATCCCTTTAGAAATGTTTTTACATTTATGTGTAAGCACATATATGCTATGACATGCTGTGGAGATCAGTTTGGAGGAACTGTTTCTCTGTTTTCCCCATGAGGCTTCCAGGGCTCCGACCTAGGTCATAAGGCTGATTGGCACGTGCTCTTATCTTCTGGGCCATCTCTCCAGACCTCTGGGTATTTCTTTTTGTGCATGCCAAGTATTATATTGATATAAAATTGATTCCCAGGGCTGGCAGAATGACTCAGCAGGTAAAGGTACTTGCTATGAAAGCTAAACAACCTGACTTCAATTCCTAGCACCTTCAGAAGGAGGGTGGGAGAGAACAACTCTACAAAAGTTGCCCTCTGACCTTTACACACACAGGCTGCAGCATGCACACACCCATATGCGTAACACACACGCTAATAAATAATTCCTAAAAAGCTTGTTGTCTAGCAGTGAAATTGCTGGGTCAAAGTGTGAGCACATTGCTAAACTCCCCTGCAAAAGACACCGGAATTCTCACAGCCACCAACATGGCACAGCCCCTGATAGAAATAAAAAGGCTATAATGTGTCACCGTTTTTCTCCCTTACAGGCTTTTACATCTAATTATCAGTCATTTTCCTTTTCACAACAGACTCCCTCCTGCTAACACAAAACCACCAGCTGGAAAGTTCCATCCCACTCTTGTGTGCATTTTTTTTTCTCCTCTGCCCAGGAAGAGGCAGAAGCAGAGCGGCAGAGAACACATTTGTATTCTTCAGCAGAAATCCCACCGCTCCCTTCAGCTCATCCGCTCTGGTTTAAATTACCGTGGCTCACTGCGTTAGGAGCTATTAAAAAGCCCTGGCGTTCTATCTAATAGCTCTAAGGTTCTGATGGAAAGCTCATGCCAACAAAATAAAAATGTTTGAGAGCCATTTCCGAAGATAAATGCCACTTGATTTCAGTGAATGCTGGGTCTCATGATCTAGCTTATCTAGCAGGTGTCTCTGTATTCCTTAACAAGGACGTTGCCAGGCAAGGATTTGCAGAGAACGCTCACCCAGGCTGTGAGGTAGAGCCCTGTATGAAGCCCATAGCTTGTAGGCCTTGGTTTTTCTTTTCATCTGTGTTTTTAAAAGAACAGGAAAAAAAATGATAGGTGAAAAATTCTGGTTCTATTATTCCTTTATTTTTATCCTTGATATGGGGATTGGAATCCAAGGGCTCTGTGCTCTGGGTTCAGATGTCCCCTGAGATCTGGGGATCTGGGGTTTTTACAATTGAAGCATTTGTTTAGCCATTTGCTGACAAAAAAAAAAAAAAAAAAAAAAGCAGAGAGGGGTCTTGATCCATCTTCCCTTTTCTTTTAAAATACAGAAATTTTATTTTATACTCCCATTTTAAAAATTACTCTGATTTTTTTTTAATGGATGTGTGTGGCTGGAGGGATGGCTCAACCATTAAACTAGGCTAGGCTCACAACCCAAAACATAAAAATGTCTGTGTGTCTTCATATATCTGTAGGCACATGTGCATGTGAGTGCCCGTGGAGGCCGGAAGAGGGCATTGGACCTCCAGGGACTGGACTTCTAGGCACCTGTGAGCTATGTGATGTGGCTTCCCTGGAAGAGTAGCATGTGCTCTTGACCGCTGAGCTGGCTCTCCAGACCTTTAACGTGTATATTAAAAAAAAAAAATTGTTTCACGTGTGGTGCATGTATGTGTGCACCATGTGAATGCTGGGAGATCCAAGGAGGCCAGAATAGGGCATCAGGTCCCCTGGAACTAGAGTTAACAGAGATTGTGTGGCACGATGTGGCTGTTGGGAACGGAACCCAAGTCTTCTGCAAGAGCAGCAAGTGCTTCTAACATTTAAGATGTCTCTAGCCCCTTGGTCCCTGTCTCATCAAAGGGGCTCATACTGTCACATTTGTACCGTTGATGTGTCACAGCTAGGCCAGATTAGCAGAGTGGATTTCTGCCTCCTAAATGCTGGGAATCAAACCCAGAGCCCGAGGCATCCTAGGAAATTGCTCAACCACTGAAGTGTGGCTCCACCTGAGCTTATTTTAAAACAGCTTTAGTTTCTGCTCAGGAGCTCTTGGCTACTGCCCGGTCTCAAGATTTAATAATAGTTGTGTGACCTTGAATAAGAAAACTTAGCCTTTCTGTGTGTGCTCCCACCACCCTTTTAGCCCCGCTTTGTAAATTGGGGATACTCATAACACCTACTTTAGAGGACTGAGGAAAGAAACTACCTCGGAGAAAGTACACAGCCCAGTGCCTGCCTATAAGCCATCAACAAATTCTCTCCATCTTACTCAGTTCTCTGGGTGCTGGTGACCAAACACAGGGCCTCAGTGACAGCAGGCAGGCACCCCACTACTGAGTTACACCCCAATTCCTGAATCCTTAAGAGACTGTGTATGAAAGAAATTTGATATAGTCATATCTGCTGCGCTCATGACACTTACAACTTACATACAGCACTTCTCCAGACAGTTTAATCTAGTGTGTGTGTGTGTGTGTGTGTGTGTGTGTGTGTGCGTGTTTCTGTGGCTCTAGTGCAGGTCTCTGTGTTCTTCCATCAAGCTACATTCCCCAGCCCTGTAAAAGGAAATTTATGTCTGTCTACATTAGTAAACAGCAGATTTGGTAGAGGCGGTTCTGTGTGACACTCCCGTGACTCTTTGCTTTGAGAGGATATTTTCGAATGAACAGCTGGAGGGAGGGAGGGAGGGATGGGGGAGAAAAGGGTTTGATACTTGCAGCCCAGACAGAGATGGACTGTTATCTGGGAGACGTTATGTGTTTTAATGCGACCCATGGGCTGGGCTGTTGCTTAGTACTGGAGTGCTTCATAGGCTGAGGTCCTGGATTTAATCCCTGAGAACCGAGCTAAAAGACAGCAAAAAAGATAACCCTTGCTCACCAGCCCCTCCTCTCCCTGACCTCCCTGCAGCCTAAAAGCTGCACCACTTTCCCTCTGTAAACTCCCGCAGGAAGTTCAGCCATCTTGCCCCTCCTACTGGATACGTGTCACATCATACTGGATACGTGTGGCTCTTACGTTTAAACATGGAATAAAAAAAATCTGTGCATTCTTTTTGCTGTTTTCTTTCTTTTTTTTTTTTATTGTTGAGTGTTAGTTGATTTCATGAACTGAAATCACTAAAACTTCGGAGGGAAGAGAGTAAGACTGAAAACTTCTCTGCATGAGTGACTCATGACTTGGCAAGAGACACTATGCCCTCATTTTCATATGTGTGCTTGATACATAGAGGGGTGTCATGACAACGAGGCTGGTTGACACACGGAGGGCTGAGGAATCCTGATGTGTAGTGGGCCCTGTGGCTGTGCTTGTTGTTACTCTCCTCTGTCCTTCATCTTCAAGCAAGTAACGACTGGCTACTCTATGTCCTTAAAGATGGGAGAAAGTGACATGGCCAACAACCTGTTTCAAAGAGAAAGAACCAGCTGCTGCCTTCGATGTCCATCCACAGGGGCCGCCGACTGTGATCTATCAGATTTGCACTCTGTCTCCAGACGGGTTTACCTAAACTATTATTTGACATTTTGGAAAAAGTTCCAAAGTCAACTGACCTTTGGAAAGTCTGGGCTAACTAGAGAAAAATGGGTACCTCTGTCAGGGATTTCTCAGAGTAACTACAGTGTCAGGAAGCGCCTGGAGTCTTCATGAGAAAAATGGAAGAGGTATCACTTCGCAGTTTCCGAGACTGGCTTTCCTCCTGCCTCCCTCCCTCTCCTCGCTCCTTTCTTATCATCCGGGTTCAGATTCCGTGGCATCATTTTAGCTTGGTGCCAGTCCCTCTCTTGTCACAGCACTGTCTCAGTATCCCAAACTAATCAAGGCCAATTTGCACAAACTTCTTTTGCCTGAAGGCACTGGAGCATCTTGTGGCTGAGAGAGAAATTGGATAGCTTCCTGACACATTAATTACTGTTGTTAGAGAACAGAATGACAAGAGTTTGCTTTAAAGTTCGTAATCAGCTTTATTGTTTCATTCTAGCATTGGATAATACTTCACTCTATAAAACAGAGTCAGTGTGTCCATGAGCCAGACAGAGAGAAACATGAACAAAGCAGACTAAAGAACAAACATATGTGGGTCATTTCAAAATGAGTTCTGGGTCAGGCAGGGACAGGGAGAGTAACTGATGGGGTCACACCAGGTAATTTCAGGATCCATTTCTGTGTGACAAGTAAGGCAGAGAGGATTTTGTTATAGCAGTTGGAGCTGGCATGCTTGGGGAGTTGGCTGTTCTCTCTCTCTTCTGTCTTCTCAGGGCAGTAAACAGTTTTCAGTCAGTGATGGGCATCTTTAGCACTCCGTTTTTAGCTTTGTCCTATCAGGAACCCCTTCTAAAACAGTGCCTCTTGTCATTTTCACTCAGTGCTCCTATGTAAAACTCCAGGAATTTGTAGGATATGTCTGCGAGCCTTTCACTTGTCTTTGGACATCACTGGGGCCTCTTCATGAAAAGAGGAATGCAGAAGACATTCTAGTACAAGCTCCATGTAGAGGAAGCTAAATTACTCTTTACCTTTGATTTCCAGTACAGCATTCTACAATCCTTGGAATTTTTTGAGAGATTTGAGTATCTTTTACTACTCAGAAAGAGCCCTTCAAGCTCACTAGCTAAACTATCCAGAATAAGGGGCTCAGGCTTCAGTGAGAAATACTACCGCAATAAAAAAAAAAAAAAAAAAGTGAAGAGTGATTGAGGTAGACACCCATGTCAACTCCAGGCCTCCACACACATGTGCATATATGTACACTTACACACATATGCACACACACACACACACACACACACACACACACACACACAAACTCATGAATGCCAAAACAAAACAAAAGAGCTCCTTTTTGGTTGCGTCTGAGGAGACTCAGGGTAGGGATCTTGGATAGATTCTGGATGAGGCTGGTCACAGGAAAGACCAGATGACTGACAGGATGGAACTCTCAGCTCCATCCTCTGGGCTAGATCTACAAAGGTGACACAGAGGCAGGAGAATCAGTGCCCTTAAAACTCTGACAGAGAGGGCTGGAGAGGTGGCTCAGTGGTTAAGAGCATTGCCTGCTCTTCCGGAGAACCTGGGTTCAATTCCCAGCACCCACATGGCAGCTCACAACTACTTGTAACTCCTGCTTCAGGGGATCCGACATCCTCACACAGACATACATGCGCGCATAGTGACAATGCACATGAAATTAAAACAAACAAATAAATAAATATAAAACATATGGCAGAGCATATTTGATGAGCTTCCAGGTCCATGAACACATCAAGATGCTGAGAGGGGGACCTGCCTAAGTACATAGAAGCTTCAGGTCCTTTCCTTTGTTCCTCCTCCTCCTGAGAGAGAGAGAGAGAGAGAGAGAGAGAGAGAGAGAGAGAGAGAGAGAGAGCATGTACATAGCACGGTGTTTGAATAGAGCTCAGAAGTCAACCTCAGGTATCCATCCTTGCCTTTCTCTTTATCGGAGGCAGAGTCTCCTCTTTGCCACTGCATACACCAGTGTAGCTGGCAAAAGTTTCCAGGGATTCCCGTCTCACCAGAGGATCTTGGGAATAGGGACACATGATCATGTTCACCTTATTGTGGGATTGGGGGATCCAAATTGAGGTCTTTGCTCAGGCAGAGCTTTAGTCACAGACACCCCCACCCCATCCCCTAAACGGTTGCTTTTTTTTTGCTTTTTAGCATGCCTTGTAAATTTTGGTGAAAGGGGTACATGAGTATCAGAAAATGGATGCAGAAATATGTCTTTTTTTGTAAGATGGGTTATCACTATGTGGCTTTGGCTAGCTTGGAACTCACCATGTAGATCAGACTGGCCTTGAACTCACAGAGATCCACCTGTATCTGCCCTACAAGTATGTAGTCCTTTAGAGTGAGGCTTCCATGGTGACCTGGCTGTGGTTTGGATCTTTTAACGTTTTAATGTTTGCGGAAGCAGTGTGTGCTGCAGCTTCTGATTCCTCTTTCTGTCTTCGGTCCTCCCTGGCTATTACTGCTTAGACCGAGTCTGTGTCTTTCCGGTCTTCGTGGTTGTCACCTGCTGCTAGTGTAAGCCGGGAAAGTAGGGAGGGCATTAAATAAGCACCTCTCAAATCTCTTAGACTTGAGACCAAGGCCCTGGATGCTGTACAGAGAGACAGGAAGGCTAGGGGGCGCCAGAGTCAGGGAAATGCCCTTTCTCCGGGTGGACCAGAACTCTGCAAGACCCGGGGTCTGGTGCTTCGAAGAGGAGCGAGCACACTCTGGGCTCTTTCACAGTGGTTGCTTCACCTTTCCCCCTTTCAAACCAGAACAAGAACGTTTTTAGGTTCCTAACTATGGAGAGCTTCACGGAAGTAATCACCTTGCAGACTGTGCCCGCCAGGGGGTTCGTCGCTCCTGTAATAGTCCAAGCTCCATCTTTGGCTGCTCATCGAAGTTACTGTTAAACACGAGCTTACGGTCTTCTGTTTCCAGAAGTTTCTGTTTCAAGCAAGCAGATCTCAAGTGTGCTTCTCTGGGTTTGTGTGTCTCCAGATCTCAGGGAGCAGGGGCTTTTTGCCTCCGTTCTTTAATGGGCTCAAGGAACGCCATGTTTTTTGAGTTACCCAGGCTTTTCTTGTATGAATGGCAGCTGTCATAGCCAGGCTTTCTACTTGCTGGAGCTGAAGGAGGGATTATCACTTGTAATCTTATGCCTATAGATTCTGTACATGGTATGTTAGATTAATACCTAAGAGAGTTTTGAGCTCTGGGAAAATAGCACACATTTAGAAATTCTCATCTTCAATTATCCACTGCTTTTTAAAAATAGCTTTTATTTTTTTATATGTCTTAGAGCCTATAACCTTGTTAAGCTTATTGGTAAGGTCCATAAGTTGTTGTAGGTTCCTTTCAGTTTTTCTTCATAGAACACCACGTTGTCTGCGATCATGACCTCCACTTGAGTGGGAATGGTGAAAGGGGACATCCTGGTTTTGTCCTGTCATCCTTCATCGTTTTGTGTGGTATCAAGGAAAGGCTATAGGCTACTCCCTCCCTTTTTGAAATATTAGGAGGTTGAGGATACTGAAAATTCTCGTCATAAAATTTTTATTTATTTATTTATTTATTTATTTTTGCATTTGAAGAAATTGCTCAAAGCACTTCCTTTAGACCAGGCCAGCTGGTCATGAGTTCTCTTGAAGTTCCTCTGAGATTGTTTTAATTTCTTCATTTCTGGGGATTTTTTTTTTTTTTTTTTTTTGTATTGCTGCATATAGAATTCTGGGTTGACAGTTCTCTTAGTGCTGTAGATATTACAAAATATTGGCCCCACAACAACTCTGGCTGTCTTTGTTGAATATGACATCATTTCTTCATCTGTAAAAGATGACAGAAAGTAAGGCATAGGATAGGGAAACAAATTATCTCTGTTCTTGCCCTGATACTTTGAGAAGTATATTGAATTGGCTACTTATTTTCTGTTGCCTATAATAGATCTGGACTCTGAAAAATAAATTCAGAGGTCAAGGAGTCTTCAGGTAGACAACAGGGCTTTGACTCCATTTTTCTACTCTCCTTACTCAAGTCTACTAGGTCACTCCTTCCTGGATGATCTATAGCTGGATTCAGTCACATGATCACTCATGGACCAATGATGGCTGAGAAGATCAGGCACTGACTTACTTGAACCTTGGTTCCTGGTGGCATTACTAGTAAGGTTTCCTTCTTTGTCTGAGGGATCCTCTTTTAGAACTGAGATGGCCCATCATTCTTCTCCCGGGGTAAGAGAAGAAATCCGGTAAGCAGAACCAGAAGGAGAAAGAAAGAGTGGTAGGAGCGCATTGTGAGCTGCTGTGGTAGAGATAACACTCTGTGGTCACTTGGCTTCCTTCTTCTTGGGAAACCAGGAAGACTATATCCCAGAGAGGCTTGGGTCCGGCCCGTGGGAAGCAGGAAGTTCTGGAACTTTCTCTGTCTAGCATTGCCCAGCCAAGATTCTCATGCACTTTTCCAGCACTCTCTCTTCTCATCTTGAGGACCAGCCAGTCCACAATGGACAGTGATGGAAGCCGGAGATGAACCTGTGTGGCGTCAATGCACTGGGCTTTGAGAGATCCTTCCTGTAGCACACCACACCCTGTCTGCATCAGCACAGAATGGCAGTATTCTCAACATGTGGCGCTCACGGCAGCAGCACCGGAGGCCTTGCCTGGGGCTTTGTTCAGTGCATGTTCTCTTTTGTTTCCTCCGGCCTATAAAACAGCGTCTCTGATGGCCCCAGCTCTGTGCTTTAACAAGCCCTTTGAGAGCCCCTGACTTGGGGAATCACAGTCGTGGGAACAGCGCTGGGTCTTAGCTGTTGTGTGGGAGGAGCTGCTTCTCCACCCCTCTCCTGGTGGCGATAGGACTCCTGATGGCTTTTTGTGACTCAGGTACTCTGCCTGTTGAGGTGTGATGCCCTTCCCATGTGGCTGTGGCTGCAGCTGACCCCAGCTCCAACTGCTATACCTTTGCTGGTTCTTCACCACCTCCCCAGTGAGCTAACATGCTCCCAGGCCGCTCCTGTCTCTTACAGCAGCTTTGTTACATAAGCACCACAGACCCGTCCCTTCCTTCTCTGAAGAAATGAGAACTAATAATTTGAGCATCCACCCTGAAGTCATATAATCAAAATCCATGGGGAAGAAACCATTGCTCTTTATTGTTCTGCGTAGCCTTTGGAAAGGCAAGAGAATGTTTTATTAGGTCGTGTTTGGAAGTATTTAAAGTGATTACAGGACATTTTAAAATTATGCTTTAAAGCCACAAGTTTCCTGAGATTCTAAGCTGGGGGAGCAGGACTTGATCCATGGGTCTTCCTATGATTTTCACTTTTTTTTTTTCTCATCTTTAGTCATGTTTAGTGCAGAAATGAGGATGCTAGGGATGGAATCCCAGGCTTTTTAAATGCTTACTCTACTGAGTTACTCCCAGATCCTGTTTATTTGGAATGACATGGGTTAAATTTGGGCAGCTATAAAATTCCTTTATTTAACATTATAGCAAAACATATATAATATGAAGGTTTCCATTTTAACCTCATAATTCAGGGACATTAAGTAAATCCACTATGTTGTTCAGCTGTCACCATCCATTTCCAAAACCCAACATCATCCTAAACTGAGATTCTTTACCCATTGACTATGAATGCTCTGGCCTCTTCTCCTCCAGTTCGGGCAACTGCTTTCTTGACCTGCTTATGATGTTAGAGGCTGTTATTTCGGAGTCACTCAGCATATATATATATATATATATATATATATATATATATATATATATATATTTATTTTTATTTTTATTTTTTTTTCCTGATTGACTTATTTTTTCTATCACAATGTCCTTAAAGTTCATCCACATTGTGGTCCGTGCCAGAATCTCCTCTCTATCCCTTTTGGTGCAAGTGTGTTTTATATGCTGGGCGCAGGTGTGTGCAGGTGCATGAGAAAGTGGCCACATGGGTGTGGAGGCCCGAGGCTGATGTTGGGAATGAATGACCCTCTGTCATGGTTCCACTTTATTCTGCTGTTCACTTTATTCGCTTAATCAAACCCAGATCTGGTCACTATGGCTAGTCTTGCTAGCCAGCTTGTCCCAGGAATCCCTGTCCCCATCTTCTGGGGCTGGAATTACAGATGCCTCCCCACAACGTGCATTCTGGGATCCAAATCTGGGAGTTCATGTTTGAGTAGCGAGTAGCCCTTCTCCTTTTCGAAGGCTGAGTACCAGACAAGTGAGAAGGCTTAGGATGTAAAGTGGTTGATCAGCCTGAATTCAATCCCTGGATCCCCGTGGTGGAAGGAGAGAAGTGACTCCTTCAGATTGGTGTCTGACCTTTCTACGTGTGCATCATGCTGTGTGTACATGTGCACAGATAATAAATTAACATGTCACAGAAAGGACAGAGTGACATTCCCTTATTGGAGGAGGCAACATCTTACTGCCCTCCAATAGGCAGACACTGGGATGGCTTCAAGATTTTGGCATCGTGAACAGCGCTGCTTTGAAGGTAGTGTACAGACATTCCTTCATGTTCCTGCTTTAAGTTCCCAGAGGTGAAGTTGACAGATCAAAAAGTAACTCTGTTTCATTTCTCTTTGTTGTTTTGAGACAATGTCTTATACAGCTAAGTGCCTTCATTTTTTTTTTCCTGTTGCTGTGATAAAAACAAAAGCCCGGGAGAGAAGGGTTTATTTTGGCTCATGGTTGCAAGAGCACAGTCCATCACAGTGAGGAAGTCAAGGCAGCAGGAGCTAGAAGCAGATGGTGACCCAGGCTTCACCATCAGAAAGCAGATAGGGATGATTGCACACTGCTGCTTTTTTTTTTCTTTCTGCTTATACAGTCTAAGACCTTAGCCAGGTGAATGGGGCCACTCACCGTGGGAGTGAGGGCGTCTTCACACCTCAACTAATGATTTCTAGCCCTCCTACAGGCATGCCCAGAGGTCTACCCACCAGGTTATTCTAGAATCTGTCAAGTTGGCAATTCATGCTAACCATCAAACCCAGGCAACATTTAACTATGTAGTTGAGAGTCTTGAACTTCTGATCTTCCTGATTCTGCCTCCTGAGCGCTGGCATTACTGACGTACACCACCCTACCTGGCTATGTTTAGTTTTTTAAAGAACCATCATATTAACTGTCTTTTTATTGTAGTAATTTTTTTTTTGTGGGATCTCATGGTTTTGCCTTGTATTTCCCTGATGAAGAAGGACTTTTAATTTTTGAGTAGGTATTTCCATGGCTTCATTTCTGGTCTTTGATCTATTTTAGCCAATTTTTTGTGTATTGGGCACATGTGGATTTCCTCTTGTCTTTGCACCATTTGTCGAAGGAATGACTGGTTCTTCATTGAGTTATCCTGACAAAAATCAATTGTCCACTTGAGGTTTTATTCTGTGCAGTTGAGTCTCCTCCATTGACCTATGTTTGGAGCCTTAGGTTAACACCCACTGCTTTGCTTTACTGTACATCTGTCTATTGTAGATCATCCATGTTTCTGCATGAATTATAGGACCAGCTTTTCGGTTTCTGAATGGAAGTCCTTTTGAGTTTTGATAGGGGTTGCTCTGAGACTGTAGATTAATTCAGGGAACTCTGATGGTTAGAGTCTAGTCACTACAGTGCTTGAGACAAGTACACAGGCCTCACAGCAGTCCTCCTGACGCCCCAGAGGTAATTTCTGAACCGAGTGCAGGCACAATAGAAGTTAATTAGAAGAAGGTTCTATGAACCTGATATATAAGCTTTGAACAGGGCCTAAGATGGATGAGTGTGTGTAGGACTAAGAGATGAGAGTTGTAGAAACACAAGTGCAACATGGAGACAGAGGAAGGGAAGGGAGAGGGGACGAGATTTAAGATTGAAGAGAGGAGGAGAGGTAGGGAGAGGGAAGCAGAGATGATGAGCAGAGGTGAGAGAGTTGAGAGTCACTGTCCTAGTCTCAGAGCCAGGAATCCATTTATGACCGTGTCCCCATCTGTCCCTGCCCCGTCAGAGGAGGCCAGGACACCGCAGGCCAGCTAAGTCCATGTGTCCTCGAGTCTTCTAACTACAGCCACCTTTCTCTGGAGAACAGTGACGGGAATGGTTGTCTCTTCAGGACAGAATCCAGGTAGTCCAGGCTGTGTTTGCTCATGTGGAGTTGCAGGGATCTTAACCCAGCCTTGATTTATAGAATTCAAGGTCTCCGAACTGGCTCAGGTTTGGAAGAGGGCACAGGGTTGTCCTGTCCCTTGAGAGCCTTGTGCTAAGCCTGCAGATCACCCCTATTTTCTTTCCTCATGTAGCACACATCGGTCACCTGTGCTGCCTTCATTGACCTGCTCTCTGAATCACCCCCCTTTGGGCTTCACTCCAAGTGTCATAATCTCTGCCTGGCTTCTGGCAATGGTTGCCACCACCTGGCCTCCATCGGCCCGGAGCCCAATCATCTGTACTGTTTACAGCCCTGACTACCATCAGCCATGGCTACGTGGAAGATGTGTCCCTGAATTTTTTTTTGTGGGACAGGGTCTTGCTATGGAACCTATCCTGCCCTCAAGTGCCTGTGATCATGTGATCCACCTGCCTCAGCTTATTACGTAGCTACCGCGCGCCACCTATGTATTCTTGCTTAAGACTCAAACGGAAAGACTTTTTCTGACTCTTGTTATAGTATTAGCTCCCTTGGGTCCTCTGCCTGCCAAGTGCAGATTTTAGGACCTGTCAGCTTCTGTTGAACTGTAAGCCAGCTCTTGGTGTGTGGTCTATTGACTCTGTTTCTCTGCAGACTCTGACACATCATCTTCCTTGAGTATTTAAAAAATTTTGTTTGTATATGTGTGTATGGTATGTGTACATGTGTCTATACATGTTCACACGTGTATGTGCACATGTGCACATTCATGTGCATGCAAATGGTGGCCAAGGTTAATGTTGATGTTTTTGTTGATCATTCTCCACCTTATATTTTGAGGCAGGGTCTCTCATTTGAACACAGAGCTTGCCGGGTTGGTTGGTCTAACTAGCCAGCTTGCTCCTAGGGATCCTGTCTCTGTCTCCCAAGCACTGGGGTTCCAGGCAGGCCACAATGCCTGGATGGCACTTATGTAAGTGCTGGAGCCCACTGAGCCATCTTCCTGGACCTCCTTTGAGCCGTCCCATCTTCTCCTCTGCAGCCTTCCTGGCAACAGTAATGTTACTTAGCATGACCCATTGATCCTCCTGTGCTTTCAAGAATAAACATACCATAAACTTTGCTTCATTCCTGGGTGATCTTTTCAGAGTGTTGATTCTTGTTTCTTGGGGATGTGCTTAGAAATTACTGAACTCTCCAGAATCTAGCCTTGCTTTAATTTTTTTTTTTTTTTAAATAATGCCCAGGCCCACAAACATCCTTAGTATCCTGTTCTGCTTGTGTCTGAATATGAACACATGCTTTCCAGGTCTCTCTCTGGGGGTGTAGTCTCTTTCCTCTCCAAGCCCATCTAGATGTGGACCTCATGGCCAAGAGGGGAGGAAGATCAGATCCTGAGGGACAGCTCTTGTCCTGTTGGGGAGAAGTCACCCCATTCTTGTCAAACAAGGGCTGGCTGGGAAAAGGCAGGGCTGCTGCTGCTGGCTCAGAGCTTCTCAGGCAGATACTCTAGACCAGATGTCCCCAGCTCAAGCGTCAGGTCCTATTTTCTTTCTCCTAGGCAGGGCCCAGACCTGGCATATGGATTTGCCTTGGTTGGATACCGGATGCTCTCTGGCCCTTCTAAGTATGAAATTCAGGATCTTGCCTGGACCCTCTGTCCACCTGCTGTAGATGACAGCCTCTTTGTATGCTCTTTGGGTGGGGAGGGTCCTTTGACTTTCACAGGAAGCTGTCAATGCCAGTTTTCTACCCAGCAGTGTTTCATTCTCTCTCTCTCTCTCTCTCTCTCTCTCTCTCTCTCTCTCTCTCTCTCATTTAGTGGGGTTATTTTTTGGTTATGTTTTGGGGATAGGGTCTCACACCGTTGCCCAGGTTGGCCTTGAATTCCTGGGCATAAGCATTCTCTGCCGGAGCCTTTGAAGTAGCTAGAACGCCAGGTGCTATCAGTCACATATTGCTCAGTAAGATCTGCAGCAGGCGCAACTGTGGCTCCTCTAACACAAACGGATCTCAGACATCCAGGGGTGGGAACGGGGTCACTGCGGATGTGACTCAAGGTCCTCAACATGAGCTCATACTCCAGGCGAACATTCTTTCAGGCCAGAAATGTCTTTCCTCGTGAGAAAAGGAAGGTGAAAGGTTTGAGACCCAAAGGACATGGAACCAATACAAAACGAAGGTGGACTCAGGCGTAGAGTCTGAAGCCCCAGGCTTCCTCAGGAGCCATGAGGAGAGAGGCACTGAGCAGACCCAGCCTCGGAGCTCCCCGAAGAATAGGCACAGTGGCACCTTGACTTTGGACTTCTGCTCTCCAGAACATTTTTCTGCTCTTACAAGCTGCCAAATTTGTGATAATTTATGATGGCAGTCGGGAGACTAACCCTTCATCTAATTGTATTGTCTCTATGGCAACAAGTTGCCTGCACATCTCCCATGCCTTGTATGGCATGCTAGCTAGTACATCCTTTTTACACAAGCACCCTGTCCCAAGTCCCCACAGACAGGCATGTAACACTCAAAACAGGGTCACCTCATGCTCGTCCCTGTCTATCCTCATGTTTTGGTTAGTTATCTGGATTCAAGACCCCTCTATTCCCTGCTTTATCAGACTCCCCTGGACACCAACTTTTACCAACCAGGCTCTCTGAACAGCTGCTGAGATGAAGTTGCTATGTGGGATATTGATCAGGGATCAATATGTGGGGAGGGAGAGGAAAGGGGGGAAAGAGAGAAGTTGAACCGTGATGCAGAACAAACAGTCTTGGCTGATGCCTGCAAAACTGCGCCGTGACGGCTGGAGCAGGCTGACCCTTAGCTCAGTCATCGGTAAGGGTTTGCCTCAGGCAGACCCTGCCTACAGGAGCTGGCAGCAGGGACCAGACACTCCTTGAAGGGGCATCTGGGCAGTTCATCCTGTTGTTCACTACATCAGCACAGCACTGAATAGAAACACCCTCACATGGCAAACGAGGCCGAACTGCCAACAGCCATTCTCAAAACACAAATTTCCAAGAAAGAAACCAATGCTCATAGCATCTGTGTTAACTATCCTGGGAATTTTCCTAAACCTCGCTTGTTTTTCTTTCTTTCTTTCTTTCTTTCTTTCTTTCTTTCTTTCTTTCTTTCTTTCTTTCTTTTTTAATTTTATGTGTATTCTTTATCTTCTGTGTTTTACCTGCATGTATATCTGTGCACCAAGGGCGGGCAGTGCCGTCAGAGGTCAGGAGAGAGCATCAGATTCTCTGGAACTGGTGTTGTGGACAGTTGTGAGACACCATGTAGCTGTCGGGGATCAAACCTGGGTCCTCTAGAAGAGCAGCTGGCGCTCTGAACCAGTTAGCCATCTCTCTAGCCCTCACTGGTTCTTTCTTTCTTTCTTTCTTTCTTTCTTTCTTTCTTTCTTTCTTTCTTTCTTTCTTTCTTTCTTTCTCTTTTTTTGGAAATAATTTATTTTATTTTATGTGCATCAGTGTGATGGTGTCAGATCCCTTGGAAATGGAGTTATAGACAGTTGTGAGCTGCCATGTGGATGCTGGGAATTGAATCTGGGTCCTTTGGAAGAGCAGACAGTGCTCTTAACCACAGAACCATCTCTCCAGCTCACTGGTTCTTTCTTACACTGAACCTGAAAGGCATTTGTTCTTTTTCCTGGTGTGTGTGTACGCGTGCGTGCGTGCGTGCGTGCATGCATGTGGGACTTCCCAGTTGCTAGACCACTGCTCTACTACCAAACTACCACCTCCTGCTCAGTAGTCAAGAGTTTGAATTAGGTCTGCATGGTGTTGTAACCCTCAAAGTCAGTGTCTTTGTTACTAAAGGACCCGGTAGAAACAACCGAAAGGGGGAAGGCCTGATTTTGGCTCCCAGTTTCAGACAGCTCAATTCCTGTGCTTGGCCCCATGAACTTAGGCAGAACATTGTGGCAGCAGGAATGTGGGCAGAAGATTTTCCTCACCTTATGGAAGACAGGAAGGACAGAGAGAGAGAGACAGAGACAGAGACAGAGACAGAGACAGAGAGTAACCTAGTTCCTCCAGCCAGGTCCCATTCCCTAAAGTTTCCAGAACCAACCCACACCCCCAAAATTCCAGGAGCTGGGAACATATGAGACATTTTGCATTCAAACTACAATAGCCAAGAAGGGAGAATTGGCTCTAATGCACAGTAATTTGGAGAGAAGAGCGGCATGCATTAGCAAGAGCTCAGCTGTTACGTAATGAAGGGCAGTCTGTGTTTTCTACTCTTTATTTAGAACATGATTGCAGTCAAACCCTGAACCCAAGGCTTCGCCTGGTAGCTTTCAGGAAGCCCCTTGCATTTCACTCTTCCACAGGCGATGTACACCATACAACATGACAGAAAATCAAGGTTAGCTGTTGGTGGGAAAAATAAAGTAGAAAAATGGCTTAAAAACATTGACAGTTTGCGATAAGAGAATTCTGATGCTGAAGTAAAAAAAAAAAGGCTTCAAACTATTAAAAAATATTATTCTGATTACTAAATATCTTACTTTCCCGTCAAAATGGTAAACTATCCTGATAGAATCAACTTAAGGAACAGAAGAGTTTTTTTGCTATGTTTTGCTTTGACTCACTGTTGGAGGTCACAGCCCACCATGGCAGGAAGTCACGGCTAGAGGAGCTGGACATAGCTTGCTACCATACATCCATAGTCGGAGTGTAATGGATGCGACTGTTTAGTGAGCCCTCTCCATTTCATAGAGTTCAGGGTTCCTGCCCAGGGAATGGTCCCTCTCACAGTAAAGGTGGGTCTTCATCAATTAACCTAATCAGATAATCCCTCACAGGCTCGTCCATCAGCCCATCTCCCAGGTGATTCTCCAGTTGACAATGAACGGTAACCATCACATTAACTGTGTTTATTATATGCAAACACACTTTAGGAAATAGAAGAAAAGTATGATCCTTTACAGCCTTACCACACAGAGACAATCCTTGCTAATTTTTTTGATGTTGGGCCTTCTAAGTGTTTTTCTTGTGGGTATGTGACTATTAACATAGGCAACATACTTACAGGATGTGTGTGTCTAAATATACTTGTATGTTTTATAGCTTTGATTTTACCAATATGAGATTGTAATGTACAGATTGGCTTTTAAAACAGCAATGTTACCTTTCTGATTAAAAAGCAACACATGTTCATGAAGAGATTTGGAAAATGCAGAAAACAGAATGAAGAAAATCTAAGTCACAAGAAATGCTGCTTTTCATAATATTGACTGTTTTATAACCTGATTAAAAAAAAATGTTAGGGCTAAGAGGGAGCCTTTGAATCCAATTTATGAGACTTTTTATGAGACGATTTATGAGTATTCCCTCTGGCAGTGCTGGGGATTAAACCCAGGGTCTTACACTTGCTGGGTAAGTGCTCTGCCACTGAGAAACACCCCCCCCCCCGCCCCAAGCTCAGGCCTCAGGGCAGAATTCTCCCAAGCAATTCCTCCCCCTCCTTCACATGACAGGGAAAATGTCTGTAATTTTCCAAAGGCAATTTCACTCTAGACAGTGGACAAAGGAAGAGAAAGGAAGAGGAAGATTGTAGGCTGTTTTCAAATCTTCTGTGCCCCAGAAAGCACAGGCGAAAGCCTAGCTAGTTTGTAATGGTATCAGAAATGAAGCCAACATAATCTTAGGCGATCTGTCATTTCTTATTCCATCGTAGGAGTTGGGGCACCAATTAAAGAATGTATGACTTGACTGTAAGCAAATGATTTCTAGGAATGAGTCAGGCTTGTCTTGGAAGAGAGAGGGTGAAAAAACTGGCCATAGGCAAGCAAATGGGAGATGGTAAGGACAGTGAAGAGTGTGGGCTTTGACTGGCCACACCAATGGACACGGAGATCAAGAAGCATGTTCTGTATCCATCTACCCACTCACCCATCCATCCATCATCTATCCATCCATCCACTCTCTCACATACCCACTCATCTATCCCAAAAGCCAACAAGTATGCTCTTTTTTAAAAAAAACAAAAAACAAAAAACAATTTATTATTTTCAGATGTGGTCTTAACTCAGTGTCGCCTTGATCTGAAATATGCAACTGAGGCTCCTGATCCTCCTGCCTCCACCTCCTGTATGCTAGCCTTAAAGGCATACACCACCACGCCCAGATTTGTTTTATTTTTGGAATAGATTCGTCTCTTTTTAAATATTTATTTTTATGTTATGTGTATGAGCATTTATTTACATGTGTATATGTGTGCCTTGTGAGTGCCTGGTGCTTGTGGAGGTCAGAAGATGGTTGCTGGATCTCTTGGAAATAGAGTTACGAGCCATGAGGGTGCTTGAAATCGAACCGGAGTCCTCTGCAAAAGTAGCTGATGCTCTTAACTATGGAGCCATCTCTCCAGCTCTTCCTTCCTTCCTTCCTTCCTTCCTTCCTTCCTTCCTTCCTTCCTTCCTTCCTTCCTCCCTCCCTCCCTCCCTCCCTCCCTCCCTCCCTCCCTCCCTCCCTTCTTTCTTTCTTTCTTTCTTTCTTTCTTTCTTTCTTTCTTTCTGTGTTTTGAGACAGGTTTTCTCTATGTAGCCTTGGCTCTCCTGGAGCTCCCTCTATAGACCAGGCTGGCCTCAAACTTACAGAGGTCCACCTACCTCAGACTCCCAAGTGCTAGAAGTAAATGCGTGCTCCACTGCCACCCAGCTCCTGTTTTATTTTGACTTAATTGCTTATTTATTTACTTTTTGAGACAGGGTCTCACGTAGCCCAAGCTGGCTTTGAACACCAAGTATGTTCTAATATTTAGTAACTAACTTCTGTCGCATAGGTGTGAAGAAGATGCAGTCTTCTTGCTCTTCAGGGTGGGGTGAAGCCACTCTCTGGGTGAGCTGGCCAATAAGATGCTTGTGCAGCCGTGCCATTGGTCGCAGGAGGGAAACAGGTAAATAGGTAGCTATGCACAACACTGCCGTTAAGCAAGAAAAGACGTGGGAGCACAGAGGAGAGGTGTTTACTCAGACACTGTGCGTGACGGTGGATTTCAAGTGACACTTCCTGGAGGAAGTGGTCTCTACGTTAAGACTTGCGGATGAAGAGGAATTCGTCAGGTGAAAGTGTCTGGTAAAAGAGTTCCAAGCAGGGGAAGCAGTGTTTGAACAGCTCAGGAGTCAAGAGAAAGCTTGGTTTATACCGACATCTGTGAAGGGTCTATGTGGTTGGAAGGAGGAGGGAGGGGTGGCAGAGAACTACGACAGATGAGTCTAATGATATCATATCATCGGGGCCTGCAGATTAAGAAGCATGACTTTCACCCTGAGGCTGATGAGGACAGAGTGAAAGGCCTTAGAGAAAGCATGGGATGTGGTCGGATCCCCTGGCTGCTGTAGAGAACAGACAGAAAACAAGTGGCTTAGTTTGGAGGCTGAGCAGTAATTCAAGGACAAGGTTAAAGTGACCCAGAACACGGCCTTTGTTGTGGGTTTGGAAATGCAATCGATCGGAGGATGTGGGTTTGATATGCTCAGGGTCCCCTGTGGACATGAAGGAAGAACTCGGAGCTCTGATGCTGGAGATGAGTATCTTTCTACACCTTGTGAGGTGTGAGGGGAAAGACCCGGACAAAAATCCCAGAAAGCACTGGCACTTGAGGGACAGTTGGAGGTCAAGAACGGGAGACCAATTAGGAGAACTACGCCAAGTCCCCCCCCCTTCCTGTGGCTTCCTTGGTTGTCAAGTTGGACCGTGGCCAATGCGGAAGAGGGTCAGGTGGGTCCACCAATGCTTCAAATATGCACCTCCGCATTTCCAGCTATGACAGGTAGAGGAACGCTGGGTAAGTCTTTGTCAACTTCAAGCTGACATCATCCAAGAAGAGGAAGCCTTAATTGAGAGACCGCCTCCCTCAGACTGGCCTTGGGCAAGCCTGAAGGGCATTTCTTGATTGATGACTACTATGAAAGGGCCTGCCCCCCTGTGGGTAGTGCTGTTCTGGGTCCTGAGTGGTGTAAGAAGGCAAACAGGGTAAACCTTGGGAACAAGACAGTAAGCAGCATTCCTCAGTGGCCTTTGCCTCAGTTCCTGCCTCGACTTTCCATTAAGATGATCTACAGCTATGAGCTGAAATAAACCCTCTCCTGCCGGGGTTGCTTTTGGTTATGGTGTCCATCGACTCAATAGAAACGTAACTAGGACAGGAACTCATCAGATGTTCTTAAGGATTTAATGAATGGGTGGAGGGAAGATCAAATGAATGGATTTAAGAGTATAACCCTAATATGAGACTTTAAAGACAATGTAACTGTTCAAAACATTGTGTCCCACACAATACAGTCACCCTAGTGACCACGTAGGAAAGTCCTCTTAAGGGTACAACAAAGGGACCGGAGAGATGGCTCAGGGGTAAAGAGAACATGCTCTGCTCTTGCAGAGGACCTGAGTTCAATTCCCAGGCAACCACATCAGGCAGCTCTCAGTTGCCTGTACCTTCAGTGCAAGGAATTCAATGCACACTCACTCAGATACATATACATATGCAGAAGTAAAAATAACATAAGCCTTGAAAAGGAAAAAAAAAAAAAGAACATAGGAAGAGCTTTACAGACCCCACTGTGAAGAAGCAAAAAGTGTACACATACACACACACACACACACACACACACACACACACACACAGATGGACATACACACAGGCATACTTTTTTTTAAGGCTAATTTATTGGATTCTTATATCTAACACCCTTCTTTACCCCAACACCTTCCAACTCAGCATCCTTAACATTAGGCAGGCAAGAAAGGATAGTGGGGGGGGGAAGGGGCCATAGATCTTTTTAGACTACTTCCTGTTCATTAGATGAATTGAGTTCCTTGGGGTAAATTTGGTCTTTGCCAACAGCATATTCATTTTCTTCTACTTGTTTCTCTCGGCATGAACACTTGACAAAATGCAGGAGCAGGGGTAGCAGCAGAGGCCACAGGCTCTCTCAGGGTTCTCCCATTTATACACTCTCCAGAGTCCCCAGAATTAAACTATCTGCAGCTGGCAAAATCACGCCCCTTCTAGAGCACAAGACAACCATAGTCAACTGCTGTGGACAGTCTAAAGCAGCCCCATATCTCACTCCTAGGATTAAAACAAAAACATATTCACATAACATGACATAACTGGGGCTTAAAAGAAACCAAAATTCTCACTACACACACACACACACACACAGGAAAAGGTGCAGAAAAAAAATGTAAGAGCCAGAGGATCAGAGGATGAGGAGGAGTGCCGTGAAATGCTGTGTTCTGAACACGGCATGGCCACTGCAGTTATGAACTCACTGCAGCCATGGTTTCTTGCACAAGATCAGTCCACTCCACATTCCAGCCTGGAAGGGGGAAGGGTTTGTGAGTCTCCAGGCCTAGCTCGGGTAGGCCACAGTCAAGATACATTTGTATACAGGTATGGAATTGTCAAAAAATACAATTGAAAAGTCTTTAAAAAGATTGAGGACATGCCTCGTGGGCTATGGAAATGACATGCGTTGCTATTTTCAGTGAACACTAATGTATGATCTTCTGGGCAAACATGTCTAAGGCTCTAAGATCTAGTCCTAGCACTGGAAAAAAAAACAAAACAAAACAACACCCATATCATTAAAAAAAAATGAGGAAAAGCATAAACCAAGAAACACAAAGGGTTTCTTTAGTATGTAAGCAGCCCTCAGAAAACAGACCAACTCACCAAAATAAAAATAAGCAGAAGTCACGAATAAGCAACCCATAGACAAGAAAACGTTCCTAAACATTACAAGTTCTGGCTCATAAATAATCAAAACACTCACCTTAAAATTTGGTAAGATTTTTCACTTAGCCAAGTTGGTAATGCATTCTCAAAGCTTTGGAAATATACATACCTTTTGACCCAGACATTTTATTTCTCAAGACTTGTTTTAAGTAAATAATTAGAGATATACAAGAAATATATAACTAAGAAAATGTTCATTGCAACATGATTTTAATAGCAACAAAATTGGACAGAACAATTACAGCGAGATGACAGAGTGCTAATGTGTTTGTTTTTATTTTGTCTGTTTTCTACCTTCTACAGTAACGATAAATAGCCGCTGTAATTCAGAAAACAAGCAAAGGCTGCTTTTTGGAAAGGGGGGGGAATTCTTAACTACAAATACTCTTTTGGAGGTCTGCCACTGTTCGAAATTTTCCAGAGCTTTCTCTTCAGCAGTCCTCAGATTGAGTTTCTATAGCACGTAGGAAATTGGTCTCATTATTCTGAAGTCATCCGCTTCATTTTACATAAATACAGCTGTGATTCAGGTCCGTCGCCCACCTTATTCATCTGCCTCTATACAGAAACGACTTCAGGGTCTTGTGGGGAAAAAAAACCACTCTCTGAAAGAACGAAAATTTCCCTTCACTGCAGAACGGGGAGAGAATACTGGCTAGTTTTAGGTATCCATATATCTGCTCAGCCGTGCTCAGCATATGGAGTTCAATAAATAGTAGTGCTTGTTATTATCATTCGCTTATTTGGTTTTATTTATTTCTGCAGTTGTCTAGGAAGCCAGATTGCTGGGGCCAGACGGGTGAATTCTCCAGCCAATGATTTTGCTAAAATACTCTCTCGTTCCGTCAGTTATTCTGGGTGGACACTCAACTCCTCCTTCAAAATGTCAAGCTTCCAGGACCCCAAGAAGCATATGAATATCGTCGGTGAAATGCTGTAGCAACACCCACGGGATGTGGGAGTGGAGGCCCACTGTTGTTTTTCCAGGCCCCTTAAATTGTGAGGTTTAAGATAAACAATGGTGAGTGTGGGGGCTGAGCTTTGATCTGCCCTCCACCGCCCTCTAGAGGTGAGGAGGGGAAGTGTTGCATCTCCCGCTTGGCAGTGTATTTTGGAGAAGGCTGGGCATTGCAAAGGGTCACCTAGAGGGGGTGCTAGAGATGACCAACTTTGGCGAGCAGCAGACCCCTGTGGCACTGCCTGAGCTAGCTCTACCTGCGTAACCTTAAGTAATCATGTTCCCTCTCCAAGTTTTTTTTTTTTTTTTTTCATTTGTTTGAAGATGGGATCAGCAAGATGGCTATTTCATGGGATTGTTACACAATAACTTAAGATAGCAAAAATTACCACCCAAAACAGGGCCAGGAACATTGCAGGTGCTCCACATATGGCACCTCTACTAAAAGATGCCAACCACATGGTTAGGCCATATTCTAGAAGGTTTGAAAATAGAACTAGATGGCGAACCCTCTTGGTCTTTTCTTCCTGTGAGACTTGAGGTTTGTTTTGCTTTGCCTTCCCTCCGTGGATCCCATGGCAGGGATGACGTCCACAGAGGAGGCAGCGCAGGAAGGAGAGGTCAGCGAAGACCAGGACAGCACTCTTCACTGTCAAAAAAAAAAAAGACAGAGTGAGTCTCTGGAGAAGAGGAGCCAAGAACGCCAAACGGTTTCCATTTTGTATACCCAGTCTGATTGTGGGTGTGGGTGAGCACGTTGAAAAGGAATATCCGTGGCCCTACTGAAGAATGGCCACTGTGTTTAACTAGTAATGCCTGCTTTGGTTTCAGGACAGGTGACTGGTGGCACATTCACTACAAATTTGTCCACTACATCTTGGTAAAAGGGCTCTTCGTTTGTGGTCTGTGGAGCAGCACTGCTTTGTAAACCATTTGAAACCAGCCTAGCACAAGGTTAGAATTGAAATCAGAAATGCTTAGAACATTTTAGAGTAACCTGGCAGTAATTTTTCCTCTATTTTATATAATAAAATATCTGAGCTTTTATTTCACGTCTTTAAATTTTTCCTCCTACTAATTCATTTTTTATCATACTTTATGAAAGTTTCATGGCAGCTTAGAGAAACTGTCCTTCACTGGGGACATTAAGGAATACTATCTGCAACCTTGAGAAAGAAGGACAAGAGGGGTGCTTTTTGGTCCTACATGTCACTGAAGCTCCTGAGCACTGGAGAGAATAAAGTCCTAATAGAAGGGTGCTGTTTGGATGACCGCCCCAGGAATATTCTGCAGGTCGTAGTACCTTTGGGTGCTGGCAGAATTTAAGGGTCCTGACCGACTGCTTTTGTTTTAGGAAATGGTCAAAAAGCTGAATATTCTCCCATTGCTTTTTTTGTGTTTTGTCACTCCAAAGGTTGGTTGCTTAGGAAAAAGTGAGGCCGCTCAACGAATAAGATGTAAGCTTTCAGAGGAAGGCTCAGAGCTGTTGGGATGGGTCAACAGTCACCGTCAGAGATGAGAATCAAAGGCATATCCCTGCATTTGTTCACAGCATCACCAGAGGCAGGCCCTGAGATGCACCACTGCATACTCCACATGGGTGGCTGCTGTGCCAGTCCCCTTCTGTCTTTGCTGTGGGCTCTTAGAGGTAAGGGTCCTTGTGTTCAACAATCCTATTACACTGTAGATTTTCAGAAATCGGTTTTTCTAGCAGTCTGAGCAGTTGAGGGCATGACAGTTCCCAGTAAATTATTTATACTGAAGCCATAAAAAAAAAGGAGCCATGGAAAGGGAATGCAGAGGAGAGCCGAGGACTTAGCAAAAGATTTTAATAGTGTAGGCAGACACAGGAGGGATGGGTGGGTGGATGACAGCCCTGCCCTTCACCCGGGAGCTCTTCATACTCCAACCAGAAGCCAGAGCATTGCTGCAGCTGAGAGGCTGCACAATTTCTTCCAGAAGCTCCCTTCTCAGGCAGAATTCTCTGAGATTGAATTGATAGAGGCCACAGAGTGGAGTAATCCAGAGCCTAGGGCAGAGTCGGACATGCCTGGTTTCAAATCTTGGATCCAGGGCTGGAGTATAGCTCAGAGGTGGAGCCCTTTCCTAGTGTGCATGAACTCCTAGGTACAGTCCCCAGCATCGCTGCTAGAAAAATAAACAATCCCGAGGCCATCCTTTCTGGTTCACAGTTTCCTCATCTATCATAGGAGGGTAATAGTAAGAGCTCTTCCTAGGTTACCGAGGATCTAGGCTGATAAATTCTGCAGGACAAATTCTAGTGAGGGGAGCATGAAAGAGAAGTAAACTGGATTAAACATATACCTACTTACCTTGTGTTTCTTGAGAATCTGGACCTGTGGTTTCTTTCTCTCCCAGCTAACTTCATCTATGAAGCGTGGTGTATGTAAATGTGTTTGTATGTATATGTGTGTATGTATATGAGCATGTGTGTGACTGGGTGGGTGGTACACAGTTTTTTGTTTTTTCAAGACAAAGTTTCTCTGTGTAGCCCTGGATGTCCTGGAACTAGCTCTGTAGACCAGGTTGGCCTCAAACTCAGAGATCTACCTCCTTCTGCCTCCTGAGTGCTAGAATTAAAAGTGTGCATTGCTGCGTCCGGGTTTGGTGCACTCTTTTAATCCTAGCATTCAGGAGACAGAGGCAGGGAGATCTCTGTGAGTTTGAGGCCAGCCTGGTCTACATGAGCTCAGGACAGCCAGGACTACATAGAGAGAGCCTTTCTCAAAAAAACAAAACAAAACAAAACAACCCCACAACCAACCAACCAACCAACCAACCAACTAAATTAAAACTGCTTTGTCATCTTCATTCAAAAGCACCCTGAAACTGACATGGTTTCCTAGTTTTCAGTTCACTTACATGTTAGTGGAGATTCAGATGAGGATCCTGGTTCACTAGAGTACAAAGGACCCTTGTGAGCAAGAAACTATCCTAAGGCAAACTGCCACTCCATCGTGTTAGATGGTTTTTATTATGGCAACAAGCACCTGTAAAGGAGGTGTCTTAGTCTCTGTTCTATTGCTATGAAGAGACACCACGACCACAGAAACTCTAAGAAAGGACAGCATTTAATTGAGGCTGGCTCAAAGCTCAGAGGTTTAGTAGGTTATCATCATGGTGGAAAGCAGAGTGGCATGCAGAAAGATACGGAGAGGTAACTGAGCATTCTACATCTGGATAGGCAGGCATCAGGAAGAGAGAGACACTGGGCCTGGCTTGAGCTTTTGAAACCTCAAAGCCCATCCCTAGGGACACACTTCCTTCAACAGGGCCACACCTCCTAATCTCTGTCAAGTAGCGATACTCCCTAATGACCAAGCATTCAAATATATGAGCTTATGGGAGCCATTTCTACTCAAACCACCACAGGAGAGAAGGTTCACTTTGGCTCCTGGCTGTAGAGAAGCTACATTTTATGATAGAGTAAAAGTAGACAAAGCTGCTCATCCTGTGGCACTGTGTATCAAAGAGAGAAGAGGGGGCGGGGCCCCATCGTCTTCTTCAAGGTATGTTCTAGTGATCTCACTTCTTTCCATCATGTTCCTCCTAAAGATTTCACTGTTCCTGGGAAGCGTTATGGGTTTGTCATTAAATCTTTAACACGTGGAACTTTGGGAAACATTCAAGGTCCAGGTTATGGCTCAGTAGAGCTGTGGATACACTGTAGTCTGCTAAAAACTGGGATCGTGAGCATGAAAAGGCTGCCCATTAGGTAGGAGAGTTGCCATTCATATGACCATGGAAAGATTTACATCCAGAACACTGGGAGGATTTTTGCAAATAAATAAGAGAAAGGCACAAAACCAGAAGAAGGAGGAGGAGGAAGAAGAGAAGGAGGAGGAGGAGGAGGAAGATGACATGGAGGAGACAAATAGGAACCTTATCAAGATGTCAAAATGTATAAGCACTTTGAGAAGGCTTTCAATTTTGTTAGTTCTGGTAGAGATGAATTTAAAATGAATCTGAGTACCAGGATGCAGCTCAGGGAAGACACACAGGGGAAGACTTGAGTTTGATGTCCAGTACAAAAAAAAAAAAAAAAATAGTCTACTCTCCAAATCAAGAAATGACAGAACTACACACCTGCCTGTATAAACAGACCTAAGAGTCAGCAAAGACATCGAGCATCTCTCTTTCTTTCCCTTCCTCTTTATTCTTCCTTTTGCCTTATTTCCAGTGTTAAGGATCAAATCTTGTGTGTACTACTGCTGAGCTACAGTCCCAACCCTGGAACTCTTACATATTGCTAATGGAAAAGAATTTGGTAGTAGCTACCAAAATGGAACATACGTATTACATTCCTAGGCATGGGCCCAACAAAACAAATAAAAGCTCACGTGTATTCACAACAACACAAGTGCAGGATTATTCAAAACACTATTTAAAGTGGTCATGAGGAAATAACCCCAAAGTCTACCCGAGAAGAGTGGAAACATTGGGAGCTATGGATGGATGTCCCAGAATGCTAGACAGGAAGGGAAAGGAGTGTGCTGTTGCTAATCTGAAACATCACAGCTGGCTTGGAAGAAGAAATCAAGGGTGTTTAGTAAGAACTGGCTTGTTTTTGTTTTATTTTGGTGCTGGAGACCACACCCCACCCAGGGCTTTGTGCATGCTGGAGTCTAGCTAAGTGTTCTACTAAGCCAAGACCAAGAGTTTGCCAGTGAACTTGCCAGGTAGCTGGATTCCCAAGTCCGAATGGAAGGATGTAAGCCAACAGAAGAACCTGGAACCTACTGCAGAGTCCAGGCATTCCCTCACTTAGTAGCTAGCTCTAAACCTCAGGGAAGAGGTTTTCTCATTAGCTTGCAAAGATTTAAACAACAACAACAGCAACAAAAAAATGTAGCTTCTCCACAGCCAACAGCCTTGTTTCACTAACCCATTGGTCATCTGAAAGCCTGACCCGAAGCCTGCTTCCAGCTCTGTGCTTGCTGCAGCTCTCACCCAGACATGAGGATGGGCCATTAAGGGGCAGAGTCTGATTGATGCTCTAGGACTTTGCTGGCTGATGGTCTGGAAAGATCTCACCTTGTCCTCCTCCTGGCATCTGCCTGTCAACCTTTTTTTCTCATTATGGAAAGAGACCTTTTGTCCTCCCCTGCCGGGGCTTTCCAGCTTCTGAGCTCAGCCAGGGGGATGAAGACCAGACTGGGCCACAGTCACCTTGGTGGAGGTCACTCAGCCACAGAGTGTGCCCTGGGGTGGAAGCATAAAATAAGAACCAGCAACAAGACTGCTCTTGAGAACAAAAACCTGCCAGCTGGTTCAAAATGTCACTGGGTCCTTTTTCTTTTTAAACATAGAAAACGAAATAGCTGCGCTTGTGGTCACTTCAGCATGGCTCTTTCAAATAGAGGGTTTGTCTCTGCAGATCCCTGGGGCAAATTCAAACAGCAGAAAGCTCTGATGCTAAACCAAAGGCAGTTGCTCAGAACAGCCTCCCTCTCTCAGGTACAGGCACCCTTCAAAGCTTCCGATGTTCATTAGGTTGTAGTCCGGGCCCTACAGCCATCTTCAAGCCAGTCTCTTTTATGGCGCAGAGCTGGAACTAGATGGATGTGGGTAACAAGGTTTGCAGATCTGTTTCTCCTGTACTCAGCAGGGGAAATTATCATGCTCCGTAGTTAGAGGAGAACTTGTCTTTTTCTGTTTAAAGGCCAAAGCAGGCAGTGATGAATAGGCTCAACTATACAGGAGATGCAAAACTGAAAGTGAGGACTTCATTCAAGCCACTGCTGCACTGATGACCGGCAGCATGACCTGGAGCCCTCTCTTGCAAACCTGAATCCCCTTCTAGTCAGAAGGCCTACTGGATCCACTTTGTAGGGTTGTGGTGAGGATTCAGTGAGATGGTGCTTGGAAAACACTTAGTACTCCTCCCAGTACAGGCTGCAACTTGGACAATGGGTTGCTGTGACGGTTCCTGTTGACCATGGCCTTGACAGGCTTGAGTCTCCTAAGAGATGGAGCTCTGACAGAGCTTCCAGGATGGGTTTCATCTGGGAAGACCCACCCTAAATGTGGGCAGCCCCGTTCTGTGGGCTGGGGCCCTGGACTGAGCAGAGTGTCAGCATTTACCTCTCTGTCCCTGACTGTGGGTCCCCATGACGTCTCACAGTGATGGAGTGTACCTCAGCTCTGAGTCAAAGAACCATCCCTTCCTTAAGTTGCCTTTGTGGAGTATCTTATCACAGTCATGAGAAAAATAAGTTGCTCTCTTTCTTGCTTGCTTTCTTTTTTGGGTGGGGCTTGAACCCTAGCATGTGTTGTACTCGTGAGCTGCACCCCAGCCTTAGGTGTGTTTCTTATTTGTATCATGTTGTCTCTTGCACAGATCCTGAAATTATAGTCAATATTTTGTGCCCCTCCCCCCAGCCCCCACTTTGTGTCTTCCAGATGAATCCTGTGGCTGGGATGCTTGTCTGCCTCCAGATGTCTGGTGCTCCCATTAACCAAAACACAGACCTTCATTCCTTGCAGACATTTTGCCAGGATGATAGGCAAGCAATTGAGTTAGGGGCCGCTACACTCTTCCCAAAGCTGTCCAATTGTCTCCTCTCTTTTCAGGACAAGGGCAGTCTGGCTTTTTTTTTTTCTCTCCATCTTTGGGTAAAGCTGAAAGCATGAGTGTGAGGTATGCCTGGGCCTCAGCAACTGCTTGTGCCCTTTGGAGAGCTGCCTGTGGAGGAGGAGGTGGTGCACACCCACAATTGTCTGCTTTTGTCTGACTGCAGCTGGAGAGTAGGAGCTGGTTTCCCACTCCTAGGCCACACGGCTTATCCTGGTGGCCTGGCCCACCTCCTGCTGAAGTTTCAGACCCTTCCAGCTGAGAACTAATCAGGGATGACTGTTCAGCCTTCAAAATCTGATGCCATCGGATTGATAGGGGCTGGGGCCTCTGGACATAGGCAACAGCTCCTGACTTGGCCCCTAGTTTTCTGCTGTCTCCCCCCGCCGTCTGTTATGGACTAACAGCATAGTCGTCTAAAAGATCCCTGGCTCTGTGTTGTGTTTTCGTTGCTTTCTCATTGCTGTGATCAAACACTTAATACAAAGAGCAGCTTAAGGGGAAGAAGGCTTTGCTTTGGCTCCCCGTTCATCATGGCGGAAGACACTGCAACGGGAGCCCGAGACAGCTGGTCACATTCCCCTGCAGTAAGGACGCAGAGAGAGATGAATGCTGGTGCTCAGCTCATTGTCTCCTATTCCATTTTCATTTCATTAAGATTCACAGGATGCTGCTGCCCACATTCAAGAAGAGTCTTTCCTCCTCAGCTAAACTGTCTGACAGACAAGCATATCAGACAAGTGTGTCTCCTAGGTGATCTTAAATCCCGTTAAGGTGACTGTAAAGATTGTTACAGTTCACAACCGTCCATGGCCATTTATTAGTCTGAATTGTGTGATGTTGACCTAAACCAGTAGTTCTCAAAAAGGTGCTCTATGGGGCTGGAGCAATGAAGATGCATAGTCACTCATGTACTTCAGTGCATGTTGGGTGCTGCTGTGGGCAAGCAACTGGGCTTGCCAGGGAGGGTGCAGCAGGAAGGCAAGACCAGTGTGCACAAGGCTCAGGGAGGGAGTCAGCTGAAACTCACAAGTTCCAACAGTGGTTAATGATGCTAGCACCTTGAGGTACTTGCAATGTAAAAGGACAAGCTGAAACCTGTGGAGAGGTGGAGGCAAGAGGAGCAGGAGTCCAAGGCTATCCTTGGCTATATAGCAAGCTTGAGGCCACATGGCTACACGAGACCACATCTCAAAAGAATATGTGTGGTGAAATAAAATGACAAGCTGCATTGACCTTAAGAACACAAACACACGCACAGCAGCACCCCTGTATCTATAAAGTACTCATCCCAGCCGCTGCAGAGAGTACGAATTCCAATGTATACTATGATTTTCCTGATGCACACCGCTCATAAATCAGGCATGGTAAGATACTAGCAATAATATTTAATGATACAATATAGAAATATATTGCAACAGACGTTACTTTTTGATGTAGGGGTTATTTACTTCAGTAATTTTCCATTTAATATTCTCAGAGTAGCTGGGCACGGTGGCACATCCCAGCACTCAGGGGGGCAGAGACAAGCGGATCTCTGTGAGTCTGAGGCCAGCCTGGTCCACAAAGCATCTAGGACAGCCAGGGCTACACAGAGAAACCCTGTCTTGAAAACAAACAAACAAACAAACAAACATATTCTCAGACCGTGGTTGACTGACTATAGGAACTGAAACTGTGAACAAGGGGGATTATTGTAACCTCAACTGAGAAACTTCTGGGACAATATAGTCTAAAAGTACCTACTAAGAGCAAGGTAGGCTTCCTACGGGAGGGGACTTGGATGCTGAAGCTTGTGGCTGGGAAGGAGTAGCTGGGAGAAGAGGCAAGAAAAGCACACACAAAGCAGATGGGCCCATCAGGAGGCAGGAAAAGCTGTGTTCAGGAACCAAAAGGCTCAGGCCACCCAAGCTCTGACCTAGTCTTTTCCATCCATTAGTCTGATCATGTCCTGGTGCACATGAGTGATCTGAAATAGTCTTGTTCCCACCCTAGTCCTCCACTAAAAGTCCTTCTGAAGTCCTCTTTCTCTGGCTCTAGCAAGTCCTTGCATCTCAGCCAGGAGCTCAAGGCCTTTTGTTGTCTCAATAGTTCCATTTTGGGTGATGGAGGGGGCATCATTCTCTGTCATGTCCAGGGAAGGTTAGTTTTCTTCAAGGTCTTCTTTCAGTGTGTCTATGTCCTGTCATAAGGTACTCATATTCTATTATCCATCCATCCATCCAATTGCTTGTCTGTCTGCCCATCTATCCATTTGTCTGTCATCCACCCACCCATCTATCTACCAATCCATACATACATACATACATACATACATACATACATACATGCATTCATCCATTCATCCATCATCCATCTATCCATCTTATTTACCCACCCATCCACCATCCACCATCCACCATTAATTCACTCGTCCATCCATTTCTGGGGAAGAGGAGCTTGTCTACTCATTATTCATTACAGAACCCAGATGCTACTTTTCCCACCACTCACTGGCCAGAATTAGCTAACTCCTCATCTATGTTCCCGTATGACCTCTTTAGACTCCGTTAAAGGAAGGAGGAGAGGCTGCCTGGAGACATAAAGGCACCTCAGGCAGTATTTTATCTAGGCCAGACAAGATTATGCTGCAGTGGTAGCAAATTAGCCCTGCAGTCTCAGTATTTAAGCACAACAAAGTTTTGTTCCTGTGATGACTATGTTAGATAAAATTCATATGACATAGAATTCACCTATTTAAATGATTCAATTAAATGATTTTTGATCTGTTCAAAGAGTTATGCAACTATCACCACACCTAATGCTAGCGATTTTCCCTGCTCCATGAAGAAACCCTATATCCGGGAACACACAAATGAATGGTCTCTCCCTATGACTCCTCTGAGCCTAGCTCCTGGCAGCCATCAACCTACTTCCTGTCTCTGCCTCTTCTGGTAATTTCATATAAATAGAATCAGGCAACTTGTGGCCTTTTGTGTCTGTCACTTTTTCACTTAGCATAATTTGTTGTTGTTTACTATGTTACCGGACTGTCCTGGCACTCGAAGAGATTTTCCTGCCTCAGCCTCCCAAGTGCTGGGATTAAAGGTATGTTTTAACACACGCAGCAAGAAGAATATTTTCAAAATTTATCCTTGTGGCATGGATACTTTTATTCTGAATATTTTTACTGCTGAATAATATTCCATTGTGTGGACACACCACAATCTACTAACCTGTTTATCAAGTTCTATGCCATTATGAAATGTTTATTTCTTGAGTGCTGGGAGCCCCCAGGGGGCCTGACCTGATAGAACAAGGAGCTGTGCCCCATGTGCTAAGACTCAGAGACTAGAGGCCTTTTCTGTCTGTGACTCCACCCCCTGAGCAAAGACCCCTGTGGAAGAGAAAAGCCAGGTACACCTATCCAGGAAGCTTCTGACATCTGGACCTGCCAGCAGCCTGCCAGGCAGCACTAGCCACCAAGCCCTGTGTCGCTGCAGAGGAATGGAAACAAGCCTCCTTCTATGTACTCAGAAGGAGAAAAGGAGCCAGACGTTGGTGAGAACAAGTCATTCTTCCAGGCAGGCTTGTAATCAATCAGGCGCCTCTTTGAGCACTCATTCTTCGAATGTCTTAGGCAGTGTTTGGAGCTAGGGCTGGACGCTTGTTGGGTGTTGAGAATGCAAACAAATAGGCCTCTTGGCAGTACTTACTCTCTCTGTTGTCCAACAGCCTGGGCATCAAACTACATCTCCATTTAGGAAAAAAAAAAAAAAAGCCCTCAACCAACCTCAGCTTTTTCCTCTAAAAGGTGAGTTAAGGATCCATACATCCTGGGTCACACTTTCTGGAGTCTTGGCATCCCGCCTAGAAAGTCTCTAAAAGAATTCTTCCCCACTCGGTACAGTATTCTCCTTAGAAGGAATTTTCAGGACAGTGTTACAGAGACAGCTGGGTCCGCCCGTCTTCTTCCCTTCTACCCTCTTTCTTTCTTTCTTTCTTTCTTTCTTTCTTTCTTTCTTTCTTTCTTTCTTTCTTTCTTTCTTTCTTTCTTTCTTTCTTTCTTTCTTTCTTTCTTTCTTTCTCAGTCTCCAGTAGTCCAAACTGTCTTCCAACTGGCTACATAACTGAAGATGCCCTTGAACTTTTGATCCACCTGCTTCCTCTTTCCAAGGGATGGGATTATAGGCAGGCACCACCACACCCCTTTCCTGTGATGCTGGGCTCAGAACCCAGGCCTTCCTGCCCTTAGGTGAGTACTGTACCGACTGAGTTAAGTCCTCAGCCTTCCCCACCGCCTGCAGCAGGTTGAGTGGCCACATAAACTGGCTGCTTCCTTCTTTCTCCTTAGGAAGATGCTGATTTCAGTTGGAAACAACAGTGTGCCCACATGAAAGACCACAGCTCTCTGCTGAAGATAAGAGTGGTCAAAAGACAGAACCCCACGGAGGCTCTCGCGAACGTTCACTAGAGGGCATCGGCAGTGCAGTCACCTTTTACCATCTTGGCCTTTCCCGCTGTTTGGAATGAGCATTTGATGGTTGGAAGTGAAGCGCTGACCTTGTCACCGTGACTTTGAAGATGGAAGCCATGAGCTAAGAAGGTCTGTTTGATGATGCAGCCACTGTGCCTGCTCTGTAGTGCGCTTTTCTTTGATGCCGGAGAAGGGGGAAATAAAGTACAAACGTGTTTGAGCCACTGGAGTCGGAGCTCTGAGATGATTGGCGTTACAGTCACTCCTCGGCACTGTGCTTGTGGCAGAGGGAAAGACACATGGGGCACTCACAGAAAGATGACTATAGGAGTGGATAAGGACAGGCCCAAGGGCCCGTGTGCCCAGAATAAGGGAGAGACGAGGTCGTGGGGAATTGAAGGATCTGGGAAGGTACTTAGAGAGAGCGGTTGACACAAGTTGGGAGCTCCGACAGCATCAGACAGGCCATGTCCAAATTCTGCACCACAAGCCTGGCACTGAAGACAGACTCACACTCTCACGGCCTTGGCACAGAGAAAGATTTCTACGTAATTATACCAACAGCCAAGAGCTGTGAGACACACCAATGTATCGGGCACTGTACATGGGTGTGTGTGTGTGTGTGTGTGTGCATTCATTGCATTGTAGTCCTGGACTCATTGTAGGAATGAAAGTACTCACTCTTGTCACTTTCATTCTTTAAATCAGCGGTGATCCACAGACTTCAAGTAATCTGGCCAATGCCATAGCTTAATGATCGTCAGAAACACGACTTCAACCATCTGTGATTCAAAGCACCTGTTGGTATTGGATATGTGTTGGGGACACAGACCAAGGCCCCCAGCCCATGGTGCAACTGGGAGGCGACAGAACCTTCAGCAGGTGGAGAGAAGGGGGAGGAAGTGAGGGCACCAGGAGCGTGCTCTAGAAGGGGATTGGAGGACCTGGCTCTTTCTTCCTATTTTCCTTTAACTTTCTGAATCCTTCCTTCAAGTGTTCCCACCACAATGTGGTGTCTTTCCACAGAGCAAAAACAATAGGGCCAACCAGTTATGGGCCTGGGAGCCAAAACAAACCTTTCCTTTTTAAAAGAAAATAGGGTGTTTAGGTGTTGTTTGTTACAGTTACAGAAAGCTGACTCACACACTTGACCAACTGATAGGGTCTTAAGGTTTGTTCAGAAACCAGCCTTCCCTGGGTCCACAGCAAGGGCTCTGTGGACAGTTGTGGTGTAGTTGTGAACTATTGTTCTGGCATCCTCCTCAGAGAGTTCTTCGTTCAAGGATACAGGTTGAGATTGCAGAAGCTGCAGAGCTCTGGGTTATCAGTGTGATGAACTCCACTCATCCCAACCGCTGTTTTCCACACGGGAAAAGCTTCAGGCAGCTGTTTTGTAAATCACCAAGTCGGTCCTACCAGATAAGTAAGGACTTTGTCACGTAACAGATAAAGGACCTGAGGCCTGAGGAAGAGAGCCCCTCCCTGATGGTATTCTGGGTGGGGAGTGGAAGGAGCTGGAACCAGACTCTGGAGAGAAGGAAGAAAAATTGGACCCAATTCCACTGTTGGAGCTGGTGGGAGGGAAATGCTGGGCAGATAATGTGGGGTTGAGGGCAGAGGGGTCAGGGGCAGAGGGTAGAGGGGGCAGGGGAGCACTACCTGATGAACTAGCCTGTCCTGAAGATATGTTTACTTTAAAGAAGCTAAGGAAGGCCTAATATTTTGTTTTTAAGCCCTGGTGATTTAACCCAGGGCCTCCCACATGCTTGGCCACTGAACTACCCCCCACACACACACTTTTTTTTTTTTTTTTTTAAATCTTAAGATATTGCTCAGTGGTTAAGAAAGCTTGATACTCCTCTAGAGGATACAGGTTTTGCTCCCAGCACCCATGTTGGTGGCTCACAACTTTCTGTAATGCCAGCTCCCAGGGATCAGTCATCCTCTGTTAGATCTGGTCTCTTCAAACACCCATACATGTATGGCTTACATTTACACAGGCACACATATCAAATAAGAAATAAATCTTTAAAGCATTAAAATTATTGAGCTGTGTATGGTGGCACATGACTTTAATCTCAGCACTTAGGAGGCAGAAGCAGGCCTGGTGTACAGAGTGATTCCAAGTCAGCCAGGGCTAACATAAAGAGAACCTGCCTCAAGAATAAGATAAAACAAAATAAAATAATTTAAGAGCAAACCCCACCACTTTTGGAATAAGGCTCATATATGCCTTCATTTATAACATATGTGAATGTTCTAACAAGGAAGAATACAGTTTTGTAATTTCCCTCCCCCAGATACGTGAGCTTACAACTGCAAATCCTGATTCGTTATAAACATTCTTCTTTGTTGAAACCCTTACAAGTCTGAGATGAGCAACATGCCCAGGGACAACTGTATGTATGTTCACACAGGAGAAATACCTATGTGTAATCTAAGGGCAATGTTCAAGAATACAGATTTAAGAATCTTGAATCAATTTGCAATCATTTGAGACCGAAGAGATGGCTCAGCAGTTAAGAGCTCTGACTGCTCTTGCAGAGGACCTGAGTTTAGTTCCCACAGGGCAGTCCACAACTGTTTAGGACTCCAGTTTCAGGGAATCTGCTGCCCTCTTCTGGCCTCCTCAGACTTCTACATACAATGCACATAAACTCACACAGATGGATACACACACATAAAAATAAATGTTAATTTTTCAACAACTGAATAGTGTACAATATGTACTTGCCATATAATTTATTTCAGAAACTTCCTATTGTCATTTAGACTATGCCCCTCATTGTCTATTAGACTATGACCTCTCGTTGTCTATCTGCTTTACTGTACTTAGCTTTTTGTCTTGTCAGCTCATGGTTACAAAGGGCCAGCTATGGTCCCAGGCATCACATCTGTGATGGTTAGTCTTGGCTGTCAACTTGATTAAATTGAGAAATAACCAAAGGAAGAAGCCAGATCACATGTCTGTATGAGTCTGAGGGATGTAAAAATATTTATTTTTTCGAGCTGTTTTAATAGATACAATCAGGAGAGAGGAGTGTGGGTGGTGGGTTTTAGGTTAACCAAACTGCCATGTGGGGCCCGAGTATTTAAATTATTTAAAGGGAACTGGTTTACAGCAGTGACAGACTTGGAAGGCTTTTTCCCAAAGCCTTGCGTGCAAGTGTGAGGTATATAATTTATTAGAGGTAGTGCTGTTTTCCCAGCAGATTAAATATGTCATGTTGCTGCTAATCCTTAAGCAACAGCTTGGCTAATTGGCCACCTCTGTTCAGAAAGACATTGTTAAAATATTGTTTGTACAGAAACAGCTTTTTTTAGACCCAGAACCAAATTGCTTGTTTAGATCCTGTTTTGATGTCCTTGTCGTCTCCCACAGGCATTGGGAAACAGCAGTAGATAAGGGGTCCAAATCCCCATGTTTATCCCTTAGTTCTGCTGCTGGACCCCAGGTCAGCACCTCCTAGGCACCGATACTCTGATTAAGAGAGGAGAGTGATAAGTTCTATAGCAATCCATGGCTCCAGCAATGTGATGACATTACTCCACAATATGATGACATGGCAAAGGAAGAGAGCTGGGGAGAGAGTTCAGTCAGTAAAGAGAAGGACTTGAGTTCAGATGTCCAGAATCTACGCAAAACACTGGGTGTGGCAGCCCACAAGCCTAACCTCAGCACTGGCAGGGAATGCAGGAGGAAACAGGAGGACCCCAGGAGTTCCCTGGCCAGAAGTCCAGCTGAATTGGTGAGGTCTGGCTTCAGTGAGAGACCCCGTCTTGATAAATACAATGGAGAGATAGAGGAATCTGAAGAATGTCAACCTCTGGCCTCCGCAGGTGCCGACACGGGCAGGTGTACCTGCACACACCTGTACGAATGTAAGACACGCATAAGGTGGGATATGGATGGTAGGGGCGATTGTCGTTGTTGGTCATCATCTCTTCTTGCCATTTACTTGGGGTCCTGAGGAATCAAGGTTGGGGCCTGTTGCTCACTCATTAGCTGATTTCGCAAGAAGTGTTTTGATGTGTAAATTGAGTGATGTTTATAGTGTGAACAAATCATGGCTGTGTAAGTGACCAAAAACGAGCCAGTTCCCTAACCATTTAACAAGTGCAAACCCATTTCCCAACACGGGCTCAGAATACAAAGGCTATCACGAGACAGTGAGGTGTCCTAGCTGGGTCACCACCAGCATCTGGGGATACCTGGCATTTTGTTCCCTGGCTTCAGTATCTGTTTACATACACCCTTACATGTATGCGCTTGCCTCCCCTCAATATGTGACAGCGTTTTGTAAACTCAAAAGGTATATACTCTTATAAGCTGTTTACCGAGTAAACTAATGCTTAGCAGGGAATGGTTCTAGGTCACTCAGAAAGGACTTAAGGCAGAGAGAAGCCATGGACAAGTAATCCTTTGCATGCTACTCGTCTCATTTCCTTATATCATAACCAGATTGTTTTAGTCTTGCTAGTTTCAGACTAGAGTAACCAGGTGGTTTAGTCTTGCTGGCTTCAGAAAAGGATATATTCCGGTGCTCAAACAGGTATGTGGAAACTCAGGCATGCTTTCTCTTCATGGTGGCAAATGGCCGTCCAAAGTCATAGTTCATTAACCTTGACTGAAAACAAGAGTGCTTTTACATCTTCTGACAATCCCCGGGAAACTTGGAGAAACTACTCTGATTGGTCCACTTGGGATCATGTGCTAGTGTGAGTCAAGTAGGTGAAGTGGGAAAACCAGGAACTAGAGTACTCCCTAAGGCCAGGTCTGAGCCATGTGTGGATTCCCAGAGGTGGAGATGTCTGTTTGTCATCTAAACGCAAGGCTGGAGAATGCATGATGGTGGGTCCCTAAGGAAAAGTATAATTTGGCTAACAGAAGAGAGGGGACAGTGATGGCTAATTTTGTGAGTCAGCTTGACTAGCCAGCTAAAGGATGTCTAAAAAGGTGTGATCCTGAGGGTGTCTCTAAGGGTGTAAATGACAGCAATCAGTGTTTGCATCAGCCCCCACCCGTTCTCCTTCTTTCTGTCACTGGGATCCCTTTATGTAGCCCAAGCTGGCCTTGAACTCATGATCAGCTTGCCTAGGCCTTCTAAGTGCTAGGATTACAGATATGCCCACCACACTCAATAGTTATGTTGTAAGGAAGGAAAGGTATAGTTTGATGTTTGCTCATGGTTGGTCGGCCCTATTGCTTTAGACGCGGGATGGCATAGCACACCATGGTGGGAACAGGCAGGCACCTGTTCATTCCATAACAGCTGAAAACAAAGGAGGAGGCAGGGAGACAGAGAGACTCATATCTTTTAAGGACATACCCGCCAGTGACCTGACTTCCTGGGGGTGGGGGCAATCTTCTAAAGGTTCCAAGGCTTCAATCTAGGGCGTTGGGGAGACATTCAAAGCCTAAATTGTGCAGCCTGCAGGCGGAGGAAAGAGCTCCATGGCATGAGCAGCCATCACCTAGTCACTATTGCCTGGATGGAGCAGGAAGGCAGAGGGAGGATGACCGTGATCCTTTCCCGCCGGAGCCAAGACTTTCGTGGTCATGTTACTTTCCTATGGCTGTGATGAAAGCACACCTAAGGAAAGTTATAGGACGAGCTTAACTTGGGCTTACGGTTCTAGAGGGTGGAAGAGAGGCAAAAAGTGTCAGGTGTGGCAAGCTGCAGCAGGAGCTGAGAGCTCACATCATAAGTGACATACTTCCCCCAATAGGGCCATACCCCCCAAACCTCCCAAACTGGAGACCAAGTGTTCAAATCCCCAAGACTGTGAGGGGGTGGGGGACACCTCAAACCACTACACCTGTCTTCTCTGCTCAGCCATCAGTCTCCTGATTCTCAGAATGCGATCACTCTTCTAGGTCCCCTTTTTTAGCCTTCAGGCTTAAACTGAAGAACAACGGCTTTGTGCCTCCTTGGCTTGTTGAAAGACGCTTGTGGTGAGGCTCAGCCTCCAAAGGCACACAAGCCAATTGCTGTGGCATGCCTCTTCTTCCACCCGTACATACATGGGTGATGTGTTGTCCACGACGCTGGTGAGTTCTGTGTAGGGTGGAAAGCATTTTCACATATAGCTCAGACAACCTTCAGATCCTCAGCTTCTGGGTCCCTAGAGCATCATGGTTCATTAAGACTCATATTTTATTTATTCAGGAAACCTGCTTTTAGATGCAGCCTATATGGTATTTCTGAAAGCCCCTCTGGGGACTATCTGCATGGCCTCCCAAATCAGTCTGGTGGGCTGCTTCCAGAAAATGGAGTGGTCAGTGCCTTGCTCACAGCCACACTATGGAGGCATAAAAACGGCCACGTCACCCACTGTGCTCCAGAGAACCCACAGTGCAGGTGACACAAGATGACATTAGGCTGTGACTTTAGATGATAAAAAAAGTAGTATGTATTTTTAAAAACAAAAAAACAAACAAACAAACCAAGACAGGTTTGGCTTGATTTTGCCTTAACAGACAAGTTCTTGCTGCATTTCTGGGCTGGTCTTGGATTCCTATACTTGCCTGATCTGTGCAGCCTCAGGCTCCAGGGTAGCCTGGGTTAAAGGGACACACCATGAAATCCAGCTAGGAGGAAGGATTTTGAATATTTTCAGTAGAAAGAAATAAGAAACAGGCCTGGGGAGATGGCTCAGTAAAGTGCTTGCTTTGCAGGTGGGAGCACCTGTATTCAATACCTGGAGCCCTGAGACCTGATAGACTAGGATCAGAAGGAAGGGGAGGAAGACCTCCCTTATCAGTGGACTGGGGGAAGGGCATGTGTAGAGAAGGGGGAGGGAGGGTAGAATTGGGAGGGGCGGAGGGAGGGAGCTAAAGGGGGGATACAAAGTGAATAAACTGTGATTAATAAAAATAAATTAATTAATAAATTACAAAAATCTGGGTCGGTGGCACATGGTCTGTAACTCTATCGCTCAGAAGGCAGAGACAGGAGGATCCGTGGAGCTCACTGACCATTTCAGCCTACTTGGGGAAATTTCAGGCTGAGAAAAAACCTTTCTCAACCCAAAAGATAGAAGGTACCTGAGAAATGATGTCAGGTCCCCTTTACCTAGATGCACACACACACCAACGTACACAAATATGCACACAAACACACACAAAGGAAATAGTAAATGTATGAGGAAATAAGTTTACCCCAGCGCAGACATTATGCAGTGCATACGTGTATGAAAACATCACACAACACCCTATAACTATGTACAATTTCCAGGTCTTTATGTATCAGTTCAAAAAATTAAATTTAGGGCTGGAGAGATGGGCCAGCAACTAAGAGCACTTGCTGCTCTGGCCGACACTGGAGTTTGGGTCCCGGCACCTTTGCAGGTGGCTCACAATTACCTGTAACTCTAGCTCCAGGAGATCTGATGCTGCCTTTTGGCCTTTGCTGGCACCGGGCATGCACGCAGGCAAAACACCTATGCACATAAAATAATTTTTTTCAAAGAAAAGGTGACAATAAAAGAGATGAAGTGAAATACTGAACACCAACTACACTCCAGGCTTTCACAGACCTGTTCTCCTTTAATCCTTTGACAGCCCTTGGAGGCGTGTATTATGATCTACACTTTACAAACAGCGCAGAGGCCCAGAGGTTCTTTGTACTAACTCAGTGGGTAAACGACAGAGTCTGGATTTATAATTTTTAAGTTTATTTTTATTCTGCTTTTTGGTACTAGGAATGGAGCCCAGAGCTCTACCACTGAGTGATACACATCCCCAGCTCAAAGCTTCCAGCTGAACGTTCTTTTTCATTTACCTGTTGCCTTCCTGGCCAGAGTAAAATCCAACTCAGTTTGGCATTAGCCTCCACCCTAAAGCGTACCTTTACTCATGAAAGATGTTCAGAGAGAGTTGAGTGAACATGAAAACCTGTTCCTGTCCCTTGGGGGCCCCTGGTCCTAGAGGGCTGAGCTTAGCAGCACAGGCCAGGGCCAGGGCCTGAGTTCATACGCAGAAGTCCTAAACACTCTGGTATTGCAGAATATGACTGAATTTGGAGATGGGTGTGCATGCATGTGTGTGTGTGTGCTTTTTATTATTATTGTCATTGTTGCTGCTGCTGTTTTAGTCGACTAAAATAAGGTTCCAGCTTATGTGATCCATACCTAAAATCCCAGTACTTAGTGTGTGTGTGTGAGACATTCAAGCATGTTTTTGGTTATAGAGAGTTGTAAGCTAGACGGAGATATGTGAGACCCTGAATAAAAACAAACAAAAAACCAAATAAATAAATAAATAAATAAGCTGGGCATGGTGGCACATGCCTGTAATCCCAGCACTCAGGGAGTCAGAGGCAGGCGATAGAGGACAAGCTGGTTCTACAAATCGAGTCCAAAGCTACACAGAAACCCTGTCTCGAAAAACCTAAAGAAAACAAACAAATAGAAAAACAAAGAAATAAGTAGATAAGCGGATCGTTAAGGTGGCCCCTGATTGGATGTCATCAGGGTCCTGGTAAGGAGAGGCTTGAGACAATTCATGAGCATGCCCATATGGAGAAGCTGATTGACAAGGCCCGGCAAGAGGCTGTCTCAGTGAGAACCAACTGCCAACACTTCGGTCTCGGGCTTCTAGCCTCTGGAATGGGTAAAAATAAATTTTTCTTATTCACACAGTTGTCTGTGGTATGTTTTCATGGCTGTTGTATGCAGTCAGGAAGCACTGGGGAGCGACTGTCTGCTTCCTGCTGTTTTAAAACCTGAGGACACACATACAGAGACCTGGCAAGGCTCCTGCCCTGCTCTGCTGGCCTCCACAGCTTCCCTCTCACAGACACAGGCTCGGGAGGCTTGCCAGGAACTCTTATTCTTTCTGCTGGCAGGAACCCAGAGGGCTTCAGTTTTCTGTTTGCTCACCTTCCCAGGCTTTCCTGCCCCTCTCCTTTGCATTGTGTTTAAACACCCTGCGGTTCATGAAGCCTGGCTTCGTGTGAAAGAGCCGGGCAAAAAAAAAGTCAGTTTTCCTGGTGAATCACAGCCACTGAACAACACAAGCCATGTGCGGGAGTCGCCCTGCCACCTGGTGATGTTTTAAGTCTCCTGGATTCAGAGGATCAATGGGGACAGGACCCAAAGGAGGGAAGAGGGGTCTGGGGAGGCGAGGGTGCGCCGCTCTCCGTCCTTCTCTCCCTCCTGGCCTTACAAAGTAGGTCAGCTCTAGCGAAGCTGCCTCCAGCGAGCAGGAGGGAGATGGGCTGCGCTGCGTGGGAGGGCACGACTCTGGGCGCACATTGAGATGCCATCTGTAATTGCAGACTCCGCAAGCTGCAAGATCTTAAAGATCATCTTGTCTAATTCCCTTGTTTTGCAGATGGCGAAGCTGAGCCCAGAGGGGGAAAAGGGGGACTTTTCCTAAGGTCAGGAATTTCAAGGGGGACGGAAGCTGAGGAAAACCTGGGTGTCTTGATCAGCGCTCTCTGTGGGTGTTACAATGCCTCGGCTCGGAACCCTGTGCTCAGGTGTCTCTACCTTTTGCTTTCTTTGACTCATGTATCTCCCTTCTGCAGTAAGAATGCAGACAAGGTGAACCAGAACTCAGTGTGCGGCTGCTTTTGAAGGGTCAAATGAGCTCATGCAGGTCACTCCATTAGCACACAAAAAGCTCACTAACTGTTGGCTATTATTGAGATTGGGGGGGGGGCTTATTTATTCTATTCATTTGTTTGTATATTTTGAGAGGGTCATATGTAGCCCAGGCTGGCCTCAAACTCTCTATGTGTCTGGAAATGACCTTGAACTTCTGATCCTCCTGCCTCTACCTCCCAAGTGCTGGGATCAGAAGTATGCACCACTACAACCAGTTTTATGAGGTGCTGAGGATCAAATTCATGGATCTGTTCATTCTAGGCACTCTCTCGATTTATCCACGTACAAGCTATTATGATGATTTTTATTATTACTAAGAGGCAACTGTTAGAAGCAGCAAAGATTCAAGGAGTTGTCACTGCCTAAATTTCACTTCTATAATTAAGTGTAACAAACACTCAATACAGAAAACCTGGAAAACATGTAAGAACAAGCAAATAACAGAAATAACATCTATGCCAACCAGAAATACCCTCTTTGACATATGGTGTATGCTTTACAGACCTTTTTTTTTTTTCTGCCTCGTTTCTTCACTTTTCCATGTTAGTCATTTTTACCTACAGCATTAGCAGAGCGTGTGGCAGGGTAATTAACAACATGAGCTCTGTGTTGAGAGAGCCTTGTTTCCAGTATCATTTGCCAGCTGTGCGGCCTGGGGCACCCCAGTTAACCTTTCTGTGCTTGATTTGCTACCTGTTGTCCAAGTCTCTGCCTTTTGCAGCCAAGAGCAAATCCCTGTGCAAGCGTCGTGAGGATCAACTGCAGTGACATATGAAGTTCCTAGAGTCATCTATGTGGGGCCCGTGCAGTGCTATCACTGGCTATGCTTGTCCCCTGTTATTCTTGTAGGTGGTACCCAGGTTTTCCTCTATCCTAAATAATGTAACCCCTAACTCCTCTCGGTCCCACATCTCTGAACCTTCTCTGTGTTTATGGAAACACACCCCTAGAAATTAAATCGCTGGCTTTTATAAGTGATGTATGTGCCAAATTCTCGCTGAGCTTGGTGGACTCAACTTGTAATCCTAACACTTGGGAAGCTGATTCAGGAGGACCGAGTTCAAAGGCAGGGTATGGCAAGACTTTGGCTCGAGGGGAAAAAAAAATGAAAAGAGAAATGAAGGCAAGTGCAAAAATCTCTGGGAACCCTGAATGAGAACAGGGGGCAAGAGGGCACATTTTGAGGCTTGGGAATGTGTTTATTTGGGGGCTAATCTGTGCATATCCTTGGTGTACTGCTGGTTTTGTGTCAACTCAACACAAGCTAGAGTCATCAGAGAGTAAGGAGCCTCAGTTGAGGAAATGCCTACAAGAGATCCAGCTGGAAGGAATTTTCCCAGTTAGTGATCGGCGTGGGTGGCACCATCCCTAGGCTGGTGGTCCTGGGTTCTATTAGAAAGCAAGCCAGGGGAAGGAAGCCAGTAAACAGCACCTCTCCATGGTCTCTGCATCAGCTCCTGCCTTTGGGTTCCTGACCTGGTTGAGTTCCTATCCTGATTTCCTTCAGTGATGTAATATGAAGTGGATGTGTAAGCCAAATAAACCCTTTCCTCCCCAAGTTGCTTTTTGGTTTCGTTGCAGCCACAGAACCCCTAACTAAGACACCTGGAGCAGATCTTGGTCTTCTTTAGCCTAACAGCATGGTTTTCAGTGTTCACTCATGTTAGCACCTCGTTGATGCTTTTGTTTCATGTCCAAGAAGTTCTCACACTGTAAGCAAGAGTGCAGTGAAACGCCAAACTAGACCAATCCGTGGGTAAAAGAAAGGTTTATTGGCAGATCAAACTGCCAGACTGTATCTCAGAGACCGAGAACAGCTACTGGTGGAAAAAGCTTTGCCAGTTTTATGGGGGAAGGGAGCAGCAGGTAGAAGACTTACAAGCCAGAACAGCCTGGATGTTAGAGCAGTGGGATGCAGGCCAGAACAGCCTGGGGGCTAGTAAGGGGACTTTGATCTGTTGAAGGCTTATTTGGGTTAGTAAAATCCCTCTGTTTACCTGGTCAGTGTTCTACCTGAGCTGAGCTCAGATTGTCATGTAGGATGTTGTCAGTGCCACTGCCATTTTAGGGGCCCATTTTGGAACTCACACAATATATTTAATATTGTGAAAAATTTTTTTATTAAGAAGCACATTCGATGTTTCAAAAGAATGGTCCGATGTCTAAAATAAAAGGAACCCCAGGAACCCCTCCACAAAATGAAGGTAACCATGGAAATAAGAACAAGAGCAGAATGTTACTACATTGGAGTGAGAACTGTTGGAGAAAGTCCTAATCTCTCTGTCCTGCACTTTCTGTTGGAGATGTGGATTTGCAAATCTGAAATTGTTAGAGTTAGTAAAGGCTTATAAGACCAGGCTGATGCTTCCTTGGAACAATGAGAAGGATCAAAAGAGAGAATGGAAATATTTAAAGCCACACCTGAAAAATAGCTGCATAGACAAACCCCCAATCCCTAGACTTCTCTAGCCCGTGTAATCTAGCTACTCTCCGGGGCCATGTGCAGTTAAGGCAGAGTTGCATAAAATAGGTGGAAATAAGTGGCTAGATACTCAGGTAAGGGTCCTGTGACCCTCCCCAACCCTCCATGAGGTGTGTAAATAGTCAACAAGTCCAGATGGAACAATCCTTCTGCAATGGGACACAGTTGAACTTCCCAAGATGGAAGGATGCAAAGTGGGAAGGATGTGGATGAAGCATGTGACTTCATGTGAAGAACGTGGGGGCTGGGGACATAGCTCATACCCAGGACGAGGACCATTTGCTACTTGTCTAGAAGACTGCTATTTTTCAGGTATGGTCTGTTGTGGGAAATGGTGCCCACATTCCTGTCGGTAAGTCCTCACCTATGCTCTGTAAGGAAGCCCAATGAACAAATTCATTGGTTCCCCAGACTGAACTTTGGTGGAATCATGCCTTGGTTTGTTGTTGGAACATTAGGAGAAGGAGTGAATGTTGCTTATATTTCCCTGTGGAAGGAATTTTAGCAACACACACACACACACACACACACAATCTGTAAATTTGCTTCCTAAAGTTGTAACTACCATTTTCCCGAGTTTGAGGAACATTAACTAGAATCCCCTAGCTAGTAATGAAAGAAACTCTTACTGCCATTAGGAGACCTCCACAGTAACACTGTCATAGGCTTGCTTGGGTGTGGTGGTTTGAATAAAAACGGCTCCCATAGGCTCATATATTTGAATGTTTGGTCTCTAATTGGTGAAACTGTTTTGGGAAGGATTAGAAAGATTGTTCTTATTGGAGGTGTGTCACTGGGGCGGACTTTGAGGTGTTGGGAGCCCACACCAAGCCCAGTCTCACTCTCTTTCTGCCTCTAACTTGCAGATTATATGTGAGCTCTCAGCTACTGCCTGACCGCTGCCATGCTCCCTGCCAGGATGGTCTTAGACTTACCCTCTGAAACTGTAAGCAAGCCTCTAACTGAATGGTTAAGTTGCCTTGGTCATGGTGTCTTGTCACAACAATAGGAAAGAAAGTCCGACACTGGGTTACACACTAAGTTCAAAGGCAGTCTCGGTAACTAAGAGAAACCTTATCTCAAAAAATAAATAAATGAAATAAAAAGAGGGCTAAGGATACAATACAGTGGTAGGATGCTAACCAAACATGGCTAAAGCCCAGAGTGCAATCCCCAATACTATGGGGGAAAATGCTTTATTGAGAGGCTCTTATGATGCTCACCTCCACAGAGCAGATGCAGATGCTGGGAGCAGGCAGACTGAGGCACAAGGTAGGTACCACAGAGAAGCTGCAGAGCTGGAATTGGTAGGCCAGGTGCTCCAGCTCCAAGCACGAGTTGGTTCCAGTTGGTGCTGTCTCTGTGTGTACTAGTTACCGGCTGCACTGCTAGTTCCCCATGCTCATAGCTGTGAAGTACAGCTCAATTGCTGGCTTCACCATGGCCTCCCTGATACCTGCCTGGCAGTAGGCTTCTCATCTTGCCAATTCGATCCTACTTTGACCTTGACTTTACCTTGTCACATTGACTGGCGACTTTGAGGCTTTGAAGACACCCAATGTCTAGTGTTAGGATTTGGGTAGTTGGGGGCAGGGCCTCCTTGCGGTGGTTTATATCACATCCTATTGCTCTTCAGGGTCACTTTGCCGTAACTGCCTGCATTTGTTATTTTGCTGTTCACTGCATTTATGTAGCAGTTTCATTTGTGATCTATTTTCCTCAGAGGGCTCGGACAGCCCTTGACACTGACAGGCAGGTCAGTGATTCTGCCTGCCAAGAGGACCTGGAATTGATAATAAATAGAAATAAGAAATGCTGACCCACTTCTATGCCATCCAACAAAGCACAACCAGCCACAACTGGATAGTTTTCTGCTCTGAAGGAGGTCTTTCCCAGGCCCACAGAGAACTTAGAGATGGAGAGTGGGTTAGAGATAGGTAAGGGACTGTGTGTGTTGAGACTGGAGGGAGTTGAAGATCAATCTGGCAGTACAGCCTCCATTCTAGACAAGACAGGGTGTCTCTGTATAGCCTCGGCTCTCCTGAAGCTCACTCTGTAGATCAGACTGGCCTTGAACTCACAAAGAGCCACCTCTACTTTCCAAGTTCTGGGATTAAAGGCATGTGTCATCACTGCCCAGCAGTTCTAGAATTTTTATATGTGGCTTTATAAACAACAATTTGACTAGAGGAAGTGATGGAAGCTCCTTTTGTGTGACGTTGTACAGGTTTCAGAAAACACTGGCTGCCTACTCCAAAAAAAGGAAGTGGAGGCTGTCATGAAAGAAAACCCTGAAGTAAGGATCTAAGCACAGAGAAGTGATCTGAATAGTTGAGAAAGGGCACCGACAAATCCAGCTCCCACTGTACCACATGAGCTCATCCCTTCTGGAAACTCTGGGAACTTGTATCAAGCTCTTGCTTCAGAGTCACCCCCACAAAGTGGGGCAGCTGGGTATGTGCGCTCTAGCTGCCATCATGGCTGCTCCTGGAAAGCAGGGTTAGTTACAGCCTGCTATTTTGAGCAGTAGAGACTTCCATGACTCAGGAAAAATCCTTTAGAGAGACACACAGAGAGAGATGGGTACTAGAAAGGTAGTTGGTTCAGATCTGACTGGTGATGCTCCTGGGTAGGGCATTGACAATACATGCTACATAATTTTTCATGCCCTTTCCAGAGTCCCCAGAATTAGACTTAACGCTCAACTATGACACAGCCTAGAATCACCTAAAATTAAGGGGCTCAATTGAGTAATTGTTAGGTTGGTTTATGAGCATGTCTATGAGGGATTGTCTTAATTGCTAGTTGATGTAGGAGGGTCTAGCCCACTATGGGAGGTACCATTCCCTGGACAGACAATCCTGGGATGTATCAAAAAGCTAGCTAAGCATGTGTGTAGGTGTACTTTTTTAGCTATTTTATTGGATTCTTATATCTATCACCCTTCTCCACCTCAATCTTTTCCAACTCCCCAACACTAGGCAGGCAAGAAAGAAGGTTAGAGGGGAAAGGGGAGGTAGACCTATTTGGATTACTTTCTGTTGATCGGGGAATTGGGTTCCTAAGGGGCAAGTCTAATCTTAGAATATCCAACAATCCAGCAAACTAGCAAACCAACTATCTAGCAAACACAGTAGCAGTAATCAGCAACAGCAGGGACAAGCAACCGCAGAAACTGGCAACACCAGAGACCAACAGCCACTGTCACAGACCCTCTCAGGGTTCTCCCATTTGTACCCTCTTCAGAGTCCCCAGAATTAAACTATCTGCGGCTCGCTAAAATCACACTCCCCCTAGAGCACAAGACAATCATAGTTAATGTCTGTGCACAATCTGAAGCAGCCCCATATCCCACCCCTGGGATTAAAACAAAAACATATTCACATAATATAAATGGGGTTTTAAAGAAACCAAAATCCTCACTACACGTAAGCCTGAAGAAGCTGGAGATTGAGTCTGCAAGCATTCTTCTTTGATTCCTGCCTTGAGTTCCTGCTCTGACTTCCCTCAGTGATGGACTGTGACCTGGAAGTGTAAGCCAAACAAACTCTTTCTTCCTTGCCTCACTTACTTTTCTACGGCTGTAATAAAATACCATGACCAAAGCAACTTACGGACAGAAGGGTATAATTGGGGCTTACAGTTCCAGAAGGATAGGAATCTATCCAGCAGGCAAGAAGTGCTCACATCCTGAACCACAGATAGGGAGTAAAAAAACACACTAGGTGGTGGGAGGCTTTTGAAAACTTAAGCCTTTCCCTAGTGACACAACTCCTTCAACAAGGCCCTGCCTCCTAATCTTCCCCAAACAGGACCATGTATTCAAATACCTGGGATTTAAGGTCATCTCAGTCAAACCACTCTACTCCTCTAAATTGTTCTTGGTCATGTGTCACAGTGACAGAATGTAACCAGGACAGGGAGTGATTGTCTTGGTGGGCCCAGAACTAAGAAGGCCCTCCTCAGGAAACCAGAATGAAACAGTCACCTTAGGTTAGAAAGCCAAGCAACAGACACTCTAAGCCCAGAAATAAGAGTATACGCTTAGCATGTTTGGGGACTTGGGTTTGATCGCAGAACACCACCTCCACCATCAATAGATATACATACAAATACGCCCCCAAAACAACAAAAAAATCTACTATCTGGAAAGAAAGGATCATAAAAGGATTCCTTAATGATAAACATGTTCTAGACATAGCAGTGACAATTGCACATGGTACAATTTTGTGAATATAGTTAAGAGCCATTGAATGTGACCCCATAGAGGGATGAATTTTATGGTGTGTAAATCATGTCCCATTAAAAATGACTCCTAAATACAGATATAATAGATCAATGAAACAGAACTGGGAATTCAGAAATGAAGTCATATCTTTATGACCAACTGATTTTTGACACATATTGAATTTAGGGCCCAACTGATAATCTAGGATGATCTCATCCTCAGACCATTAGCCTAATTACATCTGTAAAGACCTCTGTTAAAACACTGTTTCATTCATAGTGGTTTCTAAGAATTAGGACACATATCTTTTGGGAGACCATCAATCAATCCATTATACCTGTCATTTTATAGATGAGAAAAGTAAGTCACTTGCTGAAGCAATAGAGAAAGTAATAAGAGAACAGAGGTATGAATCAAGGAAGTATGTCTCCACAGCCCTGTTCTTAACTGCCAAGAAATGAAGGGATAAGTCCAGATAAGATCTTTCCAGTTGCATAGTGAGGGATGCACAGGAATAAAGAGATCAGTGACACACAGACAATCCAGAAGTTTCTAAAGTTTTGGAAAGACATTGAGGAGCTGTTAGTCCATGAAGGTCTGAACTACACAGGGACAGAATTAGTGGAGAAACAGTGTACTGGCTGGCTTTATGTCAACTTGACATAAGCTGATGACCACAAGTCATCATAGGAAGGAGCCTCAGTTGAGGAAAGTTGATATCCAGCTGTAAGGCATTTTCTTAATTAGTGATCACTAATTAAGTGGGGAAGGGCTCAGCCTGTTATGGGTTGTGCTATCCCTGGGCTGGTGGTCCTGGGTTCTAGAAAAAAGTAGGCTGAGCAGGCCAGTAATTAACACCCATGCAGGGATTCTGCATAAGCTCCTACCTCCAGGATCCTGCTCTGTTTGAGTTCCTGTCCTGACTTCCTTCAGTAATGAGCAGCACTATGGAAGTATAAGCCAAATAAACCTTTCCTCCCCATCTTGCTTTTTGGTCATGGTGTTTCATCACAGCAATAGAAACCCTAACTATGACAAACAGGTGACAAATCTTGCATCCCTCTTCAGCCATTTATTCTTACCCAGTCTTCTGTTGGGTTGGCCAGATGGTTCTTTCAGGCTTTAGTTGACAAAACTTAAACACTTGGGGACTTGATCATGCCTGTTCAGCCCACCATGATGGGTATGAGATATGTCACTAGAGGTGCAGCTTGAAAACTTCTTATTCCCTACTTTCTCCCTGTACATACATTTAAGATAAACTGGCAAAACCCAAATCTCTAGCCATGATCTGGTTTTCAGTTTGTGTCTTAGCTGTGGATGGATGCTATAACAAAATCTCACAACAGAATGAATTAAAACAACAAGGATTTATTTCTGACAGTTATGAGGGCTGAAATCAGGACAGTCATTGATGTAGGATCTAGTTCAATCTGAGTTCAAAAGCAGGAGACTAAGAAAGAGTTCCTTCTTACTTGTCCTTTTTATTCTTTTACCTTCAATAGATTGGATGAGTCAAACCATACTGGAAAGGCATTTTGTCTTACTTAATCTGCATATTCAAATACTATTCATACACAGAGATAGCTTCATAGACTCCTCAGGAGAAATAGTACTCAACCAATCTGGGCACCCTATGGCTCAGGTATGTTGATGTACAAAATTAACTGTTAGAATGCATTTTTGTTGATTTTAGATATCCTAGCAAAACACCTTGGACTGTCTGATTTAAACAATGGAAATTCATTTTCTCATAGCTCTGGAATCTGGAAAGCTGCTATCAGGCAGTTGCTATGGTTGGGTTCTGGCCAAGGCTCTATTCTGGGTCACAGATGGCTACCTTCTCACTCTGATAGGCAGAGAAAGCACTTTGACGTTCTGGGGATTGACTCTAGGGCCTTACTTATGCAGGCAAACACTACTGCTGAGCCAGATTCTCAGCCCTCTCCCGCCCTCTTCTTACACAGTATGTATGTTGGAAAAACTATCTTTTATCCTCTATGCACTGAAGGGTCTGGCAGCTGGGACTGCAGCTCAAAGGCCAACTCCTAAAATCTAGACCCTGCTTTTTTTTTTTTTAAACATATGCCCTGTGTTAAAGAACCCCACAACTGCACCCTGCTGTCAGATGACCTGTGGCCTAGTTTTATGAGAGATGCAACCAATGGTTACAGTCATAAAAAGTCATGGATTTTGTATAAACCCTGTGACTAAGAAGCGAATTTGAGGCTGTAGAAGCAGCTATGTCCCCAGAGAAAGAAGACTGGTGCGGGATCACATCGTGGCTCTGTCATTTACTAGTTCTGGCACTTTGGCCATGTCATTAACCCACTGAGACCCTGTGTTGTCATCTGTAAAAAAGAATTATGAGACAGTGCAGGGGTGCTTTGGGGATTCCATAACTTAGTGCTTCCAAGCTCCCTGCGCCTTCTTAATTCACTTGCCTGCCAGGAAAGACAAACCCAAGAAGAAAACAAGATAAAATGAGATATTCTCTGAAGGCAGCACCATGCATCTGGGGGAGAAAAGCTGATGGCTATAACCCTTCCATCACTGGAGGGGTGTTTGGGCTGAGTATCAAATATTTTCTCTCCTGCTTCCAGCTTACACAGAAGCTGCCTCCTGAGGGAGTGAAGAATCACTCTAATCAATTGTTTGGCTCCCTGGCTCTAGTCCTTTTCATAGTCCCATCACCCAACCCCCACATTTTCAACCTCCTTAGAATCCAAGGAGGCCAAAGTCCAAGAAGCACAACCCTACCAGTACTGTGCTCTACGGCTCATATCTGATGTGTATTTTCTACACTACACTTCTCACTGGGTCCTCCAAACAAACTCAAAAGACGGCATATAAGATATCATTATCCTTATCTATGAAGAAGGAAGCTGAAATCCAAGAAAGTTATGTAATTGTCAAACACTTGTTGGGAACTTGGGAGATAATTTAGTTGGTAAAGTCTCTTCCCTGCAAGCATAAGGGCCTGTAGAACCCATGTAAAAATCTGTATATGGTGGCACACATGTGTAATCTTGATCCTGGGGAGGCAGAGGCAGGTGAGTCCATTGGGCTCACTGGCCATCTAACTAGGTAAGCCCTAGGCCAGTGAGAGACTTTGTCTTAAACAACAGCAGCAGCAGTGACAACAACAAAAAGGTAGTCATAGAGCTAAAGAGATGGTTTAGCAGTTCTGAACGTTTGTTGCTCTTGGGGAGGACCCAGGTTCAGGTCTCGGTATCCAAACTGCGGCTTACAAGCATCTGTAACTCAAGTTCTAGGGCATCTCATGCCGCCTTCTGGCCTCTATAAAAACTGCGTGCGTGTGATGCACGCATATAAATACAGGCACAGCATTCAGGCACATACTAAGAAAATAAATTTTTAAAAAGATAGACAGTGTCTGAGGAATGACACCCTTGGCTTTCACACACACACACACACACACACACACACACACACACACACACAAACATGCCTATATGCACAAGTACACATTCTAGACCAATGTACATAAAACCTGTTGTGTTGTACTTCTGAAATTAGGGGCACGCTAACAACACAATCACAACACTAATGTAATCAGGTCAAGAAGTTCAGATTTGGGCTGGAGAGATGGTACTTGCTGCTCTTACAAGGGACCTGAGCCCTCTGTGATAGGCTCCTATCCTGTTCCCTGTTTTCTCCCTCCTTTGATGTCCATCCTCTTTGCCTTTCTGAATGGGGACTGTGCACTGAGCATTTTAGCCAGAGTCCTCCTTCTTGATCAGCTTCCTTAGGTGTATATAAACTAGAGTTTTAAAATCATCTTTCTTTTCTTTTCTTTTCTTTCCTTTTTTTCTTTTCTTTCTTTCTTTCTTTCTTTCTTTCTTTCTTTCTTTCTTTCTTTCTTTCTTTCTTTTACAAATTACAGTTTATTCACTTGGTATTCCAGCTGTAGTCCCCTCCCTCAAGTAGGTTTTTTATGGACAGGTAGACAAGTCTTACTTTAGGTAACTCAAGAAGCAACAGAAACCATCCTGGATGTCCATTGGGGATTGGTTCCAGGACCACTGTGGACACTTGTTCTGGTTAGTTTTTTGTTTGTTTGGCTGATTTTTTTTTTTTTTTTTTTTTTTTTTTTTGCAACTTAACATGAACCTAGACATATCTAGGAAGGGGAATTTCTATTGAAAAATTGACTATCAGATTGGCCTTTGTAGGTGATCCCAAGAAGGTAGACCTGGTATATAAAGAGAGGTAGCTGTGCAAACCAAAGGAAACAAGCCAGTAAACAGCATGCTTCCATGATCGCTTCTTTAGTCCCTGCCTTGAGCTCCTCTGGCTTCTCTTGATGATGGACTTTAACTTGTGAGCCAAATGAGCCCCTTCCTCCTTAAGTTGCTTTTGGTCGTGATGTTTTATCACAGCAAAGGTAACCAAACCGGGGCAATGCTAAAATCTGTAGATTCAAGTCCCTTATGTAAAATGGTATTTTCACACACTTTCTGTATACTTTACATCATCTCTAGGGTATCTATAATAACAAACACAAGACTATTGATATTTAGTAGAGTTATAGTATATTTTATCTGGAATAATAACAGTAGAAAAGTAACTATTACTTTTTGATGATATTACTTTTTTAATATTTTTAGTCTGTAGGTAGGTGAATCCCAGTATGTATGGAACCCATATGTATGGAGGGCTGATGATATTAGCAAGAAGTGAATTAAGCAAAGGACACTGGGAACCATTGAACTGCAAGAAGGATTAAAGATCAAGGATTAGAAGATGGGAAGGAACATGAGGAAATATACAGCCAGAACCACATGTAAAAGTTAGCCGTGGGACTACCCTATTGGTAATATCACTGCTGTCACTGCTGAACATCAGATACTGTGGTTCAAACAGCCTATACCCTCAGCTCTAGTCACCTCTGTATTTTCACTCCTAGAAGTTGGAGTTGAGATTGTTTGAATGTGTTTCCTACTTTTCATCACTAACTCCAGATTTAAAGTCCCCCCAAAAATCAGCCTGGCCAATTACAAGTTATGTGTTTATGCTCTGGTTGCCAGAAAAGCTGAGACAGAGTGTACTGGACCATTTAGCATCTACCTTGGGAGACCATCTTTGCCTTCCATCAAGAGATGGAGAGTGAGTGGATATTGCCATACAAAAAGGAGGTCAACCAAACCACATCTCCCAAACACAGAAAACCCAAATCAGCTTCAATGATAATAATTACTATTAGTAATATGAGTAGGAAAATATGTCCATTCCAGGTACTGTTACATGGTTTAAAGGAAAGAAGGAATGTAAAATATATGTTAGACTCTTTCATTTTTAACATACAGGTTGGATTGGGAAAAGGTCATGTAGGATACAAGGCAGAGCCATTCAAAGCCCACTTGTGGATCATAATGATTAGGCCCTGGGTCTTTGGGAGTTTATCTTCATTTCTTTTCTGTTGATGTAATAAACTATCTCCATAAAAGCAATTTAAAGGAGAAAGGGTTTATTTGGCTCAAAATTTCAGGTTAGAATCTGTCATTGTGGAGGAATCACAGCAGCAAGAACTTGAAGCAGCTAGTCCCATTATTACACCCACAGTCAGAAGCAGAGAACAATGAATGTCTGCATGCTCAGCTTGCTTTCTCCACTCTTTCACAGCTCAATGTCTCTTGCCTAGGAAATGGTGCCACCCACAGTGGGGAGCCCTTTCCGCCTCAGTTAACATAATGGAGACAATTCTCCAGAGACCTGACAGGTCAACCTAAGCTAAACAATGTTTCATCAAGGCTCCCTTCTCAGGTGACTCTGGATTGTGTCAAGCTGACAATTAAAGCTCACCACCTCATGGCTTTTATCCCAGCACTTGGGAAGGAGAGACAGGCGGTCAAGGAACAGACTAACACAATGATTTCCAGTTCTCTCCACTTTCTGCAATGCTTCTGCATGTTTATTTACAGCTGGAAAACTTTTACTCTGCATCACGTTGTCTTTATCAATTTATCTCTTGATGGGCATCGAGACTGACCCTGCTCTGAGCTACTGCGAACACTGCAGCAATAAACACAGATGCGCAAACGTCTCTGTGGTATAAAGCATGCAATTCTACAGAGGCTTTTTTTGGATGTGGTCTGTATTGAATAGTGAGAACGGAAATTGTCACAAACAATTGAGCTGCCAGAATGCATTTTTTTTTCTAAGATGACTTAATAAAATGTGATACTTTTTCTTCTTGTTAATTTAAGAACTAATTGTGTTATAATGCTGACCAGGTGTGACATGCTGATTTCTTTTTTAAAATACTTTCAGGGGAGCTGATTATGAAAACATGAAGAGGATAATTTGCTTCTTTCAATATTCAAACTCAATTAATTTCAGTGACTCAAACATGCTGGGGTGAAAAGTTAGAATATTAAAGCTCCATTTGTTTAAGAAAAAAATTGTGTTTTTTTTTTCCTTCTCATCAGAATTCCAATTGTTTTTTAACATAAACGTCCTTCTGAGTCAGTTAGGTAATCTACTAAAACTAATGAAAGCTTCATCTCCAAACTTCACTGTAAGAGTGTTCACCCAATAGGTGACAAGCTGCTACCTGCAAACAGCGGGCCACCCCACAGCAGGAGGCAGTGGTTATAGGCAGTACTGACTAAACTTTTCCAAGTACTGGTGTCTTATGAATTTCTTCAGTGCTGTGAGGTAGATATTTTTATTTCTCATGATTACAGATGGAAAATATGAGATTTAGCGGGTTACTGTTAAGGCTTGAATCTGAAAAGCACCACAAAAGGCTCACATTTTTAGGGTCTGGTCCCTAGCTTGCAGTAACAACTTTGAGGATCATGGAACCATCAGGGGGCAGGGCCAGGCTCGGGCAAATGGGCTTTTGAAGGCTATATCTACCCCTAATTCTGTATTCTTCTAATTCCTGCTCTGCTATCATGTGAAGGAGGCACCACTGGACACTATAATGTTAAAGCAGGAGATTATGAGACCCAACATCCAATGTGTGCACGTGAGCAAATGATGAGCAGGTGATTATTGCACAGTAATCTCATTCACAATGCACCGAGGTGGCTCCTTATTGAGGTGACTGTTAAGAGGATGTGGCTTTCTCAGACACACTTTCCCTCTATGACATGATTGCTGAAGTTCTACCACTAAATATTCACCTCTCAACCGCAAGCCACTCTTTTCTCCTTGTTAAAACCCAAGAGATCAATAGGTATATGCTGACATGTACGTCTTTCCTGAGAGCAGGCTTTCACAGGCAGGGAACAAGCTGAGGAGGTGGGTCAGGGTGACGTGAGTCTCAGTGCAAGGGGAAAGAGGGGAAAAGCAAGAGATGTAAAATGGGGGAATCTGATTACCTGGTCGACAAATTACCTCTTACCTACTTTGTTGAAAGACTGATGGAGACTAAAGTCAGGCACCCTTACAAGGCTAATGAAAAATTTGAATTTAATATAGAAAAAAACAGCATTAAAAGACCAACTTTTCACCTTAAGGTGACCTACAAGGGGCTAGAGAGATGCCTCAGTAGTTAAGAGCACTGGTTTCTTTTCCAGAGGAGCCAGGTTCAGTTCCTAGCTCCCACATGGCAACTCAAAAACAACTGTAATTCCAGTTCCAGGAGATCCAATGCCTTCTTCTGGCCTCTACAGATGCCAGGAATGCAAGTGGTGCACAGACATACACGCAGGCAAAACACACATTTGCATAAAATGAAACAAAGTAAAAAAAAATGTTAAAATCATCTGCAAATACAAACCACAAAAGCTTGAAGAATAAGCCCCAATTCTGCCACTTCCTTATCCCAAGATCTTCACCAAGGTCGTATGCACATTATTTTGCTTTTAATGTCGGGTTAGATACAACAGGAAAGATCAGAGCTGAAAGTTAGACTGGCTGCTGGGCAGATGATATTGGTGAAATGTTTTGAATATCCTTAGACGATGTCTTCCTAGAGCTTATCCATACTGGACACGCCTCAAACAAGGGTGACATGAAACATCCTTCCAGTGTCTTGAACCTCCACCAGTGTCTCTGTTCCTTCTCACTGGCCTTCTACTCATTACAGGGTGATCGCATGCATCAGATGGCTTCTTCTCCTACCTGGCTCTTTCTCACGTTTGGGTGAAGCAGAAGAAGGAAACAGTTTACATAATGGTGTGATCACACTGATGCCTCAAGCTTATTTTTTCTCCAATTACCACATTTCTTGACAGCTAGTTTAGAAGTTGTTACAGTTCACCCCCCTTTCTAGGCCCCCCCCAAACCGCTTGAAAGCTTTCAGTTATAGATCCGAGTTCATCAGACCATTGCTTTACAGAGCATATTTAAGCAGGGCTTCTCGTTACAAAACAGGGCTAAATGGGTGACTTTTCACCAGAAACACAGACTTGAAAGACAGATGCCTTCTCTGTGACAGTTAATCGAAGATACTCGTGTTTGGGAAGCTCCCCAGAATGGAGGGGTGAAAGCCTCCTTGCGGCAGCTGATTCAGATTGTGGCTCAGCTTGGAGAAATAGGGCAGGTCTGCACAGCTGACCATAGAGAAACACTTAACCACGTGATGGCATTGTGTGGTTGGTGAGATTTAAGGGCTCAACACGACCCCTCAGACCCTGGAGACCGCTGGCCATCATGCAAAGGAAAGCAAAGTGGCTCAGAGCCAGGGAAAAGCACTCTTTTATTGGGAACAGAACATAGTCCAAGGGTTAGAAATGCATGGGTGATAGACTCTTTGCCTTGCTAGCCACTGACTAAATGAACTTGAGCACAATCTTAGGCTTCTCTGCACTCCAGAATCACTGTGTAGCTGGCGACTGGACAAGATGCAATGGAAGGGCTGAAGCAGGTCTGGCGTAGAAATATATATCAATACTTGAGGGTTTTAAGATCAATTTCTGACAGGGCATGGTGGTGCATGCCTTTAATCCCAGCACTCAAGAGGCAGCAGCAGAAAGGTGTCTGTGAATTCTAGGCCACCCAGGGCTACATAGGGTCTTTAAAAAGCAGGTCATTTTCTTGCATCTTCCCCCTTCCCTTCTAGTTTTTGATGGGCTGGCATCCCCATGCAATATTACCATGTCACTGTAATCATTTTTCAGTTCATGTCCTTTATATATTTTCTGAGACAGTGTCTCATCAGGCATAGGCTGGCTCTAAACTTGCTCTCTAGCCAAGGCTGGCTTTGAATGTCTGTTCCTTCTGCCTCTGCCTCCTGAGTGCTGAGATTATAGGGGAATGCTACCATGTTTTATATGCCACCAATTTTATGTTCTGCCGAGGACAGAAGCACTCTGCTGACTGAGCTCCACCTCCAGCCCATTACCACTTACTTTATTATTTTAAACTAACTATCATTAGCTGGTTCTAACTTGTTTTGTCTTATCTATCTCTATCCCTGACCTCCTCAAACACCATCGTACTTTGGCTGCTTTGATATACTATTTCCAAAAGGGTACGAAGCATTTACTGGGTTCTAAGTCTTTACTAAACATTAGATAGCCACTAAAGAGCAAGACTCCGATTAAAAGACACGGAAGCTTATGGCTCGGCCAACTTCTATTTGCTTATTCCAAAATCCTCATACATTTACGCCATCATGGCTTTGCTGATGCTTCCCATTGCCTAACGCTTCTCTTATCAGCACAATTTCGTTCGTCTCTTACAGTCCAGCTCAGCTGTAGATTGTGTCTTTTTTTTGTGTGTACGTGTGCAATGCATGCCCGTATGTAGGAGCCAGCAGAGGGTGTCAGGTATGTCCCTCTATTGCTCCCCACCTTATTGCTTTTGAGACCGGGCTTCTCAGTGAAGCGGAAGTTAACCTTTTCAGCTAGGCTGGCTGGCCAGCAAGCTCCTGGAATCTATCAGTCTCCACCTACCAATGCTGGGGTCCTAGGCATGTTCAGCCATGCATGGCTTCTTATGTAGGAGCTTGGACTTGAACTTAGGTCCTCATTCTTGCATAAGAATTACTCCTCTCCAGAACTGTCTCTTCTGCCCAGGTATAATATTCCTTTGTCTCTTCAGGCATAGTTCAATGTTCCTCCTCTTTGATTTTATAGTGCTTTGTGTATTATCCCACTGTGACTCTTACTGTATTGGCGTGTCTGTGCCTGTTTGCCTCCAGATTGCGAGCTCATGGTTGGGGAATGAGGAGAGAGTCCATTTCATTTACTCAACTTGTTGAGCTTTGTGTTCTGGGAACTCCAATGCACGCAGAAGCTATAAAAGCTACAGTGCATGGTGCTGATTCAAGGAATGCATAGTTATATATAAATTCCATGCAAAACATCGTTGTTGCAGCAAATAGCCACATCATTTCTCCCTTGTCTATGTATTCCTACTTTCTAAGGCCTTGTTACTTGACTTGATTTTAATGCTCTAACCAAAAATAGCTTCCCCAACAGCTGACCACAAATGCCCAGATTCTACCATTCAAGTTAGTTTTCTTTTAGTCTGTACTAATCAAGATTCCTTTGGTTGCAATTCAACTCAGCATCAGCAAAAAGCGAAATTTATCAGCTCAGCAAGGCAATTTTAAACAGTGACATTTTTTGAAGGCAGAGAAAGCTGGATTTCAGGAAGAAATGGCACCAGGAGCTTATGCAGGCTTCTTCCCAGCATAGAGAGGTCACGATTATAGCAAGCTCGCTTTCTTTGTACACATGTTCTGGAAGCTGTGTGAACACTCAGCTTCCTTAGGATGCCTGTGAGAATGTGGCCAGGAACTGCAGCTACAGAGTGATTCACTGACTAGATTGCTGAGGTTCATCACTTGTTTGTCCTTAGACTGTCTCCTACATGCTCTGCAAGCCAGTAACCAATGAGATCAGGGGTACTAAGGCAGGAACACTCCAGGACTAACATTGGCTTGAGACTTCCCAACTCTTCCTTCGGTGTAGTGTTGTTTTGTTTTGTTTTGTTTTGTTTTGTTTTGTTTTGTTTTGTTTTTTAACTCTACTTTATTTGGGGTTTTTCGGCCCTGACCTCCCTTCCAACTTCCCAACCCTTAAGTGGGAAAGAAAAGGTTAGTGGGGAGAGAGGGCCCAGACCCCTTTCCTTCTCCCAGCTGTTTAGGTCAAGGGGTCCTTTTAGGGCTGTATACTGATCTCCATCAATTGAAGATGCAGCTAGCAGTCTCCTCCATGCCTCTGTTCCCTGAAGCATTTCTCTATCTGCCTGCTCCAAACCACACAGTCTCTGTTCTCTCCAAACTGCTACACACTACACGCCAACCCCGGCTCTCATATTTTATACTCTCAGAGTCCTAGACCACGCCCCTTTCCTTAGAAGGCTGTTACGAACTGGTAAAAGCCATGCTTCACATGAGACAATTAACAGGTGTGGACAAACTATAGCCCAACTAAAATCCCACATTTGGGATTATAACAAACATGTATTTATATAGCATAACTGAATTTACAAAGAACCCAAAACTTCAATTACATTTGGGCCATAGGGTAGTCAAGGATGATACCACCTGCTGCCTTTCACCAGTCATCAGATTTTACAATCAGAAAATGCTTGTAGTCTAAGGGAATTCCCTTCTTTCTCTGACTCCCTTCCCTATTTTCTTGCACAGGCGACTCACATAATAAAACTTTGCATATCTAGTCCTTAGTGTCTACTTCTTGGAGGACTGGAATGCTAGATACCTTCAAGAGATACCTTGTTGGAGGGAGTAGACAGAAAAGCCTCCACCTCTCCTGAATCCACAGTAATGTTTTGCTGAAGTCAAAACGACCTCATACTGCCTCTATCCAAAAAGTGAGTATCAATGTGTGATTATGAAGGGGGCCTGTTGGTGGCTCAGTCTGTTAATGGGCAATGTTTGTTTGGCAGCTCCCTGTAGACATGGCCAACACTTTCTTTGAACTGTGCTTCAAGCTGAGGCTCCTTCTAGTCAACCATCTTTTCTTTGCACCTCTCTCTTAGAGGTGCCAGTGCTGCCTACACCTTGACATAGGTCTCTTCTCTCTATTCCGCCCCAACACCTCTCCAACCTCCCAGGGTGTTTTCCTTAGAAAATGACTTTGACACCCCCACATCAAAAGACCTAAAGGTGATCAAAAGGGTTGTGAGTAAGTCTTGAACTCTTTCTTGCCTTATAGATTTTTCTACCATAAACCAATACTTGATTCTACCTGGGTATGAAGAAACCTCTCAGGGAAAGAAAGCCTTGCTTGGTCAAGGGCAAGTGCACTAATTAACCATCACAGAGAGAGAGAGAGAGAGAGAGAGAGAGAGAGAGAGTCATTCCCATGACGTGTGTGGCACTATTGCATTGGTGGCCATGTCTTTCCAGGCCAGGTGTGATTATAGTTCTCAGGGTTCACAGCTGGTTAAGACCAATGATTATTTTTCTCCTCTCCAAGCATGTGTAGCACCTTTAAGCACCATGAAAGCTAGCCAGTGGAAATGGAGGCTCCATGTCGTTGCCAGCTAGATTTCTTCATGTTCTGGCACTCGAGTAGGTAGTGTCTTCAGCAATAGGGTCTTAGCCATCAAGTTCTGGGAAGTAACCAAGAGCTTTGGCAATAGCCTGTACTGTTTGGGGGTCTTTGGAACCTCACTGACCAACAACTCTAAAAAAAGAACCAGTTCTTGGCATTGGGCTGTATTTGTTAGCCTCTGAGGAAGGGCACACATCTAAGAATATTTGGGCAGCATAAATTGCTCTTGATAGGGGGCAAAAAGGAGACAAAGTTGGGTGGATGGAGGGGTGAATCTGGGAAGAGTTTGGGGAGGAGGATCAATATGATCAAACACTGTACAAAATTCACAAAGAACTGAGAGAGAGAGAGAGAGAGAGAGAGAGAGAGTCTCCACATGGCAGCCTGCTGTTTCGAAAAGGTATTAAATGTTTTCCAATAGCTGGCAGAGAAGTTTTTGTTTGTCTAGCTATTTTGTCATTTGTCTTGGTCCCGGGAATTGGCTGCAGGGTATCCTGCATGCTAAACATGTACCACTGAGCCACAGGCAGTCCCGGGGGGAATTTTTGAGTGTTCTCATCACAAAGAAACAAAGTTTATGCACATATATCAAGGTGACCATGGGAAGATGGACATTTATAAGCTGAGATGAGCAGTGGAAAAAACCAGTCCCACTGATACTTTAATCCCAGACTTCTGACCTCCAGGGCTGAGAGAAAATAAATGCTTGTGATCTAATCCTTTGTTTGTTTTTTCTGAGACAGGGTTCTCTGTGTAGCCTTGGCTGTCCGGGTCTCACTTTGTAGACCAGGCTGGCCTTGATCCCACAGACATCTGCCTGCCTCTGCTTCCCAGAGTGCTGAGATCAAAGAAGTGCCCCACCCCCGCCAGCTGTAATTTAAATCTTAAACAAGAAAACATGGAAGCTGCGTAGACACATTATTAGAGAAACTACCTAAGAAAAAGGTTGGAAAAGAAAATGTGAGGTGGGTAATAGAATGCAAACATTTTACAGGGTTTGTGATGTACGCACATAACCTCATAGTGTGAGCATGGATGTCAAAGGACAGTGTCGATTCTTCCTTTCCACTTGAGACAGGGTCTCCCTGTTCACTGCTGCCTCTGCGAGGCTAGATGGCTTGTGAGCTTCTAGTGACCTTTCTGTTTCCACTTAGCATCTCCTCGCTGTAGGTGTGGGGCACATTGCAGATGCATGCTTGTTCTACTGCATTTGGCTTTTACAGTCTCTAATGATCTGAACAAAGGCCGCCAGGCTAGTGTGGCAAGTGCTTTACCTACTAAGAAACTTCCCCATCCCAAAGACTATCTATTAAAAACAACAGCAACAATGATCATTATTACCATCATCATTACCAAAGGGGGACAAAGGTAGCAATCAAAGGACAGAGAGCCAGCAACAATGATCATTATTACCATCATCATTACCCAAAGGGGGACAAAGGTAGCAATCAAAGAACAGAGAGCCAGCATCAATGGGACAGGGCAGAGTCAGTAGCAATAGAAAGCCACTAGCCTTGAGGATTGCCCAGGGTATCAGCTACCATTTATCGCTTGCTTTTAAGGTCTGGCAGGAATGTGATGAGTGGGTGGGATAGCTTTGTAGACAGGTCTAAGGGCGAATCAGTCAAGGCAGGGTGCAAAATATATATACTGAATTTTCTAAATGTAAACCAAATTGAGCCACAATTATAGATTAGTATATTTAGAACCGTAACGGAATTTTCCAGGAGCAGTCAGGGCCAGGGAGCTCTGTTTAAATCAACAAGAATCTGTTATTTCTTGAGTATCAGAGGCTTTGAGAGAAATAAAGCAAATCATAGCAAAAGGGGACCTGAGGTTTTTCTTTCTTACACGCCTCCTGAGCTTAAAAAAAAAAAAAAAAAAAAAAAAAAAGAGTGGCTTTGTGACTGCAAGGAGGTGCAGAGGAAACCTTACGATCAAGTCGGGAAACTCAGAGATCTAGCTCTCTGCCTGCTGGGGCTACCACTCAGTGATGGAGTGCTTGCCTATGGTTGATAACCACTAAGATGTCACATGTGCCTTTTGAGCAATGCGAAAGACACGCTCTTGCTTATGCCAGATATTACCTTTTTCTGCATCATTTCTTTTGTGTGTGTGAGTACATGCAGGCACATGCATACATGTTTGTGAAGGCCACTGGTCAACATTGGCCTCTTCCTTGATTGTGCTCCATGACCAAGGTAACTCTTATGAAAGGCAGCATTTAATTGGGGGCTTGCTTACAGTTTCAGTGTTTACTCCTTTAGCATCATGGCAGGGGAGCATGGTGGCAGACAGACAGGCATTGAGGCAATATCAGAAACTTTCACATCCTGATCCACAGGCAGAGAGAGATAGAGAGAGAGAAAGAGAGAGAGAGAGAGAGATAGGGAAACTGAGAAACTGAGACTGGTCAGAATATGGACTTTTGAAACCTCCAAGTCTACCTTGAGTGACAAACTTCCTCCAACAGAGCCACACCTACTCCAGCAAGGCCATACCTTCTAATCCTTCTCAAACAGTGCCACTACCTGATGATTGACATTCAAAGATATGAACCTATGGAAGCCATTCTTATTCAAACAATCAAAGCCAGTGAGCTCTGGCTTACAGATACGTGCCACAGTGCTTCAGTTCCTGCCTCTGGGTTCCTTCCTTGAGTTCCTACCCTTACTTCTGTCAGCGATAGTGTGTGACTTGAAATTGTTAAAAGGAGATGTGTTTACCTTCTGAGCCATCTCACAGATCACTGGTTTTTCTTTTTATTGAGTATAGAAACTCTTAGTACATTAAGGAAATTTGTCCTGTGCCTGTGGTACAGATTGGAAGTATTTTTCCAAATTTGTTTTGAGCTTTTTGATTTTTCTGTATTGTGAGGCAGAGCTTTACCCTACAGCCCAGGCTGGCCTAGAACTCACTACAGAGCCTAAGCTATCTTTGAACTTGTGGCAACACTCCCACTTTAGCCTCCTGAGTTCTTGATTACAAGCGTGAGCCACCATGCCTGGCTGCCTTTTGAATTTACAAAAGTTTTTGTTTCCATGGAGAAATACAACCAGTCAGATTTATCAAATTTTGGATTTATGACTTTTGCAATCTATCACTCTTAGACAGCTATTTCTTATTCCAAGGTTATAAAATAAATTTTCTTATTTTCTTCTTCTACTATTTTGGCTTCAATCCATCTGGAAAATTTCTGGCATAATATGTGAGAAATGAAACTGAAGTTTTTTTTCCAAGGAGACTGGCTTCTGAGATAACTATCCATTTATTCCAGTTTTTTTTTTTTTTAATCACTTTGGGCTTGTTGGTTTGAAATGCCATGTTTATTCTATACTAGATTTCTGGATACAGTTGGGCTTGTCTCTGAGTTTTCTATTTATTGTTCTGTCTCTTGATATGTAAGCAACACAGTTTATATTGCTACAGCTTAATTTCCTACTGCTGGATAGAGATCACCTTTCCTTCAACTGCTTATTTTCAGAAATATTGCTATTTTGTCTTATTTCTTTTTTTTATATGGATTTTAGAGCCACTTGCCAAGTTTACCCCCCACTTAAAAATCTGTTGGCTTATTTTATGTTTGACTGATTGATTTATGCAGGAATGGCATCTTTATGATGTTGTGTCTTCCTAAGACCATCTTATACATTTTTGCTGTTGTTCAAGGGCACTTTGCTGTCCAATAGTCATGTTATTTTCTCCCAAAATGGATTAGATTAGTACACAACTTGTTAACTTTACTGGTGGATAACCTATCTTTTTAACTGCTATTATAAATAACTTATTATTTCCTGAATGCCTTTTGTTTTTGCAACATTTTAAAATCCTCATTCTGGCTATGTTGTCTTAGGCTCTCTTGGGAGACATCACGTCTAATTTGACTTAGGTTCTAGTTTCTGTCCCTAGCTTGTTGGCAAAGTCCAGGTCCCTGGAGACAGAGATCCTCTGAGGATACTGGTTATAGAAGTGACCTATCCATACATCAACACACCTGTGCACTAAAAACAGTGTTGAATCTCAGGCCTTTTAATCCACCACAAGATAATCCCAACATGGCAGAAAATTGAGAAAGTAAAACTTGTGTTGCTTCAGTCTGAGACTCTGTGGACAGACTTATCTTTGGTGTCCAGAAAATTAGTCACCTTGAGAAAAGTGAGGTAGCATTCAGCATTGTACATAAACACACAGCACTATTTTTTTTCTCAAGTCATGAGAACCAAAAAGATACCCACTGTCCTTCTTCAAGTTGAATCTGAGCTCTTATAAAAATCCCTCTAACTGTTTTGTAGCCAGTACTAGTATTAATAAATGTCAGCATTTGAAAACATTATTGATAAATGATTTTCTAAATTTTATTAAGATGAGAAATTTTCTTCATAGTAAAGAGTTCAGTAAACGTTAACTAAAACAAACATAGTAAGACCATACAAAGTCAATCACTCTATTGGTTAAGGATAAATAAATACATGATAAAAACAATAAATGGCAAAGGTAGGTGTCCTGGTTAGGTTTTTTGTTTGTTTGTTTGTCAACTTGACAAAAGCCAGAGTCAAATGGAAAGAAGAACCTCAATTTAAAAAAAAATGTCTCCATCAGTTTGCCTGAAGGGGCATTTTATTGATGGCTAAGTGACACAGAGGAGTCCAGTCCGCTGTGGATGGTGCTGCTCCTCCTGGGCAGGTGGTCACCCCTGGGGTGCATTTGAAAGCAACCAGAACCCAGAAGGAGCAAGCCAGTAAGCAGCATTTTCCCATGGCCGCTGCTTCAGTTCCTGCCTTGATTTCCCTCAATGATGAACTGTGGCATGGAAGTGTAAGCCAAATAAGCCCTTTCCTCCCCAAGTTGGTTTCAGTTGTATTTATCAGAGTAATAGAAAGCAAACTAAGATAGCAGGATTTATCAAAATTCTGGAGAGTAGTTTCCTCTGGAGAGGACAGAAGAAAGTGCTTCAAATATATTAACAAGTTCTTAAGTGATCTAGAAAGCAGATAAATATTATACTCTAACTTGTATATGTACATCACAACAAATAGAAAATTAATGAAGTTTATCCATTCTTTTGACAAAACTGTTATTTGTTTTCAAAGTCATAACATTTTTGCTTCTGCCTCCTGAGTGTGGTGGGATTACGGGCGAATGCTAGCATTCTTGGCTAACACTAGCCATTTCCTTTCTTTTCCTTTAACATTTTCTTTTTATATTTTAGTTATGTGTATAGATGTATGTGTGTCTGTGTGCGGTGTGAACGTGGTGCAGCTGTCCACATTGTCCAGAACAGGTTGTCAAGTCCCTTGGAGCTGAAGTTATAGGTAGCTCTAAGCCTCTTGATATGGGTGCTGGGTTCAGAACCCAGGCCCTCTGCAAGAGCAGAAAGTGCTCTTAACCACTGAGCCATCACTGCAGCCCAACAGAAGCCATTTCTAAAATTACCCCTCTGCTAGATTGTGACTTCTACGAGGGCGTGTTTCGGCCTGTCCATTCAGTTTCTTTCCACATCTACTCCCTGACAAGTTAAGTGTCATCAACCAAACCACTTGTCTTGTATCCCAACAATGATCTGCTCAAATTGCCCTATCCATACAGTCAGGTTTGAGCACACTGAGGCAAAATATAGAAATCAGAACCTGGCTCAGTGTACCTAAGTAACTGTTTTACATATATATATATATATATATATATATATATATATATATATATATGACCTAATTCTTAGCTGGGAATTAAAGAAAATTCTATCACCCATACTTCAGTATCCTGGAGTCAGTGACTGAGTCACTTGCGTGTCCCTTGCCATTAAAATTATCTCTATCTCTATCTCTATCTCTATCTCTATCCCTATCCCTATCTCTATCTCTATCTCTCTATCTCTATCTCTATCTCTATCTCTATCTTATGCATATAAGTATTTTGCCTGCAGGTATGTGTGTGTTCCATATATGTGCAATGCCTGTAGATGCCAGAAGAGGGCACAAAATCCCCTGAAACTGGAGTTAAAAGAGCATTATGAGCTGCCATGTTAGAGCTGAGAACCAAAGCCTGCTCCTTAAGAAGAGTGCACAGTGTTCTAACCCGCTGAGCCATCTCTCCAGCTTTACCCTCTTTAATTATAATGCCCACTCTGACTTTAGGTAGAGGGCGTTAGGATACTACCCCTAGTTACCCCAAGGTGATCAGTGGGACAGTCACACAGCCATGCAAAACTAGGCCAGCATAGCTAAGGCTGTGGAGCTTCCCCAGGTGCCCAGAGAAAGTTTGAATCTATAGAGGTCTGGGTCTTCTCTTCGATGGCACTGAGCATATTCAGAATCTTTGTCTACAATGCTCTACTCCATAACAGGTAAGACGACTTCATAGGCCTCTGAATCTTAGTGCCCAGCAATACTGGTATTTATTGAGCATCTACTTGCTCAGTGCTGGGAGACAGACATGAAATGAATTAAGTCATACTTCCTGCTCTAGAGGAACCCATGGTCCAGAGAGGAGATATGCAGAAAGTCATTCCAACATGTTAGGAAAAATGAAATGTGTTCAGTTTGCTCTGGCAATGCGGAGAAGGGAGCCGTGAGATCTAAGATTGAGCTGGACTGTGAACAATGTAGAGTTGTTAGCTAGACTGACTAGGACGGCAGATGGTACCAGCACTCTCTAATTGCCTAGCTCTCGTGCAAGGATGTGCCTGGCTGTTGTTCAGGGTGGAATTAGTGCCGCCAAGAGCAGCACTTAACCATCTTGAATGGAGTTTGGTGAATATATGACTGAGAATTTTTAATCTCTTTAGTGGGCTATCCCACAGATACGTCCTACCATATCTACCAGGGTCCCTGAGTGGAACTGGCTGCCATTTGCCCAAAGGTGCTCATGATTACACCTTTTCTGTTCCCTTCCATACACCGTTTACCAAGTCCCTCAACCTGGGCTTCTTTGGATGGCATATTGAAGAAGTTATCAGCACTCAAATCCCAGTCTCTTGAGATTTGCTTTAGGGAAATTGGCCCAGTCTCAGTGCTTAGAGAGCACCTCAAGCACAGAGAAATGACATCAACAAAAGGGTGTGACAGACAGGGAGGCCAGAGAGTGAGCTAGAAAGGCAGAAGGGAATATCATTGCTAAGTACATTGCTAAGAAGTAATTTTATCTTCTATGGAGGATTGATGTTGGGATTAAAATGGAATTAAAAAAAAAAAACCCTTAAGTGAGCTGGGAGGTGGTGGCACACACCTTTAATCCCAGTACTTGGGAGACAGAGGCAGGAGAATCTCGAGTTTGAGGCCAGTCTGGTCCACAGAATGAGTTCCAGCACAGCCAGGACTATATAGAGAAACCTTGTCTCAAAAAATAAACAAACAAAAACACAACCAAACCAAACCAGAAAAAAACCATTAAGGGTTTGGTGGGGGGCATGTTTACTGTCTGGGGAGTCAGGGGCTCCTTCCTCATCCCTGGCACTTCTGCCTAAGGCTCAGGTCTCCAAGCACCAGCTCTGTACTGCCTCAGCCAACCACCTGCCTTCCTTCCAAGTCTGTTGCTGCCTTCATCACCTGCCTGGCTGAGCTGTTGCTGGGGCAGCAGCCACAGTTGCTAGAGGTGGGAGGAGCTCAGGCACAGTCACACCATACACACTGTTACCAGGCTTGGGGCTGCAGTCTGTCCCTATTGGCTAACAGACGGAATTTTCCTTTCTGCAGCTGTGCCTTGCCACTCATCACTTGCCTGTCTGCACCCTGGGTGCGGGACTCCTCTGAGACTTCCTATTCAGGCAGTCATTGGTATTCCTGTCTTGTGGGCTCTTGTCAATGGGGGAATTTGGAAGCATTTGAAAGGAGGCTGGGAGAAGACCAGGTACTTCTGTTTGCCTGGATACAGAGACAGGGTGTGCTTTTGCTGCAGTATTTAATTTCTTGTTTTCATTTTCTTGTGCCTTTTCTTTTTCTTCCCCTCTTTTCTTCCATTTCTTCCTCCTACCTGGCTAAGGAAGGGCTAGGCATTCAAGATTTAACGATAAAAAGATTTTTGCCCTTGGAGAAATTATAGACTAAGAAGGATGGGAGAATGGAGAGAACATGACCCATTTAAAACAGTGTTGTGTGAGGAGTTCAACTGAAGACATTAAAAAAATGTCAGGGCAAGGGGAGGGAAGCATAGTTAGACTGCTTCCCAGAAGGGATGATGGATGAACAGCAGTTCTTAGGGCTGGTCATACTAGTGAGTGCCTCCTGCCTGGTAGGGGACCATAGAAGGACTTTGAGCTTGATTCATCGGGACAGCACTGTGAAGCAGGTATCCCTATTATACCAAGAGAGAAAGCTCAGTGGGGCTGGAAAAATTGCCCGAGATCAGAAACATGCAAGCGACACAGCAAAGACTCTAAAACATGTGCATTTACCACAAAACCCGTGGCTGTGGCTTTCCAACTGCACCATGCTTCAAGGAATGGGGGAGGATGTCCCAAGCAAGCCAAGATAAAGACTTAGAGACACACTACAGATTACATGGATGTAGATGGCCTGGGCTGTCATATTCTGCAATCCGTAGAACTTTCCAAGCATTCGTTACAGCCTAAAGGAAAAGCAAGGGGTCAGTGAATGTTCCACTCTTCCTTCTATGGTTGGGGATTTGGGGCCAGTGAGATGGCTTAGAGAGTGAAGTGTTTGCCCATAAGCACTTGATGAACTGAATTTGATCCCCAAAACCCAAGTAAAGTAGAGAGAAGGAGAGAACTGACTCGTGCTATCCTCTATGTCATATACGCTGAATAATAAATAATTTCTTTAAAGTTTGTAAATTTGAAATTTAAGTTCAAATCTTGGTTTCTTTGTGATAGGCAGTGTGACCTTGGGGAAAACTCTTCCTCTGACCCTCCATTTCTTCATTTGTTTAAATGAGAATGAGACTCCTCCCTAGTAAAACTGACATAAGAATTTAAGTTAAGATACAAAACTCTCATCACTATTGATCTGTTCAAGGTGACTTTAGGCTACCCAGGTCTGGCTCATGATGGAGAGGTTGGCTGAATCATCAGGCGAGGAGACTTTTAGATAATTGGATGGGGAATGCCTTCTATCCGCCAAGAAATGAGGGTGCTGGCAGACAGCCTATTGTTAGCCTGCTTCAAATGGACCAGATGCTATTTTGGAGATGAGAAAAGACATTCTTTTGACACCAGCAGTGCAGGGAGAAGCGAAAAACCAGTAAATAGGAATATCCACGTATTCCTGATCAGGAATGGGGGCCAGGTAAGCCATTCAGACGTTTTGAACCCTCTGTTATGTCATACTTGCTGGTAGATAACCTGGCAGGGTAAAGCAGAAGGGATAGAAGAGGAAGTGCAGGCAGGCTTGTTGGGCAGAATCCTACTCACAAAGACAGCAGTCAAGTGTGAGACCTCAGAATACGACTGATGTCTCAGATCCCTGAAGCTGGATGTTTTTCAGTAAAAGAAATGGGGCCATCTGCTCCAAGCTGGCCCTGGCACCAAGGAGCCTTTCTTGGGGGACAGCCATGTAGGTGCTCATATAATGTGGTGCCATGGCTTGACCATGGAGGGAAATTTCTTTTCAGTGTATAGATACAGTAAGGACAAAATTAGAAGTCATTCATTTTTATTTTGCACCTTACTAGTAGGTTACCCATATTTTTATACTGCTCACTTGCAAAATGGTGCCTACCTCAAAACTGTTCTTGCCTAGATTAAACAAGATGGCAAAAACCACAGCACTGTCTCGATGCTTTGTGTAGATGGTGCTCAATAAAGGTGGAATTAGAATGACATGCCATTTTACCAATTGCAGGAGAAGGGTCCCTTTTTCTTTTCCTTTTCGTTCAAACCCTTAGATTTCCATCAGAGATATTGTAGCCAGGCTTTCAAACTAAAATCTTCATAGACTCTCATGTTTCTCCAATCTCTTCATTTTTTCTTTATTCAAAAGAAAATACTACGTAGCTATCAGCCCACTAAGTGATGAACCAAGGCTTCAAAAATTGACTGTCTCAAACGTTAAAACATGTTTCATTAAGTTATTTTCTTTAAAATAATTTCTAAGATTTTTTTTAAACATTTTTTTTTAAACAGAGGCTTATGCATTCCAGACAGTTTTCGAATTCACTACGTCGTGGAGGATGACCTTGAATTTTGATGCTCCTGCTTTATCTTCTGAGTGCTGGGATTATAGACATTTGCCACCTGGTTTATGCTGAAGGAGCATTTAACCCATGGCTCCACACCTGTGAGGCGAGCGCTCTACTGCGTGAGCCACACCCGTAGACTTTCTTTAAAATAATTTCTATCATGAATATGTTCCTGCCATATGCCAGACTTGATACTGGATACTATTTATGTGAAATCTCATTTAATTTTTTAACAACTTTGCAAATAATAATTAACTCTGTAGATAATTAAAGAGTTTTATTAAAGAAATGGTATTATATTACTTGCTAATAAGTGTCTGAGGCAGGTGATAAACCCACATGGGTCTGACTCTAATTAGCACAGGACTGGTATTAGCCAAGAAAGACTGCCTGTTGACCCTGTAAACACAACAGCTCACTCACTCCTTTTCCTACCACCTGGAAGGTACCTCCATTAAACAGAAACTGTCTCAGCAGTAGCGGGAGGGGGTTGCCTTGGACGCAGACTGGAGGAAAGCCTAGTCTTGCTCCTGGTGTGGCCGAATGCTAAGAAGAAGGGATTCGCTCTCACTCATCCTTGAAGCAGTGTGAAGATACTGCTGGAAAACAACTGCTGATAAATCCTCCGAGTTTCCCAGGCAGAGGAAACCCACTCTGTGCTGCTCATGTGTGCATGACAGAGATGCTCCTCCATCACCATGGCAACAGCCAACACACCAGCATCCTGCAAGAGCTGCTCTTTGGGGAGCTGTGGTCTTAGCTGGGTGAAAAAAAGAGTGGGGTATGCTGGGGAAGGAGAAGGGGTGTCTCACTGGCTAGATTTTTTGTTTGAATCTAGCTAGTTTCATGGCAGGAGGGTTTACACAGGTCCTTGCTACACCAAAACCTCATATGTCTTCAAGTCCCTGGGTAATAAGACGTGTCAGAAGCTTACAAGAAGAGTCCAGGAAGGCATGTTATTTCAGCTATGATTTCCAATAAGCTCATCTCTTTGGCAAGCTGCTGATGGATGGTACCTTTCTTAGGGGTCTGTCAGTATATCCTAATGGAGAATCTCACGGGTTTTGCATTCAGCCAGACCTGCTTCATTTTAGTTCCAAGAGCTAACATTAGCTAGTGTAGCTTCTCTGATTCTCAGCTGCTTTATGGGCAAAATCGGGATATTTAACATTTCCCTTGTTGGGGATGAAATGAGATAGCACATGGCAGTTTCTGGCATGAAGTCAGTATCTAATCATAGTTATTACTCGGTCCCCAATAAACAAAGGCTTGGCAAGGGGACCATCCCTGACTCCCTTGAAGTCAGAGTCAGCTTGCAACCAGAACCCATGTTGCCTGTGCTTTTGTCTCGCTCTCTAAAACCACCTGCACTGTTCACAGTGTTTGCTCCCCAGGCTCTACCCCTTGCCTGTGTTCCCTGGATCAGCCTGCTGACATCAGGTTTTGTTTGCCTTGTGAGACTCCACCCAGAGAATCCCACAACATCAGACCTTGGGGATCACCTGGCTCAGCACCCTCATCCATATTTTCCACACTAGAAAATGAAAGAGAGAGAAACAGAGAGAGACAGAGACAGAGACAGAGGGAGAAGTGCCTTGTTCAAGGTCACCCAGAAAGGCAGAAACCATCAGTGGAAGTGGTTGCTGCATTTATTTTAGCAGATATGACTAAGCCTGAGAGTCACTGGAGAGAAAGACGACCTTACACCCCACACCTGCCTGAGTTCTCCTGAGTGTTTAACGCTGGGATAATTATGTGTGGGAAGGATTTTTTTCTTACTTTTTTTTTTTAAAATTTACTTGTGCTGGCAAGCTCTGTGATCCACTAGAGTCAGAAATATCAATAGGTAACATTTGCATGGTGCTTTACAGCTTATAAAATGCACTCACTCAATCTTAATATTCTCAGTAGTCCTTCAAAGTAGTTATACCAATTGCCAACTTCTTTCACAGCTGAGGAAACTGAGGCTGAAGATAACTTGGGCAAAGATAGGCAGTCAACACGATGTAGGACTTGACTTAGGTTTCTGTGGCTCCTAAGTATGGCATACTGGCCCAGCTGATGTGGCCACCTTGATTGGATGCTAGGGGCATAGCTGTCCTGTACTGGCTATTCAAAAGTAGAAAAGTAAGGGATCATGGGACCCAGACCAGTAGTGTCAAGAAGACCCACCTTCTTGGGAGGTGCTCCAAAACACCACACAAGAATGTGGAAAGAGACCATGATGTCTCTTCTGGTAGAGCTTTGCCATTTTCAAGATCCTCTTAGGAATTGTCATGAGGCATACCACTCAAGTAGATACTACCACTTCCTCTTTACATATGTACCGAGAGACCTCAGCAGCCTGCGGAGGACTGCATAGCCCATTGTGACAGAGTTAGTGACAGAGTAGGACGAAGGTGCACAATTTTGGACTCCCAAACATTTCCATTTCTCTTTAGAGAAGATAAGTCTGAATGGGCTTTCTGGACCTGAAAGGTGAGCAAGAGCTGAACATAGTGGTTCAAGCTGACTTCCATGTTTAGAAAGCAGGCAACAACATTTTTCTCAGTAGCTAGTGTGATAGGTCTTCCTTTAAGCTAGGTTTCTGTCCCTCCTTTCTCTTTCATCAAAAATTTAATAATAGCAAAAATTTGTTAAATGAGAGGGAGGGTAGGGTCAAGGGACAACATGTGGAGTTGGTCCTCTCCTTCCACCTTCATGTGGGTTCTGGGAACCAAACTCAGTTTGCCTGGTTTGCACCTTTATCTGCTGAGCCTTTTTCCCCACCAGCCTTACTTTCTGTTCTTGAAACAAGGTCTCGCTTTGTAGACCAGGCTGACCTGGAACTTGCAGTCTCTCCTGTCTCTGCTTCCTGAGTGCTGGGATCACGGGTCTGAGTCACTACCACATCTAGCCTAAACTAGGCTTTTGGGTTCTGCCTACCCAAGGTACTCCCACTGCTGTGCAGGCACATCATAATCTGCTCTCGTTCCTGTGAGCTTTTGCCACTGCACTGTTTCTCAGGGGAAGAGATATCAGAGAGGTGATAATCCTACATACATATAAGACATAGAATGTAAATATATATTTAAATTTTAGCAGGGTTATTTGATCCGCACTTGCCGGATGATTACCTGTGCTTACAATTCCGGGAGAAGATAGAGATTATACATGAAAGGAATGCAAAGAATCCTGGGCTTTGACTGGAATACATCTCTGAGATTCTGACAGTTGGCTCAATTGCTCATGGAGGGATGAAGAGAGGCAAGAGGGACACCTCTGCTGATTACTCTGAGAGAAATACCTTTTAACAGAATATGGGGGTGGGGAAAGCTGGTTGGTTCCAGAGACAGACAAGAACAAAAGTCCCCAGTGTTACCAGGCTTTTCTATTTTGTAGTTTCCTAAATCCAAACTCAGCCATTTCTTCGATTCTAAGTAAAGGGTAGTGGGTAAGACAGAATAATAGTCCAGGTATGGTGGCACATGCCTGTGATCCCAGCACTCTGGGAGGAAGAGGCAGGCAGATCTCTGTGAGTTCAAGACCAGTCTGGTCTACAAAGTGAGTCCAGGACAGTTAAGGCTACACAGAGAAACCCTATCTTGAAAAACAAACAAGCAAGATAGAATAATAGGGCGGCATTCTACCTGCTTCTGGAACCTAGACCCACAGGTAAGGCTAAGAGAAAGATAGAACCCAAGCTTAGACTGATGAACAGGATGGAAAGACAAATCCTGGCAAGGACCACTGGCATATGGAAGGCATGGCTTAAACACAGGTGATTCACAGTTGTACTCTCCAATAAGCACTTCTGATCATATGCAACTGGCTGGTAGCCACCCACACACAAGTATGAGAAAACAGTCTGTTTCTTCCTTAAAGCCTACCAGAAGATAATGAGTGACTTAGTAGAATATTTAATAAACATGTTGATGGTTTTGTGAACCTCTGTTGCTTTAATGCAGTAATCTAAAAGCCAAACAGTTTTCTGAGAATAGTTTGGTGTATTTCCTGCCTCTGACATTTATGTTTATTAGCTATTTTACCAGCCTGTGTTGATCATCCTGAAAGAAACAATACCCTAACCTGGAGGTGAATTTGAAAAGACAAATTAGATAAATACAATAAGATAAACACATAGATAAGTCTCCACTATCCACTATTCCAAGTGGATGGCCCAAACCACTGGTGTTACAGCACTCTCTATGCACCACAATGGGGTCTCCTAGACAGACATGTTGATGACAAAGCTTAATTTATAAGGCAAACAAAGCAAGAAATTAAGAATAACAACTAATAATAAAACGGGACAATTACAGTAATATAGTGTCATCAAAACCATGGGAATGTGGTCTCTTCCCCTATACCTTACTATACTATAAACATTAGCAACCTAAGCTTATAGTTTTGTTGGTGTATATTTTTTTTTTCTTTTCATATTAAACTGAGCACTTTTTTCTTTTAAAGGTACCTTCTGACGTGTCTTTGGAATTTTCCCTTTGGTCAGCATCACTAGTGTAGTGCTTTGAGGTTATTAAGTAGAAGCTGGTTCATTTGAACACAAGCACTGGATACCACATAGCATGCGACAGCAGGGGCAATAACTGAGAGACAGAATGGGTTAGGAGTGTCTACAGCATTGATGCGCTGGCAAAGGAGTGACTCATATCCCAGAGGTCCCATCACAGGCCTATGCAATTTCAGACTTAAAAAAAAAAAAATGTGTTTTTTTTTTTTCTATTTTCTGGAATTTTTTATTCAGTGTGTGTGTGTGTCACACACTAATGTATGAAGTATATGTGGAAGTCAGAGGTTAACTTGTGGGAATTGTTTTCTCTTCCACCGTGTAAGTCCCAGGGGTTGAACTAGGTTGTCAGATGTGATGGAAAATGCTGTTACCCACTGAGTCACCTTATTAGCCTCCCTGGAATTTTCTATTTAATGTTTCTGGATCACAGTTGACTTTCAGGTAAAGGAACTGTGGAAAGCAGTTTTACAGATCATAGGAGAATACTGTACACAGGAGCAATCTCCCTTAGCCTTCTTAAATATTATAGGGCGCACATTCCAGATCACAAAAAGGCCCAACGGTTAAAATAACATAGATGACAATAAATCTACACAGTCCTGTACTTATCAGTCCAGCCCCTGAGCAATCTCTTGCTCTCTTCTCCATCCCACATGCCTTCTCCACTTTTCCTTGTCTATGAGAATTTGCTTCCCTTGCCTACAAACTCTCCCATCCCCGAAGATGCTTTTCCCTCTGGCTCCTGTAACAGTCACTGCCTGCTCCACTTTCTGGTTACCCACAGACTGTTCTGCCACTGCTAATTATGTGCTCACATGTTCATAAGTTGTCGTCTTAAGGCATGAATTTAGGATTTATTCATACTTGAATATCCTCTATCATCTAGTCTGTAGCATACAGTACCTTATGTGTTTTAGAAACTCAAAATTGTTTTTAATAGGATGGTTTAAAAACATCATACACATACTACAAGCTCAATATTTAAGGGGAATTCTTTAATGAAATATGTTAGAAAAACACCAAAATCAGCTAAAAAATAGAAGTTACATTGTGCTGGCTAGTTTTAGGTCAACTCTACACAAGCTAGAGTTGTCTGAAAGAATGGAACCTCAACTGAGAAAAATGCCTCCAGCTGTAAGGCATTTTACTAATTAGTGATTGATGGGGGAAGGCTCAGCCCATCTTGGATGGTGCTATTCCTGGGCTGGTGAGTCCTAAGTTCTATAAGAAAGCAGGCTGAGCAAACCATGAGGAGCAATCCAGTAAGCAACATTCTTCCATTGCCTCTGCATCAGTTGCTGCCTCCAGGTTCCTGCCCTGCTTGAGTTCATGTCCCAACTTCCTTTGATGGTAAACTGTGATGTGGAAACCTAAGCTGAATAAACCCCTTTTCTCCCCAAGTTGTTTGGTTATGGCATTTCATCACAGGAATAGTAACCCTAAGTAAGATATACATAGTCTCTGAAATCGTGCCAATAGAGAAACATGTTTGGACAGGTTTGTTGTTGTTGTTAATTTTTCTAAAAAATACTTTTAGGAATAAAAGTATGTTAAATTATGTTTATTTGATTATCAGTGACATCAGTTTTGTTCTTCAGTAGGAAAGAACTGAATTATGCAAAGATATAGTTCAATATTAAAGTGATTGAGTCTTACTATGTGACAGGCAATACACTTGATGTTGGGAGTCCAAAGGTGGCTAAGACATAGCTCTATGCTTGAAGAGCTCACATCCTAGACGCTATTTTATTATAATGTCTGCAGGAGATCTGACAAAGTCAGTATATAAAAGAGCCCATTCTGGAGGAGCCACGAGCTTACAGACATCCATAATTTGGCCTGCATGCTTCCTTTACTTCACTATGAATATGTTCTTAAGAAAAATATTTATTTCTAGTGTGTGTGTGTATGTGTGTGTGTGTGTGTGTGTGTGTTGGTTTGAATGAGAATAGCTCTCATTGGCCCATGTGTTTGAATGCTTAGTCCCCAGTTAATAGTGTGTGTGTGTTGGTTTGAATGAGAATAGCTCTCATTGGCCCATGTGTTTGAATGCTTAGTCCCCAGTTAATAGTGTGTGTGTGTTGGTTTGAATGAGAATAGCTCTCATTGGCCCATGTGTTTGAATGCTTAGTCCCCAGTTAATAGAACTGTGTGGGAAGGGCTAGAAGACCTTGGAAAAAGAATGACACTAGCAGTGGGCTTTGAGGTTTCAAAAACCCATGTTAGGCCCAGTCTCTATGTCTGTATTTCTCTGCCTGCCTGTAGATCAGGATGTAAGCTCTCAGTCTCGTGTTAGCCTGCCTGCCACCATGATGAGAATGGAGTCATCTTCTGAAAGTAAGCAAGCTTCCAATTAAATGCTTTCTTCTATAAGTTGTCTTGGCCATGGTGTCTCCTCACAGCAATAGAACAATAAATAAGGCAGTTTATCTGTGCCATCGTTATGACATGTGTGTGTGGGTACCCTTGGAGGTCAGAAGAGGGTGTCATATTCCCTTGACCTGCAATTATAGGTGGTTATTATTGGTCACTCGACCTGGTTGTTAGGAGATAAACTTGGCTCCAAACAAGTGCTACAAACTATGGAGCCATCATTCCAGTTCTGCTCACTTGTACTGAATGCCTCAAGACCTATCTTAAACAATCACTTCTTCTGGGAAGCCTTTCCTAAGCCTCAGAGGTGAACGAATCCCATCTCTTTGTTGTTTCTAAACCACCTTAACCAGCTGTCTTGCAGGATTTCTCACATCTTATTGTGATTAATTGTCCCCATTTCTATATCGAGTCCCTCATTGATTTCCTAGTTCTTAGTTGTGAGTTTACCTAAGACAAGGGTTGCTTCCTAATCTTATTGGTTATTTATTTTCACAATTGGCTGCAGACCTCTCAGATAACATTGGCTCAGAGCTGAGCACCAGCTGGGATGTACAAAATAAGAGCTTCCTGCTAGTGTTAGTGACAAGACACTCACTGATTCCATTCAGCCCAGTTAATACGACCGAGAACCAACTCAAATAATAATAAGGATTTAGGCACACCACTACTGCTAAGAAATACATGCATAGAGAATGGGCCTAGCATGGGTTTTTGAAACCTCAAAACCTACTGCTAGTGTCACTTTTTCTCCAGACACTTTACATGTTCTCATTTACTCTAACAAATTTGAAAAGTACTATCTCATTTTATTAGCTGTAGAAAAAAAAAAAAACGTTCAGAGGAGTAATTTGTCCAAGGTCATACGCCACTCCAGGTGGTCTGCCTGTCAAGTACATGTGCTGTATTTTGTCCCTATACAATGTAGGGGACGAATGTACCTGAAGAGAGATCAAAACAAAGGTCCAAAGGGCACACGAAACTTAGAGAGTGCACATGGATGTTGGCAATCAGACAAACCTTCATGGAGGTGCGCACTTAGAGAACCAGGTCTCCCTTCAACACTGGAAAATACCAATGAATTTCAGGAAAGCAAACTGAGGGGGTCGCGTTGGCTATCTGTCTGAGGGATCCTGAGGAGACCTTTCCAGCTTTCTTGTGGCTTCCCCTGTCTGGTTTGCTCAGTGAGGTGAGAGAATTGTGCACTGTTACGTGGGCCACAAAAATCGCCTCCAAGACGATCTGCTTAGGTCTCTTCCTCCTCAAAGAAGATGAGGTGACTCTCTACTTCACTGTGGTCTGCACTCCCTCTTCTTGGGTTAGGGGAAGGTTTTCCCCAGCCTGAAGGGCTGGGCAGCTTTATTTATACCTTCATTTAGGTCTTAGCATACAGGGTGTGTGTTAGCAGGGATGGATGGATGAGTCCGTTCCTCCTCACCTGGAGGTTGGGGTCATTGGCCTCTTTCTCCTGAGCTGATTCAGGAAAGGAGATGCTTCGTTTTGCTCACCGAATGATGTGTCAGGGTGTGCGCCCGTGCGTATGCGCCCTAGCAAGGTAGCTCTTTTCTCTCTCACCTCAGGGTAGGGAAGCTGACACCTCTCTTCAACCTAGAGGGCGTGAGGATGGTTATCTTCGCCTCCAACTGGGACGTGACTCTCTCCTCCAAACCATGAAGGTGGTGGTGAGGAACTCTCGGCTTCCCTTCCCTTCACTCCGCGTGAGCGGCTGGTTCCCACACAGTCACGCTCCTCTGGCTGGAAGCCAGGCTCTCCCCTCTCCCTACGCCAGCAACCGAAGGCGGGGCGCTCGGGAGTAGGCGGGGGCGGAGCGGGCTCTGCGGCGAGGGGCGGAGACAGCGCTAGCCACGCCCCTCAGCACCGCCCACCACTCTCCGGCTGGCAAGCTCGCTGCCGAGACCCCGAGCCGCGGCTGTCTGCTGGGCTCCGGAGCCGCGGATCACCTTCGGTCGCCCCGCGCCGTCCTCCCGGCGCCGCCTGGCCCTCCGCCTCGAGCATCCTCAGCCCCTCAAGCCAGATGATGAACTTCCTGAGGCGCCGGCTGTCGGACAGCAGCTTCATCGCCAACCTGCCCAATGGCTACATGACTGACCTTCAGCGCCCGGAGCCGCAGCAGCCCCCTCCTGCCCCCGGCCCCGGGGCCGCCTCGGCGTCGGCGGCCACCTCAGCTGCCTCGCCGGGCCCCGAGCGCAGGCCGCCACCCGCCCAGGCACCCGCGCCGCAGCCCGCGCCGCAGCCCGCGCCGTCGCCGTCGGTGGGCAGCAGCTTCTTCAGCTCGCTGTCGCAAGCCGTGAAGCAGACGGCCGCCTCCGCCGGCCTGGTGGACGCGCCCGCGCCTTCGGCCGCCTCCAGGAAGGCCAAGGTGCTGCTGGTGGTCGACGAGCCGCACACCGACTGGTAGGCCCCTGCGGGGTCCGCCGGGGGCAGGGTGTGAAGATGGACCCTCGAGGTCACCCGGGAGGTGGCCGTGTGTGGGAGGGGCCGGGGTAGGCACCGACCTCCCAGAGACTCGGGTCCTGAGGCTCAGTGGTCTCCAGGCTGCTAGCAGAGCGAGCTACTTCATTAAGCACCCGTGGGACTTAAAATATAGTGATAAGTCTACCAGGTTCCGGAGGAAGGCCACACAACCAAGAGTATCTGGGCAGCACAAATTGGCCTTGATGGTGATGGTGGGGACACCACAAAGTTGGGTGGGAAGGGGAAGGGGGGGGAGGTTGGATCTGAGAAGAGTTGGGGAAGAGAGGGTGAATATGATCAAAACAGGTTGTAAAGCATCCTCAAGAACTAATAAAAAACAAAACAGAAAATATTCAAGGGGGGACAGTCTTAACAGTTCAGACACATACAAGCTAAGGTGGAAATAGACCCAGATGGCCACCAAAAAACAATGTACTCTGCAAGGCCTGGAGTGAACTGGAAATGGCTATTGGTATTTAAGGTGGATAAGGTGACAGCGATTTAAAAAAAAAAAACAAAAAACCTGTACCTTTGAAATCTGGTGTCCTGTATTGACATCTATAGGTGGGTTAGATCACAGATGTGCTAACTCAGAGTGTGACTGACATCTGTTTAAAAATAAGGAGATTATTACATATGTGCAGCAGGGAGGGGAATGTATGTTTAAAATTTTTTCTCTCTCTTTCTGTGTGTGTGTGTGTGTGTGTGTGTGTGTGTGTGTGTGTGTAAATGATGGTGGCTTTTTCCAGCTGAATGATGAAGACCTAAGTAAAATATTACAGATTGTTAAAGGGCACAAATAAAATGATTGGACTTAATGCAGTAAAGGAGAAACTTCAAGAATGCTTTTCTTTCTTTCTTTCTTTCTTTTTTAAAGAGATACGGGGAGTGGGGAAGATTGGGGAAGGTGTTAGGTTTAATTGAGAAACACATGGATGGAGTCCACTGAAGACTAATTAAGAGAGTGGTTCCTTTGATGCAGCAGGAAGCTGACTTTAGAGATGGTGGGCTGGCTGGTGGGCCTGGAGACCAGAAAAGGCCAGGAATCTAAGGTGGTTTTTTTCTTTAGGAACTGGAGGAGAAGGGTTTCTGTTTCCTCCCCCCACCTCCCCCAAGGGCTTCAGGTTGATTGGTGCCTGGTTCTGAGGTTCTTCCAGAGGAAAGAACAGGGACCCCAGAGCTGTTTATTTCTCTGTTGCTGCTTCCCTGTTTTGCTTTCTCTGCCATTCCTTCACTGAGAGGCTTGGAGGGAGGGAGGGAGGGAGGGAGTGGGGAGTGCTGGTGTGAGCTGGACGTGAGATGCGAACCTGGAGATGTTTGTCCTCCTGCTGGCTGCTGTTTCCATGCTGAAAACATTTCCTTTGGGTGGTGTGTGTGCTTGGCCTTTATTCTTCAAGGTGCTAGAGTGGAAAGGACCTTTATCAGAAAATACAAAAAAAAAAAAAAAGCTTCCCACCAACACAGGGAAGGTATGACAATAGTGCCCCTGGCAGTCTCCTTGAAGAATTACTCTCAGTTCAAATCAACAAGTGTTTATTCAGGAGGAAGGGAAGGTATCTAAATTCTGTTTAAGCACCCATTGTATGTCAAGTTCTCTAACAAGGATTTCTAATCTGATATTCCTTTGGGTTTTGGCCACAAAACTAAGGCTTAGAAAAAGGTAAGTGATGAGTTTACAGCTATACAGCTAAAAAACAAACACACAAACAAACAAAAGGTACAGTAACATATTGGCTTTAGGACTGTTTGGCTCCACTGTTGCCATCCTATTGTACGGTCTCATTATTAGAATGTTACAGTGATCAATAGTAATAATACACTTCCTTTTAGGGGTTAGACAATGTTGGGGACCTTTGGGGAAACCCATACTAATTTGGTAATACAGCAGACACCTGAGGCAGTTAACAAAGGCATCTAGAGTTATTGGTTAAGACTATTTCAGAAATTAGTGTCATCCAGAGTTATTGGTGAACATTTAAAAAAAATGAATCATAAAGAAAAGCCAGTAAACAGGGAGGGCCGAGTCTGACATTGATGCTTCCTTTTTCTGTGCAAGCATCTGATTCTTGTGAGCTTTGTCCTGGTTTTTTACCCCACTGCAGGAGCTGTCTGCTGGGTTCTAATTGCTGGTTAGAAACCCACAGATAGGTAGCTCAGTGTTTGTGTGAGCGTGATGAGGCTCACAGCGGGTCTGTTTAGTTAGAAACGAGAGATCTGAGGTTTGAAATTCTCCTTGGGTGGGATTGTTTTCTAGGAAGAGAGCCTGGATAAGCCAGAGAAGCTGCTTTGCCCCAGAGACTAGAGTTCTGATAGAAGGAGGAGGATTCACTTTCCTGTGGGCTGACTCTCAACTGCTTTATGACTTTCTCCGGAGTGATAACATTGATTTATTAAAGCCTTTAAGCTAAGCTCGAGTCTGGGACTTGACGGTAGTTCTGTGCTTCTGTGGTTTTTTTTGTAGGTAATAACAATTCCAAGAATTCTGTCATCTTCTAACATGCCTATATTTGTTTAAAACACCTCAGTTAAATATTAATGAGTAGTTTTATTGAAAGGTCTCTGAACTAAGGAGCAGGTGGCTGCTTATGACAAACAGTAATTTACAAGGGTGCCTTTTGTTCTTAAAGGCTAATTTAAATAATTTGTCTCACAGTTTAAGCAACCTCGACAGAATTGAGTAAGCAGGTGTTATATATACCCAATTCCATTTTTTTTTATGGTGCTTGAGTAGGAAGAATGTAATATCCCAGAAGAACTTAAGAGTATTGGTCCCATCTGAATTATAGAATGCTAACATAAAGAAGGTTTTTAACAAGCGTCTCAGTAATTTCATATTTAAAAGAAAGCTTAAAACAGCTTCTCGAGTTACTGTTAATCTACAGAAGATTCCTTTGAATTTCTTATCCGTGTAATTGTGGGCAGTGTGGTTTGGAGCACCGACTTCTGACTTGGTTCACGAGAGAATTGGAGGGTGCGTCTTTCTTTTCCTTGAAATTCCAATGTAGCCTGGGAAGTTTAGATTAATTACACACTCTAGTTTATTGAAAAATATGTGTGTGCCACTGAAAAATGAAATCAAGCTCATACATATATACATATTATTTAGTTATTATTGTTTTTTGTATTGCCCTAAATAAATGCCTTTTTAAGGGTTCATAGTTACATTTGAAGTGCAGTTAAGATTGTACTTTATGATCTTCATGCTTTATCATAGAGAAGGTGACCATTTGGCACACTATTGCTTCTTCTGTATTTTCCTACTGGTGAAGAGGTTAAGTGTACCAGATTCTCCCAGGCCTCCATGCAAGCAAGCAGCTGTGGCTTCAGTGGTCAAATAAGCTTTTCCTTCTGGTATATTTCAGCATTTGATTTGAAAATCAGTATGGCACAGGCATTCTTGATCATCCAGAAACAACAGATACGATAAGTCAACAGGTGTTTATTAAGCATCTTTATAGGGTACATTTGCTAAGAGAAATGATAAACAAAATCTGTCTTCTAAGAGCTTACTATCCAGCTGAGCAGATAAGATAAATATACATTTTTAAAAATATACATTTTTTTAAAGAAGCCTATTAAAGTTTGCTTCTTGTGTTCAAAGTATGGCCCTTGGATCAACAGCATTGGCATCAAACAAGCCATTTGAATAACAGAATCTTAGGTCCTACTTTCTACCCACTGAAAGGTACTTTGCATTTGAACAAGATTGTCACAATCAAAACAGAGACACACTGAAGTGAAGGATACGTGACTAGTGCTATTAGTCCAGCACCATGACAACTACTATCATTTATTGAGCAATTGCTGTATACAAGATGTTAGATTCAGTTCTAAAAGTGTCATTTGCTCTTGTGATCACAGGGTCCTTTAAAAGAATGAGTGGTAGAGCTGGGCTGTGGCTCATACGTGCCTTCTCAGCAATCAGGAGGCTGAGGCAAGATGATTGTTTTGAGTTCAAGCCAGTGAGACTCCGTGTAAAGGAAGGAAGAAAGGAAAGGAAGGAGGGAAAGAAGGACAAACATAGACCATAGTAGAAATGAAGAAAGAATCTTGAACTGAGCTTCGAGGAAATTTGACTTAAGAGAAGAAGGCTTGGCTTATTATGGCTTAGTCCATAGCAAAATAAAAAGTGCCAAAAAAAAAAAAAAAAAAGGCCACAAAGAGATTGGATTGATGTGCTATACAAAAATTTAGGCTTTTTTTTTTTTTGAGACAGGGTTTCTCTGTGTATATACCTGGCTGTCCTGGAACTCACTTTGTAGACCAGGCTGGCCTTGAACTCACAGAGACCCACTTACTTCTCCTTCCTGAGTGCTGGAATTAAAGGCATGCACTACCACACCAGGCTCAGACTTTTTATTTTTAATGACTAGCTTTTGAGCATTTTATTAAGATTAGGGGAATGAAAGATATGGAGTCCATTTGAACCAGTGTTAATAAGTGACTCCAGGGAAATATTTAGATTGAACTCAGGAGGGGTGGAATTCAAAGGAAGTTTATGTTTTATTTTTGACAAATATTATATCTCTTATTCCAAATTAGTAGGAACATAAAGTTTTCATAGGATTTCATTGTTTATAGAAACAATAGTTTACACTTTAAACTTCTAGGCTATTATAGCTTAAATATGGTTATTTGGGATATCTACAAACAGAAAAATTTTGGTATGAAGAAGGTAAGTGACTTCCTTAAGGTTATTAGGCTAGTAACTGATATACCCAGAACCAGAATTTGTAAATTCAGCCTCTAACTTCTTTTATCTTTCATTTCTATTCTCAGTTCTCTTAGCTATTAGTGGAGGCCTTTCATCTTACAATGACAGCACTGAAACTTGAAGGAAACTAAATAATCATTTAGTCTAGAGAAACAAAAGAATCCATCGAAGGTTGGAGGTCGAAGGATAAAGAGCTAGAAAGATGGCTCAGCAGTTAAGAGTACCTGCTCCTCTTGCAGAGGACCGGAGTTCAGATCTGAGTACTCCTTTTAGGTAGCTTACAACCACACACCCCCTCACACACACACAGAGTAAATCTTAAAAAAGAAGTCAGAAACAAAATGGGGAATAGAACATCTTTCTGGGTCTTTATAATGTTTTTCTTTCTTAAGTCACTAAGGAAATTCTCCAATTTAGGTTCTTTTCTCCTTAAAAATACTTATTTTTTTGCATTTATTTATTGTTTATGTTAGAGATGGAGGGAGCGATGGAGAAAGGGAAAGAAAGGTCGTACACTTGCCATAGCGCACATTAGAAGGGCAGAGGATAACTTTCTGAAGTCAGTTCTCTTACCATGTGGACCTGGGGATTGGCTTATCAGACCTGGGGCAAGTGTCTTAACCTGCTGGCTGAGCTGTCTCACCTTCCCTGAAACATACACTTTTTGTATCTCCTCCAATTCTTTTCTTAAAGCTTTATTTTTTATGTTTAAGTATGTGTGTATATGCCATATTCGTGCAGGTGCCCAAGAAGAACAGAAGAGATTCTCTGAATCTGAAGTTGCAGGCTGTTGTTAGCTGCCTGATGTGGATTCAGGGAGCCCACCTTGGGTCCTCTGCAAGAGCAGGAAGTGCACTTAACAGCTGAGCCATCTCTCTAGCCCCCTTTATTTCTTTCTTTTAAAGAGTCATTGAGGAGTTGTTAGGAGCACTTAAACATATCACATAATAGCCAGGGCAGAAATCATACTGTTAGTGGCTTATTGATGTTTCAACACAGGTCATTCTAAAATTGTTGAAAGTAACTCTTGAATACCTAGTCAGAAAAAAATCCAAAAATCTGCTAATGTTCTTAGGGCCTGGGCTATAATGATGACCTTCTCTTCAGGAGCCCTTTCCTATCTTACTGTCCTGTGTATCCAAGATTACTTACTGACTTTCTGTACTCAAATTCAGGTCTGTAACAGCATTAGCTTTTAAAAATATTTACTAAAATACCAAACAGAAAAAAATCTTCAGAAGTGTATGCTTGTTTCTAAAATGTACAAAACAGTTTCAGCCGGAATACAGTTCATTGCAGTTCCGCAGCTAACACAAACCAAGTTCTGGGAATATAGGATGAACTGGGTGTATGTATCTGTTGGGATCTTCCTGCTCCCTGAGGACAGAACAGGCATTTACATAGCTTTTTAGTATACTATATTAATTAGTATGCATAAAGTGCTATGGCAGCACAGGGATGGGTTATATTATGATTGGAAATGTTGCATAAAATGTATATCATGCATTCTTAGGTAAACCACTTTGCATCTTTGGACTTTGATCTTCTAAAATTTACTAATTGTGAGAATTGTAACACATTCTGTGAGATCCTTTCCATCTCTGCATTATATATATCTATCTTTTACTTTTTTCTCAGAAACACTAGCTTTCCAAATTTTTCTGTATTGGTAATATCTGTAAATTATTGTCAATAAATGGTTAAACATTTCTTTGAATGAAAAAGCACACTTTTGAGTGTTCTATATTTAGTACCTCTTTACAGTTTCTCAACCACATCATTTCCGAGGGAAAAAGAGCCAACCCTGTAATGTTTGTGTATGTTTCATTAGAATACATTTAGCTGAATGCTCTTCCCCTAATAGACCAAAGACTTTTTTTCTTTTTGAGACAGGTTTCCTCTGTGTATCCCTGGCTGTCCTGGAACTTGCTCTGTAGACCAGAACTCACAGAGAGCCACCTGCCTCTGCCTCCCAAGTTCTGGGATTAAAAGTGTGCACCACCATCTGTCAGCCAAAGACTTTTTATATGTATTTTGTTGTTGAACAGAATTTATTTCTTGATTTCCATCATTATGTTCTGTGCTTCACAGTTTACTCAATATATCCATATTCCTTTTCTTATTTTATCTTCACAATGATCCTGAGTAGTAGGTAGAATATCCATTTAACAGATAAACAGACTCAGATAAAATAGCTGGTTGCCCAAGATTAGCTAGCTTATACTGAAAATTTTCCAGCATAAGTTTGTTTTGAGATAGAGCTTCCATCCTGTATTTTGGGCTGGCCTGGAACTCGTGGCAGTCCTTCTGCCTCAGCCTCCTCAGTTCTAAGATTACAGATGAGAACTAGCATACCCAGCTATAACTCTTTTTCACATATAAAAATGGTTTATTTTGCAATAAAATATACCGCATGATTCATTTTAAGTAGTAACGACTCACTGTTTTTTATATTACTGTATTTACCAAAAAGTGATATGCATGGGACTTTGGGATCATGCCTACTGTGTTTAAATACTGTTTTAATACTCAGGTTGGAGGGCTCTCTATCTCCCATCTGTTTCATGGCACTCCTACCATGCATGGCTCTGTAAATATTGTGATGTTTCTATGTGTGCACATTGGGTTACATTGTTCTTCCCATATAGTTGTAATTAAAGACCAAAAGGCTGTAATAGTACCACTTTAGAGGACATGATGATCAAGGAGCTATTCTTCATGTTACTGCTTCAGGACAGCAGGAAGAGGTAGCTGAGAACAAGGCAGGTTACCTATGGAGAGAATAAAGTGAACACATAACACAGATTTCTGAACTCTAGGCATGCTTGTGTGTTTAAGAATAGGAGGCTAGGGCCTGGAGAGATGTCTCTACTCCTCCAGAGGTCCTGAGTCCAATTCCCAGGAACTACATGGTAGTTTACAACCGTCTATACTAGAATCTGATGCCCTCTTCTGGGATGCAGGTGCATTGAAGCTAGGACACATAGATAAAAATAGCTAGCAAGCTAGCAAGCTAAAATCTTGGAAAACAAGAAAAAAGAATAGGAGGCCATACCATCTTTGGTGTTTATTTCTTGACAAGAGCCATTTGAGAAATTTTAACCATCTTATAGAATTTTATAAAGTAAATTAATATTGTATTCAGTCTCCCTACCTTTTTTTTCCCCCCTCTTCATCAGCTTGATACAGTGAAGACAAAGGACTGAGGACCAACAGACCTAGGATTGGGCTCTGACTTCACCATTAACACTATCAGAATTACATAATTGTTTCAGCTTTTCCTTTCTCCTATTTGACAACTTTTCAGTGTGGACTTACTATAGGCCAGACACTTGTGCATTCTGGAATAACAGACAAAATTAGTTCCTTTATCTGAAAGATGGACATAAAAATATGTACATTAAAAAATGCTGTTGTGAGAATGTATATATTTCAAGTGCTCTTGTGAGAAGTAAATAAGGTTCCCAAAAAGCATTTTGTGAAAGATAAAGAGCTCCCTGTTTTCAGTTGTAGGTATCCAACCTGTTTGGCACCCCCTCCCATTTATGTGTGTGTGTAGTATATGCCAGTCTACATGTTCACATATGTATGTGTATACATGTTTACATGTATACATGTGCCTGTGTGTGTATGTGTGTATGTAGGCCAGAGGCCAGTGTTGGCTGTCTTACGCTATGACTCTCTACCTTGTTTTCTGAGACAGGATCTCTCACTGAACCCGGAACTCCCAGAAATCACCAAGACTTTCTGGCTGGGGAGCTCCAGGCTTCCACCTGCCTTTCTTTCCCAGCGCTGCTGGTTAGTGGTTTGTGTGGGTAGCCCAGGCTGACTCATTGTTGTAGTTCAGGCAGGCCTCAAACTCCTGGTCCTCCTGTCTCAGCGTCTGCATCCTGGGATTATGGTGTGTGCCACTGCACCTGACTAGCTGCTTCTTAAATCTTGTTTATTTTGTGTGTGTGTATGTGTGTGTGTGCGTGCATGTTTATGCCACAGTGTACTTGTGGAACTTAGAGGTCAATTGTGAGAGGTTTTCCTTGTACATTATTGGTTGCTAGAGATTGTGCCGCAGAGATCAGTCTGGAAGCATGTCATTTTTTTACCCAGTAAGCCATTTTACTGGCTCAGCTTTTTTTTTCTTTTTTTTAAAAATTCTTTATTAATTACACTTTACTCACTTTGTATTCCCTTTGTGGTTCCCTCCCTCCTCCCATCCCAATCCCTCCCTTCCTTCACCCTCTGCATGCTGCCCCTCCCCAAGTCCACTGATAGGGGAGGTCTTCTTTTCCTTCCTTCTGATCCTAGTCAATTAGGTCTCATCAGGAGTGGCTGCATTGTCTTCTTCTGTGGCCTGGTAATGCTGCTTCCCCATCTGGGGGAGGTATTTAAAGAGCAGGCCAGTTCATGTCAGAGACAGTCCCTGTTCCTATTACAATGGAACCCACTTGGATACTGAACTGCCATGGGCTACATCTGTGCAGGGGTTCTAGGTTATCTCCCTGCATGGTCTTTTGGTTGGAGTATCAGTCTCAGGAAAGACCCCTGTGCTCAGATTTTTTGGTTCTGTTGCTCTCCTTGTGGAGTTCCTGTCCTCTCCAGATCTTACTGTTTCCCACTTCTTTCATAAGATTCCCTGCATTCTGCTCAAAGGTTGCCCGTAAGTCTCAGCATCTGCATTAATAGTCTGTAGGGCAGAGCCTTTCAGAGGTCCTCTGTGTCAGGCTTCTGACTTGTTCCTTCTTTTCTCCTTCTTCTGATGTTCATCCTCTTTGCCTTTCTGGATAGGGATTGAGCATTTTAGCAAGAATCCTCCCTCTTGATTAGTTTCTTTAGGTGTACAGATTTTAGTAGGGTTATTCTATATTATATGTCTATATGAGTGAGTATATACCGTGTGCGTCTTTCTGCTTCTGGGATAGCTCACTCAGGATGATCTTTTCCAGATCCCACCATTTACCTGCAAATTTCATGATTTCCAGCCCAGGCTCAGCTATTTTTTTAAAGTTTTGTTTATTTTCTTTTAGAAAGTGGCATTACTTATTTGATTTGGTTCTCTTGAACAATTTAGGAACAAGACTACATAAATCCTTATCTTAATGCTAGAGTAGTTTCCATTTCACTTGTCACCAAGTAAGGCAGGGGGTAAAGAAAAAAATGAAGGAAGAGAGAAGTATGAAGATGTATTTAAAAGATGTTGCTTATATTCTTCCCCTTATCTAGTCCATTTTTTGTATTGATTTCTAAGTATCAAATAAAAGCATCCTCAGATTTTATTATTTGATTTCTGCTTAATGTTCTTCTCCAGCACACTGCTTATTATGCTTACTCTCTCACTGTAAAAGCTGCAGGGTATCTTCTCAGACTTCTTTTGGTGCTCTTGTCACTTTTACCATTCTCTGTATTGCCTTTCCCCTGTGCTTGTGCTGGACTTGAAGGATCCTGTGATGTGATTGTTTACTCACCTTTGCTTAAAATGCTCTTGGTTTGTATATTTCTTGTTATTTATTTTCCTTACTCTGTTCTCAGAATGAAAGTTCCTTCCTTCATTTCTTCCTTCCTTCCTTTGTTCCTTCGTTCATTTGTTCCTTCCTTCTTATTTACTCCCATTTTCTACTGATAGCCTCTTCTATTGGTTGTAAAGAAACAAGAAAAACAAACAAAATACTGTTTGACTTCTTAAGTCTTTTGGAAGTGAGAGCCTCTTGTTTCTACTTCCTTATCCCATAGTTAATCTTTTGAGTATCTGTTTCTCTGAAATACAAAAAAATTGTTCTTGCTCAGGTACTGAACTGCTAGTACCTAGTGAGAGTGTCACTCATTGAACTGCTAGTACCTAGTGAGAGTGTCACTCATTGAACTGCTAATACCTAGTGAGTGAGTGTCATTCATTGATGCTTGGCAGCGTTTATGTTCTTTGCAGCAGTTCCCTCAGCCTCCAGACACCGCATTCTTTGCTGTCTTCTTGAAGTGTTGTTGCTTTTTTCATTAGATGCAATTGTTCCTTAGGGGACTATTTTCTGGTCACTTTCTTTTTCCATTTGACATTTTCTCACTGGTTCATCTATTCTCAAGATGTCGCTTCCTAAATGTAATCAGTCCCCCTCCCCCCCTTTAACCTTTAATCAGAAATTTGTCCTGATCTTTATTGGTTCAATGGGCTGTTTGACATTTCCATCTAGGTGGTTAAAGGCAGCTCAAGGTCATTTGGCCCAATATTGAATTTCTTTTCTTTTCCCTCTATCTCAGTTCTTCTCATATTCTGTTTCACTTAGAGATTCAAAATGTCTTAGTTTCTTTTCTATTGCTGTGGTTAGACACTATAGCCAAGGCAACTTATAAAAGAGGGGTTTAATTGGCCTTTCAGTTTCAGTGTTAGAGTCTATGATGGTAGAGCAAAGACATGATGGCAGGAACAGCCGAGAGCTCATTTTGTTGTTGTAGTCGTTGTTTGTTTTGAGACAGGGTCTCCCTTTTTAGTCCTGACCATCCTGGAACTCACTGAGATCCTTCTGTTCTTGCTTCCTGAGTGCTGACATTAAAGTCATGCACCAGTACACCCACTCATATCTTGATCCACAAGCAGGAGGCAGAAAGACATACTTGGAAAGGTGCAAGTCTTTTGAACCCTCAAAGCCCACCCCCAGTGACACACCTCCTCCAGAAAGGTCACATCTCCCAATCCTTCCCAAAGAGTTCCACCGATTGAGGACCAAGCATTCAAAACATGAGCTTATGGGAGCCATTCTCATTCAAACTAACAATGATTACTTGCCTCAAACCCTCCTAAACTTCTGCCTGGAACCTCTGCAAGTCTCTTCATGGTTTCTACTTAATAACTTGAATAGCTTTTTTAATGTAAATTTGACTGCTTAGTTCTTTACTGAAAGCTTTCAGTAGCTTTTTATGTCCTGTGGTAAAGTTCATGGTCCCCCTGTGACTTAACCTCTGTATTCCACAGCCGCCTTCTAACCATTTCCAAGCTTCATTTTCTAGTAATTCTAAAATGTCTGCAAATCTGTACAGAGATTATGACATTCCTTCTTATTTTTGTTTTGCTGTTAACACCTGTTGTAATTACCTTTGCTCTCCTTTTATTTTAATTTTTTTCTTTGCTTGACCAAATTAACATTTGAGATTGAGATAGGTATCTACTTTTCTAAACACTCTTTCCAACTAACTAGACTGTGTTGGGTGTTGGATATCTTCACATCCTCTTTTAAGCCTGTGGATTTCCCTCTCTCTCTCTTTCACATAGTATGTGTATATACAATAGTTTACATAGGGAGGTCAGGGGACAACTGCTAGAGTTGGTTCTCTCCTCCCATCATGTAGGTTCTAAGGATCAAATTCAGGTTGTCAGCATTGGTGGCAAATGCTTTCATCTGCTGAGTCATCTAGCCAGCCCAAGTTCATGAATATCTTTACATAATAACTGTTTGTCCACCTGTAGACTGAGTTCTTTTAAGCATAGGCTTAGTACCTTCTTAATTTTTATTTCCTTACCATACATACCATAGTGGTTTCATATACTTTGAAGTAAATCAGTCATTTCCATATTGAGTTGAGCAGGAAAAGATTGGGATATTGGGGAAAAGAGGATAGAAGGGAATGTTGTCAACTGAGAATTATTCTATGATTAGACATTGTGTTAGTCAATGTTCTATTGCTGTGAAGTGACACCATGACTAAGGCAACTCTTATAGAGGAAAGCATTTAATTGGAGCTTGCTTACAGTTTCAGAAGTTTAGTTCATTATCACCATGGTGGGAAGCATATTAGTGTGCAAGCAGACATGACGTGGAGAAGTAGCTGAGAGTTCTACATCTAGATCTTCAGGCAGCAGGAAGAGAGAGAGAGACTCTGGGCTTGGAATGTTCTTTTTGAAACGTTGACGTCTTCCCCCAATGACACACTTCCTCCAACAAGGCTTCACCTTCTATGCCTTTGAAATAGGGCCTCTCTCTAGTGACCAGGTAAGTATTCAAATCTATAAATATGTGGGCCATTTTCATTCAAACTACCACACACATTATATTGTTATTATATTGAAGTCAACCATTTTTTCCTCTTCAAATATAAGCTTCAGATTGCTTGTATGAAAGATAAATAAATTAATTACAAGTTTTCAAACCCCAGAAATCAACCATCTTTAGAGGTTTAGCTCTGACTGTGAAAGCTATGGCATCCCACACCAGTGGGACACATTATTTGGTCCATAACAGTTCTAAGTGAGTGAAGGCAAAGAGAATAATATATAGGCTCAAATTCCTCCTAACTATGATGTCACTTGGCTTTTAAGGGACCATTTTTCTTAAGATAATCCTCCCTTCTTGCTTCATCCAGAAGCCTTTCCCTGAGTGTAAAACTCTAGTCTTGGGCCATCTAAGCTACTTATTTCCTTCTCTAGAGAAGTAGTTCCTCCGTGTTATTGCTTTGCCTATGCTTTTACCAAAGGCTGTGTACCTTCTCTAAATAGTTCTTATGAGCTTCCTGCATACTGGGAGTGTGGGAATGATTTAATTTGCTGATCTTCAAAAACTACCACTAACAGTATATTTATTTTACTCAAAAAGATACAGTTTAGTTGTTAACTGTATACTGGTAGAACAGCATTTTGGAGAACCAAAAAACATTGTTTTTGACAAATAATAAAAAACAAAACTACACAGCAAACTTTCATGATCTGATCTGATTTTGCTTGTTTCTTTGGTCTTACTTTTCTTTGACTCCCTACCTATTTGATATAGCCATGCTAGACTACTTGAGTTAACCAAATGTGCCATGGACTCATGTCATCATTTATGCTTATTTATATTACTGCTGCACTGCTAGAAAGGCTTTCCTTCTCTGCTGTTTTGCCAAGGTAGTTCTGAATAAGTAAGGTTAATTCTGCCTATCAGAATTTATCAATCAGTGATTACTTTATATTCTTTGCCCTGTCACTGGCTGTTTTATTCTCTTCATATATGTTTGGCACTTAAAAGAAAAAGGACACAAAATAGCAAATATGTAGAATAAGAGGGCAAAAATATATAGCACAATGGCAGGCCTGGTTACTAGAGCATTCTATTCAAGATGTTTTGATAAATTAATAACGTAATATAATAAGTCTGTTCTTGGTAACTAAAAATGTAAATATATTAATTTTATTAATATATACACAACCATTTTACTGTATAGGTGTCACATCACACACTATACATCTTAAATGCACATAATAAAACATTTTTGAAGTAGATATAATAATAAAAATTCAATTATTGCTTTCTCTAGATACAGGGCTGTAGCTAATCCTTTCTTAAATGTTTTTCAATTTGTTAAACAATTGGTATGCTTGTTTACCTCTTACAATAGTTAACTCACTGTATTGTAATGTTTTATTTAACAGTAATACTTTAGCACTTCTAGCACTTTACAGTTCAAAGAAGATTTTTATGTAAGTAGCCAGGCCTGGTGGTGCAGACCTATAATCCCAGCTAGTGGGAGGCTGAGGGAGGAGAATTATATGTGCAAGGCTTGCCAAGGTTACAGAGTTGATGTTGTGTGATACCCATATAGTGAAGTGGTTGTGCTAGAGGAACACATTAAGGCATTCATCATTTCACACAGTTGGCAGTTCCCCCATTACAGCAGGAGCAATTATAATCCACTCGCTAACAAAAATCTTGAGTAGAATGTACTAGTAACTGTAGCCCTCATGTTGGAATGGTGTATTTTAGGGGACTTGCCTATCCTACATATGTGCTTTTAAGGGTCAAATACCATGCCTGCCTGTCTTGCTCATCTCCCCACCTTCAACAGTTCTAGGTTTCCCTCGAAGAGAATGACTGTAACATAAAACAAAACAAAACCCAGTTGTCACCATGTGCATTTCATTGAATCCACTGTAGACAGATGTGTGAGAGTAATATTTACATATGTGGGGTAAAGGGTTGGGCCTCAACCAAGAGGAGAGGCAGCTGTGAACAGTGGAGCACATGGAAGACTAAAATTTAGAATGTGCTGTCCTTTGTGAAATGGCTTCTAAGACTGCTGCTGAGGTGGTGGAGACAATGATGATTCCAATAGCAATCACAAGGATGTTAAAAATCAGCAAACTGACATTCAGGCACTTTGCAGTGGGGGCATAGGCCTGTGCCCAAACATATTGCTCACTATCTTTCTTTCAGTAGACTTCACAGAGAAGGCATACACAATGAAACAGGCAGAAGGAATTCCTGAAGAGTGTGTCAAACGTGGATCAGACTGCAAGAATCAGGGACAGTGAACTCTTTGGCCATGTTGATCAAGTTGGTTCTGACAACAGTTGATCCATGGGAGGGAGGGGGTGTTCCCAAACTCAGCCACCATGTATTTTGATTCACTCATAGTTTGAGGGGAGTCCAGTGTTACTGGTCAAGAAGGCTTAGGGTGTGTAGTTCCTGGTATTGACTCTAGAACAGTCAGCCCTTCTGGAGGGCATCTGCTGCTACTCTTGATCTAATGACTATAACTTTTATTTAAGTATAGGTAGGACAAAGAAGGCTTTTAATAATTAACTGTAGAATTGATTAGTGATTGACTAAAAACTTATGACATTATCAATGATGAGCAAAATTACTTCTTTAGATTCTTACAAATATGAAAAACAAAGAGCAGCCACATTAACCAAGATGGCTAATCAATGATTGATGGATTATTTTTGCAGTAGTATGGATTGAACCTAGAACCTTAGGTATGCTATGTAAGTGCTTGACCACTGAATTTTAATCTTTGGCTCACTTGCCAAAGATTTGAGGGTCTCTCTAAGTAGCTCTAGTCTGAGTTTGAACTCAATTTGTAGTCCAGGAAGGCCTTGACTTTGCCACTCTGCCTCAGCTTTTCATGTAGCTACAATTACAGGCCTGTGCTACCAGACAAGGTTATATTTATAAACATTTTAATAAACTGTGAAGTGCTATAAAAGCATTAATTGCTATTACTTGATATCTGCACCCTAAACCCTTCCTTAGTTTGTTGATAAGCTTGTTCTGAGTCTAAGTCACCTCTCTGGTGAGGTGAAATAGTCCCATGCTTGCTTGCATCTCCCAGAGAATGGCTTCATGCTTTCTGCTTCTCTAGGACCCAGAGATGACTTTGTTTACTTGATCCTTTCTCACCATAGACTTTGTCATCTTTCCTTCTTCTGAAAGAAAAAAAAAAAAAAAGGTACGGGACCATTCTCCCATTCCAGTTCTTCAGGAACAACTTTACTTTCCAGGATATAAACTTCCTGTCTGCTTCTTTGTTTAAGAGGCCTAACCATTTTTCTGCAATAACTCCTGCTTGATTGAATCTTTTACAAAGAGGCTTGAGCTTTCTTGGAGGAAATAAAGATCCCCTTCTCTGTCATGGACTTGAGTCGTTGGAGGGCTCCAATATTAAAATGGTAATGTAGCCCCAGACTGGTTTTCTTTTACACTTTACTTTGTTGGGTTCCAGTGATGCAGACTGAGTCCTTTCTCATTTGGATCTTGTGTTGTGACTCTAGGGATACATATCAATATACTGTGCTTTCTAGTCCTTGTCTACTTCTGATGAATAACTGTTGTTGAGAATTAAATGTCTAAAGTGCGGTGTTCTCTGTTATTTTAACTGCCAGAGGGAAAGAAAGGGGGGTTCCAGTGAAAGAAATGTACTAGCTGCTAGGAAAGCAAGAAAACCAGTAAAATACTGGGTAAACACATTATGTGTGTGCATGTGTGCTTGTGTGCATGTGTGTGCTTGTGTGTGCTTATGTGCATGCATGCTTGCATGTGTATGGGTGTGTGTGTTCATGCTTTCGGTTCTGAGAACTTCTGTGGAATCTCAAGGAAAACAAAACTCGGTAGTACAGAGGGATCAGTGTTCAAATATTTACATCTCTTTGCTGCCAACTATTTGTGTCATCACTACAGGCAATTCTTAGGGCCTCATTTCCTATTTAAAAATTTAGAAATGTGAGCTCTTCTGTCTTTCAAGGCCTTTGTAAATTAATTTCTAGAAACTGAGTAATTTCTAAAATTTGAATCCCTTGGCAGTATAAAGAGTTGTTCAGAGAAGGAGGAAGATGACTGTGGACTGGGGGACAGAAAAATGTTTCACAGAAGGGACAGATTTGATTTGAAATCTGAAGAACGAGTGAGATTTCAATTAGCGAGAAGAAGAGAAGCATTTCAGTGAAAAGAAAAGCAAGAGCAGAAGAGCAATAGTGATGAGTCTGGTATGTAGAGATTTAGGCTAGTTACCATGAAGGTTTTGTGCAGAGGAAGGAGGGATGTCCATGAGAATAATACAATATGTATTAGCCATATACAATGTGTCATGCAGAAGCTGCTTTATGTAGAAGTATTAACTCATTCACTATGTTATGAAGTAGATTACTGTTACTAATGTAATTTTAAAGATGGAGAAACTAAAGCTCTTAGGCTTAGAATGAGGAGTCTAGCCCCTGTGCTCATGCTCCTAGTTGTCATGCTCCATTCACCAGATAATAAACTTCCTTTTGGTTGATATAATTTGTTGCATATAGTTTAGAAAACACCAACTATTGGTGTTTTAAAATGGTGTCCAAGGAAGATGCTTTTGTTTGTTTGCTGGTTTTTCGAGACAGGGTTTCTCTGTGTAGCCTTGGCTGTCCTGGAACTCACTCCATAGACCATGCTGGTTTCAAACTTACAGAGATCCTCCTGCCTCTGCCTCCTGAGTTCTGGGATTAAAGGTGTGTGCCACCATCGACCATCTAGGAAGATGCTTTTAAACAGGCTATTTTTTAGAATCTTTATACTTACATTTGAACACTGTCACATCCATTTGTTTAATCCTTTAATTTTTCTCTAAGGAGATTAAGATGATTACCTGATGCTCCTCAGCTGGCAAGTTATGGCATCAGGACTAAAATCATAGTCTTTGACTTTGCTTCTGTGTATGTCTACAGGCTTTCTTGACTAAGGCCCAGGTGTCTTAGAGCTAGGTGATTGGCTACTCTGGTTGGAAACACGTTATGTAGGAAAAAATTCAACTCTTCAAATTTCTTCATGGCCTTCTTTGTTTTTTAAATCATTTGGTTAAATTGCCTGGTGTTAACTGAGAATTTTCTTGTAGAATTGCTAGATTATGATATTAGAAAGCTAGTAAGGAGCTGTTTAATTTTCTTCTTTTAGAAGGTGATTATTGCAAAGTTCAGAGCAGTTTAATTCAGGCCATAACAAGGTGCTAGCCCTCCTCTAGACATCCATTTCCTTAAACTTAAACTTTCAGTTATGATACCCGAAGTACTTTCTTCATGATGTCTCAGAGGTCTTTGCATGCTATAGTATACACAGTAGATACCAGTATATTATATGGATGGTGACTGTAGCAAATGGGGAAATGTAGAGTAGATATGTAAAATAATTTCCTATTTAATATCTTCTTAAGTATTATTACAGGCAGTTTTTCTAGTTATAAGGAGTAAGAATTCAGGGGAATAGTTTTCTCGTATCAGAACTACTGATTCTAATTAGAGCTATGGGAAAAGGGAACATTTTTATGTGCTTTGCCTGCATGTATGTGTTCAGCATTTGCACACAGTGCCAGCAGAATCTAGATGAAGGCATCAGATCCCCTGGAACTAGAGTTGCAATTTTGAGTGTGGGTGCTGGGAATTGAACCATGGTCCATATGGAAGAGCAACCAGTTTTCTTAACCACTGAGCCATCTCCTCAGGCCCCTCTCATTCTTTGCCCATGGACATATGTCAAAGGACCTGGAGCCTATTCCTGAGATGAACACATTTACTGAAACAAAATTAATATATGATGTCTTATTTTCCAGTGCAAGACATTTTATGGAATATTTTTCTTCCCCAAATATTTTCTTTCACATTAAAAGTATAAAACAAAACACACTCAGGTCCAGGTATATGAACCAAACACCTATCCATTATTTAGATCTGTGCAAAACTCATGTATACATTCTAACTTATTCATCAGCAGTATTTGAATAAAAAGCAATGTATCTCTAGAACAATAAAACTGGTTATAAATAACACTGAAAATATAAGTGTCAATTATTTTCATGTTATCACTTGAAAGAGTAAAAATAGATGCTTTGTAGGAATAAGAGGATTACCAGAAACAATCAAATCTTGTGATATTTAAGATACATTATATGAGAATAATTCATAGATTAACTTGTTAATCAATCTTTAGACTTACTAATACTAAAAATTCTTTTTTTTATGTATTAATTACAGTTTATTTATTATATCCCATCTGTAGCCGCCATCCTCATTCCCTCCCGATCCCACCTTCTCTCCCTCATCTTCTCCCTGCCCCTCTCTAAGTCCACTGATAGGGGAGGTCCTCCTCCCCTTGCAGCTGACCCTAGCTTATCAGGTCTCATCAGGACTGCAATGTCCTCCTCTGTGGCCTAGCAAGACTGTTCTTCCCTCGGGGGTGGAGATGGGGGGAGAGTTCAAAGAGCCAGCCACTGAGTTCATGTCAGAGACAGTCCCTCTTTTCCTTACTAGGGAACCCACTTGGATACTTAGCTGCCGTGGGCTACGTCTGAGCAGGGGTCTAGGTTATCTCCATGCATGGTCCTTGGTTGGAGAATCAGTCTCAGAAAAGACCCCTGTGCCCAGATATATTTGGTCCTTGTGGAGCTCCTGTCCTCTCGAGGTCTTACTAACTCCCCCTTCTTTCATATGATTCCCTGCACCCTGCAAAGGTTTGGTTATGAGTCTCAGCGTCTGCTCTGATACACTGCTGGGTAGAGTCTTTCAGAGGCCCTCTATGGTAGGCTTCTCTCCTGTTTCTTGTCTAAAAATTCTTTATAGAAGAAATATAAATTTATACCCTTACATTTTATAAGGGTAATTGCACTTTTGAGTTTGGATTTAGGTTTTAAATGTAAAGAAAAGAATTTATTTTGCTTGTTGCACAGTATTTCCAGGGTATCTTCCTGTAGGGGAAGTCTACACTTCAGGATTAAGCTCCTTTTCATTCATCTTCTGCTTGATTCCCAACTTTAGCCCAGTATGGCTACACACTGTCGCCTACCCCCTCACTCAAATACTTCCTGGTTACCTCCAGCTCACTCACAAAGATCTCCATTATTCCATGAGGCATAGGCTTACTGCCACTGGAATCAGCAATCAAAAACCAACTCTGGAAGATTTTTTTTAGGAGCCAAAAATTGGAGAGATTTTGGTGATTAGAAATGATGATATTGAAAACTGGAATTGCCAGCTTCTTGGGAAATAGTTCAAACTGCCGTTGGCATTCCTATTTCCTATCAGTGTTCCCAGCAGGTAGAGTTAAGCTGAGCTCAACTATGAGTTATAATGGTTATTGCAAATACTTTTTCATATTTTTTGCATTTCCGTAGAAAACTATAAACACAGAAAAAACTTATATAAATGGAATTAGATTTTTAACACTAAAATTATGGGGAAATATGACTCATTCTTCTTTGCTACCTTCTTAAATGGAAAGTTAACTTTTGAAAGCATAAATTACTATTTGATTTGGCAAAGTAAATGTGACTAATTTCTTGCAGTGTCTAGATGAACAGTACAGTTTTGGTTGAAAAAAAAAAATGCACTCAGCTGACCCTGAAAGGACACTGTGATTCTGTAATATGTTACGTACATGAGAGAAATGCTACAATTTGCTGTATACATTGAGTTTGGTTATTGTTTTGTCACCTAATCTTGAAAAAAAAATGACTATAGGTTTTTATTTGTTTTTTGTTTTTGTTTTTGTTTTAGTAAACCAAGGCTTAGGAAGTTTGTGATTTTCCTGAAATTGCCATAATCAAATAGGTAAAGATGTGTCTAAAATTTAGGGCCAGCTTTGTACCCTTTTTTCCTTCAATTCCTCTCTTCTCTGCAGCTCAACTCCATTCTGGGCTCTGCATTAGTCAATTGATGATGCTCTTGCACAGAAGCATCAAGTTTAGATAAAAATTGCCTAAGCTGGAAAGAGCCTGTATGGTTATGACAGGTGTTGCGTAGGTTGATTGAAAAATAACTTAAGGACTGTCTCTTTCCCTTGTGTTTTTGTTAATTCTTGTAATACTTTTTAAACTTAGAACTCCTTCTGTTGCCTCTGGTATATTTCAAACTGATTTTAAGTTGTCAGGAAAGAGAATTTTCACTCGAAAACAGTTTCTTTAAAACCTTTTATTTTTCTTATATCATAAATTTATATCTTAGAGCTCAGGGTGGTGTCAGACTTAAGTTTTCACTAAAAAGACTATTTTCTGTTGATGTATTTTCTCTGCCTTTTTTTTTTTTTAATCCCACATAGTCCTTCTTGGTATAGCCTCCTTTCTCCAGTTAATTCCAGCTGTAGTTATATGGAAAGTTTTGGGAGCCAAAGCTAAGTTTTGGAAGAAGGGAAATGATTTCTAATCTCCTGCTTCTGCAGGAGTCTTCCTTGAAAACCTTGGGGACTTCTGATCTCCTGGATACTTCCTAGACACCATGCTTTACTTTAAACCTTCAGAACAAAGAGCTATTCAGGAACTAAGAAAGAAGAAAGCCCTCAGACACTGTTAAATGAGTTGATTTAGTTGTTTTTTGTTTGTTTGTTTGTTTGTTTGGTTTGTTTGTTTGTTTAGCTAAGCCTTAGAAACAGACATAAAGAGCCTTTGTTTGTTTTAACTGGTTCAACTCCTCTCCTCTTCTTGGGATTATTTATTTTGAGCTTTCCCATGTATTTCATACATTCTTCCATGGACTGTTCCATAGGAACTGGTGGTATAAGGCTGAGCACAGGAGATACTGCCTTCTCTTCACAAAGTTTATTAAACAGGCAATGCAACAAGTGTTTTTCTTGTTGTGTCAACATATTCATAGAAAGTTTTAAATAGAAAAAATTTATCTGTTTTTAGCATCCAATAAGAGCAAAGAGCAGTGGCTACCATAATCTTTGTCAATATTCATCCAAATATAAATTTATTTTGGAGTTAGACTGTTATTTAATTTTAACTTGAAATTTTAAACATTCTACTATTTGTTTATACTTGCTTAAATATGTGAACTGTGCAGTTTAAAATCACTGACAATGAGGAGGATTAAATAGTGATAGCTACACTTTTTTTGGGTATTTGTTTTAACTTGGTAAAATAATCAACGATTATGAAGTTAAGAAAGGAATTTTGCGGGAGGTGTTTTGAGACAGGATATCACTGTGTACCTATAGCTGGCCTGGACTTGCTATGCAGATTGGGCTGGTCTCAAATTCATACAGTTCCACATGCCTCTACCTCCCAAGTGCTGGGATTAAAATTATGAACCACCATATCTAGCTCTAGAAAGGGATTCTTTAAGATATAAATCAGTGCTTCAGATAGGACTGAGACCTATGAGATAAAGGGCTATTTTATTCTTTCTTTAACATTTAGCAGCTCAGTTGATAGTAAACTTCAAATGACTTGTTAAAGAACTATGAAGTCCTCAGAGCACTGAATATTTATCTTCTAATATCACTTGTACATCATCGTGTATTACACAAATCTCATCATTTAATTCCTTGAATCTTAAGGCTTCCTGATATTGGTTGGAAGTCTCTTGGAAATTAGTGTGTATAGAAGGAGTATGGCACTTTCAGGCAGCATATTGGCAATTATGATCACAGTAGGAGACCAGCACCCTGCAGGGGTGGAATAGACAGCTAATAGTGATCAAGTGGAGATTGGTGGGAAACATGCTCATAACAGTTCTAAGAGCCTTTCTGGAGCTGGAGAGATGGCTCAGTAGGCAAAGTGATTGCTACATAAGAATGATGTCTGGTCCCCCAGAACCTATGTAAGTGCTGGGTGAATTGTGTGCATCTGTAACCCTATGTAGGGCGAAGCAGGAAGATTCTCAGCACTCACTGGCCTGCCAGTCTGTGAGCTTCAGTTTCTGGGAAGAGAATAGAAGGCACTTGATGTCAACCTTCAGCCTCTGTATGCACACACACGTACATGCACACATATGAAGGTAGACATACACTTCACACCCCATACACAAAGAACATGCCATAAATAAACTTTATTTATTGCAGAGAGCCCCAAGAATCTGAGACTGGAAGATCAGATTGGCTATTGATCTTAGTGTCTTTGTTTATAAATGTGTATGAGCATGCCATATTCTAGGATAATTTAAAGACTTAATTGAAATAAAGGCTGTCAAAGTATTCTATATACTCTAAAGTTCTGCCTCAATAAAAATTCATGTCACTACCACCAGAGTATAGGGAACACAAGAATAGAAGAGTAAAATTGTCTTTTTTTTCTCTTTTTTGAGTTATTCTTTGTGGTTTGCAACTAGTTTTTTTTTTGTTTGTTTTTGTTTTAATCAAATGGTCTTTTATTGAAATATTCTCTCGTTGCTTCTTAACTAGCTGGACATTCTTCTGCACCACTGTTGATGTCATCTATGATGTCATGAGGGTGGCAGACATCCACATTTCAGCCCACAGACGGTGCAGTACCCAGGATCTCCTTAATAGTTCCAGAAAGCTCTCTGGCTAAAGACCAGCATCACATCTGCCTGGCAATGTTGACCATCTCATCAAAAGTAATATTTCTACTGTGTTTAATGTTCTTCTGCTTCTTTCTGTCTCTTGGTGGCTCCTTGAGGGCTTTGATGATCAGAGCAGAGGCAAAGGGCACCACCTCAATCCAGGCCTGTCTGTTCTGGATGTAATCCTCCCTTTCCAGTCACTGGTATGCTTTGGCAATGCCCTCACCAACTATTTTGGAGATGGACCCAGAGGACCGATCTTGGGGGTCAATAAAGATGTGGCGCCGACCTCACCTCTAGTGTACCTCAAGAACATGACTTTGATTTCACTGGGGTCCAGCTGAGGCAGCTGGTGTCTGATGCACCCGGATTCAGGATGACCAAAGAAAGTTGCACTGTGGTCTCTCCCAGCCAAAAGCTGAAAAGCTTGTGACTAGTTTTTATCATATGAGGATGAAATTGAAGCTTGTAAACACATATTCCCCCTCTCCCCAACACACACACTCAGGAAATCTTGAGGAAGGATGGAATGTCACGAGTTGGCCTTGGGAAGACTACACCTTGTTAAAGCTGTATCCCATTAGCACACAGCTATTGCTGCTTGATTGCTCTTCATATAGGTCAGTGAAAAGAAGTGCAGGATGTATTTTGTTTGAGTTATTTCTTTCTCTTTATTGAAGCCACTGGTCAAAATGAATTGATCCTACAGTGATATTGGGATTTGATAGGGATTACGATTTGTGCTTTATCCTGTGGCTAGTGCAAAGTAGTGATGGCTTTTGATGACTTTCTCAGTGCAGTGCTTCATAAAGTACAGAAAGTGTGGAGGGGAAGATTGTGTACTATCCTGATGTATTGGAAGCTTGAAATAAACAATCTGAGCAGTGGAGAAGTAGGGATGGATTTATGGTGTCGGGATGCAGTCCTGGGTTAAGGGAACTCTTGGATTTCATGATCTTCATTCTGTTATTTCTCCAAGAGGTTCCTTGTGAGCTTTAAAAGATAATGTATTATAAAACGACATTCATAAAATACACAAGTAATGATTACATAGCTCAGTAACTTTTATGAAGTGTGTGTATCCTTACCAGCTCCCGCTCAGCCTCTACAATACCAGCTCTCATAATTTCTTCTTTATTTGATGGCCACCAGTTATACTTCCTTCGCTGAATGTTAGTTTCTTCTCAGCTCAAGGGTATTGGATATATGTATACCACTTATATCTAACAAAGGGGTAAGGAGTTGGAGGGTGTACTGAGGAGCAGCAAATCTCACACTGATAAATTAGCAGTGCCCTGGTTTTCAAAACTCATCATTAGAGCTGGAAGATTATAATTTAGCTTCCTGTGTAAAAAGTTAGAGCAGGCCTCCTGGCTCACTCTCAAGCCCTACTCCATAAAGGGCCTTTTCCTCTTGTCCTCTGAGACATATGTTTATTTATAATATATTCCATTTATGGTAATTGGAGCAGTTCCTTTCCATTTTCCTGTCAAATACCCATGTCCCCTGTCTGTTGATCTTCAGAGCCTGATATAATGAGCCTATGAATTACATTAGGTTGGAAATCAGATTTCTAATTAAACACACATGAAGGATGTTTCTCACTCATTAGCCTTTAAAAAAGTCATTTGTGGTTTTCAGGTGTCTCTGGGTCCTGTGAAATTTCTTTCCTGGGGAGGAAGAGCTTCAGATTGGGATACAGAATCTTGCTAGATGGGAGAAAATGCTTTCTCATTCATTTACTGGTCACCCGGAGTGAAATGATGTTTGTTGAGATGTTGTAAAGAGGCACTGCACACACTATCCCACCGAACCCTTGCGTTTTCAGAGGGACCGTTTCCACTTTACACATGAGCAGTGGATTAATCCTCCCTCAGCTCAGCTGCAAAGTAGTGAACAAGGAGTTGAGTTTAGGTGTGAATTCATTACTTGTGCTTCTGTGCTTCATTACCATGACAGCTGAATAGTTGTATTGTTAAGCAAAAATTTCATAGCTCAGTAGGGAAAGTTTAGGAGGAGGATGTTAGTGTCAGAAAAGGGGTTTTTGAGAATGAGCACTTGCTGAGAATTACAGCCTTCATGAAGTATACAGAGTTAGAAGCAGTTCCAGTACTTCCCTTACCATGGGAATGAAGCATTTTGCCAGGGCTGCTGGTAAATTAGCTAAGTTCCAGATGGGAGCCCAACCAGGACAGGAGACTGATTTGAAGCCTGGGCATTTTAAAACTGAGGCATTATTTACATATTATAAAATTCACTACTTACCATATAATTAATTGGTTGCAGTATATTCATAAGGTTGTATAACTGTCAGCACTATCTAATTCCAAAACCTGTTTCTCACCTCAGAAGAAACCACACACATACACACCTCTGGCCGTCATCCCTCAGTCTTTAGGCTAGTCCTAGGCAAACATTAAGTTTGTCTTTTCTTTCTGTATTTCTCCTGTTGTAGACATTTCACAAAAATGGAATAATATAGTATGTGGACCTTTGTGTTTGGCTTCTTTCATTTTAGCCTAACATTTTTTAAGATTCTTTCACATTTTAGCGTTTCAACATTTTGTTCCATTTTGTGGAATGTTATTTTTTTATGATATAGTGTCTCCCTATGTTGTTTTGGCTACTCCCTATGTAGACCAGCCTGGCCTTGAACTCCCAGAGTTATTCCTGCCTCTGCCTCCTGAGTGCTAGGTGCATAGGCCACCATGTCAGGCTGAAATTTTATTTCTTTTTACAGAGTATCCCCTTGTACACTTCCCACATTTCTTTACCTAGATATCATTTAATGTACATTTGATTTGTTTCCATGTTTCTATTTCATTTGTTGTAAATAATGCTGCTACGAGCATTTGTTTACAAGCAAATGTCTCCTTCTCTTCTTCCCCTTTTTTCTCCCCACCCTTCATTTTTACCTCTCTCTCTTTTTTCTCCCCCTCTGCTCTATCTCCTTCCTTTTCCTGCCTCCTTTCTTTCTTACTCCTTCTTCTCTGGAACTCAGTGAACTCTTACCTCTTACATGCATGCAAAGGAGTAAAAGTGCTGGGTCTGAGTTTAATATTTTGAGGAATAGCCAGACTATTTTTCAGTAGTGGCACCATTTTACGTGGTACATGGACGACTTTGCGTTTTACATGGGTCCCCACCATCTATTTATTTCATCCTTGATTCCTGTGGTCGTCTTTTTGGAACAAATGCTTCTATAGTCATCCTAATGTGTACGAATTGATGTCTCTTTGTGGGGACAATTTTTTTTTACTAGATACATGATTTGCTGATATTTTCTACCATTCTTTGAACTATCCTGCCACTTTTGATAAGCTTGAAGCACAAGTTTTAAATTTAAACTTATAGTTCAAAATTATCAATTTTTGAAAAATGGTTATTTTGTTGCTTGTTTTGTATATGTATAAGACACTGTTGTTGGGGCTGGAGAGATGGCTCCGTGGTTGGTAGTGAATGCTGCTCTGGAAGAGGATGAAGGGCAGATCATCTCACAACTGCCTGGGATTCCAGCTCCAAAATCTAGTGCTTGCCTTCTGTCCTTAGATATGGCACTCACGCTCCCCAACCCCCGCATAATTCAAAGTAAGAATGAAAACATTTTAAAAGGAACTATTATCAAGTAAAAGTTTACAAGGATTACCTGTATGTTACTGTTTTTATATCACAAGGGCTTCAACCCAAGATCTTGTGCAAGTTAAATAAGCAGGTTATTTCTGGGCTGCACTCCTAGACTTAACAGCTGCATTGTCTTCCAATGCTTTTATAGCTTTTACTCTTCCATTTGGACCTTTGAGTCATCATACCTACATTTTTTTTGTTTATATTGTGAATTAGGAATTCAGCTTCGTTCTTTAAAATATAATACACACACCACATAGCACATACATATCTCTGAATCTTTCATATTACACTTATAAAAGGAGTTGGGGAAAGAAACATAGATAAAGAAAAGATGTAAGAAGCCAGGATCCTTTCTCCACCTGGAGATACTAGGGTAACATGTCCTTCCATGTTCTCTTCTGTATCCTGCGATCGAGAGCCAATTTCTTAGAACTGGAACATGGGGAAGAGGAGAAAGATGAAGATATGAAACAGACTTTGTTTCAGAAGAGAAAGGGATGAGTGCGGGTGTGGGAGCTTATGTGTCCAGGCATCAAAACTTGGCAGAGAACTTACGCAGAGCAGATGGAGTGAGGATTTCTTTGCCTGACAGACTGACTCAGACTTGCCTCTCTGCAACCAGCCACCGCTGGGGATGGTTTGCATCTCTGGCAAGAGCTATAGGATCATGCATTTCTCCTCCTGCTCTGGTAGCAGAGAAGAGCTGCCCCAATAATCTGTAAGGAGCTAATGTGCTTGACCTTGGTTCTCAGCAATGATGACTGATGAGCTGGGCATTTCTTAGTAGCTAACATGTCTCCTCCAATCTGTATTGCTTTAGGGGGGACTTTAAATGGGATTGGAGCTTGCATGTATGTTCCCCCAGCTCTTATCCTGCCCCGGAACTATGAGAAATAGGAAGTAGAAGCTTCTGTGCAGTCCAGTGATTGGCCTAGTGAAGTCAGCACAGGACATGCTGTGGGTGGGATGGGGGACTAGGGAAGGCTTAGCATTATTGTCCAAAAGTAAGCAGCTTTTCAGAACTTACAGAATTTGCCACCAGTCACGATTTTAGAAATTTGTGAAGATGAGCATGCTTTGGATTAGTTTGTGTCCCTGCCTCTAGCTTCTTCCTTGCTAATCTAGGCTGGAAATGCTGCCAAGCTCTCCCCCAACCAAATCCCTGCTTTCATCGTGGCACACTCTATATTCAGGTGCCCAGTGCCTGCTGATCTGCACCAAGCCCATCATACTGCCCAGCTCTGAAATTTCTGTCTAGCCATATTTCTTATCTTCCTTTCAACATTTGTCATTTGCTCCTGGCAGGCTTATCTCTTCTCTGTCCCCCAAGACAGAGTATTAATCTTTACCTGTATCTCTTTCTCAAAACATTTGTTTCTTCTCTAGATAAATCCTGTCTGTCCTGTAAGATTTAGCTTAAGTTTGTCTTCCTTCAAGCTATTCTAGATTAATGTCTTCTCTACTTATCAGACATATATAGTTATTTCCAAGTAATTTAATGGCAACTGGTACCATATTTTAAATGTATTAGTGTTGAATGTGAGTCCTTTGAAGTCACAGAATATGATTCCTTTTCTTACCTCTGCTGATACTTAAGATATTGCCATGGTTGGAGAGATAGCTCAGCAGTTAAGGCTGTGTACTGCTTTTGCAGAGGACCGAGTTCTATTCCCAGTATGTGCATTGTGTGATTTACAGTGGCCTGTAACTCCACAAGGTTGGGGCTGGGGCTGGTGAAGAAAGCTACAGTGGGCATTTTCAGTATAAGCTGTCAATAATCACACTCAGACTAGGGAAAAGCTTTGCCATCTCTTGAGTTTACCCTTGAGAAGACAAATTTCCCATGATTCTATGGCACTGGGAGTCCTTGCTATGACTGTCCCCATGTCAGCAACACACATTCGCAAAAGTTCAGAAGACTTTACATAGGCAACCACAAGCCAGGATCAAGCAAGAGTTGCTGATAGTCACCAGAATCTGGAAGGAACATGGCACAGCTGGTCCCTTTTAGCCTTCAAGCCTGGACAATGCCTTGATCTCATGCTTCTAGTCTGAGACGCTAAGGAGAAGACATTTTAAGCATTACATGTTTTGCACTTTACTGAATTGAAAGTCTCTCTGTGCTTGCTTGGTTGACTAAAGTTGTAAAAGGTAGATTCGGCAAGAAGGGTCAGAGGTCTTATGCACCCCTTTGCTTTCCCTAATATTGTTCCAGTCTTGTCTCTCCTAACACCTTATTCTCCACCTCCCACACAGTGACGCCTCTTTCTTAGGTCCCTTGTCACCTATTCTCTTTTGTGCTATTTCTCCCTCATATGAAAGTCTATATCTGCTTCACTTTTTTGCAGTCTGTTAAAGTGTGAATTCTGCCTTATTTGTACAGGCATGCTATAGTTGTCTTGGGCTGGAGCTCATCCTGCTTATTTTTGTATTGCCATATTACCTACCAGGAATCCTCTTTCATAACACCTGTTGTTTTGAGTTTCTATTTTCCTGATCCTGCGCCTAGCAGTTTGTTTATTTTTTCCCCAGCTTCTCTTGCAGTGCTCAATAGTTTTTATTTCTTTTCTTTCTTTGTTTCTTTTTCTTTTTTTTTTTTTTTTTTTGAGATGGGATCTTGTTAGATTGTCTGGGCTGCTCTGGAGTATATTCTGTAGCTAAGTCAGTTTTGATCTTGCCATTTTTTCTTGCCTTAGCCTCAGCAGGCATTCCCATAGCCTTTATGTTTTCTTTTCAGTGGTGAGGATCAAGTCCAGGTCCCAGTGAATTATGGGTAAGCCCTCTACCCATGAGATACACCCCTAGACAAAATATTTTTAGCTTTGACAGTTTAACACTGGAAGTGGGTTGAAGTCCCCTTTAATAGCATGCTCTACAAGGGAAGGAGGGACAATAGGAAGATCCCTGAAATGGGAGTCCAAATGTGAGCTCTGGCCCCAGATCTGACTCTGACTCGTTAAGTTACGCCTGTAGAGAACATTTGTTATTTTTGTGTCTGAGTGTCATTTCCACTTTCAGTATGTGGAATCCAGGTTTTTCTGGTGAGTAGCTCCTGATACTCAGGCTTTGGACAGAGCCCATTTTTATCCCTGACTTGAAGGATGAGCATGTAAGTTATGTCTTGCTAATAAGAACACTGCACTCCTGACCACAGAGATGGGTTTAGGCATGAGCTTCTAGTCTTAGACTGAATTTGTCATTCTGGCTTTTGATTCAGATTTTTAGAGCATAGATCTGTCCCTTTTTTGCATTGGGCATGAATCTTGCCAAGTATGAGTAAAAGGAGCCAAAACAAACATGGTAGGGACCCAGGTCGTTTGAATTCCTGAAACCTATTGGTCTCAAAACCTATACTTTTCAAACATGGGCATTAGAGAATTGGATTTTTTCCTCTCTTATACTGGCATGTACAATTTAGATACACTTTAGAGAGCCTCCACTTCCTCATCTTTAAAATAAGAACAATAGGCTTGTAAGTAGTCGATTTACCTTTCCATTAATATATGTTGAAGACAATAGGATTGTTCATTAGAATAATCCAGATTGGTAGTCTAGGTGTTCGTGGTCTTGTTGTCCTTATAGGTTGGTTACACGGGCAGGAGTTCAGGAACTCTCTGGGCACTCTCTGGGCACTCATTCTGGGAATCTGAAGCCTGAGCTTGCAACATAGGGTCATTTCACTATGTGTCCACCAGGGGGCGGTACAAGTGTGGAATCGTGAAAGTGATGATCCTTGCATTGAATTTATTTTAGTGTTTTTATTTTAATGATTGAGATGTGATTATAATTTGTAATGAGTGAGAAGTTGAGATGGATTTCTGATTCAATAAAAGGGAGTAGGCAAAAGTAAAATACATATATTCATTGATCTTTTGCTGCAAGTAGAAATTTGGTTTCTAAAACAAAAAAATCAGTAACAACGAATGGACCGAAACGTACTTCAGGTTTTCATATGTTAAATAAATGACTTGATTGCTTCAGTTTGAACATTTATTTCTGTCCTTGGGAGATTCTGTTTCTTAGAGAGACCATCACTTAATTACCATCAGCGATAAGAAATATTCACATAGTGTTTTACATGTTCTACAGTCCTAGGACTGTGCCACACCCCACACAAAATTAACCTCTGTGTCTTGTGCTTACACAGTCCTCTGCAAGTATGCTTGTGCTATGTCGAATCCCTACCTCACTATGGTCTCCGAGGATGGCAGATATAAGAACCTGATTTTGTGGGCCCTGCGGAGCTGGATTTTACCATGTTAGCAGGTGTACAGCTCCATGATGCCTCCTGGAAGCACTGGACTGGACAGTGGAATTTAGGAAGAAAAGAAGCTAGATTTAGTAATTTTTAGAAAAAAAAAAGCTTCAATTTACACCATATTCTAGTGAGGAAAAAGGCTTGGGGTTTGGAGAGATGTGGATTTTAATTAGTCCCCCCTCTTTATTATTTTTTTTAATCAAGCAATCATTTATTCTTAGGGCCATTTACACTTCACTTTACAGTATTGTTACAACTGCAATTAACTAATTATTTCGTTAGTGGTTATTCTGTGCTGTTTTTAGTGGGATATAATCAATAAAAGTAATATATTTTTCAAAACTTGGAAGCTGGCTCAGTAAAGTGCTCGTCCTCCAAGCACATGGGCCTGAGTTTGATCTCCAGAACCTATATTAAAAAATTTAAAAATCTGTGTGTGGTGGCATGTGTGTGCAGTCCCAGTTCCAGGAGGCAGAGACAGGCACATCGCTAGAGCTTTCAGGCCAGCTAGTTTGCCATTTGCTGAGCTCCAACCAGTGGAGACCTTGTTTGAAAGCAAGGTCTACAGTGCCTGAGGAATGACGCTGAAGTTATCCTTTGATCTCCACATATGCATACATATATGCACCTGTTCACATACACATCCCTACACACAGTTATACTGCTGACAGTTATAGTCTCTGTACCTAGCACAACAACAAAGATTTGTTGAATGAATTAATGAAAGTCTGGTAAGTTGGATAGGTGAATCCAAATCAGCCCGAGTGACTTTGCTAAGGATTTTACAAATTCCAAGTGGCATGGGAAGCTGTGCAAGAGCTGTGATAGAGTTTGCCATACTGGCCTAATCTGCTGGAGAGCGAACTCAGGGAGAGAAAGACACTAGATGCTGGGAAGTGATTACAAAGCTAGTGCAGAAGCCCAGGAGGGCCTGAGCTGTCTTGTGGGGCTAGAATGAACTTGCATGGTATAAGAAATATTTAATAAGTAGATAGCCAGGACTTGATTGATTAGATGAGGGATGAAGGGAATGAAGATACTGAAAGAGTTTCTGACAGGACAGTCGGGTGTATAGAGGTGACCCTTACAGAGAGGAGGAGTCTGAAGCAACAGATTTGAGGGGGAAAGTGAGGAATGAGTTAGGCATAGAAGTTTGAAGTTCAGGTGAACATATTGTATTCCAACTGGCCCATATCAGGACAGAAAGAACTAATTCATTCTTTTTCTCATGATGGAGTGGTCTTTCATTGAATATACTGAGGCACCAATTATTTGCCACAATAAACTTAAGAAAAAGGTAAATTTCATGGAAAAAGAACATGATGCCGTGAGCTTCCTTTAAAAGGAAAATGAATGCGGCCCAGCTCACAGGTGGTTTTGATGTTGGGTAAGAGGAAGGTACCTGATTTATTATTTTAACAGAAGTGGTGGGGGAAACTGGGCAAAGCTACACACAGTTGTGGAGATTGGATAGTGGGAAGTTAAGGATGCAGCCATCTGGTGACTTCTATTTTCTCTGGATGGTAGGCGGGTAGGTCAATACAGAGAAAGAGAAGGATGATGGAGGGGAGCTATTTGAGGGGAAGGGAAGATTTGAAATGATCCTCTTTCGACCAGACAAACATGACTTGTCATGTGTTGGGGACCTTCGTGATGTGACAGTCTGCTCTGTTGTTCTACTTTTTTTTTCTCACTGGCATTTTAGCAGCTTGGAGGTGCAGAAAGTGAACGAATACTTGAGATGACCAGCATTTATTTTAGGTTTCCAACAGATGAAGGAAGAAAATGAAAGGAAATT